>NC_067400.1:21270679-22470679 GCF_016432865.1 Antechinus flavipes
ATAAGAGCTGCTGTAATTGTTATTTCTTTTGATGCAGACATTTTCGATTCTTGTGGTTCGGTTGTTTTCATTATATTTGACTCTTTGTGGCCCTATTTGGAGGTTCTTGGCAAAAGGATTAGAGTGATTTGTCATTTTCTTCTCAAGTTTATTTTGCAGGTGAGGAAACTGAGGCAAATAGGGTGAAGTGCCCAGGGTCAAAAAGCTAGTAAATGTCTGAGGTGAGATTTAAACTCAGAAAGATGAGTTTTCCTGACTTTGGGCTTGGCATACTATACATTGTGCTACTTAGCTGTCTCCAAAATTTAGGGCAGTTTCCTTAATTACGATTTCTCTAATTCACAGAAATTTTCAATTTATTATTCTCAAGTTCTCTTTGAAATGAATTACATGATGAAAATGTAAATCATATCCCAACACACAAACATATAGACAACACATATACATTTAAGACTTATATATATACATATATACATACACATGCATGTATATATAGATATTAACTAAAATATAGTTAAATAGAGGGTAGAGGTAGATAGATAGATATATGTAGTTATAACTAAATCACTTCACCATTTATCTTCTGCAAAAAATGACAACTTTCTAGGACTAAGTTATAGATGAATTTCTATACTTATTTATGATGAACCCACATTTATTGAGTTACTACCAGATATAGTGCCAGTACTGGGTGCTAAGCATACAAGTACCTAGAATGAAATACCGTCTACTTGAAAGAAGCTTGTATTTTAATGGGAGACCAAACAGGTACACATATAATTATACAATGAACAAATAGAAATATGCTACAAATGTTAAATATTGCTTAAATCTTACAATTTGTGAGAATGTTGTCAATTTGAATAATTTGGAAAAATTCATTCATTAGATGGGATTGGAGCTGCAACATAAAAATTAGGGAGACTGTCAAAACAGCAAAGAGATGATAAAAAAATTGATAAATAATAATGGTCTCTTTGGAGACACCATCAGATTTGGCAATTCAGAGATCATTGGCAACTGAAGAGTCGGAAGTTTTGTCTGAGTGATGATGTTAGAAGTCAAATTGCAATTTGAGTTCAAGAAATGGAAACAAGGCATTAAATGCAGAAGTATTACATTAAACAGTTGAAGGGATGGTATGGTGCAGTTTTGTATATTTAGGACTGAGGAAATTTGTACATATTTGAATAAATCAGGGAAGGAACTGGTTAATAGAAGTAGGTTGAAGACTCCAGAGAGGATATGGTTTGGGGTGCAAAATGTTAGAGGGAATAAAACTGAGTGCATGTTAACAAGACTTTGGTTTGGACAAGGAGAGGAGCCATCTTTATGTCAGAGACAGGAGAAAGGAAGAAAGAATTCGGATAGATGTCAAAGGGTTTTGAGATTATGAAAAGAAGACTCATTGAACGGCCTCCATTTTTTCAGTAAAGTAAAAGGCAGAATCTTAGACAGGGACAAGCGTCAATTGGTGAATAAGGCTTGAGGAGGGCAAAAAAAAGGATTCAAATAGCTTCAATAGAAAACCCTCAATTTAATACGAATAAAAGGATCATCTTAAAGCAGCAAAGGCCCAAATGAGACACAATAAATGTTATTCAGTGCAATTTTAAGATTTTTTTCCACTTGCATCGATCAAGAGATATTTCATTTTTATCATTATCTTCCCTTCTCTCTTTTCTCCCTTTCTTTCCTCAGTCTTCTCCATACATACATTGGATCAGATACTGATTTCTTTGGTATCAGAAACTACCATTATCAAATCCTTTGAATTTAGGGAGTTGAAAAGGCTGGATTATTTGAGCCTCGTCCAGGATCACATATCCAGTATGGGGACTTCTTTGCTTGATACTTCCAACCTTTTACATCCTAACTCATACCTACCTTTCCAGACTGATCACAATGTTCTTCACTTTTGACACTTTGGTACAGCTAAACTGGATTGTGTGACGTAAACATTTTCTTCCATCTAGGTGCTTTGCAAATGCTGGTCTTCATTTTTGGACTAACCTCTACCCTCATCTCTATCTCATAGTATCCTTCAAAACTCAGTTCAAACACCACCTTCTAACCGAGACGTTCTTGATCCTTCTGATCATTAGGACCTTTCAACTGAAATCCACTTTATTTACTTTTTATATATTCTGTATGGAATTATATGTTGGTTCTGAAGAAGTGGATAGAAATGATTCCATTTTTTATTTTTTGTATCCCTCGTGCAAGCATATAATAGAATATTTGTTGGATTATCTCTTGGTCTGTTGATATAAAAATAAAATGGAAGAAAATGTAATTCATAAAGTAATATAGGAAAACTTGTATAGAACTGATGGTGAGCAAAGTATCACTAAACAAGACGATGATATACTCAATGATGGAAATAATGTAAATGAAAGCAGCATTAAAAGGCATACAAAATGTGTTTTTTATATATATTACCCTTCTTTTTAATCTTTTTTACATATATCATCCTTCTTTTTAAAATAAGAGCTGGTAAGTTACAGTTAAGGAATATTTAATATATTTTAAGATATGTTTATTTGGACTGCTTTTTAAAACCGCTTTCTTTTGTTATAAGTTTCTATGGGGCAGGATTCTATAAAGCAATTATATAGTTTATAAAGAAAATGAAATTTTAAAAAATTACTCATACCTCACAAAATACCACCACTAATTAAAACCAAACAGATTTAATTTGGCGAATTCAGTTATATCTGGCAAATTTTGTTAAAACATTGCCCATTTAGCATTTTACATTAAGCACAGTGCCTAGACCAGTAAGTAGGAATGTAATAAATGCTTGTAAATTTGACATGAATTATAAATCTTTCTGTCCCACAAAACATGGCTTATTCTTTATTTTGTGCCATCTTTGCTGTATAAACAAAGTCTGAATGTTTCCACCACTGAACATTAAGCCAGAATTTCAAATGGGAATCCAGCAAATTGACTTCCTGTCAGGGGACAAATACACATTGTCCAAAGTCAGTATGTGGCATTATCCAACACAACTAACTGAAAATGAAAATTAATGGGGAGAATGATGTTTTACAATCTGCCAGCCAAAATTAACGAACTGTTTGACTGAATGGTATAAATTCTCACTCTGTGTAGGCATCTGAGTGACACAATGTTTTTATCCCAATCTATGAATTTCAATTAGAAAAAAAAAAAAGGGAAAAAAAAAAGGATTTTATCAACTAGAATGATTTCTCAAAGCAACTTACTTTTTTTTTTTGCCTTCACCTTATTGACACTATTATGTTCTTTGCCATATAATTATCATTTAGCACAATAGCATTTGAGAGTTCAGTAAGATCAGATATCCAGATCAGATAAGATAATGACAGCTATTATTTTGTGAAAGAAGTAAACAAAAAGGAAGACTGAGACAAGAAAGTTCAATTTGAAAAGAAACTGTTTCACTTTTTTTTTTTTTAATGTGGGTTTTTAGGAATTATTGGGTGCATTAACATGATTATGGAAAATCTGGTCATTTGAAAGTATTAATGAATCCATATTCCTACTTCCTGAAATGCTGAAATGTGAGTTTCCACACAGCAACTCTGTGAAAGTGATAGTACAAATATTATTATCTCCATTTTACACATGAAGAAACTGAGAGGTTAAGCGATTTTTCCATAATCACCCAACATGCAAAGGTCAGGGGTGGGGGTAAAGGTAGACAGGATTATCGCCCTGCATCTCCCTGGTTCCACAACTCAACCTCCTCACTCTGCCATGACTTTATTACTGTATTATAAATGATAAATCAATCAATCAATCAATCCATTTCTATCAGAATTGAGGCTGACTGAATTTGTGTTTCTTTGGCTTTCAGTTCTGCTCAGTGCATTGATTTACTATGACAGAAAGTAGGGGAATTACTCCCTTATATGGAGACTCTGAAAGCTCTTCTGTCTATACTCAAAGTAATGCCATATTTGGGACATCATCATTAACTTCTTTTTAAGATGACAGCTGTTTACACAGTTACAAGACAATGGATGCTCATATACATGCTTAAACTACTCAGCCTTCTGATTGGCTCTGATTATATCAGGAAGAGTAGATCTAGGATCAGTCATGAGCTAGATTAGAAGTATGAGGGATTTGTGAGAACATGGTTTGTTTTGTTTTGTTTCCAGTTGGCAGCCATGATCAAACTCTTTTCAGTCCAAATGTAATTTTGACAGTCTCATTATAAAGAGATGCTGAATAAATTTGACATTCCTAAGTGAGATTATTCATAAAACAACTATATTTGTCATTTCCTTTATTTCAGGAAAGATTGAGGAGTACTTTCCAGGCATTCTTAGGATGGGAAAAAACAAACAACGCACAAATAGATTGATAGAAAGGACATTCTGATAGTGGAACATTCGATCATTAAGCATTTATTAAGGGCTTTCATGTAACAAGCATTGTGCTAAAGCAAAAAAAAAAAAAAAAAAAGAACAAAGTAAACAACAAAAACCAACAATCCTCACTCCCAAGGAGCTGACAATGTAATGGGGGAGGTGATATAGGGTGATCAGGGAGGATTAGCCCTGTTGTTGTGCAACTGCCAAGCCTTTACAAGGTTGTCTATTCAACTTTGGTGTTTATTTTTCACCCAGTTTTCACCTGTGACTTCCAGAAGCTGTAGCTTGTGCAGCAGCCACATCCTGAGAAAAGCATCTCAACAGATACCAAGGTCATCCACTAGCTCCCCAGGACATCATTTTTCTCTTGCTATTGGACCTTGATGATTCTAGAAAAGAGAGTGAGATTGATGACATTGTTCTATTCTGACTCACTTAAATCCAATTCACACACAGGTCAAGATATCACCCTTTGATGTCATTGATGCACTTAAAAAGATGAACAACAACCAATAAGTGCTATATTGAAGATATTGCAAATGGAAAGAAGTAGTATCATTTGTACAATGGAGTTTCAATGTTTGCATAGATTAAATTTTGATTCACTTTCAAAACAAATGGAAAATCTATACATATATAAAAATTACATCCAATTACATGGTAAATGTAAATAAAAACACATGGATAATTTTGTGAAATATTCTTTAAGAATGATACAGTCCATTGTGAATATCCCTTCTGAAAGTCTGCTTCTTCTCTACAAAGGATGACTTAAAGTCGTGTATAGATGACTACCACAAATTTTTTTGTATAGTTGTCAGAGAAGAAAGATGGACTGATAATATTTTCATGTGCTCTCAGTTACTGTTCTTGGAGGAATTAACAAGGTTTGAGATTCCTTCCCCTCATGTATTTGATATCTTTCCTCCTTATTGCTACCTTTTATACAAGTCACTAAACATCTTCAAAATTTGCATTACCTACTTCAAAATTTTCCCTCTTATATGTCTAGTTAAATCCCAATATTACTGTTATGCTTGTTTCTATTATGATTAATATTTGTTGACTATAAAAAAATAACTGCAGAAAACAATGTTGGCTAAAAGGTCATGTTGTGACAATGTGTTTGGAATCATTGCATCAAATCATTTAATGATTCTTGGAGAGTTAGAGATAAAAATAACCTTATTTAGTGACATTTTGATAGCAAATATCAGTTGAGGAATAAAACATGGAGACATATATTAGAAGTTCATTCCATTGTGGAAATACTCTCTGCCCTTATAATCCTCTACTTTTGACTTATTCCTCCCAGAAATTCCATTTTAAGGAAAACACTTTTATGAGTCTTATCTTTATTCCTCTCATCAAATTTTTGACTTTTTTATATGCCACAATGAGGCTATCTTCCTTCCCCGAAATTTAAAGATTTTTTTATATGTTGTCTTCTTTATTTCCCCTCTAAAATGTAAGTTCTAGAGGATAGGGACTATGTTTCTTCTTGTATTTATATTTTCAGTACTTAGCATCTCTGACACATAGTATGTACTTAAATATTTTTTTAATTTGACTTGACAAAGGTATTTTTTATTGTGATAAAAGAGATCCAGACAGAGTCCAGATAAAAGAAAGAATTTCCTGGATAGAAAATACTACATGGATGTATGACATTGTGTTCATTTCATCCAGCCCTAAAACATTTCTTAGCTTCTCAGATGAGATCTGTGATGACTTAAGGGAGTTTGGGTTGTTTATACTTACCAAAAAAACCAAACTAACAAAAGGATGTCTATCCCCTAGGCTTCACGATACTTCTGAACTCAGATGTAAAGCAGTTCTATCAAACTCAGATAGAAATGGGTGCCAGTAAAACTTATAGAGACATCTCTGAGGGCAAACCATGTGTTAACATTCAGTGTATTATAATGTGTATTTAGAGGCAGTTGGATGGCTCAGTGAAGAGAGTCAGGAAGGCCTGAGATACTTCTGAATTGTGTGACTTGGACAAATCATTCACTTTCCTCTTATTTTAATCCCCTGAAGAAGGAAAGGACAAATCATTCCAGTATCCTTGACAAGAAAACCACATGGACATTATGCTTAAACTAATAATACACTAATTTATTTTTGTTAAACATTTTCCAATTTTATTTTAATCTGGTTCAGGTCTCACTTAGAAGTGAGACCTTTGACCTGGCGTTTGATACTTCTGCTTTAAGGCATCACTAACAGTAACTATATCTGAACAATAATCTGGGCCCTTATTTGGAAATGGGGAGGAGAGCAGAACTGATTGCTTTTTAGGAAATTGCTGACCTCCAGCATTCCATAATAACAAAAGCTCATCTTTTCAATAAACTTTATTTTTTAAAATTAGAGTTTCTGTGTAACAACAAGAACTGATATATTCTTTTTCTGAAGAATAAAAGATTAATTTCATATAGAAGCTAATGGAAAGATGCATGATTGGTATGAGCAATCAATGTACATACGGACAATCAGAAACTCCAAAGAATGGAAGGGAATGATTCATCAAATGATTGCATGAGAAATGAGAAGAGAAATGGATCATATGACAAGAGGAGGGATAATGTATGAACAACCATAGTGGTCTACTAGGTCCGTCATGATGTCCAGAAATCTCAGGAAAGCCTCCAGAACATTGGATGGATTCCCATGTAACGAGTTTTGAGCACAATGTGAACAAAAGTTGCTCAGGATGCCCTTGTATGGATGCTTTGTGATTTGCATTTTGGAAATTAATTCCTGAACTTAAAAAAAAATTATATTTGAACAGCCCTTATGAACCTTCTAATTCTATAACTAGTAAGCAAAATTTTAAAACACTTCTCTGCTTTTGATTTTTTCAAAAGATCATTTAATTATTAGTATAAATACTCACTTAATAATTGTGTGAAGAAATGTGCTATATTTAATGCATATTCTCAAATTTGTTTTCTTGTCTTGAGTTTTTTCCATTTTTCTGTTTTTTTCCAAAAAAGAATGCTTTTGGAAATTTGCTTTGTGAAGACTTATATATATAATCTCTCTTAACTCCCAATTATTGTATTGCACTCAATAATAATTATTTTAACTGATAACAAGGCTTCTTCCAAAGCTCAAAACTTGGCTACTAAAAATAGGAAGATAATGGATATGGCAAGTAATTGGTTTTAAATCTATTGATTTAATTAACTAAATTTAAAAGTCTTAGGAATTGATTCTGAAGAGTGAAAATCAATTAAATAAAATGTTTACAAGTGAGAATGTAAATATGCATAGGCAGCTAGAAAGTACGTTATTTGTTATGCTAAACTTGCTTATCCACACAAGCTGTGTACAGTGTATGTCAATTCTAATTACATCAGGTTTAATAAAAGCAAAATAGTTATTTTCTATTTCCCTTTACCACTCTTTCAACCTCATCATCTGTCATATATGAAAAAAAATTCCTTTTTTATTTGAGCCTGAAATTTAAATATAATCAAGTAGAGTATGTTATGAATAGCCTAGAATATTCATTTTTGTGTGTTTGTGTTTTTGTATTCACAATATCTACCACTATGCCTTGCGCATTCATAAAAAAGTATATCTAATGAATTGCATTTCTGTACAATTTTCAGAATAGTGCTATTAAAAGCTTGTTTAGCAATTGAAATGTCCATATAACTTTTTGGCTTATAGAGTGGTTTAATAAGGCAAGTAATCACAAGAAGATGGAGTTGAAGAGTATATTTAAACATAAATATTTAAAAATAGAAAGATGAATTTTTTTAATTAAAAAGACCTACATATATAGGTGTGAAGAAAAAATTAACCAAATGACCTCACAGATCATGAATTTTTTTAAATTCATACTGAATTAATGTATTCTTTTTCCCATTTGCAGAGACAGTAAATTGATGTCTTGTATATATATAAAGATTCAGTCTGTCAGTCTATCAGAGTCCATAATACCATATCATGGTATTGTGAATTCAAAAAGAAATGAGTATGAAGGTCATGACTCCTGTATCCATTGATGAAGATAAAGTTCACCAGAATTCACTACTAGAATCAGTCAAGAAGACATATTCATTTCATTGGAGGAATAATGACAGAAGGAAAGAAAAATAACAAATGGGCAAACAGTTTATAACCTTAATTAGATAAAGGACCAGTGATGTTTCACTGACCTAAATAAAACAAAATTAAGTGTCTTAATCAATCAAATAAGTCAGCAAACTTGTGAGTATAGACAGAAATTTTGTCTACACCAGTTTAGTCAAATTAAATTTTTCTTTTGTCAAAAGACAACTTTTTTTAAATTTCACTAGTTATTTTACCAAATTTTGAGGGTCTAAAAGAATACTAATAAACACTTTCTTGTGAAAATAATACTGTTGAGCCCAAATCTCATTATATCATCACAATAATGGAAAGAGAGGCTTATTGAATTGGCTATCATATTTGCGATATTAAACACAAGATTTATAGTTAACATCTTTCTTTGTAAGATCAACAGTTTCTTTGGAATTTAGACAGTTTTTTTTTATTTTTAGAAATTTAGAAAACTAACATTACTATGAAAATTTGTGATGCTGACTATGGAATTGATATACTGCTTTTCCTTGATTCACTTAATGGGATGAATGCTTATTAACAGATCATTTTTCTGAGGCTTGATTCTTTTTTTCTTTTTGCATTGAAACATAGATTTAACAAAAACATCTGGTAAATTACCAAATGACTTGCCCTAGTTTGTTTTGCCTACAGAATGAGTTTGCCTACCGATTCTTACTTACAAAAAAAGCCAATTCTGCTGAGAAAAGATGCATATTCAACGATATCATGTCTAAAAATATGGTTTTGCCCTTTCGACTCCAGTATTGCCTTCTGTTTTCTATGAAGTAACAAAAAAAGTAAAATACTCTTCTCACATCCAAATATTCTTAGTTCTTAGAAATTTAATAACTTTGTTTAGAAATTATGTAGACTTTTTGTAAATATTGAGTGGAATAGATTTCTAGTGTGTTACTTATATTTCCACTTAAACTAGATTTCAAATTCTTTAGTTGAGTTAATTAAATTAGTTTTTAAAAAATGATGTATTGATATTTCATTCAAGATGCTTAAAGGCCTCTACATGAAACCTTTCCTCAGTTCCCACTACTAATGCTCTTCTTCCTAACTACTTTGCATTTATTATCTTTTTATTTTTCTGCATATATTTATGCAGAAACTGTAGTTTGAGAGTACAGATTTTTTCATTCTTTGTATTTACAAATCCAATACCTAGTGTGATATTTGGTACATAATAGGTGCTAAATAAGTGCTTATTGACTAAATGATGGATTGCCAAGCATATCTAAAAATAGGTGCATTAAATAAATAAAGGTTTTAAATAAATAAAATTGATGGTTTGCCAGGCATATCCACTCATATTCAAATGTTAATGTGGCCTGTATATAGTGTAAATATTCTAACAGACTTTTCCAAGATGAAATGCTTCAAGTTAGGTCCTGTAAAGTACTATATGTGATAATAATTTTAGGTTCAGAATTATTGCCATTGAATCAGAGAGTACGGAAAAAACACAATGAAAGTAAAGCAAATAAATACATTTGAATATTTATACAAGTATATATAATACCTCATTTGATACTCCCAACTTCCCAATGAGAAATGTATTAAAACATAATTATCCCCACAAATGACATAACTGAGATGGATCTTCAATATAAATATATTTTTTATTCTGGAGAAAACAAAAATAAGTGTATGCATATATGCATATATATGTATATATATCCACATATCACAAACACGTATATGTGCATATTTTGCAAACTTTGAACAATTTAACCAATTCAGTTACTCTATATTTTCATAAGAAATTACGTCTCAATTAATGTTTTAGTAAAATCTGAAAAATAATGTTATTTTACTATTTAAGAAAGTAATGTTTGAATTTTAAAATGCCATTTTAAAAAATGTATAGTACTGTTATCTAGACATCAAAGCTTTTCTAATACTCTGTGCCAAAATCTCTGTCTCTGCTGTGTCTGTGTCTACATCTATCTGTCTCTCTCTCTCTCTCTCTCTCTCTCTCTCTCTCTCTCTCTGTTACACATACATACATACATATATTACTCTCTCATATGTATGAGGTTCAGTCAGCCCAGCCCAGAATACTTCAAATATTTCACAGAAAAGAATTTATGTTGAATTGTAAAAAACAAACCAACATATGTTAGACTCTAGCACCTCCACAATTGCCAGAGTACTTAAGAGGTAATGGTTTACTTTGACTAAATTGCTTGACCTACTAAAAAGCATTTTCAAACTAATGATCTGCAGAGTAAACATATGTCGATATCATATGGTAAGTTTAACATTAGATTCTAAAAAGGGCACTTATTTATAATGAGATATTTAGGGAAAATGTCACAGTAAAAAAAAAGAGTGACAAATATTTTAGAATACCACCACCAGAAATCTGATCAATATTTATGTATAAATTGGAAATAATATTCATTCATCAAATATTTGAATGCCTAATGTGTGCAATTCTATTAAATTATTCAATGGGCAGTGACTCAAATTGCCACCTTTTCAGTTACTACAGGAAATGTCAAGCTGCTTGGATTTTGCTTATCTAGTAGGATAATTTTCACCCAAGGATTACTGAGAGTAAAGTCAGAAATAACTTCCTCTTTCATTAGAACATTTCTGGTCTTGATTTACTTTATTATACTCACTTCATTACCTAAACTAAAATGCAATTATCTCAATTGTTGGCCTCTGCCCACTTTGTCCTGCCTGCCACAAACATCTAGAAAGAGACTTCATAATGATAAGAACTGGTTTGTGGTTCAGACATGATCCTTTTTTTCTCCTGCTTAACAAAAATAAAACCAAACAAACAACAACGGCCATCTATTTTAGTGATGAAAAATTGGTAGAAATGTATGAATTATTTTAGCAAAGTTTTACTTTCATCATAGAAATTAGAAGGGTAAATTTTCAAGAGCATTCCTGAGATTTAAAATATCATTTACTTCAGTTATCTAATCATTTTAGCTTTTCACAGGATTCTCATTCAATGATCTTCATCTGCCCCTCAACTCACATTTTTCCTTTCCTTGGTTCCACAACTGAATCGTACTTATAAGTGTGTTATTATTATTTTTTTTGGGGGGGGAACTTTGTTCCTTATCTGTTTAATATCTCCATCTATTCTCCAGTTTCCTTGTTTTCCATCAGTCAGGCAGACAGCAAACATTTGTAAGGTTCTTTCTAAGTGACAAGCTCTTGGGATACAAATCCAAGTAGAAAAATAACTCTTCCCTTTAAGAGGGTATATTCTAATGAGGGAAGACATCACATAAATGAAATGACAGGACATATGGTGACAGAAGTCTGACGTACAGCCTCCAGGGACAGTAAATAGGGCTGATCTAGATGCCTTTCCTTAGTGGAGTATGGGGAAGATCCATCAAGTCAAGGGGTGAGACTGTTAGTACCTATGTGAAGCCCAAGGTGGGAGTAAGCTTCCAGGGGAAGGCATTTTTAGGTTGTTATAAAGAAACTCCTGGAGAAGAATGAGGTCTAAATGTGTGATCTTATGATGAATTAGTTACACCCTAAAATCACACATATTAGAGTTTGATGAGTAAGTAGGTGTACTAAAGCATGGGAGGACCCAAAAGTACTTTTGATGTATTCTTCCTTTTCATTCTTTCTTGGTTTGTTTTTAATTGAAATCCATTATCTTGCTTTTTAAGGTCAGAAAAGATGTTAAGTAGAGGTAAGAAGAATTAACAATGCTGATAAGGCTAGTGAAAGCTAATTTTATAATTTTTCCTTTTTAGTTTTAATTATATTTTTTTCTAAAAACTTTTATTGATCACTTTTGCTTAATTTTTTTAAATCTCATGCTTATTTATGGAACCAACAATGGCTCCAATCCTTTGACATTTACTCTCTGAATGATCTTGATCAAGCTCCTTACCTTCTGAATCTCTAATTGTAGACACATATTATTCCATATCTTTTCTCTTAACAAAGAAAACACCTGAGTGAGGTAAACAAAACTGATTGCAGCTAACACTAGGCAGCGATCTCCTTTCTAAGGACCAATTTACTTCAAGGAGAATTTGATTTCTCTCCTTAAACGCCATTTGACCCAATGTGCAGAAATCACGTTGACATTTCTACTTCAGCAATCTCCACTTGAGGGTGCCAAACAAAAGCCTTTTGAAAATATTGACGCCACATGGAAAAATCAATTGCTTCTGCCATTTTCTGCTAATGTACTAATTTCACACATAAAAAAAAAGGCAAGGAAGAGAAACCTATGATCACTTGCTGTTGAGAGATAATTTGATATACCCTGATATCTAACAGACACATATGGAAATGAATTGCTTTAGGAATGAAATTCTTATAATGTGTTGTTTTGGAAAACATTGTAAATACTTCAGCATAAACATCTGTCTTGCAATACCCAAGGCAATAGAATAGGTTTTTTCTTCTTGTTTTTCTGAAAATAAGCCTTTATTATGTGAGAATTGTTAGATTGTTTGGAGGAAAATACTAGACCTCCTCATTTGTACATCTAATACATCTCTCTAAGTAACCATCTGATCTTTCTGAAACTTTCTGAAATTCTGCTTTCAGAGTGTAGTGAAAATGAGATTAAGCCTTCTTCTCATTCTTCTCCCACTTTCCCCTAGCTTCTGTGCCTTTGGGTTGTGAGTTTGATTATCTGGAATTGTTAGAAACCTTAGAAGGAAACTGGGGTACTTGGGAGTTTTAGATGGAAACATGGATGTTTAATCAGACATAACTTAAATGATTTCACTTTGACAACTTTTAACCAAAAAAAAAAAAAATAGCATAGGATGGCTTAGAGTCCTGGATCTGAACTGAAATCAGGAAGACCTGATTCCCATCTCGTATATGACACTTACTTGGTTAGTGATATTGGACCATTGACTTACCTCTTGGAATCTATCTTTTCATGTGTAAATTAGGGCTAATAATGTCTACAAGATCTACCCTGAAGAGTTGCAGAGATACTATATATGAAGTACATGTTAGACATTAAAATACTTTGTGAATATCAGTTAATAACATTAATGTATTACATTAATGTAAACTGACAAAAAAATTCCCCAGAATTTTTGGATAATATTCTTTTTTTATTTCCATTTATGAATTTTTTGATCTGATAACTTCTTTGCTATATATGCTATACTTACAATTCAGTTCAACACCTTAAATTTTTAAAGAAACACCAAGCTAAATGATTTATCTAAATAGAAAACCAAAAGGTGGATTGAGACATGAACTTTCAATCTGAGATCAGTTCTCTTGATATTCATTTTCAACAGAGAAAAAAAATCATATACAGGAGGAACTGATTCGCACTTTAGTTGTCCAATATTTTATAGTTACTTTACCTTTATGTTAGAGGGAAATGTCTGTTGGAAGAACTTATCACATTGGGATCATTTCTGTGACTCCATCCTTGTGTTTCCCATGTATTATGAAAGTAATAATTGGTATCCTCAACTATATGTTCGCTATAATATAATCATTGTGATTGTCCTGACACTAAAGCAATATATAAGTTACTTGGAAGGCAAACAAAATGAACTTTTCAAAAACCGTGTTGACAATCTACCCCAAAACTGAGGTTGTACAAATTCCCTTCTTGGGAATCCTTTTCCTTAGGCTTAGAAAATGAAGGGGCATGTTTTAAAAAAAATCATATCAAGAAAATTTGCACCATTTGACAGTTCTTTTCTCAAAATATCATATTGATGGGGAATTTCACAGTTTCACAACATTCCCCTGTGGTGTTCCTGTTTTCTGTCTTCAAAGATTAATATAAGTTGAGAAGTTGCAAGTGGATTTTTAAAAAAGTCATATTTGTTTTAAACACATAACAATCTAAGGAAAACTGTATGCTAATTGGTCATTAGCCAAAAACATATTAGTCTTTTTTAAATAAATTCTCTGATTTAGAGCTTCCTAAAACAGCCCTTGTATTTAATGGTGTAGTTTGCACTATTTGTTGGGAAAAAAACAAAACAAAACAAATAATCAGTGAGTTTAGATTAGGAAAACATACATTCACATTCTTAGTTAAAACTTACCAGCAGCGTGTTGCTGGATAAGTCATTCCCATTGTCTGAGTTGGTCCCTTTTAAAGTCTAAAAACTAAGAATCTTTAAAAATATGTGAGCATCCTCTAAAACCAAATCAACAAAAAATCTTCACTTTTGTATACAGAATACTCCTTTCTGGTGTTTATAAAGCAACTTTTAATATCTCCCTTGTAAACATTTAGGCATCTTTATTCTATGTGACCTTGCATGAACAGGTAGCAGAAATCACCCCAATTTGCATTTGTAAAATGACACAATTCTTTTAATGACACCATAATTTCTCCTGAAGCAAAAACACATTTTTATTTGCTTATTTTTAAACAATTATTTCCTATGTTGTTCTCTGGTTATGTCATGGAATATGATCATGTCCTAGGAATTCAAATTAAGAATAACATAAAGAATGAAAGGGATGTATGTGGTGGAAATGAGTTGGATGCTATACATTAGAAATTAGTAACCATCCATAGAAGTGTTACCAGAGGAATGTATAATTTGGAAAAGGATGGATTTTGTGTAGTTCATTAGTCTCCATGCAACATGTGGAAAATGTCTCCATGCAACCCAGAAAAAAAGGAAGATGTTGGTGATAAATTTTTGGAAGGCCATGGATGAAAGTTACATGGGGTAAGCATCAGTAGGTTTAGATCTTTACAGTATTTGTATCTTTTATATAATTTATCCTTTTCTTAAAGAATTAGCATTGTTTTTTCACATTAAAAATGATTTTTTAATGGCAACCTTCATTGTTGCCTTGAATGTGGCTAAATCATCTTAAACATAATTGGGGGGTATATTTAACAAAATAAATAAGGAAGCATGATGGAACATGAATAATGTTGACATGTGTTTTCCTAGCTCAATATGATGGAGATCCATATCAATATATGGGATTTAAGTGTAGGGTAGATCTTGTGTATTGACTCTCCATAATGATCACTTATAAGTTATAGGGATATTTGGTTGATTTTTAAATATTTAAGCTCCCCATATTTGTGCCTACTTTCAGTATGAACACTTTGGGAAAAGTTAATTAATATGAATTTGCTTAAAATTACATTAGAAGCCATGAACACTAGAATGGGGACTAGCCTTTTATTTTAATTGTGGTAAGGAACTCCTGAAGGAAATGACCTTTACCAATACAAATAGACATTTAACATGAAACTTAAAGTCCTAAAGAGTTACCTAGAATAATAAGAGGTTAAATGACTTGTCCAAGGTTAAACAGCTAATCTATGTTCAATTGAGACTTGACACCAGCCCCTCCTGGTTTCAAGATCAGCTCTCTTTTATACCGCATGTGAATATAGGATTGTTTTGCACCAAATTCTGAATATGTGCTGGTAAGACTGATAAAAGTTAATGTGACACATCCATTAAATGATTGGTAACTGATTATATACATAAGTATGTATATGTATACATATTTTTGTATACATACAGATATTCAAATAATTCTAGAATCTATAATTTATAATTATATAATCCTGAACTTGTGCAATGATTCTATGAAGTGTATACATCTAGAAGTAACAAACCAAATGTTATAATTTTGTCATTTATGTATAAATGAAGAACAAAATCATCTTTTCCACCTTTTTGCTTTCATTTTCCTGTAGAAGTAGAGAAAACTTATTCTTATTTTCTTTGAGTCTAAAGATATGGGGCATGTTCTGATCTTCAAGGCTACTTGCTCATTCAATCATTCATTCTTTTATTTTAAAAAATGGAGGAACTCAGACTAGATTTAATATTTTGTGTTAAAGCCTGAGAGGAATACAGTAATATATATATATATATATATATATATATATATGGCTTGTCTATTACCATCTCAAATCTTATAGCATAGTAGGGTTGTTTAAATAACTTCTTTCCTTTTATATGGCTTGTCTATTACCATCTCAAATCTTATAGCATAGTAGGGTTGTTTAAATAACTTCTTTCCTTTTATATGGCTTGTCTATTACCATTTTAAATCTTATAGCATAGTAGGGTTGTTTAAATAATTTCTTTCCTTTACATATAACTTTTCTAGGTTTTCTTTATCAATATTAAAAAAAATTGTTTTTTCTAGGATAAAGAAATAGACTGGTATCAGATAATTTTGGAGGAACATAATGAAAGTTCCCCTTTGTCTTGTAAACATTTACATAATTATTTGTTCACTACAAAGACACTATTGTTTTTCACATGTACAACTGTAATGATAGAGTTATTATTTCTTGATTTTTTTTCCCCCACAGGGATAGAATGAGACAAAGAGAATGCAGTCTTCATGCTGATTATGTAAGCAATTGACAATCACATTATCTTTTCTGTTTGTAGAAAGCGAGTTATACAAATGAAGAAATAGAATCTATATTTAACAATTTCTTAAAAATCAATTTATGCAAGCCCTTTCAATTCAAGTAGAGAAATGAAAGGGTAAATGTGTGATTCAAGCTTTTACCATTATTTTAGCAGTTTATATTTCACAGTAATCTAATTGTGAAAATATATAGTTTTCAACCATTTTGTTGTTGTCATTTGTCATATGTGCCATGTTAGCTCAATTTCTTTTGATTGACTATGGATTTTAATAAGGAAATAAGATATAAGTTTTCTCTCCTCCTACAGAAAAATTGGAGGAAAAAGTTGGCAAAGATGATTTTGTTTTTTCATTTATACATAAATGAGAAAATTATAACATCTGCTTTGTTCTGGACACTGATGAAATCAATGTCTGTGTCTTGTGTTACATCTTAAGTCTATCATGTGAATACATGGTATATAAAAGAAACATTGTCTGTAAAAGAGAGACTGCTATTCCTTTCTTAACAGGAGCAAAGCTGGGCAGCCAACCCCCTGAGTTTATTAATCATTGCATAGGAAGGAAAAAAGTGGTGCAGTTGACAATAATACAGGTCTAAAATTTAATAGGAGACAACAAAGGTTGGGTTGCATTAGAGAAAAGATTTTTAAAAATGATCCAGATTTACTTGCCAAGATACATAAAGGAATTATATAAACACAGTTTCATCTTTTATCTCACACAAATAAAAACAGAAGTTTTTTTTTTTTTTTTTTTTTTTTTTTTTTTTGCTAATGGGTAGGCTGAGCTAATAGAATCCAAATTATAATTCTACCTAAACTAATTTACATATTCAGCACCATGTTAATAAAAATTATTTGGAAGAACAAAATATGAATATCAAAAGAATTAATGAAAAAATGTAAAGGAAGGGGATCTAATACTACCAGATTTCAAACTATATTACAATGCAGTTACCATCACCACAATTTGGTACTGGCTAAGAAATAGAGTGGTTTACCAATAAAATAGATTTAAATCCATAATTTATTGAAGTAAATGACCATGATAAACCATGGTCTTTTGATAAATCAAAAGATCCATTCTTTTGGCAATTACACAAAAATTTAGGGAAAACAAGAAAGCATTCTGGCAGAAACTAGCTACAGGCCAACATAACATATTTAAAACCAAAATAAATTCAAAATCATAAGCAAGTTAGAGGCGCACAGAAAAAAAAAAGAAATATCTATGGATAAGGAAAAATTTTTGACCAAACAAGAAATAGGTTCACTCTTTGGAGTTAAAATGGATAATTGTGATGACATTAAATTAAAAAGATTTTACACAAAGAAAAACAACACATTCAAAATTAAAAAGAAAAGAGAAAAATGGCACGGGGGGGGGGAGATTACAGTAAGCTTGTGTATGAAAGGCCTCATTTTTTTCATCTATAGAGAATTCAGTCATGTACATATAGATAGATAGATATAGATAGATAGATAGATAGATAGATAAAAATAAGTGGTAGTCCCTAAATGTTAAATAATCAAAAAATATGAACAGATATTTTTAGAAGAAAACCATGCTATCAAAAATCATATGAAAAATGCTCTGAATAACTTTTGATTATAAAAAACAATTCTGAGGATTGTTTGTGATTGGTTAACATGACAGAAAAGAAAAATAAATATTGGAGCAGATGTTGTAAAGCAGACACTGATGCCCTGTTGGTGGAGTTGTTCACAGTTTTGACCATCCTGGAGATCAACATGTATCTATCTATTTCTAAAGTGCAATAAAACATTTCATATCCTTTGAACCACCAATGTCACCACTAAGGCAATATTCCAAAGAAATCAAAGAAAAAGAAGGACTCATCGGTGTCTATTTGTATTTGCATACACACAAGCATAAATATATGTATGTATACATACATAATAAATCTTTTTGTGTTGGCAAAGAATGGGAAATTGAAAGACTTCACATCACCTGGGAAATGCATGAACAAGTTATAAAATATAAATATTAAGGAATACTATTTTTCTGTCAGAAATGATGAGTAGTATGGTTTCAGAAAAAGCTGGGGAGACTTTATGAACAAATGCAAAGTGAACTTGTTATGGTAACAGTAATATTCTAATAATAATACATTTCTAAAAGTTTAGCTATTCAGATCAATCCAGCAATCCATGACAATTCTAAAAGATTAATAATAAAAATGTTATTCACCTCCAGAGAGAGAATTGATGAACTATAAATACAAAGAGAAACCTATTTTTTTTCTTTTTTTTTTTTTTAACTTTTGTTGGGATTTTTTTGGAACTTTTTTTGGACTAATATGGGAATGTATTTTTATGACTTTACATGTCCAATTAGTACCATACCTCTTACTTTCTCAATAGATGGGGGAAGGGCTAGCAGGGAAAAATGATTTGAAATTCAAAAAAATTAAAAATATGAAATAAGTAGCATTAAGCTGAAATATCTGAATTTGGAATTTGAAAAATATTTTATAAACTCTTAAATTGATTTTTTAATATCATGTTTTTTACATGCAACAAGACACTTAGAATCAGGCTTATAATAGAGAATAAAAAAAGAAAGAAGAAAAGAAATCAGATCTGAAAAACTACTTAATATATCATCTGAATCCAAAAGCATAGTCAGTTATCCATCCTTATATTCAATCACTTCTCTAATGAAGGGAGAAAAATAATTAAAGTTTTCTTATCACTCTCTAAGAACCAAACTTATTAATTTTATTCCTTTAAATATCTCCAACTATTATTCCCTTGGTCTGTTCTTTCACATACCATATGCAGAACTTTTGATAAGATCTACATAAATGCTTTTGTAAATGATACTTTAAATACTATTATTCTTTCAATGATGCAATATGGGTATTAAATGAAGAAAACCAAGCAATGTAAAACACCATGACCCCAATGCATTAAAATTTGCATGTGACCCAAGGGAAAACAGGATGACATATGACAAATATAATTTCACTTTAGCATATGACTTGGGCACAAATACTGGTATAAAATATATGAACAAAGACAAGGAATGACATCTGCCATGTAATTTTAGTGAGGGCTAATAATGCACAGCCCACAATGGTTACCTTGCTTTCCTCAAGTTGTTAAAATATATAGCAGGAATGATTTGCTATGTAGGTAGAACTTCTATGGAAGTTTTAAAAAGAACATGAACATAATTTCACAATTTGAGAAAACATGGATAGGTGCTGATCTGCATAAATGAATAGAGAACCAACATCAACAAAATTATGGCTCACAAAAAATTGTAGCTGGATTTATATTTCTTCGTCTACCTCCTGGCTCCCCTGAATTTATTCCAGCTCCAATTAAAATCTACTTTTACATGTTTCTCTTACTCCACTTTAATTTTAGTAATTTATTTCTGTTGACTATTTCCAAATTGCCTTGTACAGATCTTTCTTGCTTGTTCATATTTGTTTGCATATTGCTTCTCTCATTAGATTGTGAGAATCTTGAGAGCAAAGATTGTCTTATGAGTTTCTTTGCATTTCCCTCACTTTCAGAGAACTGAGTACAATCCCTGGCACAAGTAAGTATTTAATAAATTCATTGATTCGCTAGTGAAATTTTCCTTTCTACTTGCATGTTTTCATTTGGTATCTGGGTACTTAGGTGGCAGATTGTAGAATGTTAGGTTTGGAGTTAGGAAGACCTAAATTCAAACCTGGATGTAGATATTTACTAGTTGTATGACCCCTAGCAAGTCAGTCAATCCAGTTTGCCTCAGTTTCTTCATCTGTAAAATGAGCTGGAGAAGAAAATAGCAAACAATTCCAGTATCTGTGCTGAGAAAAATCAATAATGTTCAACTGCATTAGAAACTTTTTTTTCTCAATCTCCGTTACTTAAATATCTTTCTCTTATCATAGTATTTTCCTTCAGTAATTATAGTATTTAAGAGGCATATCATATTAGTAGGAATCATTAAAAAGATTCAAATTTATGAAGTAATCCTGATTATTAGTGTTTCTTAACAATATTTATTTTTACTTCAACTTTACCATTATCCACAATCCATTGCATTTGCACAATAAATACATGATATAAATATGTGAGTGCTTTGATATAAATTAATGCCTGTTAGTCCTAATTATGATACTGAGTCTGATTCCCAAATGATTAACAGCCATTTCTCCATCTGTAAGATGCAAATGTTGGATTTTTGTAGTTTGATTGTTTCAATTGTACTGGACACTTAGTGACCCGTTGAG
This sequence comes from Antechinus flavipes, assembly GCF_016432865.1. Taxonomy (NCBI): domain Eukaryota; kingdom Metazoa; phylum Chordata; class Mammalia; order Dasyuromorphia; family Dasyuridae; genus Antechinus; species Antechinus flavipes. The sequence continues at coordinate 21,291,776 of NC_067400.1, forward strand.
ATTTTCTTGGGTGAAGATGCTAGAATATTTTGCTATTTCATTCTCTAGATCATTTTACAGATAAGGAAGCTGAGGCAAATAAGATTAAGTGACTTGTCCAGATTGCAAAACTAGCATCTGAAGCTGGACTTGAACTCAGGAAAATGATTCTTTTTGATTCCAGGCCTGGGGCTTTATCTACCCAAACATTAGACTAGTTGATACTAACCTTCAGCCCTTTCCAGCTCTAACCCCATGATTTCATAAGTTCATCTCTGGAATAAATCAGTTTTATGAAAAAAAAATGGGCCTTAGAATTGAGAACTCTCCCATAATAACCTTTCATCGCTACCTATTAAGACACTAAAAGGTTTTACTTGAACTATACTTCCTTCCTCTATAAAGTAATTCCCCGATGGAACTGTTCACTTCCTAAACTTTATGCATTTTATAATATGATATACTTATCACATTCAGAATAATAATATTTTCTCACTTCAAAACTTCTACTACATTAAAAACTCCTTTAGGGCAAGCATTGTAATTTATTTACATTTTGAAATATCAACCCCTAATACCTATCACTGTCAATTACAAGTAGTAAAAGCTTAATATATTCCTTTGAGCAGTGAACTAACTTCTCCAAAGGATTAGGAAGTAACACGCATAGATTAGATTGGAATTGTTCTTCTATCCTTAAAATTCCCAGTCCATGAGCAATCAGAAGAGTTCTCAGAGATTTGAGCTCTGATCCTGCTTCCATTATCTACTAATTTCCTTATGGTAATTGTAAAGGGATTGATAAATTACTTTGTGTGACTCCTCTGTCTCTAAAGTACAAGAGTTAGACCAGTTCCTCATCAGTGCTAATGCTGAGTTTATATTCTCAAGGTCATTTCTTAGCAATTGGATAATGAGGTTTTTGTTTTTTTGTTTTTTCTCAATGAGAGAAGAAATCATCAAGATTCTTTAATAGGAGGGATTATTACTGCTTTAGGACACATCAGGATCTTTCAGTAATTTTCCTTAAGGTAAATCTAAACCTACTATTTTATGAAGATGGAAAGATTACAGAGATTACTTCCAACCCTTCTTAAATAAAAGATTTAATTACTAAATTATTCTACTTTCTTAATCAGGAATATCAGTTCATTGTTTTTCTCTGTCTCCTCCTCCCTATCCCCATATCTTTCATTTGACTGAAAATCTCATTACCAGTTGTTAGGAGAAAGATGTGACATTAAATTCTACTAGAAAATAATGAGGGGAGTTCTGGTTTAACCTTGTGGTTCACACTGTACTAGGTATTAAGAAAGATTGAATTAATGAATAAAAACTAAGGCTGGGCTTGAATCATATCTCTGATAATTACTGATTATATGATTATGTGATAGTCATTTAACCTTTGTGAAGCTCACCTTCCTTACTCTAAAATGGGGCTAATTAAGTTTGTGTTGTTATTTATTCAGTAGTTTCAATCATGTCTGACTCATTGTTATCCCATTTGGCGTTTTCTTGGAATGGCTTAGCATTTCCTTCTCCAACTCATTTTACAGATGAGGAACTGAAGCAAACAGTGTTAAGTGACTTGCTCTGTGTCACATAACTGGTAAGTGTGTGAGGATGGATGTGAACTCAAGTTTTCCTATGGTCAATCCCAGCTCTCAAGTAACTGTGTCACCCACCTGCTATATTGTTTGGTGCTGAAGATACAAAGACAAAACAAATATTCCTTACCCTGCAGGGGTCATATCCCTACTTTTCTTCCTGGCCCCACTTTCTTCAATTCAGTTCCTCAATTTCCTCAATTCAATTCCCACTTTCCTCAATTCAATCCTCAATTACACTTAATATATGCAAAATAATGTGAATTGGTTACTTGTCAGATAAGGGAATTTAAATGGTCCTGAGAAAGTCATCAAATCCCCCATGCTTGTTACCTCTCTATAAAATTAGAAAATTGAACTAAATGTCCTCTAAGCATCCTTTCCACTCTAAATCGCATGATCCACAAACTCATAATGACTATCAAATGGATTCAGTCTTTGAGAGTTTACAAAGATACAAAATCTCTGACTCAAATGGGCACATTATTTTATCGACACGAAGCAATTTGCTTAATTGTTTTAAAATTTTATTTTAACATAATTTGGTCAGAAGCTAGGATGTTTCAGCTTTCATTGTCTGTGTTAAAAGAAAGAAAGAAACAAAAAGAAAAGTGTGCCTGATGTAATGATTAGAGTTATAATCACAGAAAACTTGCTACCGTCCCATGTTGTCCAAGACCACCAGTCTGGCTACATAGATCTTGGAGTTCCCATCTCTCTTCAGGAACTGTTTCATTTCCCTTGGGGATGCATTGCTTCTCCTAGTGATTCAAACCAGTTAGTGCCTCCAGCTAGGACTTGTTATAGGTATTTTTTTTTTCATGAAATGTAATTTTATTGGTCTATGTTAATTGCTTCACGATTTTTATAGTTTATAAAATCAAAAATTCTTTGGTTTTCTCTCTTTGTCTCTCTGTCTCTGTCTCTTTTTCTCTGTTTCTGTTTCTCTCTGCATATATGTATGTAATTATATTTGTAAAATTATATTCATTTAGGGGCAGCTAGGTAGCACAGAGGATAGAGCACCAGCCCTGAAGTCAGGAGGACCTGAATTCAAATATGACCTCAGACACTTAACACTTCCTGGCTGTGTGACCCTAGGCAAGTCATTTAACCCCAATTGCCTCAGCAAAATATATATATATATATATACTCTACCTACTGCATAAACTCAAGTAGAACAGAACGTGAGCACACATGGATGAGAAGATTTTGACCCATTTTCTTATTGGGGAGAGAGATAATAGGAAATTGCTTAAAACTCCTGTTATTTTTTTTTTTTAATACAATTTCCTAGAGAAATTTAATGATGAAAGTGTTTCTACCCAAGTGCCAATGAATTGGATCATGGCTCTTTGGACTGCAGCAGTACTTTCTGACAACTTGCTTCAGTTCTGAAAAAAGAAAAAAAAATTCAAAAGTGCTTCAAACTCACTAGCTCTCAAAACATTTTTGGAAAAGGGGATGTGAAAGAGAAGTAATTTGTGAGAAGTTAAGAATATAGGAATAATTTGAGTCATTGTCACTTTCCTTTATGCTTAAATCACTCAATTTCTGTTATTTTAGTAATGTAAACAATGGCTGACCCTCACATGCTAAATATATCTTGTTTCCATTGCTTTTATCTTACTCAGTCCATTCAATGACATCGAGCTTTACTGAGTCCTAGAATATACAGTATTAAGGTACTGAAGACAAAGGCTTGGGGGAAAAAAAAAGGTGTATTCAACTGTCCATTCTGATATTACCTGTGTGCTATTGGACTTAAGGGGATTTCCTCTGTTTCATCGTTTGAACTCATAGTTTTAGATTTATAATCTTAGTTTGATTTATAATATTGTGTTTAATGTTAACAAAACATAATAAGAATTTATCAGAATCATATAAGATGATGGAATGAAATCAGAAGTTGAGGGTACGTTGAAAGATACTTAAACATAGATTTGGAGTGAAAGATGAACGGTTCAAAATATCAAAAAATTTTAATGAAAAACTGAACTTTGAGAAGGGCTGATACAGTGGAATGTATATACATGCTATTCTTGAAGGAGAGTATTGGAGCTGAATCTTAACTCTGGGAAAGTCTTCTGCATTTTTTGAACTTCAAGGAGACCAGACTTTTAAGATATATTAAGATCTGATAATGTGACCCTTCTACTCAATCAATTCCCATTGTTTCTTATTTCCTGAAGGATAAAATATAAGCTCCTTATTTTGTCATTTAAAATTGCTATATATCATGCTTCATTGGTAATTGCTTCCTTTCCTGTACTCTAAAATCCATTCAAACTTGCTTTCTTTTTGTTCTTTGAACACGACACTCCATCTTCCCTGTCTCTGCATTCACACTGGTTATCCTATGTTGGCAATGTATTTCCTCCTTGTCTTTGCTTAATAGATTCTTTGTCTTCTTGTATTATATAGCAAGTACCCCCTCCTCTGAATTAAGCTTTTCTTGATCTCCCCCAATATAAATGCACTCCTTCCCAAGATACATTATATTTATGCTACTTTGTATATATCTAGATTTATTAATTTTCTTTTAATGCTATATTTATTATATTTCTATTTTTGTCTTCCTCATTAAATTTTAAGCCTATGATAATTAGAGGTTGTTTCATTCTTTGAACTCATATTCTTAGCACCTTACAAAGTACCTGACACATAGTAAATACTTAAAACATGATTGTAGATTAATTGATGACAATTTTGAATTAATAATCCTATGATAGGGAGAAAATAAGGATTTTCAAGCTAACTTTTATATACTTCATTTAAGTAATTGGAAGGATGGATAAAATGCTTCCTTTAACTCAAGACCTCGATTTAGAGTCTAAAATTCTCAATCCACCTATCTATGGCAGGTCATAACTTCTCTTTTTAACCTCAACATTTTCATCTGTAAATGGAAATAATCATACACCAAAAGGATGGTTATACATTGAACATTTTATAAATATTAAAGGGGCAAGACAAATGTAACTTACTATTGTCATAGACTTAACCTGAATTTTCTTTTGTAGTAGGCTCAATTACACTGGGAGGTTTAAATAAGTGGAGCTCAAAATCAGCAGTTTGGAAGAGAAGTCACTTTCCAATTCAACATGCTCTCAAATTATGTGTTTAATGAATCACCCAATGCATTCAGTACTGAATATATGTCATCCTGGAAATATAAGGACAAAAAATCCTCTAGTAACTTGTGTTCTATTAGGGAAGAGAATATTTACACATGTTACTACACACACACACACACACACACACACACACACACTGAATGTTTTTGGTAGGGAGATAATGCTAGTATCTGAGGGTATGTGAGGCAAGAAAGACATGATGCAGAAAGAGACATACCTGAACTTTTAAATAATTCAAAAGATTCTAAGAAGTCAGGATAAAATGCATTCTAAGTATGTGAGAGTCTTCGTAATGATAAGAGATGAAATGTCACATGGAAGGAAGAGCAAGAAGTCCATTTTTACTGTTTTATAGATTTTAGATGAAGAATAAAGTTTAATAAGTTTTCAAAATACTTTGGAAGGTCATGAAAGGCATTAAATGACAAAGGAGAATTTTGTATTTGACTCTAGAGGAAATAGGGAATCACTGAATTTCACTGAGAAGGAAATGACATGATCAGATTTGTCTTTTAATAAGTTCATTTTTGGAGATTTGTTTAGGTTGGATTGGCGAGGAAAAGAGACTTTAGTAAGTCTGAGTTACAGGGTTTGAACTAGTAGAGTGAATGGAGAGGGGGAGATGGATAGAAGAGATGCTGACATAAAATCAGTCCCTTTTGGTAAATTATTGCATATGAATAGATGATTAGATAGATAGATAAATAGTATGAGGAAAAATGAGGAAGGAGGGATAATATGGTGCCTGAGAACTTAGATGTCTAGAAAGATAATTAAGTAGTCAGTCCTAAAAGGAAAGTTGAAATAAGATTAGATATTGGGGGAAATGACAAGCTATTTTGGATGTCAAGTTTGAGATGTATATAGCATATTTAGAGCCACATGTCCAACTGGCAATTGGTAATGGGAAATGGAACTCATAAGCTAGACTAAGTGAAAGTAAATCTATTTGTGAGTCATCTGAATTAGAATGACAATTTGTTTTAATAATTTTATTTTCAAAATACATGCCTTCAACTCTTCACTCTTGCAAAACCTTATGTTCCACATTTTTCTCCCTCCCTTCCCTCTACCTTTCTACCATAGTAAGCTAGTAATTCAATATAGATTAAACATGTGCATTTTTAAAAACATATTTCCACTTTTATCATGCTGTACAAGAAAAATAAGATCAAAAAGAAAAAAAAATTAGAAAGAAAAAGCAAACAAACAAAAACAACAATGGTGAAAATACTATATTGTGATATACATTCAGTCCCCATAGTCCTTTTTTTTTTTTGGATGCAGATGGCTCTTTCTATGACACATCTATTGGAATTAGCCTGAATCACCTCATTGTTAAAAAGAGCCACATCCATCATAATTGATCATCATATAATCTTCTTGTTGTCACGTATAATGTTCTTTTAATTCTACTCATTTCACAGCGTCAGTTCATGTAAGTATCTCCAGGTCTTTCTGAAATCATCCTGCTGATCATTTCTTATAGAACAATAATGTGGAATTATAATTAAACAAAAAAAGAAAAAATAATTATCATTTATGTAGTGACAAAAGTGTGAAAATGGCTTGTTAGAGAGAAATATAGAATATACTTACAATTAGGAACTGAAATACAGGTATAATCCAGCAAAAGTAACTGGAAAAGAATTGTCATTTAGGCAATTAAGAGATCTAAAAGATAACAGTAACAAAGAAACCAGGAGAAGAAAAATTATCTAGGAGCAAAGGGTGGTTAATAGTGACAACTGTTGCAGAGAAGACAAAAAGCCTGAAGACTGATAAGGAACATCTGGGTTTGTGAATTAAGAGACTACTGACAGTTTTGGAGAATGCTTTCAGTTAATGAACAAGGTCAGAAACCTGCTTACAAGGGCTTGAGAAACAGAGAAGAGGAGAGAATGAAAGCAACTTCAGACATCCCCTTTTCCTACCCCTGCTAAGAGTTTGACTATGAAAGAGAGAAACTTGAGATAATAGTTTGAGAGGAGGGGAGGAGATAGTCCATGCTTCCCATGATCCAAGGGGAAAATCATATTCAATAGTAATTGAATGTATCTAAACATATAACTTGTTTTTCAACCCTAAGGCATCAAATACTGTTAATTTAATGTATTCCTGATTTAATCTATTAAAAAAATTTCACTATGCCCTTCAAATAAAGAAGAAATAGTAATCAACTTAGCCTAAAGTGCTTTTATGTTACTTTAACCAAAATTATACTTTGGTGCTTCACCATGGCATGGAGATGACTCTGGGTTCTCAGTGGTTATATCGGTACCATAAAGGTGTTGATCACTTCATGTATCTTGGAAAGTTGAGGCTTGACAATTTCTATTTTTCACCTATCCATTGATATTCATGTTTATTTTTTTCTGGGTATGTCTATATTCCAGTGTCTATTTTCTAAGGATTAACCCAAGTATGAAACATTTGTTAAAAAGAAGGTTGAACTTCAGCATTGAGTGATAAAAGTTTGGGTCCTAAAAATCTACAAAAGAAATAAAATTCCATAGAAATAAAATATGTTCCTGAGTCTAGTGTATCCCTTTTCTGTACTTGCAGCTAATGTAAAAAATGCACAGGTCACCTAAAACACTAATATATTTATTTAATGATTTAATAATATATTTATGAATACTATATTACTTATAATATTTAATAATATATTATAAATGATAATAATTTAATAATATATCATTTAAGAGGAAACATTGAAAAAAGATGAATATATGTAGCATAGTCCATAGATACATAATTGGCCTCAAATCCAAGACTTGGGTTCAAGTCTCAACATAAACAAATACTGACTATGTGTCTCTGGACAATACAATTTCTTATTGCTCAAGGCAAATATCTAAAAATCTTATTTTCAGAGGAGGTACCCAACTGGATTCATAGAAAGTGTTCCTTCCCCTGAAATTTCCCTTTATGAAAGAAATCACAGTTCTCTTTCCTATCTCCTACCTCCTAATAGTGTGCAATTTTATCCAACTGTCAATTATGTTGTTTGCGGTGGAATAACTGAACCATATCCATATTGACCTTTTCACTCTAAAGGAAAACAAAAGCCATAAATAAATTACATTTAGATTAAAATAGAGCTCACAGTTTCTCCTTAGTAAGGTAAATAAAGCATATGTTAGAGTTGGTTTCATGTGCTAATAAATCATTTCTTGGGATCTTGATCATTTCATTTTGCTGTTTTAATGATGAGCATAGACAAATGGACAACCAGAAGAAAACAGCAATATATGCACCAAAATCTGTAAAGAAAGATCTTTAAAATTTTTTTAAATGTGAAAAAATCATTCATATGGATGGCAATATATGCTTCTGTACTGATGGAGTCAACATAAAAGTGAACATGAGGTAGATGTTAAAAAAAAAAACTATATTGGAAAATATTAACTAATAATCAAACAATGAAAATCACCAGTTATCCTTCCACTTCTGGGGAATACCAATCTAACTAATCATCATGAGCATTTCCTCCAAGAAAATAAGGCAAGATATCAGGCATGACAAACATTAAATAGCTTCTTCCCAAATTCAGTGTATTTTAAGTTTCTAGATCTATGACCCTAGAAAAGTCACTTAAGTTTTTAGACCTCCAGGCAATTTTTGAGCTTGCAACTTTTAGAGCAGAAAATGATAGGAATTATATGTAAATATATAAGTGTGTGTGTGTGTGTGTAGAGTTTCCTAAATGGGAGTTTTCTATACTAATTGAGTCATAGATACCATATAAAAAGCATAACAAAGCAAAAATATCTATAAATTTTGCTTATCCTCCAGGAACTAGCCAAACTCCATGTGTTTGGTATGTGTTAATCATGCAATCTTCACTGAATTGTATATTAAAGGGAATCTTCTGAGATAAAGTTTCATGATTTCGAGTAAACAACAAAATAATAAATAAAAAGGACAAGATAATTGTGTGAGAGTTCATAATTTCAACGTTAAATTTTTATTTCTGAAAAAATTAAGTGGTCAGGGATAAAGACATTGACTTTAGCACTGTTTCTTTAAAAAGTTTAACTAATGCAAAAGGGTTTCTGAAAGCTCCCAAATCCACTTCAGTCAGCAAACACTTAATATCCTTGATAAAGAGACTAATGTGGTAGCCAAGAGAAAAATAATTTAGAGTACAGACTGATTTTGCAAAGCATTTCAGAGTTGAAGGACAGTTCCAAACAACATCCTCCCACAAAAAAGAAAATCAATTTTAGGAGGCATACCTAACGTGATTTTGGTGAGAAAATCAGGTACAATAAAATTACCAGACAATACTGGTAGATTCAATTCATTTCCATTTTTCAATTAACTTACATTAAATGTCTCTTACACCAAAAGAACTGATAGCTGCTGGTGATATAAATGGACAACAAATACTAGGCAAAATTCTTAGGAATTTTTTGTGCTTTATATCTTTTAGTGATGATGATAGTCACCAACTTTAAATCCCATCACTTTTGTATCTTCAATATGTATTAGGTGAAGGAGTTACAAAGGCACTTAGAAGATAAAGCTGTTGTTTTTATTTTTTTTCTTTCACCCAATCATTCGATTAAAAAGCATGTGTCTTAAGCACAGTTAAGTGCCGGGCAGATAAAAACAAGTGCAAATAACATCTGACTTCAATAGAATGGGAGTTGACCCTAACCAAATGTTTATAGAATAAATCCATTTTATAGGCAATATGATTTTAAAAATAATCTCCAGGTAGCCCAAAGAAGGGAAGTTCCCAAAAGAATGAACAATGTCATGGTCAGGTTATTGCTTTTTTTCCAAAGAGATGACCAAAGAAAATATGTGATTTTGGTCCATAAATCTGCTTTTTTTAATGGAATGGTCTATGACTCTATCAGAGGAAATCTTCATGAAAATATGAAAAGAAAAAAAGCATTTGGGAGATATTTTTCCAAAGCAGAAATTGTCTTTCAAGGAACAATAGTGACTGAAAAAAATATAGATCATATGCGATACCAATATAATTATTGCTTTTTAAGGTAAATGCACATTAAAGTAAATCTTTTAAGTTCTCCCCCGTCAAGATGCCTACTTCATATATATCATAATCATAGATGGCTCTATAACAGATAAAACTATGAGAATACATTTTTGAAATGATTCACTAAGGATTGATATTCATCAAGGTTTTAGTGGAGGAAAACATGTGCATCTAAGATATTGAATATTATTTTTTAATGAGTATAAACTTCAGTCAAAGAAGCATTTTCTCATGGTAGAGGAATTCTCCAAATATGCAGTCTTTTAGAAGTTACATAATGCCCTAGAAGTTGACAATCTCCTCAAGTCTAATTCACGGCAATATGAAAGTGACTGATCCAAAGTGACCACCCAATATAAAAAGTGATAACCCAAAGTAAGTGATGGACAGAAATAGTTATTGCCCTTGCCAGGACGTACACATAGGCATCTGAGTGAACTGATATGTTTATATATCAATATTGATTTGAATGTGTATGTCCATATTCATGTCTGGATCTACATATCTACATGCATTTTACATTTGTACCTATATTTTTGGTGTCTACCAAACTACACGTATTTTATATTTGTACCTTTATTTTTGGTATCTACCAAACTACTTTTGTGTCTCTAAGTCCATTTGTGTGTGTGTGTGTGTGTGTGTGTGTGTGTGTGTGTGTGTGTGTACCTATATAACATCTATTTCTCTTTAAATGTGTTCTCTGATTATCATTCTCACATCTTTCCTGCATGAATTTTGGTCTTCATCTATATTACCTAGATTCAGTTTTCCATTTATTTTTTGGCCATCTTCAACAACCTCCCCTTCTCTATCTACTATTGCAGATATTCTGTTTAAGTATTTCCTCTTCTTGAATCTGTCTCTGTGTCTTTTTCTTTCTCTCTATATTTCTTTCTGTCTCCTTCTGTAATTCTGTCTGTCTCTGTTTTTTTTTTTTTTTTTTGTGTGTGTGTGTGTCTCTCTCTTTCCCTGAATTTCACTTCAAAAACTGTATAACAACTGAAACCAAACTACTTACTGGCATAAAAAACAATCTTTTAAAATAAATATGTTCTAGGGAATGCTATATATTGGGGGTTATCAAATGCTATCATCTCAGAAAAAAATCAAAATGAGAAATAACACAAAAGATAATGAAAATACTCAGCATGTTACCACCAATAGATGGAACATGGAAATGGCCTAAAATACTTTCAAGAACATATTTGTTCAGCATAACAGGTAGACTCCATCATGAAATCCAGAATCAGAAAATACAAGTTATTTTGTGAGCCACTGAAAATATCAAAACAACAAGGTGGAAAACACTAGGGCAGGAAATCTTACCCTATATTGTGCTTTAGGATCATGGATCCAGTTAGCATTTGAATGAAGCCCATGAACTCCTTTTGGGAAAATATTTTTAATACATAATATAAAATACATAGCAGTAAAAGAAAACTGAGTATATTGACACACACATAATTAAAAAAAATTCTCAGATCCCAAGTTAAAAACCCTTATACCGTGATGAGTAAAATGAAACTCAGATGTTTTAAGTGATTTGCCTAAAATCAGTTAAAGTAAGTGGCAAAGCCTGCCTTACAGTTAAAATCTTCTGACTTGAACCACAATGTATTTTAATTTTCATAGAGTAATTATTTATAATTTAAAAACCCTAAATTAAGGGTGTTTTCATATATTGGCATTATAGTGTTTTATATGTAGCAGACACATAATGGAATTTTGATGTTATTGAATTTCAGCCTCTAAAAGAAATGATTTTCTTTTCAATCTAGGATAGACCCCCAAAGAAATTTCAGGTCTACTCCAGATGCTAAATGAGGCTAACCAATTTTAAGATAACTTATTATACAACATATATAAGATGAAAAGTGCCCAAACTCAAGAGGAAGAGGACCCAAAGGGGGAATAGAGGAATAGCAGATTGAGTTGTTGAATTCTTTGAAAATTTTTTATGCTCAAGTACAACTCAAACACATGTTTCAAGTTTTAAAATACATTTTTAATAGACAGCATATAAATGTAAATGCATTTCTGAGATATAAAAAGAAACAAACATAACAGTAAAAATAGTTTTTATCATGGCCACTATTTTTCTTCCCATCTCTCTTTTTCATTGGCAAAATCTCAAGCTCAAGGCCAGCTTTAGGTTACCAGGACTTATCCTCCCTCCATCCACCCCATGCTTACTGTAATGTATATACATTCTCCTTTTCCTTGAGAAGCAAACATGCATCCTTTTTGATTATGTTATAGCAGATTTTATAACTGACAGTGTATGACTGATTTCATTTTCTGTTAGTTAAAAATCATGATTTTGTTTGCTTGTTTTATTAATAGTGCTTGTAATAGAAGTGAAAGTTGAGAAAATGTTTTTCAGCTCAAGCAATATTTAGTCTATTTGATATATGAGGTTATCAATCTGTTCTTCATCAAAGAATTCTTTGTATTTGGATATTCTTTCGCTCTTCTAGGATACTTTTTTTTAACATACTACAGTTACAGTCTTCCATAGAAAAGTATAAGAACTTAGTACCAAGAAAAATCAGATATTCATCAGAAAAGAAATCTTGTGCTGCTTCTTAGCCATAAGAAATTCCCTTGGGATAAGGAATTCAGAAAAAAGGAAGACCTCAGTGGGGAAATATCTGATGAAATTTTGGCAGATTTAAAGTGTTTCCCATTGACATGGGGATTTTAAAATGTTTTCATACATTATTTTGTCAGGATTCCTGAAATAGTATTGGAATTAATTGCTTCTAACATATCTTTGAATTTAATCTATTAGTCTAGTCTACTAATGCCCACTCATACCTTTTTACCTAAGTAAAAGTTAATGCAATATTAAAGAAATGTGTATAAGTATTTAACTAACATATTTGGCTTAAATAAAGTAAATTCTATAAGCATTTATTAAATGTGCACCTCCCATGTTAGAATACTATATTAATTGTTGGGGACAGAAAGATTTAAGAAATATAGTTTCTGGCTTTAAAAAGATCACTTTCTATGGAAATTTTGAATCAATTTTAAATGGTGACATGAAGTACTGCATAGAGCTAACATTAGAAATAGAACCATTTGGAGAGTATAAAAAGGAACAAAAAGGGGTTAGTGGGACTGAAGAGGAACAATGACCATCTGGACTGGACTTTGTTTGTTATTTTTTGGAGATCTTCCACTTGCCTCATTTTAATCTTGTTGTATGTTGCTGGGAAGTTCTTTCTTTTGGCTTCCAAAATCAGATGTTCTGGCATTTCAGATAGTAGCACACACATTGATTTTTCCAAAAAAACTCGACTTCCCTCTACAGGCAGCTAAAAACCAGGTAGCTGGGCATATCATTAGAGAGGCAAAAGTAGAGTTCTGAAGTCTGCTGAGCTTCTAGAGGAAGAATGAACAATCCTTGCAGATATTTAAACCCTTATCTTAATGTTAATTACTAATCTGAAGACCTTTAACTACTTATTTCTTAAATAAGTTCCTTAAAATAATAAATTAATACATGTATCATGGAATTATTGAAGAACAGCAACAAAATAGTCATTTATTTTGTGAAATAAGTTATTTAAGTCATTTCAGCATGGGGAAATCCCAGTATGGAAATTCAACCCAGTCATTATATAATTTATAAGTTTAGAGATTTTTCTAGAGCACCGAGAGATTGCTAACATATACTAGCTAAAATTTAAATAGGAATTAAGAGATTACATGAGTTATCTCATTAAATCCTCACAACAATCTGGTGAACTAGCTATTATTACTATCTGCATTTTATAGATAAGGATTCTAATGGTGATTGAGGTTAAGTAACTTAGTGAGAGTTATATAACTAGTATATAACAGAGGTAAGATTTGAACTCAAGTCTTCCTCATTACAAAATTGGCACGCTATCCATTATCCATAAAGACTTGCTGCAAATAAATCTATACTTCATAGTAACAGAAATTTAGGTGTTTAAGGGACCTTAGTTCCATTTAACCCAAACCACTTATTTTACATATGAAGTAGCTGAGGTTCAGAGAATAAAGTGATTTACTTAAAGTAATATCATAATTAAAATTGGTTGCATTTGAATTCAGGTTCACTGAAGTTGCAAAGAGTGATCTTGCAATGATTCATATGATTTTTCATCTACATCCCAAAAGAAAAAGCTTGAAGAAAAATAAAATAGGTGAAATATAGTGCAATGAGACAGAAACTATATTAGAGTAGGAATCAGTCTCAGTTTTTGAACTTATACCCTCTCCAGCCAGGTAGGTGCTCTTAGGGTAATTAGTTAAACCCATCTGGGTCTCAGTTTTCTTCTTTTTAATATTATGGTGGATTGAAGGTTATCTAGAGTCCCTTTTAACTTTAATACCCCATGATTCTCTCAATAATAGATCTGTAAAAATCATGTGATCTCTAAGATGCCTCATAATGTTTGGCTTTTGTATGCTTAAGTATTTCTTATCCTATGTCCCTCCAACATCGGCTTATCGCTCTACAGGGTCCTTTACTGAAGGTGTACTTTTTATGAAAGCATACCCAGCTACTGCTGAATTGATTAGGGGAAAAAAAAATCTAGATTTGAAATTCGCTGCATGGTCAAAGAGGAGAATATACTCTGCTTGTTAAAAATGCATCTTGCAAGGTCATTCAAATTCCCAGTGTCTCAGAGGAAGGCACTTTCTTATTCTTGGTTCCTGATGTACTATTTTTCTTCAAAGAAACTATTTGTCTTTCCCAAAACCACTGAAGGACAGGGAAAACGAAGTTCTCAATTTCATACTTTTTTTTTTCAGGTAATGAGATATGCATATCAAATTTTTGAAGTCATATATCAGAAGTCTAACACTTATAGTTCAGTTGCTCAGATTACTTCTTGCATTGCCCTTCAGAATTGTTACATATATAAGCATATTTTATACTCTACATAGCAACATATTCAGAGCACTATTATCCTTCCTCCATGTATTAAATCAAATTTTATTAATGTGTATCTCCCCTATGAGTCACTGTTCCTTATGCTCCATGGATAAAATAGCTTTATTCTTTTCTCTCTGTTAGTTTTTGGTACAAAATTTCATAAACTGCATTTTTTTTCCTATTGCAGTTAAACCAATAGACTTGCATCTTACCATTTTCCACTTCTTGAACTTTGGTCATGCCAGTTTACTTTCTTTAAATGTCTTAATGAAACAGGAAAGATGTTTATATAGCACCGATTATATGAGAAACATTTTATAAAATAATTGATGCCCAGTGTTTTAAGTAAGAAGGTTATCAAAGTAGTTAAATATCTCTTAGCTCACTTGATACTCCTAAGGGATTGGAAATCTTTTTTTTTTAATCGTTAAAAGGCATTTGCATGTTATTCATATTTATAATTCTACTTTCAACTCTAAAACTGACAACATTTTTACAGACAATGCATATAAATTTTTTATGAATTCAATACTCTTAAATTTTTATTGTCTTTCCCTTCATCTAATTCACCTTCCCTTTTTTCTATGAAGAAAGCTATAGAAAGTTATATATTCTTTTCTCTCAACTTTTTCCCTCTCATAATTAAAAAAACAAAGAAATAAAACTTCATAAATATGCATAATCAAGCAAAACAAATTCAATCATTGTCAATTTCCTCAATATATATATATATATGTCTTTTTCATCCTGAATCTATCTGTCCATTAATAGGCTTTTTTAAAGAGCCTAACATATGTCAGGCATTTTGCTAAGCACTGTGGATACAAAAAGAGACAAAAGACTTTTTCTTCAAGAAGCTTTCAATCTAATAGAGGAAACAACATGAAGTCAAATATATATACCAGATAAGATATATCCACACACACATACATTTGTGTGTATGCTTAATTAACAGAGGGAAGACTTTAGATTTAAGGGAATTAAGAAAGGTTTTCTGTAAAAGATCACTGTTTTGTAAGGTGCTTTCTCATCGGTCTTCCAGAATTATGCTTGGTCATTGGTCTTAATTTTAAACAATATTTTATATCATATTTTAATACAGCACAGTATTCTTTGAAATCTTGGATACTAATTAAGGAAGAACTTTCCACTATTACTGAGAGCAAAGGAGCAATTTGCAACCTCCAGTTGAAAATGTTTATTAGCAAAGAGTCAGAGCTCACATCTTCGGAAAATGATTGATTACTAGTTTAGTCCCATAATGCCTCTTTCAATATCATTTCCATTGTCTTTAATTTCTTCCTTCCCCAGAAATGATATACTGAATCTTGTTATGGCTCTGTCTCATTTTACAATTTCTACCAAGTGGTTTCATCTATTATCATATGATCTAAAAATCAGTATATGTCTCTAAGTTTAGCAATGTATAAGTCTCTAAATTTAGCACTGGAAAGGACCATAAAAGCCATCTAATCTGACCCTTTTACAAATGAGAAAACTAAGGTTCAAAAAAAGACAAGAGAGTACCTAAAGATTCCATAGGTAGTTAAAAAGTAGAGCTGTATTTCCAATCTGGACACATTGATTTAAAGCTCATTGTCTAGTCCAAATCTATTGAACAAAGAAACAGAGACTTAGCTTACGTGATTTACTCAGAGTTACAGAAATAATAAGTGTCAAAGCTGGAATTTAAACTTAGTATTTTTTAGTATAAATCCAGCTCTCTTTCCATTGGATTTTGCTTCTTTGATCATACTTGTTAGTCATTCAGTCAAGAAACATATCTTAAGAACTTAATATGTGGGAGAAATTGTGATAAGTACTGGACACACAAAGAAAGGCAAATTCATCGTCTCTGTCCTGAAAGAACTCACAGTCTAAAGGAGATACAATGTCCAAATAACTATATTATTATGGATATTGGGTTGATGGAAGATAATCTCATTCTACAATGACCATTCTTTCCCCATAAATTGTTTCAATTATGTGGACCCTGTTCAACATTTGTTTTTTAACATTCTCTTCCAATCCATCAATATGGGCAAAACAATAAATGTCCTTTAAAATTAGGTTCTCAAATAACAGTTCTAAATATTTGATTCTGTAGGTCATTGGTTCCCTCCAGGTATTTGATATTTCCGCTATCATATTGTGTTCAGGTATGAAACTGTAATGTTAAGTATTTCTTATTTCACTTTATGTTTCCTTTAGGGTTGGAATGAGAAATATATATTCATTTTTGTGATCTTTCTAATGCCCAGTCTACTTTGGCAAACATCCTGTTTCCCATTCAGACTTCTACATCTTTTGAACATTCATCTGGCTCATGCATTTTAAACAAACATCCCACCTTTATATGGCTCTCCTCTGCTATTATTATTATTGGGTGCCAGACCCCAGTCCCTTTGCACACAGTGTTTTGTCATGTTCAGCTTGGTTGCTCATCCTAAAGTTTCTTCCAGTTTGCCTTTTCTCCGAGTTGTCAGAATAGCTGGAATGATGACTGGTTGTAGTCTGCTGGCCAGCTTCATAGGTTATTGACACTAATCAGAATGTCCTGTACTCTTACTGGTTGCCCCTGGGCTCCCCACCTGGTCCATAACCCCTCCTCTCAAGCTTGTGAGGGGTTAGGATGGATTACTTATGTAAGGTCTTTAATTAGAAGATCAGAAGGGGTTATTCACTGAAGCTACCAAGGGCATCTGGCGTACCATCCAGCATATTCCTTAGGACTGAGCTTGTGTTTTGTAGCTAATATCTACAATCCCACAGTTTGTTAAACAGATGGAAAACCAGTGCATCTCAAGAAGGCCACGGCACTACTTGACATCTTGGAACACAACAACAGGCAATGTGCTCCTCATTCTCTCCAGGCTCCTTGTGTGTTTCAAGGTATTTGTCAGGGGACCATCTGTTGAATGAATAAATGAATTAATTAAAAATATGTATTAAGATCTTTCTAAGTGTGAAGCACTAAGTGAAGCACTGGGGATAAAAAGTAAAATGTGTAAATGTTCTTTGTTTTTAAAGCATTTGTGCTTTTATTGAAGAAGAAATATCCAAAAAAGGAAATTTAGTTGGAAGGATTGAAGGTTCTTGGGGGAGATTGTCAATGTTCTGTCTTTCATCTCTCTAGAAAGCAATAGAGCTAAATCTTTGCGAAATGATAAAATTGGTCAAGTGCTTCTACTAGAGGCCAGGAGTTAAAAGACAGAGTGAAGAAAAACAGGGAAGATGCTCCCAGTGGTGGTAGGTCTTTCCAGTTGTCCTGAGTATATTTTGTTGTCCAAAGACTGAACTAGTTAAATTTAGAAGGTCACTACCAATTTGGATTTTTTTTTTCTTTTATAACTATTATCACAAAGACAATCAATTAAACTTGATAGGGACTGATGTACTTATTGGGAGATGGAGCATCCATAGAGATATAATGAGATAAGCGATAAAAAGCTGAAAGTCTAGTCAATAATTAGAGTACTGTTGAATAAAGTTATTTTATGTTTACATTTTTGAAGAAACTCTTTATGATTAATTAATAAATTAATTCACAGCATTTCTTAAACTCCATGAGACACTGTGAAAGCCATTACTAGGAGTACAAAAACTAAAGTAGAAAAGTCATTCAAGGAGTTTATATTCTTTATGAAAATTAATTATATTATATTAAATTATATATTATATTATATTAAAATCTTTTTTTATATCAGCTAATTTTTTCACTGTATCCCTTCTCCTTCTGTCTTCCAGAGAACCATTCCTTAAAGTAAATCATAAAAAGGAAAAAAAAAACACGTTTTACTTTTCATTCTCTTTATACTGATGATTTGAGGCATTCCTTCATATTTTTTTTGAGAACTGTTTGTTTGTGTTTTTGACCATTTCAGAATATACTGCTGAGGAATGGAATGTGATAAATTTCTATTGTTTGTTGAGTTTAGATACCAAACCTTTATTTGAGATATTACTACAATTTTTCTCCCAAGTCAAGCATTCTTCTAATCACCAAAGAGGCAATCCAGATATATTTATTAAATGATTACTAAGTGTCAGTTACTATGCAAAATACAGGTTGATACAAGGAAAGGGGGGACTCTAACGCTAATGTGAAGGAGTGAACATTTTAATGGAAATAGCAACATGTAAATATCTAGGTCCATAAAATATATTAAATTATATTAATCAAGGAGGAGACAAAACTATGGCAGAAGTAGTTGTATTAATTTTGTTCATGCAAAATTTTTTCAATCCCATGTAATCCAAATTACTTTATTGGTTATAATTAACTCTTTGCCTTATTGGGTCAGAATTAAAAATATGGGGGTAGATAAATTGCTGTATGTGTCCAGAAATCTCAACTTAACTTGTATAGATTAGGTTCAATCTTGGTATCATCTCTCAAAAATCACTTTTAGTCTCACTTTGCCACAGACATTTTCCTCTCTGGGGATCACAATATAGTTTCAATTTAAGTCTCTAAAATTTTGCTTTTCCTATGCAAGCCCTCAGACTAATAGTTACGCAGAAACACTTACATGTTGTTACAAACAGATCTGCGGTCTCATCAATTTGAATTTTCACCCCAATCCTTCATGATTCATATCCACATTTTCCCATCGGCTCCTCAAAGGGTGTCTACCAGCAATTCTGCCCAGGGAAAATTGATCACAAGTTTAGCTCATGCAAATGCCCACAATGTAGTTCCTTCTGTTGCTGTACTTAAAAGTTTGTTTATCAGGGCATTTTGTATGGGTACTTCCTTCCTTTGTTTCTTACTAAATGTGGTGGATCTCCAGAGTCCAACACGTTTCCTGGAATCTACTGGGAATTCAATATGTGCTTACTGATTGGCTTTCTTAATCAATGTTTTCTTAATCAATGCATTTGAATTGCGATAAAGTATCTTCTACAGCAGCATATCACTCTAGTCAATGGCTAGAGCGATTTCTGTTCAGTCTGCACCCATTCCCCACTCCCTAGTGAAACATTTAATCCTCGTCATAACACTGTGAGGTCAGTATGACAGATTTTATCACTATTTTACAGAAAAGGAAATTGAATCAAAATGAGTTCAAATAACTTGTTCACGGTCACAGAGACAGATCTATGTGTCAAATCCCTAAAGAGACATTAATTCACAGCTAAGTTTCTTTAAGTCTTGTCCAAAAAATGAAATGTTACCTTTTGTTATTTTGTAAGTGGATATGGAAGCCTTCTACTCTGTTGTCTGCTGTAGTAATAGGAAGCCATCCAAAGGTGCAGCTTTTCTGAAACATAGGGAAGTGGAGTGGGGAATGGTCCCAGCCTGGCCCTCTTTAGTTCAAAATATCATGGTCACACTTCAATTTCTAAAATAAGGGACAGGAAATGAGGGAAGACATAAAACAACTTCACTTAAGATAAAGATCTTATTTTTACCTACTTTTATCCTATTTCTTTGGCTGAAATAGCATTCTAAACTTGATTTTGGTGGGTAGGTACACAGCGAACAGAGCAGTAGGGCTGAGGGAGATGAATTTAAATTCAGCTTCAGGAATTTACTTCTTGTGTGATTTAAGTAATTTAATCCTGTTTGCCTCAGTTTCCTCATTTATAAAATGAGCTGGAGAAGGAAATGGCAAACCACTCCAGTATTTTTGCCCCCAAAAAACCCAAAGAGGGAAACAAAGAATTGGAAAGGAGTAAAAACCAATAACAACAATCTTGATTTTACCTACTTCCTCCACTGATTTCTTGTAAATTCCTGTTTTATTACAATATATGACTAGGGAGGATGGAGTAGATCTGTTTATTGAGGAAATGCTCTTTACCAGTGCTGATTGGTACCTTCTTCATATCTTGAAATTTCCCAGAATATTGGGATATTAAGTTACTTGTCCAGTTATAGAGGGTATTTGTCCAAGTCTTCCTGGCTTGGAGGTAAATTCTTTCTCCACTGACTCATGTAATATTTAAACAAGCCATTTCCCCTGGATTTAAAAGCCTGGTAATTTTTTTTATCTCTGCAATATTTACAATCTGGCTTTTTGCTATACTTTTTATTTAAAGATCTAGTATGTTCATATAAACATCTACTCATATAAACATAAAATATATACACATACACTCAAAGGCTTTCCTGATGTATTGGATAAAAAAGTCCCTCCAATGTTAAAAAGTTATAGGTTCAAGTTCTGTCTATGACAAGACTATATAATTCTAAGCAAACCATTCCATTTCTCAGAGAAACAGACAGTTCCCTAAATCTGTAAATAGTTAAATATAAAGTACTGATTTCCATTTAAAGAGGAAATTTTCTCCTAGGTGGTTTATTTTGCCAATATAATTGAATATCTAGTTCAATAATAAAACTTTACTATAACTGCCACGTTCAGAACATCAAGGTTAGTACCATAAACATCAAAGAACTTAAACTGTGTCTCATCTATGAAATTCATTTTTGTCCTTAAGGCACTACTCCATACTACTAGTACCATCTTGGTCCCTTTCAACAGATCATTCTACACTCTCAGTCTTTTAATCACTATATTTAAGATCCAGTTTCTTGCTTTCTTGTTCCTTATTTGTTATACCAAAAATTTTCAATTTAGGATATTTTTTAAAACTTACTTACCTAAGAATTGGACATGTTTATTCTCATTGTGTTTCTCCAGATTTTTTTCTCCCTCTCCTTCTTTATAACTGGCTTTTCCATCAATCTGATTTAGCTCATGTCCTTGGCAAAATCTGTCCCACCTATCATTTGCTTCTGTTGATAATGCAACTGGTATTCATGACTCAGTTATAGAATGGGAAACTATGCATAGAATAAATGTCATTTGACTCTTAGATAATTATATTACTTTCCACTATAACACAACTGCCTTCACTTCATTAATATGGATTTTTCTTTTCTAAAATGCCCTAGCATTTTTAGGAGCATTTGATAATGCCATTATTTTAGTATTTCACCTTCATTTAAAAAAAATTTTTTTTAGTACTATTGTCAATTAGTATGTATTGACAAATACAGGGTAAACGAATTGAAACAAAAAAAACACTGTATAGAACTTTCTCTAGAAATCATCACTTGTCCTTCGGTGGTTGAACATGGAACCTTCCCAGTCAGTTTTGAGGATTTAATTTCCTCACAGAAGTTCCCCATTTTGTAGGTAATTACTTTCTGGATAAGTAGTTGGCATTGTGAATAACGTGATGAATGTGGAGTAAGGAAGATATGACTTTGATACTTTAGGCACATTAGCTGGTGACATTGAGCATGCTGTTGAATCTCTAAATCTCAGATTACAATCTGAAAAATGGGAAAAATAACAGCATTTTTATCACAAGATTATTAAGAGTGTCAAATGAAATAATAAACATACATTACTTTGAAGCCTTAAGGACATATAAGTGTTAGCCATTAATATTGTAATAATGCCATTTTAGTACTCTATGCCAAAATTCTCAACAGGCATTGAAATAATCATTTCAGGGCTATTGAGATATTTACAGTTTACTTCAGCTTAATATTTGGGAAGTCTTTTGAGGACTTCCAGGCATATGGTTACCTAATGACTTTCTATTCTGAATATAACGTGTTGTTCCCAAGTTGGGTTTTTGCCAACAAATCTTCCTTCTCATGGTTCTACACATATCTGAAAGATAACTTGGGGTAATCTGTTTCTTCCTTCCCCAAACAGATTTTTTTAAACCTACTCTTTCCTTTCTTAAATGAAAAAGGATGTTCAGTTTGTGGATTAAGGTGAGTAGGGAAATTCCAGGATTTCTCAGTGTTACCATAATTTGGGTATTTTCACAAAATGAGGAATTCAAATATTCTGGGCTATCAGGAAGGAAAACCTTGCATTCTTGTAAAAGTGAGACAAAGTTTTATTCTGACATCAATGAATGTCAACTACAAGTTTTGAAAATTGATATTGTATTGTTTCCAAAGGTGTGGACATTTTAGTTCCATGTATTCACATTTAGGAAACTCTATTCTCATCTCACTGGCCTCTTCTTTCTGGATATTAGCTATGCCCCTTGCCTCCCTAACTTTCCTATACTCCCCTACCTCTGCCAACCAGATTATTCCTCTGGGCATTGGCTGAGGAAAAGTAGGGACCTACTATCATCTTTTTCAGTGAAGCAATACAAATTTTTATATCTATTTCACCAAATTATCATGAGCCTCAATAGAGATGAGATAATAGAAAATATTTCTGCAACACCTTTCTAACCATAAATCCCATTACTCTTTTCATCATCTCCCCTGCCTGCTTCAATATGTGAAGTGATTCATAAGTTATAATATGCTAAATAAATGATACCTAAATTACTATAATTTTTTCTATTATTTCAAAATTTCTTCTTGATGATGCAAAACTCTGAGTTTAGTTTCTGAGAGGGCTGGTGTTTTTATATGAACCACAAGTGCACTGATATTTGAAGATTTATTCGGAGAAGATCCAAAAACAAGCTTGAAAAATATACCAATCCCAGACCTGGCATGTTGCTAATCTTGACTATCTTAATTTGCATCCCAGCATGCTGCAGTCATCATAATTAAACTGACTGACATTATCATTTGTGACTGCTTCTTGTCAGCAAGTGCAACCACTCTCTTCCCCCAGAAAGCAAATAATTAAACTTTACAGGCAAGGTTTTTGTTTTCTGGAGGCAAACTTTACAGCCACATTCAAGGCTTATTTTGACCAATGTTCAGCAAAGCTGGAGTGGTTCTTTTTTTATAGTTTTGGTTTATCAGATCTAGGCAGACAGAGAGGGAAACATAATTGGCATCTGGAAGCGAGTGGAAGATTTCGTACGAGATGGAGAGAGACCAGTAAACATGTCTTGTAATTTCAGCATATCAACCCATTTATTTTTATAGATTTTAAAAATAAGCCAGTTGCAGATCTGAAGCTGCCAGAGCACTTGAAAAATTGTGGACAGTGCCTGTAAAGATATAGCAAGCATAAAACTGCCTATTCTGACATTAATGCTTGTGATATTTTAAAAATCTTCCTTGACCCCTCTGAGCATTTGACATTGCCAAATCACCTTCTCCCTCTGAATGCTCGTCTCCCTTTTATATTTTCCTACCGTTTCTCTCTCTTAGTCTTTTACCTACTTGACTGCTCTTCTTTTAGACTCCTTACCTAGATCCTCACCTTATCACACCTGCTTCTCTAAGAGCAAAGCTCTAAGTGTATGTTTTCCTTTTGCTAGCTTATCCTCTGAACAGGATGTCCAGAAGGCACCTCAAGCTCAACTCATGCAAAGCAGAGCTCATTCTTTTCTCCTTCAGACTCTCCCTCTTTTAGATTTCTCTGACTTTGTCAAGGGCCCTACCGTATGTCCAGTAGACTGTTTTGCAATGTCAATTTTGTCCTTGACTCTCTCCCTCATCCAACATAAACAAGCAGTTTTCAAATCTCACTGTTTTTACTAACATCTGAATCTGTCCTGTTCTTTTTGCTCATACTCATTTTCCTGGTTCAAGTTTTCCTCAACTTTGACCAGGACAATTTCAATTGCTTCCTTATTCATGTCTCTGCTTAGAGTCCCTTATTTATTCCAGTTTATCCTATATGTAGCTGACAGCTTCTTTTAAAAAAATAGATATAACTTTATCATTTACTTTCTGAATAAACTCCAGTGGTCCCCTCTTATTTGTAGGATGAAAGAAAAATTCCCTTGCTATATAAAACGCTTCACAATCTGGACTTCTTGCTCAAAACCCCTCCTCTTCATGCGTCCAATGGCCAAATTGGAATAAGGAAAATGAAAGGAATAAACATTTATTAAGTTCCTACCATGTGCCAGGAATTATCTAAGAAGTTTTGCAAATATCACTTCTTTTGATCCTCCTAACAACCCTGTAAGTTAAGTGATATTATGAATTCCATTTCACATATGAGAAAAGTAAGGTAAGCAGGTATTAAGTGACTTGCCCAAGATCACACAGCTAGTATGTGTGAGACAGAGACAGAGAGAAAGAGAGGAAGAAAGGAGAGAAACAGAGAGAGAGGGAGAGAGAGAGAGAGAGAGAGAGAGAGAGAGAGAGAGAAATTCACACAATTTTACTCCAATATCAGGTCTCTGGGGACAGTAACTATTACATTTACATCTTTGAATCCTCAGCATCTAGCACATTATCAGGGAGTAGGTACTTAATAAATCCATGCTGATTGATTGAGCATTGTTCAGAATGAATTCTTCCTCGCTAGCCATCTCCACTTATTGTTAACAAGCATTATGTTATTCTATTTTTATTGGTATTCATTTGCCAAGTTATCTTTCAATATCACTTATGAATCCAGTCAAAATCCCTAAACGGTTAGTAAGGCTCCATCTCTTTCTTCCTACTATTTCAAATTGTACCCTTTAGCTGAAATGTTATCCTTAGGAGCCCTTCTCAGTAACATATCACAGCCCAATCTTTGCTAGGGATTATAATATTGATGAATTTAGTGATTGAATAATCCCTCCACATACAACTATAGTACTACTTCTTGCCCTGCGAAGCCTGCTTACTATATAATCCTGTCCAATTCATTTAACTTTCTGAACAATAAGACTGAAAGCTGATTTGGAGAAGCTGCCAATCAACAATGATAGAGAGATTACAATATACCAGGAAAATCATAGTTCTAGATAGCTACAATGGCACGCCTATCCCCTCCTAATAGTAATAGCTGGATATGTTAGATTTGCTTTCATATATGTGTATGGGATTCAATCTATTCTTGTTTCTATGGGAAGCAACAGATTATCACAATGGCTGAATTGAAGTTTTGTTCCCAAGAGAGCAGGTTAGAGGAGTTAAAGGACTCTTCTACTTTCAGGGAAAGGTCAAGACAAGGACTCAATCCCAAAGCAGTCCTAGGTTGAGAAGCCAGAAAAGCAATTAAATTAAAAATATATATATATATATTGCAAGATAAATCCAAGAGGAAGCAGAGACGCTAGTTAGTACTAACACAATTCTTTGCAGTTCTAGTATTGAGTGTGTAGGACTGGCTTTGGATTTCTTAGGACTGTTTACAAAATCCTATAGATTTTAATTTTATAAGACTTCTCTGGTCTAGTGACTCCTGAACCTGACTTGGTACATAGAACTAAACTAGCAAAATCAGCTAATATCTAGAAATGAATAAAGCAAAATAAAACAAAGAACACTTATGGAAGGGGTGCTGTAGAGAAGGGGTAGAGCTTGTAATTTCCTCAGTGGAGATGATTTCTAGCGTGGAAATTGTGTCCCTTGAAGCAGATCAATGGTTCATGTTCAATATATTGTTTTCAATTCTTAATTGTAGAACTAGAGGTTTTACAGCTTTTCCCATAGTCATTCCGTATGTGTATCAGAGATAGAACTTGAATTCAGGGCTTCCTGATTTTAGACCAGCCTTTCCTCTATACCAGTGCTTTGCATCGAAAACTCTTTAAAGACAGAAATCTGATCTTTTCTATTTTGTATCTTGTATTGTTCTTTGAATTAATGGAGAATTCAAGAAACATTGATTATATGTACAATCAATTATTTAATCAAGCTTTCATAATTTATTTTTAAATTTTTAGTATTAGTAAGTTATATTTAAATTCTTGCCATTAAGTAACTTACATTGCATCAACATCCCAACATGTCAATATAGGACTATTTAGAGATTATTTACAAAATAAGTAAAGAGAGGTCTGAAGAGAGAAGAGCGTTAGCAGCTGGAGAGGTCAACTGAGCTTGGAAACAAGCTAAGCTTTCTGAGAAGTAAATGTGAATAGAAAATGTTTTCCAGGAACAGAAAATGCGATACTGATTATAGGACACATTGAGAAGTGCAGTTTTTGGGGGCCATAGAATGAAGCATAATATATGATACATTGGAAAGTAAGTGGAAATAAGTTTATTAAAGGCATTTATTAGAATGCCAAACACAAAGTTTGTATTTGATCCTAGGGATTATATAGTTCTTAGAGAGCTTTGTAAAGAAGTGTTCATTGAGTGTTGTAGTGAATTCAATTTTTAGATAAAACAAGTATGTCTTTATTTATTATTATGATTCCCTTATATGTGATTCATATGTTATCATTTTTTACTACAACAATATTTCTCATGAGTTATGCATCATTAATTTTAAATATATGTCCAGCCTCATGCTGATGGTCTATTTTCCTTTCAGCATGTATATTTCCAATAACCCCAGTCCCATTTTATAGAAACACCTTCATAAATGATTACTTATGACAGTTAAATGATTTTCATTGATTTATAATTTCAAACTATTATTTTCATTTTGAAAAATGATTTCCTTGAAAGTAACAGATACCTACATATATATATATATATATTAAAAGTAATAGAATTTATTTTCTAATTGGATACTACTATCATTGTGAATAGTTGCTAATACTTCTTAGCATCTTGGGTAGTTCAAACACATCAAAACAAGGTATGAAAATAAGAGCAGAAGAGATATGGATAGAGCTAAGGAACAAATTTGAGTTTTAACATTAACATAGAATGTTCCTCAAAATTGAAAGTTCTGACTCACCAAAAATATAGTTCTCTCTCCTTACTCTTATTCCTGTCATTTAGCTATCATTATGTCATCTTCATTCAGTGGGTTAAGCAAACACCTAAATATTACGTGTTACTAGCTTGAAAGCTCATAAGGGAACCATGTAGATTACTCTATACAGAAACAATATGTGATACAATGAATGGAATACCTCTATCTTTCAACTATTAATTTCTCAAATAGCCTGAATATATATATATTTTTTAAAAAATGCATCTCATTCATTATCTCTTTACAGTAATTGCTTATCACAATCATACTTTTCAAATTTTTGGTGACAGCCATGATTTAAAATAATGGGTCCAGTTGTCACTGTAAACCATCAAAATAACCGTCAAATTCCAATGTTTGGCCAAATCATTATCATAAGTCAAGACAGTAAGCTTTACAATAAAATATAGCTAAATAAAAAAGATTGAAGCCCACAAAATGAGTAGCAATACACACTGAAGATATTTTACAACTGATCACAAAAGCATACTCATATCAGTCTATATCTTTTGTACATAATATGAATGTAAGTGGTACTTACAGCACAGGTGGTTCTAGGATGCACTGAGGTAGGAGTGATGAGCCAGAAGGTTTTTTAACCATGATGCTGTTACTACAAAAGCCTATTCAATTATGGTGAAATTGAGAGATATGTCCCAATTTGCAACTGGGAAATTGGACTGAGTATGGAACTTTCTGAGAAGAAACAGCATAATAGGGAAGGAGAGATCTCTGCTTTTCTAGTCTACAGGTTACTTACACACTAATTAAGGATGACAATTCCTAATTTACTATGCTTTAGTAAATTTACACATCACCCCTTAAATCAAACCACGTTAGACTAACAAGATCGTTTTGTTGTTCTAGGGTAATTTATGGTTAGTGGTCTAAAAAAAGTTATATGTAACTATTATTATTTCATTTTATCCATATAGATAGTGCCTTTATAACTGGATGCTCTCTCTGAGTAGATATGGCTGAAAAAAAAAATCCATCATTCTAAAGTCAGTCATGTGATGTGTCACTGAATTTCCATAAACTACTACATTCACTTGTTCCCCAAGTGGACAAAAAGAGTAGGACTTTCACTGAAATAATAATCAAGAAGCATCTTTGTGCATGTCGATTAGTTGAAGATATTTTGGTATGGCATAAAAACTGATAAAACTTTTGATATGTTTCAGAAAAGAAGTAAAAACTTTATAGAGGATAAAAAAGACT
This sequence comes from Antechinus flavipes, assembly GCF_016432865.1. Classification (NCBI taxonomy): domain Eukaryota; kingdom Metazoa; phylum Chordata; class Mammalia; order Dasyuromorphia; family Dasyuridae; genus Antechinus; species Antechinus flavipes. Next base: position 21,320,200 of record NC_067400.1, read on the forward strand.
GACAAATTTGAAATACAAAAGGATGAAAACACAGAGAAATAAAAATACTTCAACTTATTTTTGCTTTTAGAAAAGAAATAAATTTAACACTTGGGTTCATGCTTTAAAAAATATATTATATACTTCCGGATTCTTAGGTAGTTAAAGAGAATATTCTGAATGACTGCACAGAAAACATTATATCTGATTTTGGGCTGGAAAATTGGACCAGCGGGAGATCGTGGCTGGGCAGCGGTTTTATTGCAGGATCAAATAGTTCTATGATTACTGAAGTATAGCTGTCACTGGAAATAGAAACCTGCAAGGAACCCATCATAAACCCTAGCAATTTCAGGCTCACAAATGTTTAAAATTAGAGTTTAGTAATCCATCATGGACATAATTTCTCAGCTGCTTTGTGGACCTTTCTTAGCTTTATTGGGCATTTTGATCTATAGATTTAGAGCTGAAAAGACCCTCTTTTATTTTAGAGAGGAGGTGGGCTTCAGTGTTAGCCGTTGCTCCAAGGATTAGTGATTTCTTAAGTAAAAATAGGATTGTAACCATCACAATGCACTTTAACTCTGATACTTTAACTACATGAAAGCAGGTCTCATCATGCAACCAGAAGGCTTTAGACCAAGTCTGAAGTAGTTCAAACTAAAAAGATACTGCACAAATTTCATATTTGGATAAGCTGAGAATACTTGAGTGCCCAATCTCATATTTTCAAGAGAGATGAGAAAAGAAGAAATGAAAGTGAATGAGGAATTCTAGCTGAGCTTTCTAGATGGAACTGACTTTGAGAGAAAAATAGTCTAACTTTGAAGGTTCCACAGCATAATTGACTTCAATAACTTCTTCTTGGTATCCTAAACTTCTCCTCAAGAGACAGCATTGATTTTCTTCTTTCCATCTGTGTCCTAAATTGTCCCCACTACTAGTGTCTGTATCATCGGTAGCCAAAGCCAGACTGATCTCATATCTCTACAAGGAGTCCAACAAAAAGGCTAGACCATGCCTAAGAGGACATTTTCAAGCATCACAGGAGTGGAAGAAAAGGACTTTCAGCAACCAAAATGTCTATTACCATTTTCCCACATGTATTTTTTTTCCTAAACTTGATCCCACTTTCTCTTGAACTTTGTATGCATTTGTGAGAGAATTATCACAGGCTTTTGAAGCCTTATTTATTTTACTTTTTTTCATTTTAGAATTTTTTAAAAAAACTTTATTTTCAAAACATATACATAGTTTTCAACATTCACTCTTGCACAACCTTGTGTTCCAGATTTCTTCTTCCTCCTTTATCCCCACCCCTTCTCCTAGAGAACAAGTAATCCAATATATGTTAAACATGTGCAATTCTTCTATACATATTTCCACAATTGTCATGTGAAGCCTTTTCTAAAGGCATTATTTGTTCTTATTATATTATCTTGTTATTGCTCCCCTTTTCAAACCTACTTAAGTTTGATTGAATAAATGATTCTTAGTTAATCATTTTATTGAAAAAGGAAAGAGAAAAGTTGTAGGAGTTTGAGTAAATAACATTTGAGATTTGCCCTTGAGACTTTAGGATTACCTGCTAGAAACCTGCAAATGAGATATAGGTAGCCTGGTTATGGAAATCTGACTTGTCTGCGATAGTAGGAATTGTAAAAAGTCTCAAAGGTTACTTTTCTAAACTTTGGAAACTATCTCTACTGATTCAGAATATAATTGATCTATAATTTGCTAGATGAGTCTTAAATGTTTACCTGAGTTTGAAAGAGGTTATGATTACATAGATAATAAGCATCAGAGGAATTAATTAATGATGTCTTTCCATTTCCAATTCCAGAAGTGGATCTTTTATATCAGCATTTATATTACCCTTCTCTGTTCATAGAGAAAGGTGAGTTTCTTTACTTAATCATGCTAAAATATTGGGCAGGGAGGAGAAATTATCTTTTTAATACAAGACTTTTATTTGATGAATAATAAAACTGAGAAGCAAGGAGAGGAAATTACGTTTACAAGATCATACCATTTCCTAACACAGAGCCAGTTAGGGAACCCAGGACTTCTGCAGTCCAGCCCAGGATTTTTTAAATCTTATTTATAATTTTGCTTTTCATTATCTTAAGCTATGAGTCTGTGTCTAAAAGATAGTTCCCCATCACTTTCAAGTGAAAACAATAATGTATAGGATTCACTTATAGATGGCATTAGGAGAGAGAATGTAAGATAAGTAGCCAGAAAATCAACCTCAGAATCTGAAGATCTGAATTGAAGGTTTGAATTTTGGTGACTAAAAATGCCTTGGAGAACTTTTTAAACCTGCAAGTGGAAGGATTATTGTTTATCTCTATTTCCAGGAGAGGTTTTCCTCATCAGGAGTTCTGTACATTAATGAAATAAGTTGAGATGTTTCTCAACCTTTATCTTCTCCCCTCAAAAAAAGCCCACCCTCAATTCAGTAGAAATCATAAAAAACTGAAAAATGGAGACTTTCCTATGCCACATATAAAATCAAAACAATTTAACCCATTTCCCTCAATTCCAAAGGCATTTGTGCCTGCTACTTGATAAGCCCGTGGCAGGAAACAATTAACAAGTATTGCTGACTTTTGCTGGTGATATAATAGTAATTAGCCTTAATCACCCTTAAACACTCACTCTTCAACCTTAGTTTCCGAGGAGTTGAAGTGATAGTCTCCATCAGTCTCACTGTCTTCAGCATAATGATGAAGCCAATCACACGTAGGAAGGAAAATATCTCTGTTGTTCCTAGATAGGTGGGTGCCTTAGGAAGTCTTTGACCAAAATACTGAAATCAGTAGATTCATTAGCCTCATAAAAGTGTTGTTGTTGTTGTTTTTTTCTATTATGATAATGGCAACTATGACTTGGAGTCAGGAGCAAATTGGGTTCTGTACTAGCCTAAGTATCTCATAGCTTTGATAAGAAATTTAATTTCCCTAAGACTCAGTTTCCTGATCAGCAAAATTGGGATAACATGTCTTTTACTGTTTATTCTCAAAAGAGGATTGTAAAAAAGAAAATCGTTAAAGCTCAATGCATGAGGAGAATATGATTATTAGCAGGGTTCTAGATGCTGCTTCTGATCTAATTGCAGGCATTTACAAGACTGGGAATATGCTTTTGTGACCAAGAAAGAAGAGGGTATGTAATTAAAATACAAGTTCATCATTTACAGGTAAAGTATTGGCTTAAATATGTTTTCTTCTTGCTTATAGGAACTCAAATACTTTACATGATTCCATAGGTAGATACAAAAGGTGGATGAGCAGCCCCAAGACATCTTCTGGTAGATAGGAAGATGAGAATAAAGTGTTCTAATGACCATAAAGTGGCTGTATCTTGGAATGCTTAGAGCTTGGTCAGACATCAAGGACTCCAAAACCATGCACTGCATCTTGGGTCAGCACCAATCATCCTGAGTTTTTGTCTGGTTACTGGACTTTAATGAGTTTGGAAGGGAGAGTGAGGTTGCCAACTTTGCAAAATTTCGTATCTCATACATCCAATTCACACATAAGTAAAGATATTACCCTGTGATGTCATTGGTCTTTAAAAATGAAGAACAAACACGTTTCCATGAGCTACTGTTTTAACATTAGTGGCCCAGATAGTACCTTTCTCTGAAATTAAAGATGATCTATATTTTATTCTAAAATATCAAAGAGCTTTTCAACTGGGTTCTTCTTTTCTACAATTTGGCTTCTTCACAATTAAATCTCCAAATACCAGTTGTCATGAATAGAGTCAATTTCTATATATCAAATGTCTATATTTTTCTCCACATGCACTTCTGTGTGCTGTTCTAGTTGGGCCGTATCTGAAATTTAGATTCCTTTGTGTTCCTCATTTTAAGAAACACATTATGATTCTGAACACTATACAGAGGGATGGACCAGGACACTAAAAGAGCTCAAATTCCATAAGAGAGGAGAAGTGCTTGGAGGGCAGGGGGGAAAGAGAGGCAGAGAAACCTATAATAGTTGTCTTCAGGTACTTGAGGAGTTACCATATGGAAGAGGGATTACTTTTTTGTTTTTGTTTTTGTTTTCTGCATGATCTCAGAGGCTAGAACTAAAAATAACCTGTAGAAGATACAAAAAAAGAGGTAGATTTAGCTCCAATGTCAGGGGAAATCAAAAGAAAAGAAAACAAATTTCTGAATTGGAGCTTTTGAATATGGAAATGAATACCTGTAGAGATAGCTGATTCGTGTTTTGGGGAGTCTTCTAGTAAAGGCTGGAGGACCATAGGTAAAGTATGTTGGAGAGAATATCCTTTTACATGTAAGAATTGTAATAGATTGTTTCTATCGGTAATTGCTGTGGGAATCACCTGTGGGTAATTCTGTGAAAATTATTGTTGACCAATTGTTTAGACATCTTTTGTTTGTCATTTATTTCATCCTGACTAGATTTTAGATAGATAGTACCTCCAAATACAAACAAAATACCTCAACATCTTTTAAAGAATAAAAATCTCTCTCTTCCTCCCCTCTCTTATCTCCTCCTCCCTCTTTTCTCCTTTCTCTCTTTCTCTCTTCTTTCTGTATCTCTCTGTTTCTTTGTGTCTGTCTCTGTCTCTGTGTCTGTTTGTTTGTCTCCTCTCTTCTCCTCCTCTCTCTTTCTCTCCTTTCTCCCTTTTCTCTGTGTCTCTGTGACTGTATCTTTCTCTGCCTCTGTCTTTCTCTTTGTCTCTCCCTCCCCTTTCTCTATCTCCTTTCTCTCTCTCTCTCCTCTTCTCTCTCTTTCTCTCATTCGCTCTTTCTCTCTTTCTCTCTCTCTCTTCCTTCTCTTTCTCTTCCTTCTCTTTCTCTCTCTCTCCTTCTTTCTCTCTCTCTCTTCCTTTCTTCTCTCTCTCTCTCTCTCTCTCTTTCTCTCTCTCTCTCTCTCTCTCTCTTCTCTCTCTCTCTCTCTCTCTCTCTGTCTCTCTCTCACTCATACATACATACTTTTTTTTTTTAACGTTTCTGGCCTAGATTCTGTGATTTCAACTCTCTCTACAAATTAGAAGTTTACAAATGTCTTATAGCTCATAGTCTTAGAGATTTGCTTGTGCCAGTGTGTTTTACTTTTTATTATTCTTAAAATCTCATCATTTAAAATAGGATCTTTAACTTCTCTCCTGGGTTTGATTCAAATATTATGTTTCCACTACAGTTTAGTATTTTAAAGTTTGAATTCAACGCATGTCGTTTTTTGAAAGAAGGCTTTTTATTACTTTTCATTAATGGGTTAGCTTGATATTTACAGTGGGCTGATATGGCATTCTTAAAGATGACAAATATTTCTAGAAACCATTTAATGTGGAATTTAGGCTTATTTCAAAGAACTCTGCCAGTCAGTGTATGCTTTTCTCAATACAAAAGAAAATGGACAGGCACAGATCTTTGAAATAAGCCTAAATTCCACATCAAATGTTTTCTAGACTCTTGAGAATAACATAAGTTTCTGAGGCTCCATTTGGGCTCATCTATCCTAACTCCAGCCTTAGATCTCTATCCACTGTTCCACTTGCTTCCTCATTTAAATCATTATATGTTCAGAGCTAAGTGACTCTTTATTGTCACCCAAACTATTCTATTCCCTAGAAGTGACTCATTTTTTTGTATCTTCATCACCTTCACAGAATGTTTAGCACACATTAGTTACTTAAAAATACTTGTTAATTTGATGCAGCCTTAGGAATTCATGATATCTTCTTTTCTTTTCTTTTCTTTTTTTTAATTTTTTTTCTTTTATTTTATTTTGAAAAAAATTTATTTACAACATTATTATGATATCTTCTAATATTGTTATATGATTTAATTCTTTGAACAAATTTCAAAATTTGGGGAAATTTAAAAATTGATTTCTTAAAGATTTTACTTGATCATTATAATTAATAAAGGCCTCAAGGCTTATCCAAAAAAAATTTCACCTATCAATTCAACAGAAGAGGTAATATTGGTAATATTTTCAGTGGATCACATATTTCACAATGTGCAAGTAAGTGAAAGATATAAGAAAATACAACATTTCATTGCTTTTTGTTTGTTTGTTTGCCATAAAAACAGAATTCAGGATATTTTATTCCCTTTGCAGAAGGAAAAATCATGTTGCCTGAAAGACATTTATTCTGGAAATTCAATGTACCTCAAACCTTGGATAATACTCAGGATATTCATTCAATGGCAGTTATGTAACAATAATAGGTCTATATCTATATATGCATATATTAGTTATACAGTAAATTTCATTTTTTATTTAACCACAGAATTGCATGTTTTCTTCTCCATTAGAAGGTAAACTCTTTGAAGTCTGGAACTAACTCATTTTCCCCTTTGTATCTCTAACCTAGCAGAGTTTCTGGTAAGTACTTAGTAATAAGTATGCTGTTTCTGGTAAGTACTAAGTGCCTTAGTAAGTATTTAAGTACTGTTCATAATTGATTCATTTCATTGAAAAGGAAAAGAAGTAAAGGCACATTGTGTTAAGAATACATATCTATTCATTAACCTGCTCTCTGATTTATATGGGGCATCAGTTAAATAGTGCCTTATACACACAAGCACTGTAAATATTCCACCAATAAGCAATGTCTGGAGTACAGAAGTGCCCATTTTGCCAATTTTTCATTTAGCATGAGAAATGTTTCTGCTGTTTTCTGCTCTCCCATCAAGTGTGTAAGAAAACTGCAACTGAGTTACTTCTAGATACAATTGGTCTCTGTGTATGAACCCTTCCTCTCTAAGCTGACATTGATTTCCTCCATATTATGTGATCACAAAGGCAAGTTGAATTGATACCCTTCTGAAGGCTGATGGATCTTTTATGCTTTGTATAGTTTTACCTTTCCTCCTCCCCTCCCCTATGTCAAAGAGAAGTCTTTTTAAAGATTAGATTTCTCAGATATATTTTGTTTAAAAGAACATTTTTAACTTGACTTTTTCTTTTCAGTGAGAGCTCCCTTCTCTAATTCATTTAGTGCAAGGGAAACTTAGACAACATTTTTCAGGGGGTAACTACATGTGCAAATCAGTTGAACAATTTTCTCTTAGTAAAATCAGACAAAATAGGAACCGTTTAGACCATCTTAAGAAGTCAAAAAAGTGAAACAATTTAGTGTCTGCAAACTATTATTTATATAGCATTTATTTTGCAAATAATTTTTGCATATCTAACTTCATTTCAATTTTATAATGAATCTGTAACATAGGTATTATTTTTCCACTTTTACATTTGATGAAACAGATGCTGAGAAAACTGAAATGCCTTTTCTTGGGGCACAATACCTAGAACTGTAAGATTCAAATTTATGTCTTTTTGACTCCAAGTACAGCTATCTAACTACCATACCATTTAGTTACTTCATAGGCTAAAGAATCTGGAAAGGCAGATTTGGAATAGACAAAGGCTTTGTATGATCTTTTTCTTTCCTTTTTTTGCTCCCAATCAAATGTGATGGTAGAGTTGTCAATGGAATTTAGAAATAATGAAAAATAAAATGCAAGCTTCTTGAGCCATCTCTATCTACCTATTTTTCTGTCTGTAGATCTGCTATTTATCTTTCTATCTATCCTTCCATCCATTCATTCATCCATTCCTCTATCTATCTATCTTTCTATTTTTTCCTTCTTTCATTCTATTTATCTATATTTCTTCATTCTCCATCCTCCATGCATTAACTACGTCTCTTAATAAATATTTGCTGTTTTGAATTGAATAGAAAAGTGTCATGAAAATGGAGATGATAAGATGCCTTTGTCTCTCTCTCTTTCTTCCCTCCTTCCTCTGTCTCTGTCTCTCTCTCTGTCTCTCTTTGTCTCGTCAGTCTTTCTGTCTCTGTCTCTTTTCTGAAGGAGATTGAGAATAAGGAGAAATTGATCTTGACCTTAAAATATGAAGGAGAAATAGTGCAGATAATCCAAAGTACTAATGATGGGAGATAATGTGATTTAATGAAAGGAACATTGAATTTGGATTTAAAGAGTTTGTCTTCTAATACTGGCTTTGTTATTTGCATTGTTTACAAATTAAGGTTGAAAAAATAGTTTTAAAAACATTTAGTTAATAACTTTTTTTCATTTATCACTGTAAATGAAAGCAAGGAGAAACATTGATTACAGAAGAGTAAATATTGAGCAAGTGGGCTTACAAAATCAGAGTATTTCCCACATAAATACTTATAATTTACTATTACTACGTCTATTACTACTACTATTACTACTACTACTATTACAACTACTACTATTACTACTACTACTACTACTACTACTACTACTACTACTGCTGCTGCTGCTGCTGCTGCTGCTGCTGCTGCTATTACTACTACGACTCATTTGGTATTTATCACCTGTTAGCCACTAGCTTTGGAGAAAATTTGTTTTCAGGCAAAATAGTTTTTAAAAGTATTATGTTCCAGGCATTTATTTAGCATACAAAGAAAGGTAAAAAATAGCCCATGCTCTAGGTCTAAAAAAGGAAAGAAAAAACAATTCAAATCTGCTAGACTGTGATTGACCTCAAGGATCTGCAACAGGTAGATTGTTATTCCATTGGCATCGCATAGGGACTAGGAGAAAATAAGGCATACTATGAACATTAGAATGGACAGCTCTTTCATTCATAGAGGAGGTTTCCTCCAAAAAAGCACTACTAATTTCGAGTAAGAAAATACAAAATTCTCACTTTTTTTGCTGCATGACTACATAAAAAAAATTGTGAACTCAGACGAGGTATTTCTCCTCTCAGATTCTCAATATTTTAATGATGTTTCTAGGTTTTTATCCTAATAAGATGTAGATTATTAACATTTACAGATGGATATTTTTATCACCCAAAAATATGAAAAAAAATCTTTGAATACTGAAAAATTTGTTTCTGCACCAGAGTTGCCTTCCATATATATGTGTGTATTTGTGTATGTACATTTTAAATCTACCAGTTTATATTTTCTAAGTATTCAATTTCCAAAGGTTTGTAAAGATATGGAAAAAAGTAAATTCTCTTGGTCTAAAACTACATATACTTCTGCTTTCTTAAGTTCAATTTAGAAAAGATTATAGTGACAGACAGGGGTTCTTCTAAATGATTTTTTACTAGATAACAAATTTAATTTAAGTAAAGAAAGAAAGTATGGAGTTTTAGATTTAGAACAGGTCTTAGTGACAAGCTATTTAGGTTTGAGTCTTATCTCTGACATTCATAGGTTTTGTGACTTTATTCCAGGCTCTTGACCTCTCAATGTATTTTAGCAATGCATTAACTCTATAGATTTTTATATCAGTGGGATGATATAACAATGAACTATAAACCTTCAAGTTTGGTTAAAAAAACTAAAAAAAAAAAACAATTACAAGAAAAACAAAAAAAATATAAAAACATCACGTACAAACTGCTGCAAAATATAATAAATATGTAACCTACATTATGAGACATCTTCTGGCCAACATCTATATGTGCATGAAAGTGATAAATAACTCTTTTCTCCTTCCAGTGCCTAAGAACATGCATGCACTCAATTAATGTTTTTGAGATTACTTGGAATTGCTATTCACATCAATTCCCTGGTTCAAAGAAGAAAAACAAAACTACCCTCTTATCGATATCTTACTCATGCAGTAGAGGAAAATTAGATTTTTGGTAGAAAATTGGTTGTTACCCCCGTTGCTTCTTCACAGAAATATAACTTGTTGGAGAATAACTCAGTGGTACAATATTATCAGAAATAAACCAGGAGTTGCTTAGCATGGCTTTAATCATATTCTCCATTTGAGTATTTTCTTTCACAATTTAGGACAATTTTAAGGAACTATTGCCCTCTATCATCAAAGTTTATGAATTATTAGAACATGTGCAGTAAGATTTATACAATTTGGCCATTGTACAAGATTCTTTTCTTCACTTTTCTTTAGAGATGATTACTGGTATTGAGAAGCAAAATGATACACTAATTTGCTGTATATAACCTTATTCAGACAATATAATTAGGGTTTATTCATATTTTTTTGTGCCTACAGCTAAAAAAATAAAGTCCTTGTTGCTGAAGTCCTGGCATTGTCAAATGATTGATTCTAGAATTTGAATAATGAAATTGATACTATTTTGTCACTGCATCCTAAAGAGGATTAAACTTTTCCATTTGATGTGCATCTGAAATTTGGAAATACACTTATTTTCAAGGTGCTCTGCTAAGCAATTTGAATACAAATATAATAAGATAGAAATTATCTTCAAGAAGCTTACATTGTAGTAAGAGGGAAAAAACACTTAAGAGGAAATAGGAAAATGAGGACCATATAAAGGTACCAACCAAGGGGTAGAGTGAAGAGAAGTTCCAAAAAGGGAGCAGAGTTAATGTGAAATAAGCATAGTTAGAATCCTCAAGAAATTATTACTTAGGCTAAAAACTCATCAATCAGGAGAATTGGTTTAAGGATAAGCCCATGGAGAAGGACTTAGGAGCAGAGACTATCTTTATTTTTTGGTACTCCTACTACTTTTTACAAAAGTGCTTAATATATGCTCCATTTGTTCATTTTCTCCTTATTCTTCTTTTTCCTCTGTAGCACTTGACACCTGACTGCTGTCTTTTCCTGGCTGATCTCTTCTCTCTAGATTATTATATTAGTATTTTCATGGTTTTCCTCTTGCCTGACTGATTACTCTTGCCCAGTCTGCTTTCCTGATTAATCATCCCTATTATACAACTTCTAACAGTGGGTGTTTAATTTTTATTTTATGTCTCCAGGACCTAGTGTAAGATTAGCCACAGAATAGGTGGCTAATTAATGAGTGTTTATGAGTTGAATTTTTTTTCTTTCAACTCAGACTGAAACTAAGTCTACATAAACACTTAAATATTTCTTCAATCATCCTCAAGTCCATCAATTTAGACATTCTTCCTCTCACTGGGAATAGCAGTCTCCTTCTGACTTCTCATCTTGTTTAACTATTGTTGTACCTTTCTATAAATCCATAGCAAAAAAAGTGAACCAATAAGTTACTGGCCTTTCTCTATTTCTTTTATCATTTTGGGGTTATCAATAAATTAGACTAATTAATTATGTTATTCATTAGTGTTACTCCTTTTCTGGTCATATGATTATGTGATGAAATATTTTAGATCTCACATTAGTCATCTTTAATAATGTCATGACTTAATTAAGACCATCATAAATTTTTCCTTTGACTTTTAGATCACATTTTGTTAATTTTGTTCAGATTTTTAGTTGTTTCTAATTCTACGTGGTTCCATGGACACATTTTGTCAAGTGGACAACATACTGGAATGGTTGACCATTTCCTTCTCCAACATTAGATCACTTAAAATTTTGATTCATTAGAAATAATTGTATTTTTTCATCTGAATTGACAGAGTACTACTAAGAGTACATTAAAGGTTAAAATATTTCTTATTTTTCTGAAAGGGAATAGCTTGAATCAAAGAAAGGATTCTATTATTTTCATAGCAATCCAGTATGTAGTTCTCTTGCTTTTTATATCAGAGAAAAAGATTATTATTTAGCAGAAGTAACAGCCCAAGAGGTTTGTAATTTTGTCATAATATGGAAAATTGAAATTCTTTTCCTTATTTTCCTACTAGTGCTACCATTATACTGGAAGCCTTTTAACATTCCACATTCACAACATCTACATCTATAGGCTGAAATACTTCATAGTGACACATGAATTATGTCTTTGATTTGTGTGTAAATTGGAGTTCACGAAGTCATTTTTCTTCCAGCATCATCACTGTCCAGTGGCAGGACAGAGTCAAAGTCAGTGGTGATGATTCAAAATGCAGTGGATGACCTTGATGTCTTCAGTGTCTAACCAAGTTCTTACATCACCTGCTTCTCGTGCCTTCATACTCATTGAAACAAATTTTTCTCATTTGCCCATTCTACCAAGGGAAGTCTTCACGTGCTTAGGGTAGACACCCTCCAATTCACCGTGGGATTTGAAACACCTTGGTTACCTTCATGTTAATTAACAGTCGAAGCCATGGAGGGTGGAGAGTTTTGTAGATTATCAAGTCTGACTGAATGCAATTCTTTTGCTTTTTTGATTGGATCAATCAGAATTGAAGTTGAATAGAGGCTATATATCTCTAAATAAAGCCGTTGTATAAGAATATTGATCATGCCCTCATGAATAAAATAAAAGGAAGGAGCTATAGCTGAACTAGATAAGAGATCTGGAAGTGTAGAAGTGGAGTGGAAGGAGATATATCCTTTAGAGCTTGGCTAATAATAGGAAGCTTTAGGCTCACCAGCAAAAGAGGAAAAAGAGATGTGGAAAAGGATCACACCAAACAAGTTTGCAACCTGTTCAATAAGAATCTCAGAGCAGAAGACCAGCATGATCCCTCTTCTGTCTGACAGACTTTAAATACTTGAGGAAAGATATCTTTTTTTTTTTTTTAATTTGTCCCTTCTTTAGTCTAATTATCCTCTAGCTATTTTGTAGCATTCTGGGGTCCTTCCCCATTCTGATTTCCCTGTAGACATTCTCCAGCTTTTCAATGTCTATAGCAAAATGGATCACACAGAAAAATGCATAGATATTCATGATGAGGGGAAAAGAACATTAGAAAATCATGTCTTTAGTCTTTGACACTGAGTCTCTTAATAGAGATTGCATTTGCTTTTCTGAGTGTCACTAAAAGAAAAGGAAGCTTTCTCCTAATTTATTTCTTTAAGTCAATTCATCTGATAAATTAATTACTAGTTAATGGACTAATTAAATCATCTACCACTCTCTATCAGCAGGTTTCTAATGGAAGTAAAAGCTTAATAGATGAAAGTGACTTAATGGGCCATTTTGATTTTCTCCCCTTCCTGACAGATTCAGAATGATGTGCTAGGAGCAGTTATAAATGTTCACTCACATTTCTGCATAATGTAGAACTTACCACCTGGAAATTTGGTAAAACAGAAGGAAGAATAGAAAATTACCTGCCACAGTCGTGTTTCTAAGCTATTAGGAGCACTGAATTAAAGGGATCAAGTCCCCGTATAATATTCAGATTATTCCCATTATTTCAATATGGCATATTCATAATTATTAAAAATAACTATCAATAAAGAGATCATTAGGAGATTTCAAGAATAAGGCTCCTTGAGTCAGATAGAATTAACACTTTCAAGGCAATATTTATTTTAACTTTATACATCTTATTTCAACAAATATTTAATAAGTATTTAATGTGCATAATACATTTTGCGGGATGTGAAGGATATGAAAATAGATATGAAATATCCCTTGCTATCAGGGAAGATCTACTTTGATAGATGTAGGGCAAGACACTGCTAACAATATCACAAAGGAGGAGTCAAGTGCATAGAAAAAAATCACGTTAAAATGCTCCAAGGATTCTATCTCAACATGTTTGTGGATCAACAAGAACTTTTTTTGGGATGTCAGAGGACCTGTTCTTTCAACTTTTAGATTTGCTTTTTTCTATCAGTGTGATATTGAGCAAGTTAATTGACATCTCTGTGACTCAGTTTCCTCATCTATAAGATAAAGGGTTAACACCAGGAGATCTTTAAAGTCCATTTCAATTCTATATTTGTGACCTAATTGTAGCCATGAACAAATTGATTAGCTTTTCTGAGCCTCAGTTTCCTCATCTGTAAAATTAGAAACTTGGATTTAAAAATGTGAAATACTATTCCTAGCACTAAATTCATTATCTGGAGGCTTCATTTCAGCACAACAGCATGATATTTTATGGTTTGCAAATTCTTCTACATACAAACCTTTACATACATTCGTCACTACAAGAATGTAAAACAGGTATTATTAACCCCATATTATAATTAAGGAAACTGAGGCAGACAGGTTAAGTAGTATGACCTAAGTCTCACAGCTTGAGACTTTCTGAGAATATTATGAATTGACTATACCTTTCAAAATACTTAGTTTAAGGAGAACAGGGAACAACAGGGGTACGAAGATTATATTTGTGAATGCTAATTTTTTTTTGAAAATTACTTTGAAAAATCTACACTGTACTGGCAAATTGCTGATCAGTCATAGAATGTGTTGTCTATAATGTCCCATGGTATAAGTCTTGGAAAATTCCTCCTACAGCACTGTTAAAAATTGTTGTATCATTTTATGTTCAAACAATGTAATCTCATCATTATTCAAATAAATTAAGTTCTACTCTGGTGCTTCCTTTTTTCCTTGTGACATTAAGGTGACTTTGATTTCTCAAAGACTATGAAAATAGAGTCTAAGCTTAGTATGATATTTTGTAGGGAATGATATAATGGGGAAACTTTCAGTTTCTGAATTGGACTAGATTTTGTCCAACTCTCATATCAAATTCCTTCCAACTCTCATTATCCTAATGAGCAGAAATATGTCTTACAGAGCCCCCACTGCTAACTGTGGAATAGCCTAGTGCATCAGTAGGTTTTTTGCTGAAATCCTCAAAAAGACTCTTTGCTAAGATTTAGCAGGATTTCAATCTGCTTTGATGGAAAATGTTCACATATATATAAAATCAGTGATGTTCAAAGTATTCCAAAAGAAAAAAAAGACAATATTCTTTTTAAAAAGTCTCTTTTAAATATAGCTTAGATTAGGAACTAGAGTCGATGGCAATTTTTATTAATTAATCAATCCCTTAGCATATATTAAGTACCTATAATATATCAAAGAACTGTAATGGGCAAATTAAATTATTGTTATTATTAATAGTACTAATATTTACTCTCAAGGAGCTTACATTTACCTGGAAGACAACGTGTGTGTGTTTGTGTGTGTGTGTATGCATACATGTATATATGTGTGTGTGTATGTGTGTGTGTGTGTGTGTATACAGAATAAATATAAGGTAGTTAGGGAAAGAAGGGATAACAGATATGTGGATCAAAGGTGGCTTTTTATAAAATAACAGTGCTATATCTATTAGCAGAAAGCAGATTATATGAGGTAAAGATAAGGAAAGGATGTGTTCTGAGCACCTGCCATGACTAGTCAAAAAGCAGAGAGATGGGAGATGTGGTGCCTTGTGGGAGTAAGTAGGGAAGGCCAGTTTATCTTTGTCTTCATAAAGTACAGAAGCAGCTATTTGATTCAGGAGATAGAACACTAGGAGGGATCTAGATTGCTCAGTGGTTAGAGTACTGGAGCCAGGAAATACCAAACTCAAATTTGGCTTTAGACACTATCTAGCTATGGAATTCTGGGCAAGGTACTTAACCTTGGTTTTGCTATTGGAGAAGGAAATGCCAAATTATTCTAAGTATCTTGACCAAGAAAACCTTTTGGGCAGCAAAAAGTCAAACATGACTGAACACCAACGACATGATAGATTATGAGACCCTAAGTCAAGAAGATTTGATTTCAAACTCAGTTTCAGATACATCCTAATTATGCGACTTTAGGCAAATCATTTAACCACTGTCTGATTCAATATTTTCATTTGTAAAATAGGATGATAGCATGTAATAGGATTGTTGTCAAATAATATTCATAGAGTGCTTTGCAAACCTCAAAGTAAAACTACGTAAATTCTCCTCCTCCTCCTCCTCCTCCTTTTCCTCCTTCTCTTCCTCCTCCTCCTCCTCTCCTCCTTCTCCTCCTCTTCTTTCTCCTCCTTCTCCTCCTCTCCTCCTCCTCCTCTTTCTCCTCCTCTTTTTCCTCCTCCTCCTCCTCTTTCTCCTCCTCCTCCTCCTCCTCCTCCTTCTCTTCCTCCTTCTCCTCCTCCTCCTTCTCCTCCTCCTCCTCCTTCTCCTCCTCCTCCTCCTTCTCCTCCTCCTTCTCCTCCTCCTTCTCCTCCTCCTCTTTCTCCTCCTTTTCTCTTTCTCCTCCTTTTCTCTTCCTCCTCCCCTTTCTACCTCTCCTCTTCCTCCTTTTTCTTCTTCTCTTCTTTCTTCATCTCAATGGCAAGGGGTCAACAATTCAACTCTTTGTAGAAAGATTGACAAACTTGATAAATAAATTGGATAGTGAGTGAACCTAAACTTGGAGTCAGGAAAACATGTTCTAATTCTGCCTTAGACTGTTAGTTCTGGGATCTTTAGTATTTAACTTCTTTTGGCCTCAGTTGTTCATCTTTCCAATGAGGGGGCTGGACTGGACAACCTCTGACAGTCTTTCCAGTTGTAAATCTATCATGCTTTGGCTGAAAAACATATGGAAAAACTTTGCTCATGCTATTCCTTCATTTTGATCTAGAAGTGAGCTGACACTTCTGTTTATGGCAATCTGATCTCAGACAAAAAAAGAATAAACCCATAGGAATGGATGTTTTTGAAAATATATTGAATATACTAGAAAATCAATGAAAACAGAATGAGGTAAGTATAGCTAAGCATATTATCAAAAGACCTTTTTTTAAAGAAAAAAAACATTTTTACTTTTTTGTAGTTGTTATCCCCCCCTACTTTGTGCTAAGATAAATTTCAGGGTAAATTTTTGTTTAGTTCAATGAGTTTTGTCGCTGTTAACTTTCAAAGAAAAACCTTCTTCTAGTAATGCAGGTTTTCAATTTGTCTCTAGTATACATATGGAAGGTTACCTGGGAAGATGAAGTAGTCTTACAACTAGCACACATTACAATCAGGACTGATACCTGGTTCTTCTTGATTCAAAGTTTTGTCCTGTAAAACTAACCCTGATATCTCTTTGGAAAATAAAAAAAAAGTCTAAAAAGCTTAGGATTTTTTTGAATCACACATTCACAACACTACCACTTTGAAATCTTTAAAAAGATATGATGAAGATCTATTGTTCTTAATTACATAGATATAATACACTAGAAGCAAATGTTGCTGTATCAGAATTTTAAGTCTTCTCAAGCTTGATTGTTTAATTTTAAGAAATAATTTTAAATGGAGTTAATAGAGAGGATATAAATATTATAGATATTAGCCAGGGCAGAAATTTTAGTATAATTTGATTATAGCTTACTTTTATTAAAACTTCTTCTAATTACTATTGCCACTAATTGAACTCAACAAAATATTCCTTTAAAAATCTACCTTGCATCAGGATACAGTGGTGAATAGGAATAGTTCCTATTCTCGAAGAGATCCTGTTCTTACCTTGTTTTCTATTTGGAAATTCTGAAGGATCTATAACCTAAAGATATCTAAAATCTCCACAAACTTTTGGGAAGGAAGGACATTTTCAAAATGGTAACAAAAGTCCTCAGTGGCTTCCTATGGTTTTTCCTTCTTTTTCTACAATAAGGTTAGATAAGATATCCTTCCACTGCTTTCTTTGATCCAAAATGGGTATTATGACATTCCTGAAAAAATTATCTAAAACCCATTTTTATTTAGAGTTTAACTTCTGTCGACATGTTTAAGTTAATTAAAGCTATAAACTTGACTAAGATTTTGGAAACATTTTGTATTTAAATATTATTTATGGTTAAATATTAGTTTGACTTCATAATGTTTATCTGCTATTCATGGATATTGCAAGGCATATTCAGCATAACTTATCAGCAGAAAATATGTCACCAGAAGAAGAACAGAGTGGAGGATGGAGGAGGGACTGAATTTTAAAAGAGTTTATACTAAAAAATACCCCAAAATATGTTAGGAGTTGCAATCTAGGAAATGAAGAGGCAATATTCTCTGATACTAATCTGAAATCTTGAAATAAGTTCCTGATAGATAATCTCATTAATGTAAGACCTTTCTTCTATAAATAATGATGCTTTAAAAAAATTAGTATTAGAGAGTATTAATTATTTGAGTCCTATAGAAAACTATATTACTTGTAATATGTTTATTATAATACAATTTAAATCCAACTTTTGTAACTAGAGATTATTTTACCCAAAATGTTGTTGACCTCAATAACTCTCCAGAAGTGCCAGAAATTTGGATCCACTCATGCCAGTCTTGTTTAGGTTTTACCCAAACTTGTATTTTGAGTTCACTTTGTATTTTGACTTTGCCCAGATTTTATTGAATTGTTATATTTGTCAATATCCATTTCAATTTATCATGCTTTCAACTTGCCTCTCAGCAAAGTTGCTAAATTATATAGCTGTGAATTGTGTGCAGATATTTTTCCTTAAATTTTATATTATATAAGCCTTCCAGAGTTTAGAGAAAAGGGAATTAAATGGGAACTTTTCCTTTTCAACTCATTCTTCTCAACCAAATTACCTAATATTTTTGTTTTTTATAAAATTATTTCAAATTTTGAAGAATATGATATCAAAGTGGAATTCACAGGTGGACATTACAGATAGCAATTTTTTAAATAAAAGGATTAAAATGCAACAAAATGAATTGTTATTTGATTGGCAAAAGTTTTGTTTAAATATAAAAAAGATTTTATATCTTAAAAATCCATACTATTATTTACATTATTGTTAAGCATTTGCCTTTTTTATATTCTTAATTTTTGGGACCTCATTGTATGATAAATTCTATAAATTTTAAAAATGATATTCAGAGTATATTTCAACCAAATCATTGAAAGATTAACTTCTTTTTTAATTTGGATGTTGTTAGATTATGAATTGACAAAGAATGGGGTTACAGTGTTTGAAAATAGTTAAGTATTTAATTGGGTATATTTTGCTTTTTAAATGATCATAACTTACTATTTAGGATAAAAAAAAGAGTACTACAGAAATCTTAAGTTATCTTTATCTAGGACCTTCCTTGGAACTTACTATTCAAGCAAGGTCATAAGATCTTAGTAAATTGTGTATGCAACAATGACAATAGATTGTGAAGTTGTAAAGAACTTATGTTTGTTTAAAGAATGAGTTTTATTTAATAGATTGGTCATCTCTTATGAAAATGATGAAAAATATTTTAATTTATAGCATGTATTGAAGCTACATCCTTGAGTCTGTTTAGAAATAAACTTTATTTTAAATAAATTTATTTAAAACAGATAAAGTAAAAAATATATATATAAACCCATTTCATGTATACAACAGAACATGAGGTGGCTTAAAATATGAAACAATGGATTTCCATTTCAAGAAAGCATATATAATAAATGCTACATGCTATATTTAGAATTATTCATTTTTTCTTTGCTTCCTTGTAGGTTTTCTTTTATTTTCAGCTCTACAATTTTTACTTTATTCTCTTTTCCCCCCTTTCCTCCCCTGTTCCCATTTCCTCCAAACAAACTGTAGCTCAGTGTGATATATGTGTATACACCCATATGCAGATTCACATAATCACATATGCATATATATACACATACATTTATCTATCTATAATCTTATACATAAAAATAAATTCATGTGCATCTACGTAGCTTTATTCTATGCTTATTTGTCCTCTGTCTCTCTAAAGATGGATAGAATCATTCTTCCAAGGTCCAAGTTATTTCTCATCTTTCTAAATCCACCAATTCATCTTTTCCTACACCACAGCAATAACTGACCTTATATTATCTAGTTAATTTTATATAGTCTAAAACAATATTAATTTATATAGTTAAGATATAATGTAGTTTCCTTATTTTTCTCTTTTGATTGAATCTATTTTAATTTTGTCTAACATCAATGATTACTATCCCACATTTTTATCCTAATAAACTCTACTTCTGCTCATTATAATTATGCTTATGTGTATCTCATTTCCTACCCCACTGACTTATTTCTACACACTACCTTGCTAACCTACTTTCTTCCTCCAAGGATGTCTCTCTTATCCTCTCCCCTTACCATCTCCTCCCTCTCTATCTAGTTTTTGTTAATCTATACACTTTATTTCCTTCCCATTGATTCACACAACTTTATATACCCCCTCTTATTCTATTTCTTACCCTTATTTCTTAATAAATTTAGAATTTTATACTTTTTTCTCTCTCTAATTTATATACATGTTATATATAATATATCATATATTATACGCATACATACTTATAGATATAGATATGGATTGATCTCTCCTTATTTTATTCCCATTTCAAATAGGATTCCAGAATTATCAATCCTCCTCCCTCATTTAATTCCTCTATGTCAGCTCTTGCTCTCGCACCTTTTTTATAAAACCTTATTATTCTTTTTTACCTTTTTCTTCAAGGATTTGCTTTTTAGAATCACATGATTTAGAATAATGCCAATCTTAGATGACACATATCAATAAGTATAACGTTTGTCCTTATTGAGTCTCTTGAAATTAATCTTTGATGTTCACCTGATATTTCTCTTAGTTCTTCTATGTCAAAATTTCTCTTAAGTTAAAAGTCTTTTTGCAACAACATTCTAAAAGTCTGACAGTTATTTAATTTCCATTTTTTATCATTCAGGATGGTTTAATTTTGTGGGGAATTATATTTTTGGCTGCAACCCAGATTCTTTTGCTCTTCAATATATAGTGTTTCAAGACCTGAGATCTTTAATGTAGCCACTGTTAGAGCTTGTGTGAACTTAATTTTTTTTTCTTGTTGCTCATATAATTTTATCCTTGACTTGGGAGGTTTAGAATTTAGCTATGATGTTGCCATAGAATTTTTTCATAGAATCTCCTTCAGGTAGTGATAGGTGGATTGCTATTTTTACTTTTCCCACTTGTCTTAACACTTTGGGAAATTTTCTTTGATAATTTCTTGTATTATTATAGCAAGATTATTATTTTTAGTCATAGCTTTCAGGTAATTCAATTATTCTTGTATTTTTTTCTCAATATGTTCTTCAGATTTGTTTTTCTTATGAGATGTCTCATAGTCTCTTCTATTTTTTCATTTTTTATATTTTGTTTTATTATTTCTTTACAGTATTTTTGCACATATATTTGGCTTTATTATTTGCTGGCTTCTATTGCTCAATTCTAGTTTTCAGGGAATCATTTTCTTCCTTGAGATTCAGGATCTTCTTTTCTAGTTGGTTAGTTTCTTTACATAATCTTATTTTTTTCCCCTCAATCTCTCTCATTTGATTATTATTTTTTTTTAATTCTTCTGTGAATTCTTTTTGAACAGATGATATTTGATGTTATTTTTGGGAGTAAGAGAGGGTTTATTTCTCTCACTGTCCTCCTCTGAAGATGAACCCTAGTCTTTTGTATTCCTATAATAACTTTCTGTGGTTAAATTCTTTCTCCTTTTCTTGCTCATTTTATTGCATATCATTGGCGCAGCTTCATTTCTGGGATATGGAGAATGATCTGGCTTTAGGTCCTCCTTCAGTTCTCTCTTCTGACCTGGAACTCCAAACCAAGAACTCTACTCTTCTGTAGGTACCAGCAGACAGCAGTATCTCTATCAGAACATTAGGTTCAATTCTGTTTTGTTTGTGGTGAAATCTGGAAAGTTTGGGATTTTCTGACCTACTCTGCCATCTTCTAGAAACTTCCCTACAACAAACTTCAAATTTATAGATTTTATTTTTGCCTCAAGGTTATATTAGACAATGCAGACATCTGTTTGTCTGGAAGTTTATTATGGCCATTGATTTGCATTTATAGTTACCTGAGTTTTTGATCAACTATAATATGATCAATGTATGGCTGAATTTCCAGAATATCATTATTATTAATTCTTAAAATAATAATTATTAATTTCTTCTCAAGGATGAATTTAAACTAGAAGAATAAATCTAAATCCTTATGTGTATTTTATATTCTCATATGTACTCATATATGTTGGATATTGTTATTTCCCTTTATCATTAAGTCAATAGTCTACCATTTGAGAGTAACACCATGTGTTATGTAGGAATTGCTGCAGGTAAATAAATACCTGTGACTGGAAAAATTGAAAGAATGACTTTACTAGGCAAAAGTAAAATGCTCTTCACTTAATTTCCTAACTGTGCTATTTCCTTTTCAACAGGAATAATTTCCCACCTGGTTAATTCTGATCCTGGATGTTGTCTCAAAGGTTCTTGTGAATATTTTTAAAGATGCTAACTAGATTGGAGACTGGGATGGATAAATTAACAATAGACTCTGACTTCACATTATTCTATATGATCAAAATTTGAGGTTCTTCTTGAAAGGGGAAGAAAATCACATCAATTGAGTCAATTATGTTTTTAAAGTTTTTTTTTTCCTTCAATTTTTTGCATCACTTTTTACCGTGCTTTTTTGGTCATAATTTTCTTGCATTCCTCTCATTTCCCCCATTTTCTCTACTATTATTATCTTTTTTTCATCTTTTTCCAGTTATTTTTCTCTGAATTGAATCCAATTGGTTCTTTTGTCTTAGCCTTTGTTGTAGGTATTTGTACATTATTTTTCTAAGTTTATAACTTAGCTATCCCTTTCACTGTAGTAGCTTTTTATGGCCAATTTCCTTTTTTGTTGTTTTTGTTGTTATATGCCTATTTTCCCAGACTATTTCTTTACACTTTATGTTAAAGATGAATTGTATTTACCTGAGGATGGGAAGGCACTGTCCCATGTGGTGATGATTTAGAGCTGATTCTGGGCTCTGCAAGTTTTTGTAGCCTCTAAGGTGATGTGATCCTGTTCAGGTGTGGTCGCTGGTTGCCTGGCCCATTCTGGTCTTTTCCCAAGGAGGCCCCTGGTCCCTCCAGCTGCATCTCCTTGCTCTCTTGGTTCTGGAACTGTGACCAGATTTCTTGCTCTTCTGCAGTCAGAAGCCCTATTCTTTGCCCTAAATTTGTGACTAGAACTCCTGGTTCTTGACAAATGTTTTTCTCTGCCTTGAAATGATACACAGAACTACTTATGGTACCAGAACTTCTATTAGCAAGAGCTGCACCCAGTGCCAGCAAAGGGTTTCCTGTACTCTCTTTCTGATCCATTGTCTATCCACCCTTATCATCTCTGAGCTGAGAGCTCCTGCAGCTGATGTTGTTGTGGCCATTTCTTTTGACCATTACTAGTGCTCTGGCTGGGCCCCAGGCCTGCCCCTATTCTGATATTTCAGATTTCTTATGTGGATTTCCTCAGTTTTTCTAGACTAGATGTCTCCCTCTGACCTTTTGTTAGTTCTGCTGCTCCAAAATTTGATTTGAAGAATTATTTTAAAATTGTTTGGAGGTTAATATTCAGAGAGTTCAGTTGGGTTCTATACTGTTCTGTCCTATCTTGCCCCCTGTATAGTTCTATTGTGAATAGGATTATCTCTTCATAGCTGTTTTTTATTTTATTTATTTATTTATTTTGCCATGTAAATTTGTCACAGACAAACCAAATTTAAGATTATACTAAATTGTATTGAGTTTTATTTCTGAATTTGTCAGCAACATTAAATAGTAAATCTCTACATGTGGCCTAGAATCAGGAAAAAAATATGCTAGGAAAACCCTCCTCCAGGGTATTCTGAGAATTAGGACTCATATGGAATTTTTCAAGGGAAGAAAATTTTGATTAGACCCAGTACATAGGGGAATTTAAAGTCCTTATAACCATCTCTGGCATTCTTAGAGAGTTACTAAGATCAGGATGATATTCTGGGTTCAAATCATCTCTACCCACATAAAGTTGGATTTAAGTAGTATAAAAATTAATACCTTTTCCAAACAATATAATTTCCCAAAATTTCCCTTTCTTTGGGTTTAGGTAACTAAAGGATTAGAAAATTAAAGGTCAAGATTGGGATTCAAAATGCATAGTGGAAGTGAGTTACTAGGAACAAGACTATGTAGTTTTGTTTGTTTTTGTTTTTATTTTTTTCTGATTTTCTGATTAACTGAAAGGCTATTTTCTGTTTTTATTAATCCTATCTAATAAAAGCTTGTCTTATGGAATAACTCTGTTAATTCTTTGATATTTCTCAAGTAGTTTCACCAGCTAACTGGCAACATGTAAGTCTCCCCTCTCAATTAATCCATTATGAACTGTTTATCTGTCATTTAAATTTACCTATAGAACCTGTATAAAAGTTTGTCTCCTTAAAGAATGTATGAGGTTATGACTCAAACTAATTTTATAGTACACTGAAAGAACACTGAAATTATATTTTGTTTTGTTTGTTGTTTTGTTTTGTTGCTTTGTTTCATGATAGTAATGGCCAAAATGTATTTGTTTTCTTAGTATAATTTTAAGTCCCCTGATTTAGAACCCCACCGTGCTTATTCAGATTGATCTCTCTGTTTACATGATATTGTGAAAAGTTTGTCACTAATCTGTCTCCTACCTCTTCAAGAAACTTTCTCTCAAACTCCAAATGAGATAGGTAGTGTGAATTATTTTAGTGGCCTCCTTTTGAAATCATAATTCAAATTTATGTTTTTATAATTAGGTTTTCAATAGTATGAATATGTTGGACTTTCAAAAGCCCAAGGATGGGAAATTATAATGTTTGGAAAACTTATTAATTATTATGCAATTTAAATCCAACTTTATTTGACTAGAAACTGTTTGAACCCAGAAAATCATCATGAGCTTAGTAAATCTGTAAAAATGCCAGAAAAAAATGCCACTGCAAGGGGTTATAAATTCCCTCGAGTTTTGGAACTACCCCCTGGTATTCTTGTTCTGGGTCTCCAAATCCAAGTCTTCCTCATGATCACACAGTCTGTATTTGTTAGAAACAGGATTTAAACCCAGCTTTTTAGGTGAGCTCTCCACATACCATGCTATGCTATGTGTTGATAAGCTTTGTCTTCCTCCCAACCCTTCCCTTTTCAACTTCCTTATTTTGTTTCTGCGCAGCACCCTTCTCAGTCTTAAAGTCTTCCAATCTGCACATCTAATTCCTTATTAGATTTTCTAGACAACATGTCTCATATCTTTCACTTTTTCTTCACTCACAGATTCTCCTAATTTAGGTTTTAACAAAAGGGGGATATTTAAATAACAGAAATGAAATAACTTCCTTATTGTTCTCCCTACTTTGGTTTTTTTACCATTCCATTACCACCGAGTCATAGTTTATTGTGTCATGTCCTGAAACTCTCTCCTTCCTCTGGTTAATATCTTGTTATCCATATCTAAAGACTAAACTCGGTAATACAAAAGGAAATAAAAAAAAGATTGAGAGATCACCAGAGGACAGCTGAACTAGACAGTTAAATTGGTAACTGTGGCAAATAAGAAGACAGAAAGGAAAGCCTGCAGTGCCTTTGGTACAGGTTTACTGTTGTTTTCTTATTGTTTATCAGTGGATAAGTAATGGAAGGAAAGGCTAGGAGAAGGCATGAATGAGTTGCAATCAGTATTAGTGAGAGAATGCTCATATGAACTAGGTTCCAGATACAATAAATAGCTAAGTAAATTTATTCACAGATCTCTGATGCAGAATTTAAATCATAGTCACTCTAAGGACCTCAAACTTCCCATTTGACATACAAAGAAATGTAGGTTAAGAGAGATTAGGTCATTAGTCCAAAGTCACAGCACTTATTAGCTCAGTCTTTCTCATAATTCCACAGGGGATACCTCAAAATCCAAAGCATTCAGAAAATAGTGCAACAGAGAAGGAAACCTGCTGCTGTTGTCATTCCCAAATGGTACATCTCTGCTGACAGTAAGCCATAGATCATTTTCATTAACTTACATGGTAGATTAGTTTTGACCTATAGATTTATGGGTGATGCACTCACTGGCTGTGGCGAGGAAACATTTTGATTGATGATTTAATATGATTTGGGTATTTTAAATTAGGTGAGTAAATTGCAATCTCTGCACAAGTGCCATGAGAAGCAATGCAAGAATTCACACATGAATAAGAATATGTGTAGGGCACTCCCACCCCCTTCCTCCTTCAGCCACAGTCTGAATTAAAAAGGAGTCTTAGCTGATGGACAAGCAGGATGGGATGGAAGCATCTTGTCTTTTAAACAGCAGATACTCTGTTGGAGAAAATAAAATTACCCTGAATCCTTCCTCTTATTCCTCCTGCTCCTCCTTTTTCCACTTCCCTTTCTTCACCTTCTTTGATCTTCACACCATAAACTTATAAATAAAGAGCTAGAAGAGTTTTATTTTATTTGTCTTATTTTTTAAATGATGAAACAGAAGCTTGGAGAGGGTAACATATCCAGTATTACACAGGTGGATTCTATTGGTTGAAAAAATGTAATTAATTTCTTAATTACAAGTAATTACCTGATTAAATAAGATGTGTTACAATATTATTGTGTTCAGGTTACAATGACAAGAACTAGTTAGGGAAATAACAAATAAGAAGACATTTCAATTTGTGTTATATTTCAAGTATATACTTCTTTCAAAAACCATGGAACAAATGCATACTCCCAAACAAACAACTTAGGATAAGGACAGGATAAATTGATTCTCTCCAAATTTCAGAATCAATGAGTGAAATATGATGTCCTTTTAGAGGGTAAAGACTGAGACTATATTGCTTCTTCAGAGTAGCCCTATTTTTATCATATAGAAACATCAATTGGAATCTCAACTTTACCACTTGGAGATTTTAGATTTAATTTTAAAAGGCCAGAGACTTTAAAGACAGTCAAGTTCAAACCTTTCCTTTCTGAATTGAAAGATTAAAGTAGCTTTTTCAATGTCATACAGTTAGTAAATGTCTCTTGTAAGATTTGAACCCAGATTTTCCTGACTCCAAGTCTAGTACTTTATTCACATAAATATTCTTTATTTATACCATGTTGCCCATTAAGCTCTGACCATAGCAGGATTTACTACCTATGTCATTTTGAGTAAACCACTTTTTAAAAATCATTCCTGGCTTCCATTTCAAAATCTACAAAATGAAAGGGTTGGGACAAATTCTTGTTTAAATTATCATTAAGCTTTGGATCTATGAAACACTATTTTATTTTCCTTTCTCCCAATAGTTGTCCCAAGAACTACTCAATTAATCCAGTTTCAAAATTCTGGCTAGAAGTGATTAAAAAGATTGAAAAAAATTCATAGTTTGGAAAAATATATAAAATGTGAAAGGCAGTGAGTGGAAGGTTTAAAAGATCCTGGATATACTCCAATAGACTTGATGTAGTTTAATGATACTTGTTAACTCTTCAACCTTTTTACTATATATATGTGTGTGTAATAAACTGACACTTTCAAATGGGACTACACATAACTCAGTTTGAATTTCAAGAACACATTGATGAAGATTTTATTTAAGAAAATTGTTACTCCCCCACGTTCCTAATCTCATTCTTTAGAGTCAAGGATTACTTTTATATACAGATGACTAAAATAGCTCCATTATATTTGCCATGAGAAAAAGAAAATCAGCAACAATAAAGACAAACAAAATGCAATTATTCTTTTTCCTATTTATTGACAAAACTGTATATTTTTATTGTTTCAAATAGAGAAAATGTAGAACTCAATTTAATGATCCTTTCATAACCCTGATCCTAAAGTCTCATTTCTATTCTTTTATTCCCACTCAAGAACTTCAAAGATCTTCAGAGAAAAGTACATTTCCATTTCCTCTTTATTATAAATGGGAGAAAATCCAAGAATAAAAGCGAAGAAAGTTTTATTGAAGGTTCATGGTGGAGAAATAAGGAATGCCTCACTGGAGTCTTATTTCAAAAGTAAAATAATTTTCAATGTTCAGTGAATACTTAGGAAGGCTAAATACTTTTGAGTGATTGTGGATGTCATTCAGGAACTCTGCAGGAGGACTGAAACAATCAGGACACTGTTCTCCACATTTAGAAGCATATAGAGGACTTTCCCTCTCAAAGTGAAACCTTCTTTGGTTTGAACTCCTGGATTCCCTCAGGACAGAGACAGACAATAGCAAACAATCTTCTCTCACTTTCTCTCACTTATGCCTCACACTTGCTCTGTCACTGTCATAATCTCTCTCTCTTTCTAATTCCCCCCTCTCTCCCCTTTATTTTCATTTTCTTTTTTTTCTATTCCTCATTCAATTTTCAACACATAGCGTTATGAATATTTTAAAAAGTAGTTTAAATAATTACTGCAGTCTAGTAATCAAAGATTTCTTTTTTAATAGTTCACAATCTATGTAATATACTCCCCCCCCCCACACACACACACAAACACACACAGAATAAATGTCAAACTTCCTGAATTATTGCTTTGGGAATACACTTTTTCATTCTTTCTGAATTGAATATGCAGCCAATTTTTGCACAGGTTGAATTTTCATCTACCTCCACTATTTTACATGTTTTCTCAAAGATTGATATCTATGACTCTGAAAATATTAGAATTTAGAGATCTAAAAAAAAATCCCTTTTTTTTTTTGTCTGTGTGGGAGTTGGAAAATTTGTTTAATGTCCATGTAAGAACAAAGATATGCTTAAAATGTTTCTGGATCACAAGAGTTATTCTGTAGCCTCATTATCATCACATATTCATTTGTCATCAGAAGTAGAACATTTGAATAAGAATATATATTTTGAATTAAAAGACTTTTACTTTTTTGTTTATTTTGTTTGTTTTGCATTAGATAGAGATATAGTTCTTTTAAAAAAGAGAGAGGTAGCTCTATATTCTTTACTGCAGAATAACTGTCTCTCTGATGTTACTAATGACCAGGGAATATACATATATACTCACACACTTCCTTCATATATAAAGAAATGCTTTTTCCATCTCATCGCCATTGTCATACAACTATTAGAAAAGTGGATTCACAAGTGCTCTTTCCCCTATTTTTCCCATTACTAAATCATACTTGATAGTAACAGAAATGAGACATGAGCAAGTGAGAAAATAATCACACCTAAGTGCAAAAGGTAAGAAATAGGACTTTGTAAACTGCAAATATATATATATATATATATATTCAATAAAGACACAAGGCAAAATGAAAAGAATCAGTGTGTTATAATTGACAGATAGAAGGCTCATCTTGGTGTAGGGAAACACTATGCTAAAGTTACTCTAGGATGTATAAAAATTGCCCACCGGCATTGTAATATGAAGTTTTCCTAAACCTCCATAATTATAGGTCTGGAGCACAAAAAATATTGATTTCTTTCAATGCAAAGTCAAAGCAAACATTGAATTTGGGTTGTATTTATAATAAGTTGTTGTATTTTGCATTGAATCCCTATTAGTTTTGCCACTTTGTGAGTAGGAGATTTGAGCTTTGTCTTTGAAGTTGACTTTACACAGAGTATTGCAAAACTTTGAAATGATTTTTTTTTTTTTTGGAGAAGCAAGAGTTTAAATAGAGAGCTTTTGGTAAAGTGCACAGCTACTATTTTTATCTTAACATTCTTTAAAAGCTGTACCTAGAAGCTGTCCTCTTGGAGAGAGATATCTAAGTACAGTGAAGTTTAACTTAATTATATTTATTATTATTTTAGCTCCAGATTCAAGTAATATGGCAACATATCGCTAAGCAGGACAAAGTAATTAATTTAAATAATATCATTCTTTAGATCAGAAAAAAGAATGAAAAATGAAGGCTAATTTTAAACTGAAAAAGAAACAGGAAATTGATGGTACGGAAAGATATTGGGTTATTATCTTAACCAGTACATATGGTAGAAAAGTTGAATGTTATCTTGTCTGATTAAAAAAAAAGAAATATACATGGAATATGATAAAACTGGAAGGCCAAGAAACTAGAATTACAAGCAAGAATAAATTATTCAGCAAACTGAATATAATCCTTCAAGGGAAAAATGGTTATTTAAGGAAATAGAGAGTTTTCAAGCAAAGATGAAAAATCAGAGTTGAATAGAAAGTCTGGCTTTCAAATACAAGACTCAAGAGAGTCATAGAAAGATAAATATGAAAGATAAGCCATAAAGAATGCAATATGGTTAAACTTGCCCTTTTAGTATGGAAAAACAATACATGTATCACATAATGGAAATATATGTATTTTCTAATGCATGAAAATATATGTATTTTTAAAAGAATTTTATGAGGGCACTTAAAAGGAGTTTACATGGAAAGAGATCATGAGTGTGAGTAAATTATGTTGGAATGATTGCCCCCAACAAGGAGTAATAAAGAGAGATGCAGTAGGAGAAGGGAGAAGGGAGAGGTAGAATGGGGAAATTTTCCCACATAAAATAGGATTCAAGGAAGAATTTTTGCAAGGGAGAATATAGTATATCCTAGATACAATATATATGTGCAGAACCATACAGTTCTCTTGTTGCAGAAGAAGAATATCCAAGACAATTCCAAAGGACTCATCAAAATTTTATCTCCTACAAAGAGAAAATTGATGGACTCTGAGTTCAAATTAAAGTTTATTTTTCACTTTATTTTTTCACATATGTAATTAATATCCTATTATTTACCTTCTCAGTGGTTGGATGATGCGATATTAGGGCAGAAAAAAATGAATTCACAATTTAAAAAGAAAAGAATAATTTTTAAAAATGAAAAAAATATATGTACAGAATTGAATTTGGAAAAATTATATAAGAACTATTTGCTGGGACTTCCGGTTAAGATGGCGGAGAGGAGGCTCACAGTTGCATAAGCTCCGCGCTTTCTCTCACTATCCACTTCATTACAAGCCTCTGAATCAATGCTTGACTGAGAAAAAACCCACAAATAGTTACCAAGAGAAGCCATCCTTGAGATCCGCCAAGAAAGGTCTGTCTTTACTGGAGGGCTGGGGCGGTTTTAGATCGGGCGCAGGCTGAGGGCAGCGGCAGTGAGAGCACGGGAGCAGAGCTGAGAGGGGGTGGGGAGTGATCGTAGCCGTCTCTGCGGGGAGAGCTTCGCTACAGGTTTGGAACCTGCAGCAAGTCAACAGCCCAGCAGAGAAGCTAAAAACACCGGGGCTGAAGAATACAACCGCAAACAGCTGGAGTCTCTCAGGACCTGGCCCCCCCCCCTTCCCCCCCCTCAGTGACTCAGCACGCTTTGGGATCTCAGAGCGCAGGCGCAGCACAGTCCTGCTAGTGCCTCACTGCTGCCACCTGCAGTCTGTAGAGGAAGCTCGATAACACACCCAGCCCCCCCCCCAAAGAAAGACTCCAGTTTTTTCTGTTTTTCTTTGGTAGTTTGTCTCTGATTAATAGACAGAATGAGCAAGAAGCTGAAGAGGACTTTAACCCTTGACAGCTTCTATACAGATAGAGAGCAGACTCTAAATCCTGAGGAGACTAAAAACAGGCAGTCCCCAGGTGATTCCCCAAAGGAGGAAATCATCTGTTCCTCAGCACAGATGAACCTCATAGAAGTGATTAAAAAGGCTCTCACAAGGGAGCTAGAAGAAAAATGGGAAAAGAGTCTGGAGAAAGTTAAAGAGAGAGTGGATAAAGAAGTAAAATCCTTGAAAAATAGGATTAGTGAACTGGAAACAGAAAACAGCTCTCTAAAAAACAAAATTGGCGAAATGGAAAAAAATTCCACAGAACAAAAGAACTCAATTGGACAATTAGAGAAAGATTTTAAAAAAGTGAGTGAAGAGAATACTTCACTGAAAATCAGAATTGAACAAGTGGAATTGAATGACTCGAGGAGACAAGAAGAATCAGTCAAGCAAATCCAAAAAAATCAAACAATGGAGAAAAATGTGAAATACCTTCTGGGGAAGACAACAGACCTGGAAAACAGATCCAGGAGAGACAATCTGAGAATCATTGGACTCCCAGAAAAACATGATGAAAAAAAAAGCCTGGACACTGTCTTCCAGGAAATCATCAAAGAGAACTGCCCAGAAGTCATAGGAACAGAGGAAAAAATAAACATTGAAAGGATTCATCGATCACCCACTGAAAGGGATCCTAAAATCAAAACACCAAGGAATATAGTGGCCAAATGCCAGAACCCTCAGGTGAAAGAAAAAATATTGCAAGCGGCTAGAAAAACCCAATTCAAGTATCAAGGAGCCACAATAAGGATCACCCAGGATCTGGCAGCATCCACATTAAAAGATCGAAGGGCCTGGAATATGATATTCCGAAAGGCTAAGGAACTTGGTATGCAACCAAAAATAACTTACCCAGCGAGAATGAGCATCTTTTTCCAGGGAAGAAGATGGACATTCAACGAAGTAAGCGAATTTCATCTATTTCTGATGAAAAAACCAGAACTTAACAAAAAGTTTGATCTACAAATATAGAACTCAAGAGAAATCTAAAAAGGTAAAGATTAATCTTGGGAACTATATTTTGACTATATAGATGTATAAAGAATACATGTATACCTTGTTCTAGAAATTGATGTGGAAAGGACATTGTACCAGAAAAAGGGTAAAGTGGGGGTAGTACATCTCATGAAGAGGCATAGGAAACCTATTATATCTGAGAGAAAGAATGGAGGGGGATGAATATAGTGGGTATCTTACTGCCTTCAGAATTGGCTTTAAGTGAAAAATCTTAAGACATATTCAATCTATGGTGAAACTTCTCCCATCTCATTGAAAAGTGAGAAGGGAAAAGTGGAAAGGGAAGGAATAAGCTAAGCGGAAGGGAATACGGGAACTGGGAGGGAAAGGGGTAAGATAGGGGGAGGAACTCTAAGGCGGGGGGAGGGACACTAAAAAGGGAGGGCTGTGAGAAGCAAGGGGTGCTCACAAGCTTAATACTTGGAAGGGGGGAAAGGGGAAAGAAGGGAGGAAAGCATAAACCGGGTTAACAAGATGGCAAGTAATACAGAATTGGTCATTCTAACCATAAACGTGAACGGGGTAAACTCCCCCATAAAGAGGAAGCGGTTAGCAGAATGGATTAAAAGCCAGAATCCTACAATATGTTGTTTACAGGAAACACACCTGAAGCGGGGAGATACATGCAGGTTAAAGGTAAAAGGTTGGAGCAAAATCTACTATGCTTCAGGTGAAGTCAAAAAAGCAGGGGTAGCCATCCTGATCTCAGATCAAGCTAAAGCAAAAATTGACCTAATTAAAAGAGATAAGGAAGGACACTATATCTTGCTAAAGGGTAGCATGGATAATGAAGCACTATCTATATTAAACATATATGCACCAAGTGGGGTAGCATCTAAATTCTTAAAAGAGAAACTAAGAGAGCTGCAAGAAGAAATAGACAGTAAAACTATAATAGTGGGAGATCTTAACCTTGCACTCTCAGAATTAGATAAATCAAACCAGAAAATAAATAAGAAAGAAGTCAAAGAGGTAAACAGAATACTAGAAAAGCTAGATATGATAGATCTCTGGAGAAAATGTAATGGAGACAGAAAGGAATACACTTTCTTTTCAGCAGTTCATGGAACCTATACAAAAATTGACCATATATTAGGACATAAAAACCTCAAACTCAAATGTAGTAAGGCAGAAATAGTAAATGCATCCTTTTCAGACCACGATGCAATGAAAATTACATTCAACAAAAAAGCAGGGGGAAGTAGACCAAAAAATAATTGGAAACTAAATAATCTCATACTAAAGAATGATTGGGTAAAACAGCAAATCATAGACATAATTAATAACTTCACCCAAGAAAACGATAATAATGAGACATCATACCAAAATGTATGGGATGCAGCCAAAGCGGTAATAAGGGGAAATTTCATATCTCTAGAGGCCTATTTGTATAAAATAGAGAAAGAGAAGGTCAATGAATTGGGTTTGCAATTAAAAA
Source organism: Antechinus flavipes (assembly GCF_016432865.1). NCBI lineage: Eukaryota > Metazoa > Chordata > Mammalia > Dasyuromorphia > Dasyuridae > Antechinus > Antechinus flavipes. Next base: position 21,353,548 of record NC_067400.1, read on the forward strand.
TGCTAGAAAAGGAACAAATTAAAAACCCCCAGTCAAACACTAAACTTGAAATTCTAAAAGTAAAAGGTGAGATCAATAAAATTGAAAGTAAAAAAACTATTGAATTGATTAATAAAACTAAGAGTTGGTTCTATGAAAAAACCAACAAAATAGACAAACCCTTAGTAAATCTGATTAAAAAAAGGAAAGAGGAAAATCAAATTGTTAGTCTTAAAAATGAAAAGGGAGAACTCACCACTAACGAAGAGGAAATTAGAGCAATAATTAGGAGTTACTTTGCCCAACTTTATGCCAATAAATTCGACAACTTAAATGAAATAGAAAAATACCTCCAAAAATACAGCTTGCCCAAACTAACAGAGGAAGAAGTAAATATCCTAAACAGTCCCATCTCAGAAAAAGAAATAGAACAAACTATCAATCAACTCCCTAAGAAAAAATCCCCAGGACCAGATGGATTTACATGTGAATTCTACCAAACATTTAAAGAACAATTAACTCCAATGTTATATAAACTATTTGAAAAAATAGGGATTGAAGGAGTCCTACCAAACTCCTTTTATGACACAGATATGGTACTGATACCTAAACCAGGTAGGCTGAAAACAGAGAAAGAAAATTATAGACCAATCTCCCTAATGAATATTGATGCTAAAATCTTAAATAAAATATTAGCAAAAAGATTACAGAAAATTGTCACCAGGATAATACACTATGACCAAGTAGGATTTATACCAGGAATGCAGGGCTGGTTCAATATTAGGAAAACTATTAACATAATTGACTATATCAATAACCAAACAAACAAAAACCACATGATCATCTCAATAGATGCAGAAAAAGCATTTGATAAAATCCAACATCCATTCCTAATAAAAACACTTGAGAGCATAGGAATAAATGGACTTTTCCTTAAAATAGTCAGGAGCATATATTTAAAACCATCAGTAAGCATCATATGCAATGGGGAAAAACTGGAACCTTTCCCAGTAAGATCTGGAGTGAAGCAAGGTTGCCCACTATCACCATTATTATTTAATATCGTATTAGAAACACTAGCCTCGGCAATAAGAGTCGAGAAAGATATAAAAGGAATTAGAGTAGGCAATGAGGAAACCAAACTATCACTCTTTGCAGATGATATGATGGTATACCTAGAGAACCCCAGAGATTCTACCAAAAAGCTATTGGAAATAATTCATAATTTTAGCAAAGTAGCTGGCTACAAAATAAATCCCCATAAATCCTCAGCATTTTTATACATCACCAACAAAACCCAACAGCAAGAGATACAAAGAGAAATTCCATTCAGAATAACTGTTGATACCATAAAATATTTGGGAATCTATCTACCAAAGGAAAGTCAGGAATTATATGAGCAAAATTATAAAAAAGTCTCCACACAAATAAAGTCAGACTTAAATAATTGGAAAAATATTAAGTGCTCTTGGATCGGCCGAGCGAACATAATAAAGATGACAATACTCCCTAAACTAATCTATTTATTTAGTGCTATACCAATCAGACTTCCAAGAAAATATTTTATTGATCTAGAAAAAATAACAACAAAATTCATATGGAACAATAAAAAGTCGAGAATCTCAAGGGAATTAATGAAAAAAAAATCAAATGAAGGTGGCCTAGCTGTACCTGATCTAAAATTATATTATAAAGCAGCAGTCACCAAAACCATTTGGTATTGGCTAAGAAATAGATTAGTGGATCAGTGGAAAAGGCTAGGCTCACAAGACAGAATAGTCAACTATAGCAATCTAGTGTTTGACAAACCCAAAGCCCCTAACTTCTGGGAAAAGAATTCAATATTTGATAAAAACTGCTGGGATAATTGGAAATTAGTATGGCAGAAATTAGGCATGGACCCACACTTAACACCATATACCAAGATAAGATCAAAATGGGTCTATGACCTAGGCATAAAGAACGAGACTATAAATAAATTAGAGGAACATAGAATAGTTTATCTCTCAGACTTGTGGAGGAGAAAGAAATTTGTGACCAAAGATGAACTAGAGACCATTACTGACCACAGAATAGAAAATTTCGATTACATCAAATTAAAAAGCCTTTGTACAAATAAAACTAATGCAAACAAGATTAGAAGGGAAGCAACAAACTGGGAAAACATTTTCACAGTTAAAGGTTCTGATAAAGGCCTCATTTCCAAAATATATAGAGAACTGACTCAAATTTATAAGAAATCAAGCCATTCTCCAATTGATAAATGGTCAAAGGATATGAACAGACAATTTTCAGAGGATGAGATTGAAACTATTACCACTCATATGAAAGAGTGTTCCAAATCATTATTGATCAGAGAAATGCAAATTAAGACAACTCTGAGATACCACTACACACCTGTCAGATTGGCTAAGATGACAGGAAAAAATAATGATGAATGTTGGAGGGGATGCGGGAAAACTGGGACACTAATGCATTGTTGGTGGAGTTGTGAACGAATCCAACCATTCTGGAGAGCAATCTGGAATTATGCCCAAAAAATTATCAAAATGTGCATATCCTTTGATCCAGCAGTGTTTCTATTGGGCTTATATCCCAAAGAAATACTAAAGAAGGGAAAGGGACCTGTATGTGCCAAAATGTTTGTAGCAGCCCTGTTTGTAGTGGCTAGAAACTGGAAAATGAATGGATGCCCATCAATTGGAGAATGGCTGGGTAAATTGTGGTATATGAATGTTATGGAATATTATTGTTCTGTAAGAAATGACCAGCAGGATGAATACAGAGAGGCTTGGAGAGACCTACATGAACTGATGCTAAGTGAAATGAGCAGAACCAGGAGATCATTATACACTTCGACAACGATATTGTATGAGGACATATTTTGATGGAAGTGGATTTCTTTGACAAAGAGACCTGAGTTTCAATTGATAAATGACGGACAAAAGCAGCTACACCCAAAGAAAGAACACTGGGAAACGAATGTGAACTATCTGCATTTTTGTTTCTCTTCCCGGATTATTTATACCTTCTGAATCCAATTCTCCCTACGCAACAAGAGAACTGTTCGGTTCTGCAAACATATATTGTATCTAGGATATACTGCAACATATCCAACATATAAAGGACTGCTTGCCATCTAGGGGAGGGGGTGGAGGGAGGGAGGGGAAAAAAAAAATCGGAACAGAAATGAGTGTAAATATAATGTAATTATTAAATAAAAAAATTAAAAAAAAAAAAAAAAGATTAATAAAAAAAAAAAAAAAAAAAAAGAACTATTTGCTACCTTAAAAATTGGTAGTAAAATCAAAAGCATTAAAGTGATTCAAGAAGTGAAGATGCTCAGGAAGAAAATAAACAATTAAACTACCTTATCAATTAAAACAACAATGACAACAAACACATTACATGGGGAACAAAAGAATGAGAGGAAATAATAATAAAAAAAAAAAAACCCTTTAGTGAAAAACAATATGACATACTTCTGGTCATCTACTTTTCTCCAAGAAGTCTAACATAAATAAAACACAAATTGGATTAAGCGTGATATAGAAACCTTAAAATAATGAACAATCTAATGCTTATGTTAAGGAAAATAATTCAATTCAATATAATAATTGCTTATTAAGCATCTATTATATATCAAGCACTGTTCTAAATGCTGGGACTTCCAAAGGAATTAAAAGATAGTTCCTGCTCTCAAAGAGATTACAATCTAATAAAATAAATAAAATTTTCATTTCTGTGAAAACCTGAAAATGACTCGTCTGAATCAAATCTATAATGATGGTCTTAATAACTTGTCAGTGATATGCAAAATGACAAAGTATTTAAATCGTTTAATATTCTTTCTGATGCAATTCAAACTCATCTTTCTAAATGAACACATCACATATGTAATACCAAAAACAAAAAATTGACCTATAAAAAGCTTTCACAGCTTTTGTTATTTTTTTAAATGTGTAAACAATGAAATATGGTAGCATTAAAGCAAAAAAAGTGTGGCAAAAATTCCTTATATTTTAAGAAAAATTTATTATTGAGTAATTTTTAGATGAGCCACTCTATATTTTGCTGATTAACAGAAAAAAAAATTAGACTCATTTTCATTTCTTCATTCATGATTTACTCATGTCTTATAAGTATATATAATAGACCCAATAAGAATAAGAATTCTCAAACATTTAATCACTACATGGAGATGTATTCTCTTTAAAATATTATCAATGCAATAATATCAAGAAAAATGTTCTAAAATGTAGTGATTTCCTGCATTCAGTTTAAGCTGATTTTGGTTCTTTCTAGACACATTTTTTTTTAACTTAAAAATCCAAATCAGTATGGATTGCCATTAAAAGAAGAAATTATAATAAAACACTGTCTTCACTTCTTTATGTAGAAGAATGACCACAAGTTATATTGCTGCATTGAGAGCAAATGTATTACATGGTTATTTATGGTCTTATAGATAATTTGCTCTACTAATTTTAAAATGACTTTTCAAATCAATTAAAAAATTATTCTTAGTGTGTGGCAAGCAAAAATAGATTGAAGAATTTGAAGTTAAATTCTGAAGTCAAATACTATGAAGGAATAAAGGCATTATCAAATACTTTGCCTTCCCCAGGGAAGAAATATTGTACTTAAGACTGTTAAGGGGGGGACCAATATTATATATGTTAAGAGTCTGAAAGGCATCCTTAAGCCAAAGCTTTAGAAAATCAGCATATTTAGAGCAATTAATACCTACACAATATAAGTCTGCATACAATTTGGTATGGTAGAAACAGATATAGATAATAGATAATAGATATTGCAGATATTGTAGATTTTGAAATAAAATCAATGTTAAATAATAAAACAAACAAAATTAACTAAGAAATGATATTGAATAAAGCTTCATCATCCTAAAGCAGCTAATGTAAGTTTAACATTCCCCCAAATTTTAAAAAGAAAAAAAGAGACAAGAATAAATAAGTATAAATTTTCAGAAATATTTTTGGAATAAATTGACCTTTCTAAAGTAATATTAACTGTATATCATTGAGCTTTTCTGGTGTAACTGAAAGTTGTTTGTCTACAGGCTAAGCCAAGTCAGTGACAAAAATCTGAAAATGGTATCTGGGTGATTGGGAGGTTGGCGATTCCCTTAATAGAAGAAGGCAATTTGGAAGTAGGATACAGTTTATGGAGAAAAATATAATGAGTTATATTTCTAATGTGATAGTACGTGCAGTTCTATATATCCTAGAGACAGCAAAGGGAAACTGAAGGTCAGGAGAGAGGTTAGAGCTGAAGAAATAGGTCTCACAATCCTGTGCTTAGAGATGATAATTGAATGCAATATAAATGATGAGCTCCCCAAGTGAGCTATTATAAAAGGGATTAAAGATGACTAAATATTGACCTTTAGGGAATTATGATTGGAGAGTGTGACCTTGATTAAGATCCAGAGAATGGCTGAAAAATAGCATAGAGATATAAGAAGAGTTAGAAGAGAACAGTGTCATGAAAATCTAGAGAGAATATCCAGAAAAATTGGGAGGTTTACTATGATAAACTGCAAAGAGATCAAGACAGTTAAGGAAGAAGAAAAGGTCACTAAATTTGGCAATGAAGAGATCAGTGGTCACTCTGAAGAGAGTAGTTTCAGTTGAATGATTGGTCAGAAGCCACAGTGCAGGGGGTTAAATGATTTAAAGTGAGAAGAGATGAAGCAGAGTTATAGATTATAGATGATTTTTTCAAGGAGTTAAGTCAAAAAAAAAAAGGAGTGATATAGATCAACAGTAACCCCAACAAAAAGAAAATAGTAACTATAACAATAATAAAAAAGCTTGCATTTATATAGTGCTTTAAAATGTGCAAATCACTTTACAAAAATCTCAACAATAGACATGCTATCAACCACACCAAGTTACAGATCAGGAAACTGAGGCAGAAAGCATTTAACTGGATTGCTGAGCATTACATGGGTAATGAGAGTTTGAGTCTGGATTCAATTCTGGTCCATCTGACATCCAGGTCCAGTGTTCTATCAATTTAGCTGATAAATAATGGGTGGAAATGATCACATCAAGCAACAGTTCTTAAGGATAAGAGGAACATGAAGGTGTTTGTTGGTAGCAGAGATTTAGTCAATAGAAAGAAAGAAACTGAACATTAGGTAAAGAAATTAGATAATAGAGGGAGCAATCTACTGAAGGAGACAGGAGAAAATGGGGGCTTTACCTCAGTGAGAAGGCGGGCCACATCTTCAAGTGAAATGGGAGGAGATAAGAAGGGAAGAAGTGGGGATTTTTGGCAAGTGGCCTCTATTTTTTTAGTGAAATAGGAGGTCTAGTTCTCTACTAAGAAGTGCTGTTTCCAAGAAGCAGAGGTAGTTTGCAAAAAAAAAAATGACTTTAGAATAGTTACTATAGTAAATGGGATAATGAATTGTTTTTGTTCAGTTGAATTGGACCCTTTTGTGACTCAATATGAGGTTTTCTTGGCAAAGGTATTGGAATGGGTTGCCATTCCTTCTCTAGGTCATTTTACAGATGAGGAAACTGAGGCAAACAGAGTCAAGTGACTTTCCCAGGATTGTACATCTAGTAAGTACTTATGGCTGGAGTACTAGTAAGTACTCCAGGCTTAGTGCTCCATCCATCTGCCTACTAGCTACCCTGGTAATAATTGATTAAGAGGTTGTAAAGGATCATATTTCTATGACTTTTAGTTCTACTGCAGACTCTGTGTGCTTTTTCTATCACACCACAGCACACTCCTCAATCTGGAAGTTGACTCTATCTCTACATCTTTTTGGTCTAAATGGTTATTTACTTCCCAGATCTTCACTTTAAAGCAAGGTCCCCCTTCAGACATGTTTTCATTCCTCTCCCACCACCAATCTTGACTGGCCAGAAGAGCCTCCTCTGGTGTCCATTTCTCTGGCTTTGATCTCTCCCTTGGAAGGTAATCTCTTGAAGGGTCAATCGTTAAAAGAAGTCAATCATACACTGTACCAAAGGCAGATATTTCTCAGATTGAACTACTCAAAGTGAACTTTGATCAATAATAATTTAGAAGCACCATGGCTTTTTACTAGATGTCATCACACCAAATACTCTTACTATCCACCTTATTGGGAATACAGTGATTCCATAAAAGAACTAGCAGAAAAAATCAAAATCACGTCAAAATGGAATAAGGTTTGAATCATCCTTATTGTCTTATCTGCTACTACAGTTGTATCCATGATGTTTTAAGTTAGTGCGTTTTTATTCCCACACTGTTACTTAGCTGTCAAAAGCTATTATTTTCTCCATTTTTACCATTGCTATTAGACTACATAGTAGAAATTTCATTATAAAATGAACACCATAGGAGTGTCATTTGTCCCAGAAACTTTTTTATTCGAATTTTATCAAACAAGATGAGAGCAAGATGATGAACATGATCATGATAATAGAGATGGTGACAGCAATATCTGAAACTTATATGAGAAGATATGGAATACTAGATAAAAAATTAACCTTAGAGTCAGGAGGATATAGTTTAAATCTGTACTGTGACATATATTGATGGTGTGACATGAGGTAAATCATTAAATACTCACTGCACTAAATTTGTAAGGCAGAAGTATTTTATATTTTTTCTCTTTATTTTTAAAAAAATACGATGTAGAAAATTTACTAATTTGAATTAGTATTTTGCAGTTTCCATGGAGTTTCCTCAGTGGCAATTTGCTACACTAATGAAATAAGAGGTCAAGTTTAAAGAAAATTACATTTATATAAGATTTTTCATTTGTAAAATGTTTTACATAGATCATTTCAGTTGTGTCTAATCCTAATAGATCATTTGAAAACAGGAGTTTTGAGTTGCAGCAGGGAAAGAAAAGAATCCAAGGGAAGAGAATAGAAGGGAAGGGAAAGGAAGAAAAGGCAAAGGAAGGAGAGAAAAAAGGTCAAAAATGGGTGAAAAAGAACGGAAGAATGAAATTAGACAAATTACTATACTATTTTCCTGATTGAAGGGAAAAACAACAATGAAGTAAAACAGTAATAAAACATTAATTTACATGAATTTGTGCATACACATTTATCTACTTAATATCTGAAGGGAGATTTTAATTACAGTCTTCATGAGTTTGTTCTAGCACTCTATTCACTAAATCACATTGATGCACACACTAGCTCTGTGTCAAATTCACACAGTGAATGAATACATAGCTGTGTTTGTCATTTAAGATAAGCCTCTGTGTGTATATTGGATTGGGAATCAAAAAGACCTGAGTTCAAATACTGTCTCAGATACTTATTTTCTGAGCTTCCATTTCCTAATTATTTTTAAATAAAGGTGTTGGAATCAATGATTTATTTCAGTGTTTAGTCCATAATTCTCTGATTCTGTTTTTCCTACTTGTCTTTCTCTTTCCATTTCAAAGTTCCTTTGTACTTGTATTGTTGGAGAGGAAGTCTCATTGTATGGGCTCTAATGAAAATGATAGAAAACATAAAAGGTACCCTCCAGGATGGCACTGTAGATGTAAGAGCATCAGCATAGTCAATAAGAGCCAAGCCATTAAGACGCAATCCAAAGATAAACACAAAGGAAAATCTCCAACGTTTTGGGGACGCCAGAAAAAAGCAGAATAAAGAGTTTTGCTGAGGAGAAGGGATGATGCTAAAGAATGAAAATAACAATCACTTGAGATCTTTCCAAAAATCACACAAGGTGAAAGCCCACTGCTGCCAGGGAATGAGAAGTAACCCTGCTGGGGTTGGTAATAAGTGCTCCTGCTGCTGGTGTTTGAGTTAGTGCTTCCTGGAACTGGAAATCATCATTGTCAGGGAGAGTCGCTGCTGTCCAGGAATGAAAATAACTGTTTCACAGGATTGAGAACGGCTTCCAGGGCAGCCTCTGTTCTGCCTTATGATTGCCAAGAGCAAGGCACAGGGGCTTGGTTATTTCTGGGCAGCAAATTTTGCTCAGAATTTTTGCAATTATGACTATACAGAGGGAAGATGTCCAGTTTAGTCATCCATATATGGATTAGTGCATTGCCTATTCCCAAGTGGAAGCAGAGACAAAGTTTTTCCTTCCATCAAATATAAATGCTGATGATCATATCTGCTAACAGAGGCAGGAGTCCTACATCTAAGGTGGGGAGCTTGGATGGCTGATTATGAGCCAAAACTTTTTCTAGTTGGCTGTTGCTAATGGCAGAATAATAAATGAATGCCCCCCCCCAAGGAAAAACACTAAATATTCATTCAAGGCCATGGGAAAAGTTTTACTGTTAAAACTGAGTGATAGAAGTAGAAATGAGTAGCAGTAGCATTTTTACTTCTTTAAAAAGAAATGATAAATATGATTGATGATGATGATGATGATATTCTAGCATTTATATTACACTTTGAAATCTCTCCAAAGAACTTCATAGATATTATCCTATGACTTCTTCACATAAGATATTAAGTAATTTTCCCAGGGACACTCAATTAAGAAGTTTCAGAGGTAGGATTCAAATTTAGGTTTTCTTGACTCTGAGTTCATCATTCCATTCATCAAAACCAATTAATTCCCATTTTATAAAGCCTTTGATGAAATTATATTGCTAGATGAATATAATACTATTGTAGTCAATAATTACTTGTGATTTTGCCAGTGCAGGGAACTCCTAGTTGGAAAACTCCTTTACCCCAAACTTTACAGCAACTTCTCTACTACTTGTTAAAAGTTTCATAGTGTTTCTGAAAGTGCAGATGACTTTTCCAAAGTTACACAGACAGTAAGTTTAGAGGAGAAAATTGAGACTAAATAATCCTGAGGACTGCTCCCTAATTCCTTTGTTATTTTGCTTCTACATTATGCTCTTGCTTCTTTTAAATTATAATTGCTCTGGGTCTGGACCTTTTATTTCATAGATATAGGGAGTTCCACTGAGTGAGAAAACTCCTTCCACCAAAGCAGATAATCAACTGATGTCTGACTTTTAGTCCCAATCATTTGAGAAAACTGAAAGATTAAATTACTTTTATGCAGCCACATAACAAACATTTTTTGAGATACAAGAATACAGTCCAGATTCTCCTTGCTTCAAAGCTTACTTTAAAGTTTTTATGTTATTTTGTTTTTATTTTGTTTATTGAAAAAATAATTTTTTATAATTCCAATTTATAATTCCATATTCAGAGGGAAAATGTGGTGAAGTATAATGGATAAAAATAATTATTTAGGGAAATGGAAGCTGGAAAGTGTGATCTAAATGAAGACAAATATCAATGAAAGAAGAGAATTTGGTTTTTCAACAATCTATTCTATTACTCCTCAGTTCATCTGTTTTCTACATCTTGGTTTCTTTAGCAGATCCCCATTGAGATTCAGGTAATGATTTCTGTTATAATACAAAGGTAGAAAATCTTTCTTGACAGTGCTTGGAAAATACCAAGAAAAATTGACAAAAGGAATATGCACAATGATAACTTTTAAACACTAGGAACTTTGGGAAAGAAAAATTGAGGTATAACGCACTGTGATAAATTAGCCAAAACTGAAGGTAGGTAATTGTGGTATTGACATTTTTTTTAAAATTTACATTGTCATTGATTTTAAAATGATCTGAGTAAAGATGTTTTATCTTTTCATAGCTCATTTTCTTCATTCTTAAGATACTGTGACCAGCAAACTCCTTCAAAACTTTATAGCTATCTTGTCAGAAATTAATGACCCGAGGCCTCCTGAAAATCTTGGTCTATGTCTGCATATGTGAAGTGCTCAGATTAGGACTATAGTATTCGGCAGTAACCAGTGACTTAAATTTTACTAAAAAAAAACAAAACAAAACAAAAAAAAAACTCTCCATCATGTCTTTTTTCTGAATAAATTATAGGTTTGAGAAAGAAAAAATCAAATATAAGTTTCTGGTGGGCAATAACTTTCAGCTTTGTGTTCATTCCCTAGCACCTAGCATTTATCTAGACCTTAACAAATGCTTCCAAAATTGCATTGGCTGTTCATAAAAAGGTCATATGACCAGGCATATTGATCAGATGTTGGGCTTGGAGTGTAGAAGCACTAGATTCAAATCTTGGATGTGACACTTAAAAGGTATTGGTAATTTCCAAGCTCTGCAAAGAAATATTTTCTACCTTTGCAAAAGGTAAAAAAGAAAATAAAACTTTATTTTTCTATATTTTAAAATTTTTCTATGAAAATAGAAAATAAAAAAGAAAGAAAAGACTCTGGATGTCAGGTATCTTACTGAAACTTATTTTCTCAGTCATAGATGGTTTATAATTTACCTTATCTAATGAAGTTCCACAAAGGAAGGATCATAAATCTTCATCTCATAATAGCATTAAATTTATTGTAGGTGAAGATCAAATGAGAATAGGTATGATTAATGATTGTAAAGACTCAGAGCATGATATAAATTAACAAGATCATAGGATCATAACTATGAAGCTAGAATGGACCCCAGAGATCATCAAGAGTTCTCTCTTTATTTTAAAAAAAGAAACTGAAGTTTAGGGTACTTAAGTACCTTCTCCTCTAAGGTTCACTTCTATCTACTCTATATAAATTTTATGTGTCTGTATTTACATACTATCTCTCCTACAAGAATGCAAGCTCCTTGAGGGCAGAGGAATTTATTTATTTTTTTTACCATTAGGATTTAACATCATGTCTGCATGTAGGGATCATTCAATAAATGATTAATTACCCCAAATCATAAAGGTAGTAATCATCCAAGAAGGGATCCAAACCATTTCAGAAGCCATATTCTATTGTCTTTTTAAGCTATCTCCACACATTTCAACTTTTTGAAACATTGAAAAATGATTTAAAAATAACTTTACATTGCAGATATCTGTTCTTCTGGTTTTAATTCTGATCAATGGGAAAACTCTCAGTAGAAGTTGCCAGGGTAGAAATTTCTAGAAACTTGGGAAAAAATAGATATATCTTCTTAAAGTGTTTTAGTCTAGTACCCATAGTGGATGAGGATTTAAGAGCAAAAAAAAAAAGTTTGGTAATATTACTGTTATTTTCGTCATTATTATGATTATTTTTTAAGTAGCCAAAGTGTTAATTAACATTCACAAAGTGTTAATTTTCACAAGTGGGTTAAATGGTTTAGATCTGTGTAAGAATCAGCTCAAGTATAATATCTTAAGCATCATTTTGCCTTTTAAAGACCATTATCCCTACAAGAGACTCTGTCTCATCCCCATTTTTACTTGATAGGTATTCTGATATTACACAATACACACACACACACACACACACACACACACACACTTATATGTGCACACATAAAAACAAACACATATACATATATCTGGAAACAGGGGAAAAGCAAGATCAAATGAGAATGAGGGTTAGTCTGGGAGGGAAAAGAAAGAATCCTTGCTGGGGGAAGGAAATAAAAAAAAACACAGCTAAAAAAGAAATATGGGACTTTTGAAGGAGGAATATTAATAACAAAATGTGTACTCTTCTGTCATTTTGTAGCTTAATATCCATGGGTGATAAGTATTTATGAGTAGAGGCTTTTTGAGGCTATAGATAAAAGAATGATTCTAATTTGAATCAAAGAGTTCATGCAAATGTTCACTATAAAGAATGAGAAGGTTAGAGTTAATGATATACTTGTTTTTATTTGTTTTTTTTTTGTTACAGAAAAATATCTTTGCATTGTTTGTTGCTTCAATAGATATGCCATCATGAGGTTCATTTGATTGCTATGGTCATTATAAACATGTTTGGAAAATGATCAACAAGAAAATGAAAGCACTATTCAAATTTTATAGCCTATGTTTTCCTTATTGACTCTGGTGATCAGAACCATGATAGTGATCAATTACAATTTGTGATGCTATATAGTTTTGATATTGATATTTCATTTTCAAGGATTTTCCCATAATTTTCTTGTTTTTTCTTCCATTTTATAGCTATTTCAGTAACATACCAAATAACAAGCAGTCTTTGATAAATTAGAATCCTGCTTTTAATGTTCTCCAGATTATCAAATAAATTCATAAAAATGCCTGTCTCTTGTACTTCATGCTACCTGTTAGGATGTAAGCTCATCTTCCATAGTCATTAAATACATCCTCAGGGCAGCATCAGTAGCAGACACGACAGGCATGTTCTCTAATAATTTGCTTTCTCTTTGTTAGATCTCTTTATTTTACAAACTTTCCCCCCTCCCTTTTTAGCTTAGAGATTGATATTATTTAGTATGAAATTTATAAAAAATAATTACAGTTTTTATGATCACTTTTATGATTATATGCAGGATATTGTGCACAATACTTGCAACTGTGACAATAGTTCAGTTCCAGAAGTTTATTGGTTGAATTATCCAGTATACTTTGAGGATTTATAGTCTGTTAGTTCATGAAAAAAAATAGTGAACTTCTGATATATAATTCTAGATCCCAAGTCATGTCATGCTGCTTCCAGTAGGTGCCAATATTTTGTACTCACGGTGAAATATTGCAGTTTTAGCTATTACCTTATATAATCTACATTGATCAGATTCCTTAAGAATGTTCCTTTTAGTAAGTAGAGCAAAGTAAACTTGTACAATGAATACAAATATGTAAGTGGGGGAAATGTCCACAAAAAGAACAATTGTGCCCTTAAAGAGAAGTTATCAGAAGAAATGCTATTCTCATCTCTTTGAGAAGTAAGACATTCAAAGAAATTTGCAGATATAGTCCAAGTTTTCGATGTAATTCAGAAATTAGCTAATTCTAATGTAGCTAATTCTCCCTACTTCCAACTCTATCCCTTTTTCTTTAATCTTTAAAAGAGAATGATATAATATGATTAAAATGACTCTCTAGAAGAGGGATAGAAACAGGGAGAAATGCAGAGAATGTATAAAAAAGCAATAGCAATAAAATTCATTAAAAAACTAACTCTTCTATAGCTTCTAGCGTCAGTGACATTGTCCTTAACTGCAATTCCAAATCCTTCTATTTTCACAAACAAATCTGCATGATTCTATTTATTCAGTGTTTCTTTTTCATTGTGTTGTCAGATGAATTACTGTCCAAGTCAATCATGGAAAGACTTTTAATTCCATGTGGAAACTGAATATAATCCTTTAGGGGAAAAACTTATTTAATGAAACAGGTCTTTTAAGAATTCCTGATGAAAACACCAGAGTTGAATAGAAAATCTGACATTTAAACAAATGACTCTAGAGAAATATAAGTAGTTAAAGAGGAAAGAGAAATATAAGGAATTCAATGAGATTAAATGCTTTCCTCTTTGGAAAGATGATATTTGTAACTCCTAAGAATTTTATCATTAGTAGACATTTAGAAAAAGAGTACATAGACAAAAAGCATGGGTGTGAGTTAACTATGAGACAATAGATTAAAAAATAAAATTAAGAATTAAAAGAGAAGAATGGACTAGAAGTAAGGGAAAGGAATGAGAAGAATGCATATATTTATCTCACATAAAAGGGGTGTCAAAGAAAGAACTTTTAAGTGAAGGTGGAAGTGAAAGGGAAAATCAGGGCAGGGAGTCTGACCAATTCTTGAACCTTGCTCTCATTATAATTGACTTAAAATTATATTCTATTCAGTTGGGTATAAAAATCTATCACAATCTAAAGAAAAATAGGAGAAAAGGGGGGTAAGGGAAAGTGTGTGGGGGAGTGTTGACAAAGGGGAACATGTATTAAGGGAGGCAATGGTTTGAAGGAAAACTGAATTTTGAGGAAGGTCAGGTAAGAGAGACAGAGACACACATAGATAGAGACAGAAAGAGAGACAGAGAGAAACACGAGAGGGACAGAGACAGAGAGAGAGACAGAGACACAGAGACACATACAGAGAGAAAGAGAGATGGAGAGATACAGAGAGAAAGAGGGGAGAAGGGAAGGAAGAAGGAATGTAGGGAGAGAGGAAGAAAGGGAGAGGAACAGCAACAGAGGGAGGGAGATTAGAAAGGAAAAATGGAACGAGGGAAAATACGGTTAGCAATCATAACTGTGAATGTAAATGGTGCGAACTCAAACACAAAATAAAAGTGGATAGCATATTGGATTAAACACCAGCATTCAACAATATGTTGATTACAAGAAACAAATGTAAAAAGGAGACAGCGAGTAAAAATAAAATGCTAGAGCAAAATCTTCAGCTGAGGTTTTAAAAAAAGATAGCAATCATGATTTCAGAAAAAAACTAATTTCTTTTTAAAAAAGATCTAATTAAAAGAGATAAGCAGAACAATTTTGTTTTGCTACAAAGATGCTATATACAATGAATACTAAAAATATATGCAATGAAAAATATGTGTCATATGAGGAAATAGTAAAATTATACTAACAGGGTACTTCAATTTTCCCCTCTTAGAACTAGATAAATTTAAATTTTAAAAAGTTAAGAATAGACTTCTAGAGAAAATTGAAGGGAAATAGGAAAGTATATTTTACATTTCCTCAATTATATACACAAAATGACAATGTATGAGACATAAAAGCCTCACAAGTTAATGAATAAAAGCAAAAATATTAAATGCATCCTTTCAGATCATGATACAATACAAATTTCATTTAATAAAAGGTCATAAAACATACATTAAAATTAATTTAAAATTAAATAACCCAAACATAAAGAATGGAAGTGTTAAAGCATAAATTGTAGAAACAAACAACATTAAAGAGAATGATAATATTAAGTCAACATATCAAAATTTGGGGGATGCAGTCAAAATAGTACTTAGGAAAAATTCATACCTGTAAATGGTAATTTTAATAAATCAACAAATTTGACATGCCAAAAAATATCCTAGAAAAATAAAAAATTAAAAATCACCAATAAACACCAAATTTGAAATTCTGGAAATCAAAACAGCAAAGTTGCATATACATATATATATATATATATTCCAGAAACAAGAAATAGAAGAGATAGAAAGGAAATAACCACAAATAATATAAAATACTTAGCAATCTATTTGCCAAGACAAACTTAAGAAGAAATGAATACAATTACAAAATACTTTTCACATAAATAAAATCAAATCTAACCACTGGGAGAAAAAAAAAATTGTTCATGTGTTGGTGAAACAATATAATAAAAATGTTAATTCTATTTACATTAATTAATTTATTTAGGGTTATACTGTATGTGGGTAGGCAGGGTATGGGTGTGGGTGTGGATATGTATAGCTAGAAAAAAAATCATAACAAAATTCATTTGGAAGAATAAAAAGTAATCAACCAAAAAAAAATGTGAAGGAAGAACACTTAGTAGTACCAAAACTCAACCTGCAGTGGTAATCTTCGAAACTATCTGGTACTGGCTAAGCAACAGAGAGGTCAATCAGTAGAAAATGTTAGGTACACAATATACAGTACTAAGAGACTATGGATAAGAACTTACTATTTAGCAAAAATTTCTAGGAAAACTGGAAAGTATTTGGCAGAAACTAGGTAAAGGCCAGCATCTCACATTATTCAAATAACATCTTCAAAATGCATATACGTTTAAAATAAGTGCATACTTTGGATATAAAAGGGATAGTATAATCAAATAAGTGGGTAATGAAAAAGTTCCCTTTTAGATCTATTGATAAGAGAAGAATTAGTGGTCAAAAGAGTTAACATTTAGGTATCTAAAATAGATAACTTAGATTACATCAAATTAAAAAGATCTTGCAGAAACAAAATCTAATGCAGTCAAGATTAGAAGAAAATCAGAAAAATGGAGAAAATTTTACAGTAAATTTATCTGATACTAAATATGTAGAAAACTAAGTCAAATTTCTGAGGATATGAGTCATTCTTCATTTCATAAATGGTCAAAGCATATGAATAGGGAGTTTGCAGAAGAAGAAACTAAAGTTATCTATCATTATATAAAAATATTCTAAATCATTATTGATTATAGCAAAGCAATTTAAAACAAATCTAAGGTATTATTTATACCTGTCAGGTTGGTTTAACATGACAGAAAAGGAAATTGACAAATATAAGAGAGGTTGCACTATTGGTGGAATTGTGAGCTGATCCAGTCATTCTGCAGGACAATGTGGAACTCTGTCCAAAGAGCTACAAGCCCATACACACCCTTTTACCCCGACCTGTTGATATATAGACCCAAGTCTGTATGTCAAAAAGGAGGAAAAAAAGATCTATTTATGTAAAAATATGTACAGCCGCTCCTTTTAAATTATATTCCTCATCTTTTGGGGAATGGCTAAAAAGTCTGTGGTGATTATGATTGTGATGGAATACTATTGTCCTCTAAGAAATGACAAGAGGGGTGGGTTTCAGAATAATCTGAGGAGACTCATATAAAACTCGTGCAAAGTAAAGCTTCTAGCCCTAGGAAGACATCGTACTTGGTAACAGCAATATTGTAAAAATTGTCAAAGAGTTAATTTCTCTGATGAAGACAATGATTCATGATAATTCCAAAGAATCCATAATAAAAGATGAATAACATTCAACAGAGAGATAATTGGGCTCTGAATATAGAGGAAGCATCCTTTTTCACTTTATTTTTATTCTTTTATTTTGTGTGTATTTTCTTTTACAACATGGTCAATATGGATACGTGTCTTGCATGCTTTTGCATGTATAATAAATATTAAGCTCCTTGCCTTCTCAAAGAGATGTGAATAGAAGCATGAAAGAGAAAAATTGAAACAGAAAAAATATTGTTAAAGTTTTTGTCCCCTGTAATTGTAAAATATTTAATAAATTAAAATGATTTTTTAAAACCATAACATTCCTGCTTTTCTTTTTATCTGTCTCCTCTTGTGAATGATAAAATAGACAAGGCAAAGATATTCTAGCAATTAGCCTTTTAAATTAGGGTTAAATAGTCTTGTTCATGGGTGTTCCCACGTAAGGCAAAATTGTGTTAAACTATAACTATGTAATCTCAGAGGTGGAGGGGAAAAAAAGGAAACAGAGGCAGAACAAATCTATGGAATTAAATTGGCTAAATCTTAATAGGGAGAAAAATATGAGACACAAATCTCCTGAATTAAAATAACTGACTTTTAGGATGTGTTAAACAGAGCATGGAGCAAATCTTCTCAAACAAAATACCAACACTCCAGAGGATTACATCCATGCTCTATTTCCTGTATATAAATGTCTCTAAGGGTGATGGACAATCTCCCTCTTTCAGTGCTGGTGGAAGTAGCCTATCTCTATAAAGCAGAAAGTGTCAGTTATTGAACCCTTATTGAATTGGCTGCAAGATTCCAAACTAAAAAAATTGAAGAAAGTCACTATATTGCTAATTATTTTCTTAAAAAGATGAACCAAAATGTTGATGCTCTTATGGCTGTGCTGCAAAAAGAGACGTATAAAAACATAACATGGAAGTGATATTTACTTATGCAGTCTGTTTACATAGATGACTTAATTAAACTATGAAAATGAATCATATTTTCTTCAAAAATTAAGGCATATTTCCCTCTTGGAACACTTAGCATTTGAATAAAGGGCCATCTGTTTCATTAAACTTACAAGGAACAGTTAGAAGAGGCTACAGAGGCAAAGGATATGGGTTCAAATATCATCTATGATGTTCACAACTTTTGTGAATTTTTAGCAAATCACATCACTTTTTTCAGTGGGCTTCAGATTTCTTATTCTAAAATGGGGGTTTGAGATTTGATGACCTCTATTTTCCAGGTACTTTTTTCCACAAGGAAAGTCAACTGGAATTTATTGTCTTTAGAGGGTTGCTCTGAACTATTATTTTTAAACAGTGTTTTCTTCTTTAGTAAAGAGATTGCCTGATTTTCCTCAGTGTTCATTCATTGCTCTGGTTTCTTTCCTTTATGATAATGTTCATTTACAAAACTTGATCCATTCTCAGGAGGGCATTTGTTAGAGTTGTTTTTTCAGCTGTGTGACAATGCTGATCCAACCAAGTTCTGTCACCCAATTCCCTGTGTAACAAAGATCAAGTATTTACTTTGACAGCTGGCAAATTTAGGCATGAAGTCTGTGGCCTAAACAACCACTGAACAGTGGAACAGAACAAGTGTTCTGAGATACTCAGGGGTCAAAACTCACACTGCACCAATTGAGCTAACTCACAATAGGCCAGGGAATGATCATAAATGTAAACAGAGCTCTATGAAATTTATTTGCCATAGCATTTGGTGCCATGTACCTCGTTCAAGGTTTCCATTTCAGCAGTGTGACCTCAGAGGGCTGATCCCCTTACTTACTGAACCATGGTGTCTAACTCAGTGGAATTCCCACAAGTCTTTACTGCCTCGAAAATGTGCAGAACTAGTAACCATGGAGACTGTTAGTTCCAGAAAAAACAACTCTCCTATGAAAGAATCTAGGAAAGGGAGCAGAGAGAGTTCTTTTTCTTGTTCTTCCTTTGCTCCTAGCTGCCCTTCCAAGGACTATTAAAGTCATTACTTATTGTTCCCTATGCTCAATATTCTATACCCCTTCTCATGTGTGCTTCATACAGCCTTAAGCTTCATCAAGTCTCAACTCAGCCCATCAGTCAATAAACATTGATTAAGAGTCTATGTGCCAGGTACTGTGCTAAGTACTGAAACCCAAGGTACACCTCTTCCATCAAACCTGCCCTAATATTCCCAGCTTTAAATGCTCTCACTCCAAAAGTGTTCTTATTTATTTATCTACATTCAGGTTATTTTCCCAGAGTGAATGTTAGCCCTTAAAGGAAGGGGGTTAGGATGTTTTTGATTTTTGTTTTGTTTTATTGTTTGATCTTTGCTATCTCTAGCATCTAGCACAATTCCTAGCATGTGACAGAAATTTTATAAATATGTGTTGATTGAGTGAACAAAACATTGAGCTTCAGTTTAGGAAGACCTCAATTGAAATCTGGCTTCAGATTCTTGCTTAAATTGTACAATCCTGGACAAGTCACTCCTTATCTGTAAAATGGGAATTATTGCAATTTCTACCTTTCAGGGTTGTTAAGAGACTCAAATGACACACAGTTTGAAAGGTACTTTACAAAACATAAAGTGCTACATAAATGCTAGCTGGAAATAACAGTGAAAATAACAACAAAAACAACAGTACATTCAAGGCTTTGGGACAAAAGGAATTTCATATCTTGAAAATATGTTAAGATTCCAACCAAAAATTATGAGTCAAAACAAATTCTAGTGTTGGAATTATGAAAAGAGGATCTTTAAACAGGATTTGAGTAAAAAGATAAGTGATAAATCTTAGAAATGTGCCACCAAAAGAAAAATTAATTTCCTGATCACATAAATTTATTTATATAAATTTAGATTAGTTCTCAATAAACATTACAGACCATATAGTGTTACCACAAAATTTTAAATTATAAATTCCCTAATTTTAGAGTAAGCTTTTTTAAATTATAAAGCAAAATTGGACTCATTCTCTTTCAGAATCTCCTACTACCTTCTGGGCTTATTCTATTTCTTTGTAGGTCAGTTAAAATTAAATATATTTGTAAAATCCAGGTACTAAAAATAGATTTTATGACCATCATGGTAATCTGAATTAAAATTTCTTCCAAAGTTTTCCATCCATTTTGAAATCTGGCTCTGGATTCTAAATCCCCTGAAACTCTTAAAAGGACCAAGCCATTCAAAGTTGTCCTTCAATAAGGTATTGGAAATAGGCACCAGATCTGTGCAAGATTAAATCTCAATACCATATGCTTTATTAACAACAGATGTGGCATTTAACAACTGTGCCTTAATTATCTCCTGAGCACACAGTAATTCCCTTTCTCAACCACCATATCCATTAGCATCCAGATGAACTAGCGCCCAAGGTCTCTTCTATTTTCTAAATAGTTGTTTTGAAGTGCTGACAACCATAATTGCTTCGAACATCCTTATTTTCTGCAACCCCCCAGTTTCATGCAATTTAACTTAATTTTCCTTCTGATCCCAGGTACCCCAGAATGCATTTGAATGAAAATATCATAAAATGAAAGAGGAATCTTGTTTAACATTCTAGTGGAGATCTGATAACACTATTCAGTCATGATAACACAGAATTATAGTGACTCAATAAAACAATTAGATTAAACCAAAAAATATCATATGTAAACATAAAAAATGTTTCTCTTTAGCCTTAGGGGGAAAAAGTATATATATATATATATATATTATGTATGCATGTATTTAGATATATATAGTGTGTGTGTCTAAATAAATATATACATATTGTGAATTGCCATTTATTAATTGTTTGAACCTAGCCCTATATTTCTAGAAAATTGTCTAAGCCATAAGTTTATTGTGGACATCAGGCTGACAATGGAGATGCTTCAGGGGAAATCGCATGTTTGTAAATAATACTTAAATTCTCCTCAGCACATATTTTGAGTCTACCCAAATTAGACCGATTTACCAGCTGATTTACATCACAAACTTTCTCTTCAAGATGACTACCTGTTCATTTGAGGTCAGTTAGGGAAAAAAAATCTATATAGTGTAATCTCACAAAGACTCGTAGAAGGAACTATACTTTTTCATTTTTCTCTTTCTATTAAACATCCAAAGAAATTTCTTCCTAAAACTATTTCAGATTTTTGGGTTAGTTCTCATGACTAACAGTATGTATGTGTGTGTTTGTGTTGTGTGTGTTTGTGTGTATTGTATGTATGTGTATACATATAAGTATATATACATATACAAGCAAGGCACACTTATACATACGCACAGATATACACACATTTATATGTAACAGGATCATAAAAATCATGAGAATTTGAGAATTGGAAAGTTTCTTGAGGGTTATCTAGTCTAAATCATACCCTAAAGAACCCTTACTATCACATATCTGAAAAGTAGCATTACATAAGACATATCATAAATCATCATAACATTATACATTTGACTCCATATTTTGTCAGTATTGATCTTAGTCTCTATTGGTCTCTATCTCTGTCTCTGTCTTTCTGAATCTAAATTCTAAGATTCCTGTGGAGTCTGGGCTGATTTTTTTTTTACCTTTACTTTTTATTCCTAGCATTTAATATGAAGTCTGATTTGTAGAAAGCACTTAATCAAAGTTTGTTCACACACACATATAAAAGCACAAACACAAATAGATAAGTAGAGATAGACAGATAGATAGGTGGATAGCTATCTGTATGTATACATGTGCATTTTTTTCTTCTGTTTTTTTTTTTTCTGCAAAGAAGAATGTTCTTTCCTAGAAATAAAATAAGAAATTAACTAGCTGGTAGTTGATACCTAAGAAAAATAAGGAAATAGAAAATAGTAAAAGAGTACCTACTTTTTTTTTTTCAGAAAGTTCAAGGAACTTGGCACAAAGGAATTATATCCTAATACACTGAATTAGCCAATGTGATTGCTGGGTTATTACTTCTAATATCTGAAAGATCATGTAAAGCAGGAAAAATATCACAAGGATGGAAAAAAGAAAAATATAATGGTCAAAAAAGAATAGAACAAGTTGGCACACTATGTGCCAGTGATCTTGACTTTGATTATTGAAGTTATTGTAGAATAAATAATTAAAGACATTTGGGAACCACTTAGAAAGGGTTCAATGATCACAAAAATACTCTAGTTTTGTCAAGAACAGATCGTGGGGGATTCTGGAAAGATATTAGAATGTTACTAAATTTCAAGCTTTTCAGATTTCCACCACAAAAATTAACAAATTTGCGCCTCAGGGCAAACATAGACTGGTGAAAAACCAAGACTTGGGACAGAAAAGGGTCTTCCAAGTACAATCCGAGAAGATCTGAAGATTAATCCATGTGAAGTGCACACATCTCGGGGCTAGCTCCACACAAACACCAAGTGGGAAAGCTCCCGGGAAGCTGGATATGGCTGGAGCCTCTGGAGGAACTGAAGAAATTTCAGCTCTTGGACAGCTCACGGAGTCAGGGCTCCGAGTCCAGGCAGACTGAGGGAAGGAAGGCTGATTGGGATCGCCAGCGCCAGCTGTGCTGCAGGGATCTGAGAAAGTGGGAACCAGCACAGCCGACGTGCAGAAGCAGGGGGGGGGGGGGGCAAAGACGCTGCAAGCACTTGCTGGAGGGGCTTGAGTTAGGGTTCCAGGTCAGAGGGGAGCACTGAAGTGAAGTCAGAGGCAGCATTCCCCCCTCCAGGATCAGAAGGGTTTACACTAATACCTCTTATTAAAAAACATGAACCCAAGAAGAAAAAACCCCACCATAAAAATTCTGTTTAATACGGAAGACTAGGGTTCATTTTTAGAGGAGGACATTGAAGTAAAAAAAAAAAAAAGGCTCTCACCTCAAAGAGTAGTGTGAAATGGCTCCCTGCTGGGAGAGAAGAACTTAAAAAAGAATTTAAACATTAAATGAGATTTACTGAGGAAAAAACTAAAAAAAACATAAATAAAAACCATCCAAGAAAAACAAGATTATGAAAAAAATAACTAAATAAAAAAGGAGAAACTGAACCTTAAAGACGAAAAGAACTATCTGAAAATTAGAATTGGGCAAGGGAAAGCCAGTGAACCTTTTAGAGACTAAGAAATAACAAAACAGATTGTGAAGAAAGAAAGAAAGAAAGAAAGAAAGAAAGAAAGAAAGAAAAAGAAAGAAAGAAAGAAAGAAAGAAAGAAAGAAAGAAAGAAAAAAGAAAGAAAGAGAAAGAAAGAAAGAAAGAAAGAAAGAGAGAAAGAAAGAAAGAAAGAAAAAGAAAGAAAGAAGAAAGAAAGAAAGAAAGAAAGAAAGAAAGAAAGAAAGAAAGAAAGAAAGAAAGAAAGAAAGAACAGGTCATCAACATCTCACACATATCACATGCCAAGATAAATTATAAATCTGTACATGATAGACATAAAAGTATCACAGGGTATTAAAAAGCAAGGGTGAAATTAACTTTCACATTTATGGATAGAGGGACAATTTTTGACTAAATAAGTCACAGAGAATCTCAGAATGTAAAATGGGTAATTTTCACTATTTAAAATTTTTAAAAACTTTTTTTTTGTGCAAAGAAAACAGATCAACTAAAATTTAAAAAAGGAAACAATTAAATGGGGAAAATCAGTTGGAGTAATTTTCTTTTGTAAAAGTCTCATATATAAAGATATATAATGAATTGATTCAAATGAAATGATTCAAAAAGCTGTTATTCTCCATAGATAAATGTGTGTGTGTGTGTGTGTGTGTGTGTGTGTGTATAGGCAATTTTGCAAGAAATAAATCTAAGTTATCAACATCCATAAAAATATTTCAAATTACAAATAAAGAAATGCAACCTGACATTCCATCTCTTGCCCAACAGATTGGCAAAGATGTCACAGTTGATATAGGAGAAATATTAAAGGGATAATAGGAAAACAACCAACATTGTTGAGCTGGAAAATTTTGCAGTTGTTCAGCATAGCATTTTTGGAACTTACACCTAAATTACTAGATATGCATGTTCTTTCACCTTTCCCTCGGACTATACCTCAAAGAGAACAAAGAAAGAAAAAAGAAATTCCATGTACAATTTTTTTTGGAGCAATTCTTTTCACAGTAATTCCAAACTGGAAACTAATACTGTGTCCATCTATTGGGTAATGGTTAAATAAACTATTTTATATGAATGTAATAGTATCATAAGAAATGATGGAATAAATGGATAGTAAAGGAGGAAATGGGGGAGATCTCTATGAGTTGAAGCATCCTTCAGTAATCAGATCTGGAATAATATATGTATTTCCAATATTAAAAAGAAAAACAACTTTGAATGTCTTTAGAATATAATCAATACAATGAAAAATTATGAATACATACAACTAAATATTGAACATTCAACCCATCTTCTAACAGAGTGGCAAGAGACATGAAATAAATAATGAGATATACATTTTTGAACATAACCAATGCAGCAATTCTGTTTAGTGTTAACATGTATAAGGATTTCATTTTTAATTTAATATATAATTCAGTGGGGAGAAATAGGAGAGATAATTTTTATGTAAACAAACAATTATATGGAACAAGTCATATGAAAATAACTTTTCCTTTTTATATAAGAGTACTAAAATTAAAGCATATTATTGATACATTTTACTTATTCACTTATGCAGAATTGGGGAGATATGGTGAGATAATAGTTTTGAAGATGATATATTAGTTTTAATGAATTGCAATTTTAATATGCGTCAGTAGTGTGACACAGTATCCAGAAATTCTGATTTAATGATGGACTTTACAAAGGCATATTTTTCAGGAATAGGGAGATAATTTACCATTGTATTTTGTTATAAGTTGGTTTCATCTTAAGTATTATATCAATTTCAGATTAGTGTTAGGAAGCATACTGATAATCTGAAGAGTATCCAGGATAGCAATGGAGAAATAATTCATTAAAAATCAGAACTGAACTCAATGAGACATCAGAGATCAAACAAAAACAAAAAAAAAATAGAAGAAAATGTAAAATACCTCATTGGATAAACAACTGGTTTTGAAAATAGATCCAAGAGAGACAATCTAAGAATAATTGGACTACCTGAAAACTATGATGAAAAAAAGAGTGTGGACATCATTTTTCAGGGAATCATCAAGGAAATAGTCCCTGATGTCCTAGAACCAATGGGTAAAATAACCATTGAAAGAATTCACCAAATGAAGGGTCTTTTCATTTGAAAAGAGAGTGAAGGAACTGTCATTGTCCTGAGGACAATAAAAGCAAATCAGCTCCAATTGAAACTCTAAAGGGTGATATAAATTGGTGCCTATCTCATAAGGCTCTCTTGGAAGAATTCAAAAAGGATCTTAAAAGATAGTTAGAAGAAAAATAGGGAAAGGAAATGAGAACTTTTCAGGAGAGTTGAAAAAGGAAACAGAAATTATCTGAAGAAAACTCCTTAAAAATATTTTTAATGAAATGGAAAAACACATAACTCCTTACAAAACTCATTTAAAAATTCAATTGACCAAATACAAAAAGAACTAAAAAAAAAGTAAATGAAGAAAATAATTCATTAAAAATCAGAACTGAACTCAATGAGATATCAGAGATCAAACAAAAACAAAAAAAAAAGAAGAAAATGTAAAATACCTCATTGGATAAACAACTGGTTTTGAAAATAGATCCAAGAGAGACAATCTAAGAATAATTGGACTACCTGAAAACTATGATGAAAAAAAGAGTGTGGACATCATTTTTCAGGGAATCATCAAGGAAATAGTCCTTGATGTCCTAGAACCAATGGGTAAAATAACCATTGAAAGAATTCACCAATCATCTCTTGAAAGAGATCCCAAAATGAAAACTCCAAGGAATATGGTTGCTAAATTTCAGAATTATCAGATCAAGGAGAAAATATTGCAAGTAGTCAGAAATAAACAATTCAGATATTGAGGAGCCACAATCAGGATTATCCAGGACCTAGCAGATACCACTTTAAAGTATTGAAGGACCTGGAATATGATATTCTTGAGGACAATTAGAAGAACAAAGTTACTTCTCAGTTCTGTGGAGAAGGAAGGAATTTGTGGCCAAAGAACAGAAGTACATTATGGAATGCAAAAGTAATAATTTTGATTATATTAAGTTAAAAGGTTTCTGTACAAACAAAACCAATAAAGTGGGAAAATAGTTTTATATTCAAAGGTTCTAACAAAGCCTCATTTCTAAAATATATAGAGAGTCAACTAACATTTAAAGAATTCAAGCCATTCTCCATTCTTTCTTTTTGATCTACTTTTTCTTGTGCAGCATGATAATTGTGGAAATATGTATAGAAGGATTGAATAGATGAATAGAAGGGAGTAAGGAGGAGGAAGGGAAAAAATTAGAACACAAGGTTTTGCAAGAGTGAGTGTTGAAAATTACGCATGCATATGTTTCGAAAATAAAAAGCTTTAATAAGAAATAAAAATAATCACTAATCCTTACTTGAATACTTTTGGTAAATGGAGACACATTACTTGCCAATATAGCTCATGCCACTTTGATATAGTGACAACAAAACTTGTTTTTCTTTATAGCAGGATGATACTGATCTCCTCATATTTTTTCACTTGATTTCTTTTTTTAAAAGTAGTTAAAACTTTTTATTTTCAAAACATATACATGGATAATTTTCAGTATTTACCCTTACAAAACTCTGTGTTCTAATTTATTCCCACCCTTCTTTCACTCCCTCTTATAGATAACAAATGATCCACTATGTGTTAAACATGTGCAGTTCCTTTATACATATTTCCACAAATATCATGCTGCAAAAGAAAAATCAGATCAAATGGAAAACGATGAGAAAGAAAACAATATACAATCAAACGACAAAACAACATAAATCAACAAAAAGAGTGAAAATGCTATTTTGTGATTCACATTCAGTTCCCACTACTCTCTCTCTGGTTGTAGATGGTTCTCTTCATCACAATACTGTTGGAACTCCCCTGAATCACCTCACTGTTGAAAAGAGACACTTCCATCAGAACTGATCATCATATAATCTTGCTGCTGCTATGTTCACTGATCTCCTGGTTCTGCTCACTTCACTTAGCATCAGCTTATGTAAATCTCCCCAGGCCTCTCAGAAATCATCCCGCTGATAGTTTCTTACAGAACAATAATATTCCATAACATTCATATCCCATAATTTATTCAGCCATTCTCCAATTGAGGGGCATCCACTCAGTTTCCAGTTTCTTGCCACTACAAAGAGGGCTGCCACAAACATTTTTGCACATGTGGGTTCTTCATATCAGAGCATGTTTTTTTTTCCTTTTCCACATGACCATTCTTCATATATATTATCGCATTTCCCTGAATAGTTTCTTCTCTACATTAAATATTTCCAGTTCCTTTAATTGATACTCCTAGATCCTGATGTTTGCTTTCCCAGCTGTCCTTTCTAAAAATTCTCCCATTTATAACTTCTCTCCATAAAAGCATGGAAGTGAAATCAGACTTGTGATTTAATCAATATAGCAAACTTTCAATGAAAGAACTATGTTAATGTTAATCTGAAACTTAGAGAATCATTTGTCTTGGGGCTATTGACCAGAGTACAAGTGGCTCTTTCAGGAATACACTATGAACCCAGTTTTATTGCCTCTAGGATTGGTCCTTGCTTATTAATGCTATCTTAAAATCATAGTACCAGGCATATTTCTTTAATTTGCAATTTAATTTGATGTTAGCTTCTTTGTTAAGGACCTTGTTGAAGTGTGAAGGGATGGGCCAGTTCTCCAGAAAGCCCCCATAGTTGTGAATTATAACACACTTGAAGGAATTGCAAATCAGTCTTTACTGACTTAGAGACAAGAGGGAAGAGGAGAGAGGTCAGAGAACACACCTGCCTCTCAGTCTCTTTGTGTCGTTACCATCCTCTCACATGAAGGGATCCATTCTGCTGGTCATAATTAGATCCTCAGCAGCCACTAGTAGGAGGCTCCCATAACATCCAGCAGCCACTAGCAGGTTGCATCTATAAAACTCTGTGTTTTTTCTCATTAGCAGGATTTATAGAAGAAAATGACAGCTGGTAAATCCTATAGTATAAATAAAATTTATTGTTAATAAATGCCAATAAATAACGTGTATTGCTACATTTGAAACTTCCTCAATTTAAAGGAACCATTCTGTCCATCATAAACATATTTTTAATCCTACTAGTCTTAAATTAGCTCATTTGTAAATGCATTAAGACTTCCTTTAAGCAATAGACATACATGGAGGTACTGTAAATGGTGAGTTTCAAAGAAGAAAAGGAGTAAAGGATGTTACCAAGGAATAGAAGGATAGAAAGACATAGAGATGATTTCATGAGAATGAAACATTATAGATAGGAAGTCATTTTTCCTTTGGAAGGTTCATGGTACTGGAAAAATGGAGGCCCATCAGCACTTTGGCTGAGCTCCCTACACTGAACTTTTGGGAAGATGGGAACAAGAGTCATAAAAATGGCTGTCATACACATACTCTACATGGTTAGAGGAATGTCCAAACTAATGAGGTCACAACGTCTTTTAAATATTTGAGAGTTTCCATTTTTTAGTAATGAGTATATGGAAACAAAAGGATATATTCTATTTTCACAGTCACTTTCTTACACTGAGATTTAATATGAAGTTGAAGGATAAAAATCCTTCATGGATGTAGCAATGTACATAATGATAATGAGAAAGAGAGAAAGAAAGAGAAAGAGAGAAAGAAATAGAGACAGAGACAGAGACAAAAAGAGAGAGAGACAGACAGAAAGAGAGAGAGAGAGAGAGAGAGAGAGAGAGAGAGAGAGAGGATAGTTTTTGTTTTCATGTATTTTATTCAACAAATATATTCAGACTTAAGACAAATAAGGAAATGTGAAAGAAATCAGGTTTTAGGAAAGAAACTCAGTGTTTGCCAATTGGTAACACTGTTCAAAACCACTTTGTGGTTTTTTGGGAAAATGACCCTTGTAATCTTAGTGAAGGCAATGTCAACTTAGATTTTGTGTTGTATAAATCCTGGTTATCCTAGCTGTTTCGTCCCCAGAGAGAGTCTAACTTTCATCCACAAGTATTTTAAAAGTTTTCTGTCCCCAAATCTCCTCTCACTTAGACAATTTCCTTTGTTGCCCTTTAATATATCATCCTTTGGTAATTCTGCAAGGTACTCAGTATCTTAATCATTCTTAATTCATACCATAATATGTTTTATTAATTTAACACTCAAAATATCTTCCCAATTTAGCTGTGACATAAATAAAATTGAGAATATTTTTTAGAAATATATTGTAATGATATGACAAACTCGTTATAATAAAGTTATAATATGTGACAAGTTTGGCACATGGTTTATGGAAGGGATGACTGTTGGATATCCAGAATGCTTCACTGGTAACTTCTCATTGTCAGGAGGAATTATTCCTTTAAAAAACTATTTGACACAAATAGGAATAACCTGTATGACCACACTGATGAACATGGAAAATTGTCACACAGGATGGTCAAACAAGGATTTTTTTTCCTATCTGAATTAATGGGAACTAAAAAAAAAAAAAAAAAAAAAAAAAAAAACCTTAAATTTATGAGAACAGAGACAAACCTGAGTTATAAATTGAGTATTTCAAAGAACCTTAAATTATCAGAGGAAAAAAATCATAAGCTAAAATATTTGAAGTTGCACGGAACTTTAAATGCCATCCAGTCCCATCAAATTGTGATATAGATGAGAAAAGTGACTTCTATGTAAAGGAAATATTTTTGCTTAATAACACAAAGCTAAATGGAAGAACCATTACCCCCACATCTTCTGATTTCAAGTCAATCAACTACTTTAATTTCTGAAATTCAATTCAATCAGCTAAGTAACCTTGATTTCTTTGAACTTTTAGACATTTGCATAAAATAATTGAGCAAACAATTTTAAGTGATGAATTTCCCATGTGAGACTTTTTTTTAAAGTGAGACATTTCCCCAAAGTTGTAGATGTTTTGATGATAGAATCAGTCATTCATTATTGTACCTTGATATTCAAGTTCCCTTTATGAAGCTTATCTCCAATATATTGATTTTTTAGTAAATGGATAAAAAAAACTGGAGGGGAAACATTTTTCCCTTTAAAAAATGCATTTCTGTTACAGCACTAATACAAAGTGATTATTTCCAACCAAAATCCTGAAATCTATTTTAACAATATATTTTATTGTTTCTATGTACTACAATACTTTGAAAGTTTGTGGGTAAATAATAACTGGGAGTTCAATTTCCTGAACCCCTTAAAATTAATCATTTCTCTAGATGCGAGTATCATGTTTAAAACAAGAGAAGGCTAAGACATTTTAATGAAATTAAATTTCAATTTCCTTCCAAATACTCAATAACAAAGTATATGCATACAAATGAATCCTTAACATGCTTCTTCTTTTTCCTTAGGCTAAAATTACTTTTCCAATTGACCATTTGGATACATGGTTAAATGCACATATATTGTAACATTGTCATTTTTATCTGAGTCAAGCATTCATCACTTTAATGAACAAATATCTTCTGGGGAAATCATGTAAATGGTTCTAAAATAAGGGGGAAAGCAGCAGGGTTCTTTTGGCAGATTGGAATGAAAATATTTCATCTTGTTCATTCTTTTCAATTTTTTTATATCTTTATTTAAAGTTTTGCATTCTTTTTTCATTATTATTATTATTATTATTATTATTATTATTATTATTATAACTTTTTATTGACAGAACCCATGCCTGGGTAATTTTTTTTTACAACATTATCCCTTGCACTCACTTCTGTTCTGACTTTTCCCCTTCATCCCTTCACCCCCTCCCCCAGATGGCAAGCAGTCCTATACATGTTAAATATGTCACCGTATATCCTAGATACATTATATGTGTGCAGAATCGAACAGTTCTCTTATTGCACAGGAAGAGTTGGATTCAAAAGGTAAAAATAACCTGGGAAGACAAACAAAAATGCAAGCAATTTATATTCATTTCCCAGTGTTCTTTCTTTGGGTGTAGCTGCTTCTGTCCATCCTTGATCAACTGAAACTGAGTTAGATCTTCTCTTTATAGAAGAGATCCACTTCCATCAGAAGACATCCTCATACAGTATTGTTGTTGAAGTATATAATGATCTCCTGGTTCTGCTCATTTCACTTAGCACCAGTTCATGTAAGTCTCTCCAAGCCTCTCTGTATTCATCCTGCTGGTCATTTCTTACAGAACAATAATATTCCATAACATTCATATACCACAATTTACCCAAACATTTTCCAATTGATGGGCATCCTTTCATTTTCCAGCTTCTAGCCACTACAAACAGGGCTGCCACAAACATTTTGGCACATACAGGTCCCTTTCCCTTCTTTAATATCTCTTTGGGATATAAGTCCAGTAGTAGCACTGCTGGATCAAAGGATATGCATAGTTTGATAAAAGTTTTGTGTTCTTAATTCTATGTTTCTGTCCCCTTCTTCCTCTCTAAAATGATAAGCAATCAGATAGAGGTTATACATGTGCAATTATGTAAAATATCTCCATAGCAATAATTTTGCACAAGAAGACTTTAATATAAGAAAAAAGTAAGAAAGAAAGTGAAAAAATACCAAGTTTCAGTCTGTATTCAAATAATATGAGTTCTTTCTCTGGAGGAGGACAGTATACTTCATCATTAATTCTTTGGGATTTTTTTGGATAATTTTTAGCTATTATTCATTGTTCTTCATCAAACAATATTGTTGTTATTAAGTACATTGTTTTCCTGGTTCTGTTCACTTTACTATTCATTTCATGTAAGTCTTTTGAGGTTTTTCTGAAATCATCTGCTTATCATTTCTTATAACACAATATTCCATTGTAATCATATGCAAAAATTGGTTTAGCCATTCTCCAATTGATGAATATCCCTTCAATTTCTAATTCTTAGCCACCACAAACAGAGCTGCTATAACTATTTTTGTACAAATGGGTTCTTCCTCCTTTTTGGGGGGATATCTTAGGCATTTAGATTAGTATCACAGGGTAAAAATAGGTTTATAGTCCTTTGGTGATAATTCCAAATGTCTCTCCAGAAAGGGTGGTTCAGTTCACAACTGCACCAACAAGGCATTAGTGTTGCAATTTAACAATATTCCTTCATCTATTTAATATTTTCTTTTTTTGTCACAAAAGTCAATATGATAGATGTGAGGTGATCAACCTGAGAGTTGATTTAATTTGCATTTCTCTCATCAAAAGATAATTTTGATTATATAAAATTAAAAAATTTTTGCACAAACAAATCAAACCAACCCACATTATAAGGAAAGCAGAAAATTAAGTGGGGGGGGGTGATTGGCAATAAGTATCTCTGATAAAGACCTCATTTCTCAAATGGATATAGGACTGAGTCGAATTTATAAAAATATGCTATTTTCCAATTGATAAATAGTCAAAGGATATCAATAGGGAATTTTCAGGTGAAAAATCAAAACTATCTACAGTCATAGGAAGAAGTACTCTAAATCACTTTTAATGAGAGAAACTATAAAGAATTGCATGCTCTCTTTTCTTATGGTATCACCATTTATGTGCAAATGATATACCCGTGTTGATCTTATCTTGGTATATAGTGTGAGATATTGGTCTATATGTCTTTTCTGCCATTCTGTCTTCCAGTTTTCCCAGCAGTTTTTGTTATATAATGACTTTTTGTCCCAAAGGCGTGTATCTTTGGATGTCAGATATTAGATAACTATGGTCATTTAGTATAATGTAACTTGTACCTAATCTATTCTATTGCTCTATCCGTATATTTCTAGGCTAGTACTAGATTGTTTTGGTAACCACCCCTTCATAACATTGTTTGAAATTTGGCAAGTATCCTTCCTTTTCATTTTTTAAAAAAGTTGATTGCCTTGATATCTTTTTTTTTCTTTTCTTTTCTTTTTTTTTCTTTCTTTCTTTCTTTCTTTTTTTTTTTGCTGACACAAGTGGGGTCAAGTGACTTGCCGAGGGTCACACAGCTAGGAAGTGTTAAGTGTATGAAGCTAGATTTAAACTCAGGTCCTCCTGACTTCAGGGCTGGTGCTCCATCCACTACACCAACTAGCTGCCCCCTCTTTAAGCTTTTTTTAGTTTCAGATGAATTTTTTTTTTACATCTATAAAATAGTTTTTGAAAGTTTAATTGATATTGCACTAAATAGATTAATTTAAGCAAAATTGTTATTTTTATTATATTGTCTCAGTCTACCCATGGGCAATTGACAATTTTCCAAGTGTTTGGATCTGACCATTTGTATGAAAAAAATGTTTTGCAATTGTGTTCATATGGTTCCTGAGTTTGCTTTGGCAGATAGACTTCCAAATATTTTATATTGCCTAAAATTATTTTAAATGCAATTTTCTGTTCAATCTCTTGCTGCTGGGCTTTGTTGGTCATATAGTGAAAAGTTGATAATCTATGTGAGTTTAATTTATATATTAAACTTTGCTAAAGTTGTTAGTTTTTCCTAGTATTTTTAGTTGCTTCTTTAGGACTCTAAGAATATCATCATATTATGGGCAAATAAAGATAATTTTGTTTCCTCATTTCCTATCCTAATTCCTTAAATTTCTTTTGATTTTCTTATTGCTAAAGCTAACATTTCTAGTACGATACTGATTAATAATGGTGATAATGGGCTTTCTTGTTTCATTTCTGATCTTGTTGGGCATACTTCTAACTTATCCCCATTACAGATAATGCTGGCTGGTGGTTTTAGAAAGATAGTACTTATCATTTTAAAGAAAATTTCATTTCTTCCTATGCTAGCTAATATTTTTTAATAGAAATGGATACTATATTTCATCAAAAGCTTTTTTCACCATCTATTGTGGCTCCATGATATTATAATTGCTTCTTTTTGGCTGCTTATAGTACTTTCTCCTTGATCTGTGACCTCTCTTTTTTGTTATAATTTTCCTAGGAGTTTTCTTTTATCTCTTTCAGGTGGTGATTGGTGGATTCATTTAATTTCTATTTGCCCTTTGGTTCTAATATATCAGGACAGTTTTTTCCCCATAATTTCTTAAAAGGTGTTTTCCAGAAACTAATTTTTTTTTTTTGTAATGGCTGTCAGGTAGTCTAAAAATTTTTATATTATCTCTTCTGAATCTATTTTATAGATCAGTTGCTATTTCCAATGAAAAATTCTATATTTTCTTCTATTTTTGTTTCTATTTTCTTTTTCTTTTTATTGTATCTTGATGTCTGATATTTTTCACTTGCTCAATTCTGATTATTATTATTATTTTTTTTTGGCTTTTGTATTTATTTTTCCAATCGGCCAATTCTCTCTTTTTAGGGAATTATTTTCCTTGGTAAATCTTTGTATAACTTTTCCTATGCTACTGAATTTTTTTTCATGACTCTCTTGCCTTACTCTCATTTCTTTTCCTAATTTTTCTTTTACTTCTCTAATATATATATTTAAAACATTCTTTTAAACCTGTCCTGGGAATTCTTTTTGGGACTGTGAACACATTACATTTTTCTCTGACACTTCACATGTAGCCATTTTGACCCAACTGTCCTTATAGTTTATTTCTTGTTCCTTCCTATTATTAAGGAAGGACTGTAGAAAAGGGCTATAGTCGAGTCGTTTTTGTTTAGCTTTTTATCCTGCTTGGGGAAGGAGTTTTTATTTATTTATTTTTTTCTTTTATGATAACAGAGAAGTTATCTTGTTGCTAGTGGTCACTTCAGTGGTTGCTATGGCAACAGACTCTCTACTCCAAAGGCTGGGTCCCTCTCTAGGGTAACGCAGGAGCAGCGCCTCAGTGCAGCCCAGCCTGTGCTAGGGGTGGTATCATAAGGATGTGGCCTTCTGCCTTTCCCCTCCTGCTCCCCTGCCTAGTGCTTGGGCTTTCAGAAGGGCGGGGCCTAGCTGGCTCCAGGTTTGGATCTTTGCTGTAGGCGCCTGCTGTGTTTTTTCACTTACTTTTTATTTTTTTATTTCTAGAGTCTACTTTTTACTACCACATTCATTCAGAAGCCAAGAAGTAAAAAAAAAAAACAAACAAACCAAAATACTTCATTACAAATATGCATAGTAAAGAAAGACCAATTTCCACTTTAATCATGTTCCAGAAATAAGGCAAGAAAAATTAAGAAATAGAGGAGATATCGTCCTTCAATCTGCACTGTAAGTCCATCAGCTTTCCATCTGCGTATTGACAGTGTCTTCCATCATAAGTCCTTTCAAATTGTGGTTGGTTACGGTGTTGATCAGGATAACTATCTGTTCACATTTAATTTTCTTTTTTTTTCCCTAGTGAATTTGTTTATTTTTAATACACATTGCTCTGTGAATTATGTTGGAATAGAAAAATCAGAACAAAAGAGAAAACCCATGGAAGAAATAAAAAAGTAGTATGTGATGATTTATATCAATCTCTGTGATGATTTATATCAATTTTTTTGGATGCAGATGACATTTTCTATCCAAAGTTTATTGCTTTGGAACATTTAATTATTTTTACAATTCACTTGTTATGTTATAAATTGTTCTCCTAGTGGTACTATTTCATTTTGCATTAGTTCTAGTAAATTTTCTCAGGTTTTTCTGAAACTATTTCCATCATTTTTTTTTAAAGAGCACAATAGCATTCTATAGAATTTATACACTACAACTTGTTTAGCCATTCTTCAAATGATGAACATTCCTTCAGTTTTCAATTATTTTCCAATACAAAAAGAGCTGATATAAATATTTTTGCACATATAATTCCTATTCCTCTTTCCTTGAACTTCTTTGGATATGGAACTAATAGTGGTGTCTATGAGTCAAAGGTATATACAATTTAATTGCGCTTTGGACATAATTACAAATTAATTTCCAGAATGATTTGAGTAGTTCAAAGCTTCACCAACATTATGTTTACCAGTTTCCCCAAAGTTAAGTTTATGGTTTCAGCTTGAACTAACAGAATCTCGAGAATAACTTAATTACTTTGTCAGTGTGTGTGGGAAATATGACCCTGACAACAAGAAGTAGATTCTGCTTCTAAAAAAACAGGTAATTGTTAGGTCAACAAAGTTTTGTTTCTGCTTTTGTTTTGACTGTGACCTTTCTGCTTTTCCTCTGTAATGTAATTTGACCTGGTCTCAGTTGTAGTTTAGGGGTGATCTCTAATAAAGTAAAGTAGAATCTCTTCTTAAACTCTTCAGCTTGTTAAATCTCCAGTCTGGAGCTCCACAGAAAACTAAAGTTTATATCCTATGTTTTCAAAAGAATAATAGAAAGGAAAACTATTTTACAGTGTGTCTAAACTGAGGTAAGTATGGGACAGACAGTTTATTCCTATCAACTGAAAGGTTACTAAACATCAAACAAAAAAGTGAAAACCTGATTTAGTAACAACTTATGAATACTTTTTCTCTTAACAAATGCTCATTGATATATACAAGAAAGAAATTATGGATCAATACTATTAGTGTATATTGATGTTTATTTGAGTTAGATTTGATAGTCATTAAGGTTCCTTTCAACTCTCAATTTTATATTAAGATGTGAAATTTTTGACAAATAATTCAAGATCATTGATGTAACTCTTGTCTCATCAACTCCAAGATAATAAATGAAACATCTATGAGGTATATTGATTGTTGAGCTCTTCAAGAAAGTGGTAGGATTTTGTACATAGTACATATATATATACTTGAAAAAGTTGGGAGATTTGCTTTTGTATATAATTTGACATGTTGTAGACAAACATTGGAGAAATTCGAGAGTTCTAAAGATATTTATGGAAGAGAGAACATTGACTCAAGGGATCCCAGAGACAAATCATGAAAAGTTGAGTCAATGACAAAAGCCTCAGAATGAGGATTTTAAAAAGACTGTTATATTTAGCAGTTTAAAGATTATTGGTAACTTTGAAGAGATCTTTTTCAGTTAAATTCTGTTTTTGGAAACCAGATTGTAGAAGGCTTAGAAGTAAGTGAGATAAAGAACATGGAAGCAATAATAGAACATTTCCAGATAGTAGGGAAGGAGTCAGTAGAGTGAGATTTTGGATATTGGAGAAAGAGAGGATGATAAAGGGAATAATCTGCTTGAGAAAATAGTGACAATAAAGGTGCATGTTAACATAGTAGCTTTGGGAAACAATAGTTTCTTTTGTTGTCAACAAATACACCTTAACACTTAGACTTTGGGGGAAAAAAAGAAAAAAAAAACAAGAAAGGAAAGAATAGAAAAAGAAACGAAAGCACTTGATCCAAACATCCCTACTAGTTATTGTCCTATATCTCTACTTTGCTCATCTTTGAGAAACCCATCTTGACTGGGGAGCTCTTGGAATTATCATGGAATTAAGATTTAGGATTCTGAGTCATAAAGCCTTAAGAAGTCACATGGCTTGCTAAAATTGAATTAAGAATTTCCACTTCCCATTACCTTTGCAGTCTGAGCTTTCCTTTTTCGTTCCCCCCTTTATTCATTTCCTTATTGTACAGACATATCAGTTGTTTCTGGGAATTCTGAAATTCATTTTTCCCACAAAACAACCCCCATGTCTTTGGAAGTAGGAACAAAATGTATGGTCAGTGTTTGGGTGTCATTAACCTATGTCAAATGCTTTCATTGAAAATGTAGAGTGGACCAGGAATGGAAGTCAACAAGAAAATAGGAGCTGATTTACAAATATTGGCAATATACATAATTTTTTAGGATCATATAAAGCATAAACTAAGATCAACTGTATTCCACCTTCCATTTGCTGTGAAGTTTGTTTTATAAGATTCTGTGTTTGAGGAGGACTTCAGAGTGTATTTGATTGAGTTAATGTTTGTTTTCTCTCAACCCTGATATGGAGAGAGAATAAAAGTTGTCAGGAAGCAGGAAGGAAGGAATAAATATAAGGTGGACCAATATATTTTTTAAAGCTCTAATAGTTTTTTGAAGGCCGTTTTGAACTGGTGTGTAATTAGTGAAGCATGTGATGTAGAAAGTATCTTGTCTTAGAAATTCAAAGATCTATTTGACTTTAAAATTATTGCATTTTTTGCCTCAATTTCTTCAGCTTCAAAGTAAGGGGGATTGAAGACAATAAAAATTGAATTTTCTTTCCTGCATTTTATAAATTTAGAATCCATATTATTGTAAAATAGTCATGATAGCAGAAAATTCCCATTTTAGTTTTGACATTTGAATATTATTTCCAGATAGAATTATTGGTATGGCTTCCAGGGTACTCATGTCCATACATGATGCTTTTTTTTTCTTATTTCCCTTAGTGTCCGAATACCCTGTTTAGAAAAACCCTAATGTTTGGATTTTTTGCCCTATAATCATTCAGAAGAGTTATCAGTATTTTTAGCACAAGAATTTCATGGGAATTCTGAACTATTAAGTCATTTGTTCATAAATAATATGTCAAAATCAGTTTTTTTCTTTCTTTTTTTTTTGCTGTTGTTATTGAAGAAACTCTAATATTATATTAAAGTAAGATTCATAAAGGAATGGTGGAATGACACATCTTATGGACAGCCTGTGATGAATTTATGAGAGGTCATGAACAAGAAACTTAAATGGAAGATTGACACGGATAGGTTGCAAATACAATGTTGGAGGCAACTTGAAAATTGCTGAGATAGCATTTTTTCAGTACTGAGAAAACATAGCTGACCAGAAATTTCAATTATAAAAACATAGGCTACTTTCTTTCCCCTCATGTCCATTTCAAAGATTTTTAAGTAAAGGTCTCCCTTCTCCCTGCCCCCTACAACCCTCAGTGAAACTGCCTTTCAGAATCCTTAGAACTTTGAGATTATTCATCCTCCTGAATTTGGCCTTTTCTGATTTCCCAGAATTTACTGTTTTCCCTCTAAAAATACGTATGTATTTTGTATATCCATTTCTGTGTACATTTCAATTACTCCCTCCTCTCCCTACTACAACTCAATAGAATAAAAAGTCAGTCATGAAGGACAGAGAGTTTATTTAATTATTTGTATATCTGTTCATTTATTCATTTGTTTATTTTTACCTCTGTAATCCAGAAATTCAGTACAATGCACACAACATAATAGCTCTAAAAACGATGACAACAAAATGATTACTTTGAAATGGAACTAAATTGATTTGAGTGGAGTCCAACTTCAGACTAAGTCCAAAGTTATTTTGTTTAGCTTTTAATTTCTTTATTTTGGCTCCATGTTTTATTTTATAGCAACACAATTTAAATAGGTGTTTTCTTTTTTACACAAAATTTCTAACCCAAGATTTGACACCCAAATGATTTTCAGATGTTATAAACACTAAGTATAGCAATATGCTGTTGCAGAAAAAGAACTGTTTGAGAATCAAAAATTGCAAGATTCAAGCATCGCTTCTTGTGTTTTTGGCCCTGTGAACAAGGACAAACTCTCAGAGTTCCAGACTTGAGTTTCAGAAAAAAATTGTCCATTTACAACAGTGAAAGAGATTTTACCACTGGGACCTCCTTGATACATTTGAAATCTTTGCCTGGAACCATAAAACAAAATAACAATAAAAATCCAGCAGCCATCACAATGGTAAAAACATGTTATCTACCATTCAATTAATCAAAAAGTATTTATTAAGTTTCTACATTTTTCCAGGCACTGAAAGCTCATCTACAAAGAATGAATCAATCTCTATCTTCTAAGACTTTCTATTATATGCTTAAAATACCATTTGCACTACAAACGTATACAGAATAAATACAATATAAAATCAAAGTAGTCAAGGAAGGAAAGCAGTAACAGAAAAAGATTCATGTTGAAGGCTATAATTAAATTGTGTCTTAAAGGACATGACGTCCTATAATGTCGTGATAAATAGAGATTTCATTTGAAGCAGAAAAGTGGGAGGACAATTTAAAATTATAGATTGAGAGATGGAATACCATGTGTGGGACAGAGTGAAGGCCAGATTACTTGGATTGTAAATTGAAACAAAGACAATATGTAATAAATGTAGATTGAGAGGGCATAGATTAGGAAGTGAATTGAAAGTCAAATTGCAGATAATATATTTGATTTGGAAGAAGTAGGGAATCACTTGCATTTATTGAGAAAGGGAGTAACGTGGTAAGATGTATGCTTTAAGAAAATCATCTTGTTTGGAGGATGGATTGGAGTAGGGCTAGACTTGACACAGGGCTGCCAGTTGGAAGGCCATTGGAACAATGAAACAAAAGGCAATATAGTCTTCAACTAAGACAATGGATATAGAAGTAAATAAGTATTCGGAGATGTTGCTGAGGAAGACAAAAATCTGACAAATGATTGGTTAGGTGGGATGAAAAGTCTGAGCAATTACACAAAGCTAATAAACCCGTGACATTAGAACAATGATGATAAATTTGATGTAAATAATATAAATATATATTATAAATAAATAAGGAAACATTAGAAAAAATTGTGATTTAATGAAATCCAATTTGGATAATTTATTTGAAATAACTCTGAGACATCCAGGTTGAAGTAATCAATAGAAGATGGTTGAAAGTTAGTTGAGGGATTGGAATTGGATATAAGGATGAGTTTTTTGTCTAGAGATTGTAAATCTATGGTAAGTGAATGTGTGAAATAGAGATAGAGAGGTAGAGAGAAAAAGGAAACAATCATAACATTTAATACATATCTAATATGGCTCAGACATTGTGCCAAAAACTTTAAAATATTTTTAAAATTGATTCTTGCATTAACTTTGGAAATAGGCTATTATCACTCCCATTTTATGGTTGACTTTCAAAGACTTGTCCAGGATCATACACTTAATATCTGAGACTGAATTTAAACTCAATTTTTCTTGACTTCAGGCCTAGTACTATCTCCATTGCACCACCTAATTGCCTCTAAAGAAAAGAAAGAGAAAAGGAGAGAGAAACTAAGAGAGAACCTTAAAGAATATTTACAGTTAATACAAATAATATAGATGAAGAGGCTATAAATGACGTTGAGAAATTCTCTGCCAGATAAAAAAAGAAGAACTAGGAGAAAGAAGTATCACAAAAAAAAAAAAAAACAAGTAAAGGATGAATGTGATCAACATTGTCAAATGCAGACAGGTAAGAAGTTCATCCTTACAGTCTATAGCAGTCACAGTATTAAAACATTTGCAAGAAAATATGAGTTGAAAATCAAGAACATGGCTTTGAAAACATTTTTTTCCCTTTCAAATGTTTGTGGCTGTAGTTGAAAACATTTATCTTTATATCATACTTTACTGGTTTCAGCAATCTGTTTTTAGAGATAATTAGCAATTAATTGTTCATTTGGTAAGGTTTTAATTCTAAAAGGAGAAAATACAAGAAAAAAGTCTTGAACTCGAATTTAAAGGGCATGAAAATACCGATGATTCCTCATTCAATTTTGTCTATTCTATGACTGTTTGGTGAAATGCTTTGCTAAAGTGACTCTCAGAAATAGTGCACTGCAAGTATCACAAGCCTGAAGGCAGTGTTTCCCAGTGATTTTTAATCTTATATAACATATAGAGGAGTTAGCTATAATCAGGCTCAATGTCATTCTGATTTACTCTTGTTTCACTCAAGCCCACATTAGAAAAGTTATTTATTCTGGGGTAGATAATAAGTCTGCTCCCTGGTCTTATTCTCTCCCTTTTGGGCGCCCCCAGAAGACCAGAGCTTATTACTTTGCTTTCAAATAATGTAATGGTGACAACTCATGAAATTCATACATTGGAAAAGCTATCTTCTATGACAGTAATGTCTTATTCAAACTGGTAAATAGGAGAGTCCCTGAGTGCCATGAGAAGTCAGAAAAGTCAGCCCAGCTAGTAGTAAATCAGTTGCTATATTGGTAACTTTCCCCAATTCCCTAGCCTCCATTACTGAAGCCGGATTTCTTAGGCGTCTTTCTGACACTCAGAAGTATACAAGAGTACCGTGTTCCTTAAGCTTTCCTTGATCCCTGACTCGGAGCAACCAATAAAAATTAGAAGGCAGAGGTATTTTCTGGGTACTGATGCCCAAAAGCTAAAGTCTTCCTTTTTAAAAAATTTTGCCTTATTCTCTGATGTATTTTTTCCTGTGCATTTTTTCCCATCTAAAGATTTTTCTTTTTTAAAGGCTGAGTGATGAATGCAAATGATTGGCTCATTTTCTGAGACACACTGAGGAGAAAAGGTGAAAATTATTTCCAGTGCCCTGTAAACAAGAGTTGCTTTGGTAATGCACACATGCTAAATCACTCCTACCTTCTGCTGGATAGGGGTCAGGATTTAGCTGTAGATGTTTGCAATTTATATAGAT
The DNA here is from genome assembly GCF_016432865.1 of Antechinus flavipes. NCBI lineage: Eukaryota > Metazoa > Chordata > Mammalia > Dasyuromorphia > Dasyuridae > Antechinus > Antechinus flavipes. The sequence goes on from NC_067400.1 coordinate 21,396,205, forward strand.
TATGAAAAAAGAGGAAATGCATAAACTTGTTTTTACCATACTTTGTGGACATGAACTTTCCTTTTTTTTAACTGAGATTCATAAATCTTAATGTTATAAGAGTACAAGAAGAGTATTTATGTTTTTCTTGATAAGTGTGTTACATAAGTTGTCTGCTTCCTTTCCTCCTGTGTTATAAAACCAAGAAAATGATAATAGTCTGAATGTTAACAGTTCCATGATTTAGGAACTGTTGAGGGCAGTCCTATCAAGAAAGGTTGGCAACTAGGAGATATTTCTGAGAGTTGTAAAAGGACTTGTTCTAAAAAGTAGTGATGTTCTGTTCTAGACTAAATAATAAGAGCTTTGAAAAACTACAGAGAAACTAATTATTCCTGTCAATCAAGGAAAGTCATTAAAGGTATTGGATATATTTTTCTTTACCCTGAAGACAATGATAATTATCAATATGTGCCTATTAAGGGCTAGTGATTGTATTACTTACTGGATACAAATATAAAATAGGAACAATCTGCCCTCCAGGAGTTTATTAGATTAAGTAATTGATGATGGTATAGTATTTATTGAATTGAATGGAAAATGAACTGGATTAATTGGTCAGATGGGATTTAAATTTTTTTTCTTTTTTATTATTTAGTTATTTAGTTTAGGATAATAGGTAACAAGAGAATTAGACAATGTTTTCTTTCTAGTTCTTACATCATATATTCCATTAACTTATCTCTATAATGTTCTCCCTTATCATTTCAGTTAGGAAATGATAAAAAAGTTCTTTCAGACCTAGATTTTGCAGAGGTCTTTTCCAGAATCCCTCAAGAAGTTGCCTTCTGTCCACTTGGTACAAATCACATATGTACCTAATTATTGACATGATTTGTATCTCATTAGAATGAAAGTTCAAGGAAAACAGGAACTGCTATTTTTCTTTCTCTGTATTCCAAGGATTGAATAGAGTGTTTGGAACATAGAATAGACAGTAGATTATAAATTTATAGCAATAAATTTTCTACTTAAAACATTTATTAATTAATATTTATACTAATTATCCTTTTTATAATCACTTTTTATTTTTCCAAATACATGCAAAGATAGTTTTCAACATTCACCTTTTCAAAACCTTGTGTTCCAAATTTTTCCTTTTCCCACTCCCCTAGGTAGTAAGCAATCTAATATAAGTTAAATATGTTCAATTCTTCTAAACTTATTTCCATATTCATTGTGCTACAAAAGAAAAATCAAATCAAAAAAGAAAAAAAAACATGAGAAAGAAAAAAAAAAGCAAGGAAATAACCACTGCCACAACAAAAAGATGAAAACAGTAGGCTTTGATTCACATTCAGTCTCCATAGCTTTCTCTTTGGATGTGGATTTTTTTTTCCCATCACAAGTCTATTGGAATTGCCTTGAATCATCTCATTGTTAAAAAGAGCCATCTATCAGAATTGATCATCATATAATCTTTTTGTTGCCATGTGTAATGATCTCCTGGTTCTGCTCAATTCGCTTAGCATCAGTTCATTAAAGTCTCTGAAATCATCCTGCTGATTGTTTCTTATAGAACAATAATATTCCTTAACATTCATATACCATAATTTATTCAGTCATTCTCCAATGAGCATCCATTCAGTTTCCAGTTTCTTGCCACTACAAAGAGGGCTGATATAAATATTTTTGCACATGTGAGTCCCTTTCCCTCCTTTATGATCACTTTGGGATATAGGCCCAGTAGAGACACTGTTGGATCAAAGGGATCAAAAATCTCAGTTTGATAGTCCTTTGGGCAGAGTTCTAAATCGGTGTCCAGAATGGTTGGATCAGCTCACAGCTCCACCAACAATGCATTTGTATCCCAGTTCTCTCATATCCCCTCCAACATTTATCATTATCTTTTCCTGTTACCTTAGCTAATCTGAGAAGTATAAAGCATAATCATTAATTTTCAACAGTAAGCTTATCCTTTGCCCTTTGGTTTCTTAAATTGGAGGTTCAATTAATGAGAAATCATAAACTTGATGGTTCAAAGATACTCATTATTACTATACAGAGGCATATTTATTAGACTTGTATAAAAGAATAAAAGTGAAAATTTTGAGACTGACATAAAATTTAGAGAGTTATTTAGATGTTATTTAGTCTAAATATTTCCTTTTATTCATGTGGAAAATGAGAATCAGAGAGGTGATATGGCTTGTCTAATATCACATAGATAGTGATCAGTTAATCAATCAAAAACATTTTCGAAATGTTATAAATTCTGATAATATAGAAATGGCAAGATTGCTGCTTCTGAGAGTCTTATGATCTGTCCAGAAAAGACATTAATGGATACTTGCATGCTTTTATGTATGCATAAGTATGTACAGATCTACACGCATACATACTCACATAAATACAGGGTAATTAGAGGTTTTATATTGGAAGCTAGAAGAAAAGATAAGTGCAAAAAAAGAGAAACTCAAATTCACATTTTCTGAATTCAAATCCATAGTGTTTCCTAAACAATGCTATTTATCCCTGATTTCAGATAAACAGAGAAGACATTATATTGTAATATAAAACATTATATAATATAATATTATAATATTTAATAATATTATATATAATGAAGACATTGTAGTTGTAAATAGATGCTATGATTAAGAAATTTAGAAAAAAAAACAAACTTGAGAGTTAAAAGTGGCCCTCAGTTGTTAGTAAATATAAATCACTAAGAATCTCCAGGATGACATACATAATAATTGCATCTTTATTTGAAGGAATGTGATAAGGTAGGGAACTGCTGCTTAAGAGTTAGAGCCTTCCACTTTGGGGAAAGTTTAATTTTTAGGAAGTTTTTCATTTCTACAAACTTAAGTTTTCTTTTTTGCGATTTGTACACCTTTACCTAGTTTGACCTCTTGAGTTAGAAAGAACATGTTTATTCATTAGATTTCTACTTAGGACTAATGTGAGTTCTAGAGTGTTGAACAGAAGCATCCATGAATTGAAGGTGGGCAGGGTGATATGATTAGAAAAGCACTTGATTTAGCAATCAGTCAGAAAATGAGTTTGAATCCTCACCAATATCCTAACTAATTATTTGGCTCTGAATCTCAATCTCTCTGAGCTTTAGTATCATTTTCTATAAAAAAGTGTGTGTGTGTGAATGACTGGCCTTCATAAGATTGTTGTATTAAAATAGCCATACTTATATGAAATATTATAAAATAAACCTGAAAGAGCTATGTAAATGAAAGCTATTATCATTTATGCATTTTAAAATGTATGTTATAAAATATGATTGATATATGGGAAGGAATAATTTCTTTTTAAAATCAAGTTTATTTCTTAGTTTAATGAACGTACGTGTGTGTGTGTGTGTGTGTGTGTGTGTGTGTGTGTGTGTTCCCATGGGGTAATTATTTGCTTTAAGTTTTTTCCCCTCTTATCAGTGACATCATGGTCTATTTTTTCTGTTCTATTTATAATAGCTTATTGTAGTCTACCAGGGAAATAACTAATAATAAATATAAGAAAATAACATAATTTTCCTCTCAAATTCTTGTGTAAGAACTCTATATATAATGACCATAATTTTAACATCAGATCATTGTTTAGGTTTCCAAAGTAACAATAACCTCAAATTATAAAGGATATGTGTGTATGTGTGTCATGATGGTTGTGTAAATTTATTGGGAAAATTTATGGATTTCCTAGTAACAGCAATATTAATTCTCCTTGGCTATAGAAGCATTTGCAGTTTAGAAGAGTTCTGATTAATTAGGTAGCATTTTAAAATCAAGAAACAATTTGACAATATCTTTTTTCATTTGCAAGCAGTATAAATACCATTATCTTACCAGGTCATCTACCCACATTGGATTAATTCGTGATTTGTTTTCTTTGAAATATAACTAATATGCATTGATAAGAGTTTTGAAACAATTGATATGGCTTGCATAGTAACTACTGTCAAAGCTAGGTATGAATCCCATTTCTTTTTAAAATGTAATTTATGAGTTCAAAAAACTAGATGTTTTCTGGTGATTCAAGTTTCTTCCTTATATACTCTCTCAGAGATGATATACTGTTCCATTTGTCATTTATCTCTGGGAGAAAAGGTACTATTGATTAGAAAATCAGTGGTGCTTCATTCATGATACATTTTTCACAACCTGCAAGAGAAGTTTGGAGAATTTTTGCACATAGACTATAAATCTTTATTGGGAAGAAAAACTACTTGAAAATATGCCATAAAACGACTGTTAAATATTTCTAATAATTTGCTATACATTCCAGAGGTCAGCCATTATTTATCTGGGAGGCGGAGAGGAATAGTTTAGTGAATTCTGAGAGCTGTTAAATGTGACAGTTAGTGGCTCTTTCAAGTAGAGTTAATGTTTGAGAATTTGTAATGGAGAGCATGACCTCATCTTTATTATCATCATTAAAAAATACCCAAATCTTCTCCTTTAAAACATTCTCTTGTTAGTTTCCCATTGGTCTTCTCGCTCTTCTTTGTTCATGTTTTTATTATTGGCACAGTCAGTGAATATCATCTAGAGCTCTAGAAATAGCCAATGTATTGACCTAATAAGACCTTTCTTATAAAACTTTCCTCTCTGTAGTTAGCTTTAGATTTGAATTTAGCTTTCACAGTTCAGTTCTTTGTGTTAGGCAATTTAGTGCCAGTTTAGAATGGGCCAGCTAAAAGTTGTGTCTCAATGAGAAAATATAATTTATATATGTATATATGTACATTACTTATATAATACACACATATATACATCCAGATACAAGTCTGTTTATATAGCTAATAGCTTCATCTATACTTATCTTCTGCATACTTGATGTTGAGAAAATACATACAGACATATACATATATGTATATATATATGTATATGTCTGTATGTATCTATCCATAATTTGTCATCTGTCTATATTTCTCTTAAAAAGACAACTAAACTAAAAAGCCAAACTTTCATAATATTCAATCAATTCTAAATAAATGCTAATTGTCTGACCACTAGTATATAATATTTTAAGTGTTCTTCTTGTAACATCAGCAAACATAGCTATTTTGCTCCTTAGAAAATAATCAATTGCCTTTTAATAAGTTATATAACATGATCACAATAGGGAATAGTATATTATATGCTGCAACTATTTAATGGATTAGTTTAATCTTTTGAAGGAAGAGTGCTTTTGTCACTCAGGAAATATATTTTTGAAGAAATTAGTTGAATGAAAATATTATTTGTCTCTTTCCTTGCTTCAAAGAAAGTTTAGCCCTAAATAAGCTTTGTCAGGCATGACATGACTGTGGTCATTGAGCCATGGAGCCAATTTCATATCATCCTGTTTATAAGCTTTTCTATATTCCACGAATCCTCTTTTAATGATTTTTCTCATTTTTCTCTTGTTATTGTCACAGAATTTACCTTAATTGTAGTTCTACATTATTTCTTAACATCTTTGTAGAAATATTCAATTAATATAGAATTGAATTCTGCAAGCTTTTTTTAAATTTTATTCTCTTTTTGATATTTATTTTTAATTTTTAATTCCAATTTCTTCCTCCTATCCTTTCTCCACAAGTTTAAAGAGCATGAAATACATGTTAGGTCATGCAAAACATTTCTACATTAGCCATGTTGGAAAAATGAAAATAAAAATAAAACAAAAAAAATCAAGAAAAATAAAATTACTGCTTCAATTTGCATTCGGGTACCATCAGTTCTCTCAATGGAGATGGATATCATTTTTTCATCATGGGTCCTTTGGAATTGTCTTGGATCATTATAATCAGTTGATCATCATTACAATAATGCAACCATTGTATGGAATCACCTCGTTCAACTCGATTTACTTTGCATCAATTCATTTAAGTCTTCCTTGTTTTTATTTGCTTGACATCATTATTTGTGATAGCACAATAGCATTTCATTACAATAATATACTACCATTTGTTTAGCCATTGTAAGCACGCCTCAATGACCAATTTTTTGCCATCTCAAAAAAGAGACTTATAAATATTTTTATGCACATAGATCATTTTTTAAATCTCTTTGGTATACAGAGTAGTAGTATTGCTGAGTCAAAGGATGTACAGTTTTATAGTTCTTTGAATATAGTTCGAATTCTCTCCTCTATCAATACATTATTGTACCTATTTTTCTATCTCCCCTCTAGTATTTATAATGTTTCTGGGTTTGTTGGCCAGTCTAACAGTTGTGAAGTGGTACCTCAGAATTATAATGCCATCACTAAGTCACTTAAGCTTCATGAAATTCATGTTTTTTTTAGTTATAAAATTAGTAGAATCTGCTAAATGACATCTGAGTTTCCTTTACATCCCATATTCCTTTTTTTGTCCAATATCGAATTGAAATCCATTGATAATCTCCAAACTTATTTTAGTCTCATATTTCAATTTCTTCCCTCAGTTTATTTTGTTTGCTCTCAGGTTTATGTGTCCCATTTTTGAATTTTCCTACCCATCTTCCTCCATAAAATAACTGATGAATTAAATAGCTGAAAAAGAGAAAAGGAACTTCAAAATTCCTTTCTAATCAATGGCTAGGGAAATCATGCCCACATACAATTAAAATATGGCTTGACAGGATTTCTTTAGTTTTAATACTTGTTAAGATGTACAAAACGCATGTTTCCAAAATATATAAACACATCAAGATACCTTATAAAAGAACTTTGGAAAATGTTTTTGTTAATCACTTTTGTCAAAAGGATAAAATGAAAACAAAACAAAGCAAGCACAAAGCAAACAAAAACCTTCTACCTCCAGACTGTATTTATGCCTTATTGTCATTCATCTTTAAACATTTTATTCTCATGACTTCTTATCTCCCATTCTCCTTTGGGTCTTCTTTTTTTCTCTTAGTGAAAGAAAGTGTGAAAGAATAAATGATTTCATTCATTGTATTAATATCCCTAGACTGTACATATTTATTAATTTATTGATGCTGATTTATTAACAAATTTTCTATCATAACTTTAAAAGATCAGTGGTCTTTTAGATGGATAAATCAATTCTGAATAACAAAAATAGCTATCTTTGCCATGTACTTTTGTGGGAAATCTCAATTAAAATATCATACATTACCCACCTATTAGTAGTGCATTCATTATGAATATGAGGAAGCTGTCTGGAACATAATTATTCCATGAAATGGATCCTGAAGCACTAGCCAGAAATCAGGAGACACAAAAATGTTCTCTTGGCAAACATACATGATATAGCTAACTGTTGAGCCCCTGAAAATTCTGTTACTGACATTCCATCTCGGCATTCCCTTCTGCTACTGATTCTCTGTTTGCCTCAGTTTCCTCATCTGTCATTTGATGCTAATAGTAGTACCTGTACCTTAGGATTATTCTGGGATTGATGAAATAATATTCATAGCACAATGCCTGACATTTTGTGGGACAGGGTGGTGATGCAGTGGATAAAGTGTTGGGCCGGAGTCAAGAAGTTTCATTTTCTTAATTTAAAATCAAGCTTCAGACACTTAACTAACTCTGAACAAGTCACTTAACCCTATTTGCCTTAGTTGGCTTATCTGTAAAATAAGCTGGAGAAAGAAATGGCAAATCACTAGCTTTAAAGGGGGATCTGGAAGAGCTTCTAGCATTTTTATTGTCATTAGATGGAAACCAGGAGTGTCACTATGACAGTTTTTAGGTATTAGGGAAGCCAGTGAAAAACCACAAAGGGTAAGGGGACACAATATCTTTTGTGAAGAACAGCAAAATGTGATGATTATGTCTTTCAGCAATGAATAGTAACCAACGGAAGAATCTGGTCCTGAAGAATACATAGGGCATAGATTCATAATTCTTTCAGCTCTCCAAAGACTTTGATTCCAGTGGCTGTTCTTGCAAGACTTATTCACTTAATAAGGTGATGTTCTAGGTTGATATTTAGTGACTCTTGTATTTTCCTCTCCAATCACTTACAAAGAGAAATTGGTTATCATAAAACCACATTTATTGACACACTGCTTTTCATAGGGCACTTTTCTGGTGGCTAGAGGTACAAAGACTTATGCCTTTCCCACAATAGAACATATCTAGCAAAAAAAAATACTAAAAACAAATGGATTTCTTACATATTTTTTCATTCAGTACAAAATATAAAATCCTATTATTTGCCCTCACAGGTATGTGTGTGTATGGGGAAAGATTAAATAATGTCTCTGCATGAGAACTAGCTCTCAAGTCAAAGAGGCTCAAAGTAAATATGAAATGATGATTTTCTTATTGCTTTAAGACATTCTCATCCATAGAATATTTCCTCAGGGAATCCAAATCCCCGAGGAAACACAAGCATGAGTAAAATTCCATTTAACTCAAAGAAAAAAAGATTTTCCCCCAGGGAGCACTAACCCTTTTTTCTAAGTTATATCACCTTTTATTACTGTATCTAGAGGGGGAAACTTTTTACATTTGAGGATTTTTCTTCCTGTAGATTTTTTTTTTGTTTTGTCTTATATTTTCAATTAGTTTTTATTTCATCTCTCCTCAAAAGTTTGGTTCTGATGCTTTGTCGTGACCTGGCCAGGTCAGTGGACCCCATGCTATGGGAGCATCATAGAATTATAGCACCTTGGAGCAGAGCTGAGAAGAACTTAGAAGTCACCAAGTCCAATTTCTCTCATTTTATTAATGAGGAAATAGAAGGCAGAGGGATGAAGTGATTTGCCAATTATCCCAGAGGCAATAAACAGGAGAAGTAGGATTTGAATTCTTTGACTACAAATCTCACACCCTTTCCTGGGAATGAATAAGAGTGAGGGACATCTAAACCTGGTATCCAAAATAAGCCTTGTTACTTAAGTCCATCATGCTTGCTGACTCCCAACTCATGTTCATTTTGTTAGCTGAGGAAACCTAATTTTAGCACTCAAATTCAGTCTTAAGGTAGGACTGAGAGAGTATTAAGGAATAACAGAGTTAAGAAAATAAGGGCATCCTCACCGTAAAACAGTAAAGAATACAGATACGTGGTAGTTCTTAGCTTTTTAAAAATAACTCTTAACTCTGTATTATAGCTGGAGCAACTTTAGTCTGTATATAGAAATGAGTCTAGTCAGCAGGGCAAAATCTGGTGACTTTCAATCACCAGTCTTCAGAAAGTCACTATATTGAAGGGACCCCAATTTTTCATAGAGAAAACCTTCAGTGCCTTTTGGTGAATCAGAAACTGCATGAAAAAGGCAAAAGCCTGATCAGCTGCTAAAAATTAATTAATCCTTGTAGTAGGGAAATAGGGAAACTTTGTTCTTTTATAACATAGAGAATAAAAAGAAAAAAAAGAAAACACCAAATGGTCCTGAATTATGTGGAGATGTGGGTGCGAACTGGCAAAGAATGAAAAGGGACCTAAATGCTATTCCCCCCCCCCCAAATTTATAAGGCAATATCATGTTTCATTCTCTAGATATTAGATTTCCCTTTTGTAAAAATACTAGTAAATGGTCAGACATGGACAAGAGTGTATAAGGCAGTTAGGTAGCAAAGTAGATGGAATGCTGGACTTCTGACTTCAAATACTTATTAGTTGTCTAAGTGTAGGGAAATCATTTAATCTCTTTTTATCCCTGCTTCCTCATTTGTAAAAAATACAGACAATAAAAGCTACCCATCTCCCCTCTATGATTGATGTGAGGACCAAATGAAATAATATTTATACAATTTCTTGCAAACATTACGCTGTTGTATAAAAGGTAGTTATATCGTGTATTCTTCATGATGGTACTCAATGGCTGCTTAATGAAAAGTCCCATCTCTAATGTAAAGAGGGTGGTACAATTCATAATTAGTCATCATTAAGTTTTCATTATAATTTCATTGTAATTATTTTGTGATAATAATTATTTTACTCAAATTGTTACTCTCCATATTTTTTTCTGGAGTCTGCTCCCTCTATTCAGTATCTGTTCATAAAGTTTTCCCATACTTTCCTAAATCCCTCATATGCATTCTTTCTTACAATAAAATAATAAATTACATCTTGATGCCATATTTTGCTCATATGCATTGAAATAGATGGATAGACTTTTTTTTGCTACCATAAAAATCTGATATTAGCATTTCTATATATGGTACAATATATATTATTCTATTCTTTAGGTCTTAACATTATTGTAGTAAATACCCAGATCTTTATAATCTTTTGATCTCTATCTCATGACTGATTTGTTGATTCTTAAGTATACATATAATCACACATTCCCAGATGCATGCTGACATACTTCAAGTTTGTATTGCCAGTTGCTATTCCTTTTACATAATTAAGAAAGTCGTTTCAGTTTGAGAGACATAAATAACTTAATCAGAGGTGATCCACGTTTACAGTAATGTTAGTTGACTTTCATTTCTTAATGTCCAGTTTGTCAGCCATGGAGATGATGTATAGAATAAGAATTTTAATAAGTAAGAATTAGCCAAAGCAAGGAAAGTTTGAACTTCATGGAATTGAAACTATCCAAACCAAATTGTTAGGTCAGCTTTTAAATATTAAGGTGGGAATTTCTAACCTTTCATCAAAACTTTCCATTTCTTATATGCATAAGAATCAGGAGCTGATGGGGAATGGATTTTGGAAGATGACTTTACAGAGCATCAAAATCACATATAGAAAGAGCAATTCAAGATGTGAGAACATTAGTTGTTGAGTGGAGGATATCACTCCCCTTCCCTAAGGAGTATGAGTTGAAGTTAAGTTCAATGTGAAATGGGAAGCCCACGGTCAGATGGCCAGATGGGAGGCTCTATTTCATTATTTCTCCTTCCTCCATGGGATGGAGATCAGAGAAGAGAGGATGCAGCAAGACATAGAAGCAGAATAATGTCCAAAAAATCTCCCTCAAGAGACAAAAACAAAAAGAGATGAAAGGCTTGCAGTCAAAGGGAAGCTTGCCCCCCTCCCATTAGCTAGTGTCCACATCCCCGTTGGGAGATCAGGCTGGTAGTAAGAGGAAAAAGCTGATTTATTCTGTCATAGATAGAAATCGTTTCTTTGGGGCAGAAGGAACTCAGCAGGCCTCATTGCCAAGTTCTTGCAGGACTCACTCTGGTCAGAAGGCCAGAGATGAGATACAGCAGAAAAGTTTAATGAAGTATATGCATTTCTTTATTATTTATGTCAAAATGTATTCTAAACATCTCTTTGTGTGGAACAGATGTTTTCCTGTAAAGGTGAAAAAAAATCATAGTATGATTTATTTTTGTGATGAGTTCATCTATAATTGAAAATAAAAAAAATGTAACCAAGAAAATTATTAAATTCACAAGAGTGTCACGTATACACTAAAAAACAAAAACACAAAACAAATTCATACTCTTCCCCTTGGATAGATTTTCTGAAAAGCAAATGAAGCCCAGGAAAATAAGAAGAAATTTTCTTTTTTTTTTCCTTTCTTTTCTCTTTTCCTATTTGCTTCAGAGTGGAAATGAGCAACAAAGACCCAAGAGTGAAGAAGTTGGGACTTGGGAAGTTGAGCTTGGGAAATCGCAATTGGATTTAGCAATAAGCCTTGACATAATCTTAGCGATCTATTCACAAGATCGAAGGAGTTCATTTGCTTGTTTTCATTTAGTGTTCGTTTCAAATTCTCTTGAATTAGACTAAGTGATTAGCAGAGTTGGAAAGGACTTCAGAATTCAACTAATTCTGTGCAACTGATCATGAATCTCCTTGTACAAAATCCCCAAGAAATGGTCATTAGGCCTTTATTTGAACACCCAGTGAGGGGGAAATCACATAGCTCTCAGATGGGAAAAAATAAGAGAGGACAGAGAAAGAGAGAGAGGGGAAAGGAGGAAAAGAAAGAGAAACAGAGGGAAGGGGGAGAGACAGAGAGAGAGAGAAAGAGAGAGAAAGAGAGAGAGAGAGAGAGAGAGAGAGAGAGAGAGAGAGAGAGAAACAGTGGGGGAGGGAGGGATTTTTTGTTTTTGTTTTTATTTTTCTCCATTACTTTAGTTTGATTTGTCTTTTTGAAGTTTCCACCTGCTGCTCCTAGTTCTGTTCTCTGAAGCCATGCAGAAGTCAACCCATTGAGTATTTATTTTGAAGAGCTTGCTATGTTCCAGGCAATCAGCTAATGACTGAAAATATAACAAAAATAGTCCCTGCCCTCAAAGACCTGATAATCTAGTGGGGAAGACTAGGTAGAAAAAATATGTATGCAGGGAAAACTGGAAATAATTTCAAAGGGAAAGAATTACGGGAGATTGGTAAAAGCTTCTTGCAGAATATCTACCGGGGAAAAGATCTATCAGCACTTCAAATATTTAAAAGCTTACATTTCTTTGTTTCCATTCTTTTCTTTGTGCACAGTTCTTATGTTTCTGATACTCCTACATCATGATCTCGAGCACTTTGAATATCCTGGTTTTTATTCTCTGGACAGTCTCCATATTATTAGCAACCTTTAAAAATCTTTTAGGCAGAACAAATTTCCACTGCTCCAGAAGTGGGTGGATGCGGGAAGACTGGATGGATCAGTATTTAAATTTTTGAAAGAAGCTCTAATGCTCCCTCTGCCATTTTTTTTTTTCTGACAATGCTGACAATACCGTACCATGATCTCCTCTGCCTTTCAACACGCTGACTGTCATCTTCTGGATGCCTTCAAAGTCATACGTCCTTTTAAAAATGTAAAACATATTTACAAGGCTGCAAAAGTAGTCAGATCAGGGCTGAATGTAGCGAGATTCATCTGATTATTCTGCATGAGTCATCTGTTTAGCCCAAGTGGGGCTTCTTTTTCTCAATTATACTGACATACTATGGAAAAATGTCACTACTACTATTTCAACAACTAAACAGAAGAGAGAAGGCAGTTAAGTGCTGAAGGCCATAGCCATGACTGTCAATTGAGTTCTCTGACTGATAAATGATGTTTCAGCTAAACGCCCCAGAGAGAAATGGCTTAGATATCCAACAGCCTCCTGGGGGTCAAAGGAAGAAGGTTTCTAAGAACCAACAGCATTGAACATTGCTTAAGAAAGCTGAAGATACAAAGAGATGGCTCGTCGTATGGGATTCTCTGGTTATCTCCCGGAAAGGAAAGCGGGCTCCTGGTATCTTTTGGAGACTGGTAAAGTGGAGGCTTGTTAGCCACAAAGCTTAGAAAATCAAGGGATGCTCAAGAAGGAGAAATTAAGACTTGACCAGGGAGAGGTCTTTGGAAGTTTTCCCAAGGGAGTCACATTTAAAGGGAACTGACAGCACTTGATTTTCATTAGCACAGAAGCTATAGAATTTAGGAGATCCAATAGTTATTATAAATAATTGAATTTTGTGCTGCAATTTCAAGCTGAGTTCCCTCCTCTGCCTTTCCCTATGCAATTGTCCAATGATTAGGCTACTGTTTCCCCATCAGTATTGAGCTGAAATCTAGAGTTCTGGGGATCTCCCAAACTGAGGGGAGGATGCTTTATCCTTCTTTTCTCATGGTTTAAAGCAAACTAACCTAGCTTCTTTCCACATTTCATGATAAAAGACAAAAAATATTAAAAGGGAGAGGTGAAATAAGAGTAGTGGACGGAAGAGTAGCTTGGAAAGAGATTAGAACCTGAGAGGAAGATTCTGAGGGTGTGGATGCTCAATTTTGATGATTTTTCTCTTGCTTTAAAAACAACACTTTTTGTGAGAGACAAGAAAGAAATAGAGACAGAGACAGAGAATCAGAGAGAAAGAGACAGATGGAGACAGTATGATAAAATAGAGAATGACAGAGGCAGAGACAGAATCAGAGAGATAGTGAATCAGAGACAGACAGAAATAGAGAATCAGAGAAAGAGAGAGATAGAAATAGAGAAAGAGAAAGACAGAGACAGTGAATCAGAGAGACAGATAGAAATACAGAGAGACAGAGACAGAGAGAAATAGAAATAGAGGGACAGACAGAGAGACAATCAGAGATACAGAAATAGAAATGTAGAGATAGAGACAGAGATAATCAGAAGACAGAGACAGACAGATGCAGGGAGAATTGCTGAGGAAGAAATGGTAAATAGGTGGTATAAAACCTAGCAATAAAATCTATCATATTCAGGAGAAAAAAAAAATACATCCTGGTTCATGTAAAATAAAACAGGAGGACCTGACTGCACCAGAAATTTGCCAGGGGAAAGGTAAAGTTCCTTAACCTTTGTTTATCTCAATTTCTTCAATAGTAATATAGGAAAAATAACAACACCCACCTCTCAAGGTTGTTTTGAGTATTAAAGGAGAGGATAGTTATACATCACTTATACAGTAAATGCTATTTAAGTGCTAGCAATTATTATATTGTTCTTTTTTGATTTTTCATTTATAATAAAACACATTCAAGATTATAAAGATTCTTGCTGAGAGATACATCTCTTTATTCACCCTTTTAAGAACATAAGTTGAAGACTCTTAATAGTTATTTCATTAGTTTGGCCACTTTTTTTGAACCTGACCCTAAATCAAAGCATTAGCTAAACTCAGTTTTGTGACACCTGTAAATTTCATAAAAATATCATTTATTCCTTTTTTCTTAGGCATTAATAAAAATGTCAGATGATTTTATGGAAACACATATTCCTGGAGACATCCTTCTAAGATGACAGTCAACCATCCATGAAGACTCTTTGGGTTCTGACATTCAATCAAGTCCTAATTCTCCTAATTGTACTGTGATCTAGACCATATGTCTCCATTTTTTCCCCATATAGTACTATTAGTTCTTTATGATTAAACTGAAGGCTCAACAAATTACACTGAATTCACAGATGGAGCAAAGTAGGTCTTATTTATCATTTTCTATTATACACAGTTGACATTAAATTATTGTGTGACTTAGAGGATTTTCTTCCTGCTTTTGCATACATTGCTTTTGTTTCAAATAGGTCATAACACTCACATGTAACTATGATTTCTAGAAGAGACACATTATTTAGTATAAGAGCTAAACTCTTTAGAAAGGATGAGTTTATGCTAAGAGATTCTTGAGGATAATTAGTATGACATTTTCACAAACATGTATATGTGACTAAAGTAAAGTCAGTTCTTTAATTCAATCTCTACCTCCTATTTTTATCAACCGTGCTGTTGCAATAGTTCTGAGGCTCAGAATTTGAGGTATATTTTCCTTGTTCCCAATATCTTGCTAGATTCAGTGGTATTTTCTCTGGAATGTTTCAGCTGAATTTATTTATTTGGGTCTCATCATTAAAACTTTAATTTTCCTAAACTAATATGCCGTTCGATTCTTCTTCCACTTTGCATTTGTGCAACTATTTGCTTTTCTTCAAAAAAGAAACCATTTCTTCACTTCTGTGCCTTTCTACTTCATCCATTTAGGCTCTGACCAGTCACTTCCATTCCAGGTTTCCTGGCCTTAACAACTCACTTCAAATCATCCCTTCTGCAGGAGACCTTTCCTGGTTACTCCAATTTCTAGTACCTTTCAAGATTAACTTTCATTTACTGACAAATATATATGTGCATATACATAGATGAATAAATATATATATACATATATACAAATAGATACATATATACACATACATATATACAGATGCAAACTATGTATTGTTATTTAAATATTGTTTTCCTCATTCATATATAAATTGCATAACAGCAGGAACTTTCTTTAGTTGTTTGTTTTTTCCTTTCTTTGTATTATCAACAGATATTCCAAAATCTGGAATATAATAAATTGTTAATATAGAATTTTTTTTTTACTGAGGAATGACAGAATGGCTCAAAAGAATGACTATAGTTACAATAAAGTGTATCCACTGAAGAATTGAAATAATTTAAATCAGATTGGATTTCAGTATATTGAAAATATTATAAACTTATATGAGAATTTATCTTTTTCATTATTATTTATTTATTTGGAATTTGTTTCTGTAGTGAGTACTCTGATCTCATTCTTCAAAAGAACGTCTGGCTACTTCTCTCCTTCAGGATTCTAGGGCTAACCCTGACAGATTTGGGGCATCTTTCTCCCAATCGTTATGTTGTTCAAATCTTAATGAACTCAATTGGGTTTTTCTTGGTAAAGATACTGGAATGGTTGGTCATTTCCTTTTCCAGCTTATATTTCAGATGAAGGAACTAAGGCAAACAAGGTTAAGTGACTTACCAAGGATCACAATAGATAGTATTTGAAGTCATTTTTGAACTCATGAAGAGGATTCCTCACTCGAGGTTTGTTGCTTTATCCACTATCACCTAGCTGCTCTTTCCTTAAATACTATTGATTAAGGCTTTCATTCCACTGTGGTTACACATCAATGACTAGCACCCCAGATTTATTTAATCATTTAACATCAGTTAGTTATTACAAAGTAATATTTTTAAAAATACAAAAACTACTGAAGTACAGTAATTCACTATTCTCCAAAACTCCAAGAATGCATTCTCTTTTATTTCACACTTAACAAAGTCTTTTTTAACCTTTCTTTCTTCTCTATTTATTTTTCATTCCTTTTTTAATTAAAGCTTTTTATTTTTCAAAACACATGCATGGATGCCCTTTTTATTACAGCTTTTTAATTTTCAAAAGATATGCATGGGTAATTTTTCAACATTGACCCTTGCAAAACTTTGTATTCCTTCCTTCTCCCCCCACCTTCCCTAGATAGCAAGTAATTCAATATATTAACAAAGTCTTTAGATAATTTCTGCTACAAGCAGAGTCATGTGTGAATGCATCCATCACTGCTGGATGTTTCCTATTCTAAACTGTGAGTGGGCTCCTTCCCAAAACTCATTCCTCCATAATTGTGTCATCATTGATGTAGTGACTGTCTGCAAA
Organism: Antechinus flavipes; assembly: GCF_016432865.1. Lineage (NCBI taxonomy): Eukaryota > Metazoa > Chordata > Mammalia > Dasyuromorphia > Dasyuridae > Antechinus > Antechinus flavipes. The sequence continues at coordinate 21,413,007 of NC_067400.1, forward strand.
GTCTGGCTTGGGCTCGACTCTCTGACCACTATCTCCAATTTTAATCATCTAAAATGAAAAAAAAAAATTAAGGAGAATAAAGAGATCCATATTTACAAGTCACATGTAGACCTCCATGGCAAAGTTCCAGTGCCTTTGCTCTTCCCAAATTATCCTTTTCCAGAATATAATCAACCAGGAAGAAGTCACAAAAAGAAGGCAGATGAAAGAATGGGGAGAGACTGACTGATGCTTTTTCAAGGTAATCCTAGATCAGAATAATCAAAATGTCTCCTATTCACCTTGTGGTTAGAACAGAGCCCAACTCTGGCACATCAAGAGACTTCTATCATACAGTTACAAGTCTCCCAAGGCAGGAATTACATCAGAGGCATTGTCTACAGGCTCATAAAATTGGATTCAGTGTCCAGTTCCCCTTTGTGTTTTCTAATTGTAAATTTTGTGATTTACTGTGATCTGCATTTATCACATATACACACATATATATGTACATTACATGTGTTTTTATTTTCCTGACAGATGGCTTCTGCTTCTAATTAGAGTATAAATTTCTTGAGTATGTAAAATTTTTAATAATGTACAATATTTTTTAATTACTTAGTACCAGGGTCACATTTATGAATTTTATATTAACAAACTACAGAAATTGTTATGGCATATATAAAAATGTAAATAACTAGAAGCAGAATTTCCTAATAAATTAACACAGCTAATTTCCTTGGCCAGTTACCCATCTCCTAAACCTCTGCTCTGCCCTTCTTAGTACTACTGAGAATAGGTCTATATGCTTACATTTACTAGTGTATTACTTCCTAAGAACAGGTCTTCTTAAGTTTCCCTGTTACTTCTAGGATCAAACATAAATCCACATCTGAGATATTTAAAAACTTTTACAACCATTTTGCCCTGCATTTATAACCTTATTATACATGTATAATATACATTTATATAGAACATAAAGTCCAGTCTATTTTCCTTACAGCTAGACACACAAAACACTCCATCTCCTGTCTCCATAGATAGCATGAATGAGATTCTTCTAACCTATACTTTTAAAATTCGCTTTGTTGTTTAGTCATTTTCGTAGTGTCTGACTTCATGACCCCCTTTGGCATTTTCTTGGCAAAGATCTGAAAGTGGTTTGTCATTTCTTTTTCCAACTCATTTTATAGATGAGGGATGTGAGGGATATATAGTGATTTTGCCAGAGCCCCATGGCTAATGAGTGCCCGAGGCCATATTAGAACTCAGAAAGATGAATCTTCCTGACTTCAGGACAGGTTTGCTTCAAAGCTCAGTTGAAAGATCATTAGGTGGTTCTGATCCTCTGGGGTTCTGATCTGGGGCCTCTCTTCTTTTTCTAAACTAGTCCACTTGAAGAACAAGTGATCTCATCAATTATCATGGATTTAATTCTCATTTCTCTGTACATGATTTTCAGACCTTCTTGCTCCTTGTCATTCTCCAGACTCTGTTTCCATTTGGACATAGCAAGATTGGATGGCCCAGACACAAACTAAAGTCAGCATATCAAAAAATCAATTAATTTTCTGCCCAGCCCTCTTCCTGTGCATGTTTGTACTCTGATGCAAATGTCAGCAAGACTACTGGAAGCTTTTTTTTTATCTTATTGAGACCTGTCCCATTGTCATCTGTTGGTACTGAGCTCAAAAATCCAGGGGAGCCTCTTGTCACAGAGAAACAAGCAACTCCATCTCCTTACTCTAGGAATTTTCATTGATTGGATCCCATACCTAGAATACTTTCCTTGTTCTTCTCAACTTCCTTGTATACTTGAGTTCTTTCAAGTCCCTGCAAGGACAGGAATCATAATGATAATTTTACACTTCTCATTAAAACTTATGATTGTTTATATATAAGAATTGTCTACCCCCGCACATGGCAGAGACTTAAGTTATTTCATTAAATTAGAATGTCTTCTTAGATTTTTTATCTTTACAAAAATTTAATTTCATTAATATAAATAGGCAAATATAGTACTTCAATTTACTCTAAATATATTTGCATAAAATTATATACATACATATAATATATATTAATATATAATAATACATATAATTATATAACATACATATAATTATATACATACATAAAATTATATATATACATTTTCTTTAAAATTATTTCATATTAATTTCACTTCATAAGGTAATTTCAAGAGTTTATAGTTCTCTTCTTTGTATATTCAGATGTCTGTGGGTTTTGATGGTGAAGTTCATAAAAATGATTTTTAAAAATAATTATATCATTTGTTTATGTTTACCTCCATTTTCCTTGAGTCTAATCTTCTGTAGATATGAACTTATAGGAAGTAAGTTCATTAAATGACCTATGGCTTTGTAGAGAATATGATTTAGCACGGGTTCATGAAAGAAATGTTCTTTCCTTCCTTCCCCCATCCCTTTTTTTATCAGGAGCTGAAAAGGTCAGAGTGAATGGATGTGAACACATTTCTAGCTGAGATATTATTGGAGAATCTAATGGGAGATATTGTACTGTCATCAGAAAACGCCAGTGTTGTGCTAGGTAGGTGCTTGGCAGGAACTGAGGAAGTTATTGTTATTTCTATTGTGGTTAGTATTTTTTATTTATATGGCTCTGTCAATGGACATGGCACCAGACAATAGTCAATCTGCGCCAAGGTAGGGTGGTGGGGGGTAAGCAGAGTCACTCTGAAGAGCAGATCTAAAAGAATTGTATTATATGACAAAATACAAAGTAACTCAAACAGAGGATGAATAGCCTTTCTTGCTGGGCTGGTTCTCAGAGCCTGATCATAACAAAAGAGTTAGAAGGAGCTTTGACAATCAAATGGAAGTTGTTCCAAGAATATGTTAAAGTGAACAGATGCCCCATTTTAGCAGCATTGTTCCATTTTCCAGGAATCTTTTCTAGGGCATTGAGGAGGGACTCTTTGTCTGGAGCAGCTGTTAATCAGCACAGTTCTGACCCCAACAATATTGCTGCTATATTCTACTCTTGACAGCCACAGAATGGAGACTCACTTGGCATTTGTTGCTGCCTAAAAGTTTATTTTCAGACCTAAGATGACTGGGGTCATGTTAATCACTCTGGAAAGGGCAGGGCTATAAAGCCTCCATTATAGAATAGAGTTCATCTTTTCCCCAAAATATAGCCTTGCACTTAACTTCCTTTTTCTATTGTGAGCAGCACCAATCTTTCAGTCACTCAGATTCAAAATATTAGAGTCATTCTTATCTCATCAACTCCCATATTGAATTAGTTGTCAAGTCTTATCGATTCTACAACCATTAAAAACATTCCCATCCATCATCTTCTCTCTACTCACCTGACCATCAGAGTAATTCAGTCTCCGGCATCTAAAAGCATTACTCCCTTTCATGCACTGTGTGTTCTAGTGAACATAGTCTCTTGCTCTTGTCCATTCAGACCATTCCTACTCTCACTTAGACTATACATTTACACAGGCTGAATGACATAGCTGAAATGTTCTCCCTTTTTAAATTCCATCTCTTGGAGATCTATATGCTATTTAAACTCAGTCAGAATGTTGTAACTTGCGAGAGAACTTTCTCAGGGTTGATAGCAAGCACAACCATTGCTTTTTTTTCTGATTTTTTTTTTTCCTTTTTGTACTTTCCTTATGTGCTTTCTATTTCTCCAATGGAAGGCAAACCCATTAAAATGAACCATTTCATTCTGATTCTGTATCCCCAGTTCCTAACACATAGAAGGTATATAATAGATGCTAGTTGACTGGTACTGAATCAAGTTGAATTGGACTGAATTAAATTCAATTGAATTGAACAGAGATGTTACCAATCCCCCCCTTTATGATAGTCATGTTGCTGACCATTGAGCAGAAAAATGAGATGTCCATGTGTATAGTGGGTGTAGGGAGGAAAAGGGGGAATGTAGAGCAGCTTAAAGAAGAATAGTAATCTAGGACTATTTATACATTTATTAATGGAATGATAATTATATAAGTTATTTTAAATATAATGTATGCTTTTTATTTTTATGTAATTTTTTCACTGCCATTATCTATTATCAATATTTTTCCTTCTATCATTATGATGAATTCAAAGAATCTGGATCAGATTTGGAAAATATCTGAGAGGTTTTCTAGTCTAAACCTCATTTTGTTTCTCAAGAAAGCAGTCTAGGAATACTAAGTAATTTATACCGTATATATTTATGTATATGTCTACATCTATCTGTGGTTTATATTCAGAAAGTCACACACACATATAGTGTATATATATATATATATTAAGAATAAGATGTGTTATTTAAGTCTATTTTAGGTTATATTAGGTCTCTAGAATCAAGATATCTTGCACCATAAGAGGGTCCCTCGTTTGTCTACAATTCTTGGCCTGCTCTATTTTCTTTCTTGTTTTCCCCCTATGAACAATTAGATATTCTCTTCCTTCTCCCATACCCTATTTAAAAGTAAAAAAAACATTCTATAACCAATAATAGTAATAAAATAATCTACCTTGTCTATTTGCCAAAGTGAATGTATCTTTGTGGATCTCGTGCTCATTTCTTTCTCTCAGAGGAGAGAACATCAACAATCCTCTAGAAGCATATCAATCATTGTATAGGTCAGAGTTCTTAAATCTTTCAAAGTTGTTTGTCTTTATTATGTTGTTATTAGGTTCACCCATGCCTTGCATTTAAATTTTCTCAATTTTTTTTTTGACAGTATCCCTTGTGCCATTTCTTAGACTACAACCTCCTATTATCACGATGTATTATATTTTGTTCAGCCTTTCCCGATTAATGGGTTTCTCTTCTCCTCCCCTTTTGGCCAGTCACTCTATTTCACGTTCTCTTTCCCTTCCTGTCACCAATACTAACTTGAAATTTTACTCAATTATGCAATTTCTCCTTATACTAAGCCTGCAAATAGAAGACTGAATTTGGAGTTGTAAATATTGGTTTCTAATCCAGCACCTGCTTTTTATCACTAGAATCATGGGTAATTTATTTTCACTCTTTGAACTTCAGTTTCCTGACCTAAAAAAATTAAATAAGGTTGGAGCTCTGTGCTCTGCAAGGTCTCAGCAAGATCTAAATCTTAGAATACTGTAATGATTATTTTCAACCGTAATAATGATAGCACTTCAAGGATTTGCAACACTTGGCTCATCAGATGAAGAGATGTAAGAAGCTACAGAGGTTATTTTGTTTATGCCCCTCTTTTTACAAATGAAGAAACTAAGGTTCAAATAGATGAAAGGGCCAGGTCACATTGATAGTAATTCAAAGCTAAAAATTCCATTGAGGCCATCTGATTTCAATGCATTGTTCTTTCAAAATAAATTAGAAATACCTGCAGCATGTAAAAACTGTGTATGTATATTTTCATATATACATACATACATATATGTGTATATATATATATTTCACATATTGTCAGGTATTTCCATAAGTGAGTCATTTTGGGACTATGGAAAGAATATTGCATTGATGCCAGATGGCCTCAGTTCAATTTGTTAGCTCTGTGTGTGTGTGTGTGTGTGTGTGTATTTATATATGTGTGTGTATATACATATATATATATACACACACATAATGTTTACACTGTAACTAGTAACTTTTCACATTTACCATACATATTATATCTACCTTATCTTTCCAGTTCCAAAACAATCAAGATAAAATAGGCAGTTCAAACATTGTTTAATTTTTTTTACTTGAACTGTAATTTCACTGGCACAGGGACCCCCTGATTAGGAAAATCTTTCTATCCATGCTGATAATCTCGACTCTAAAACTCAATCTTAAAGGCTTTCTTTGAAGCACTTTGCCCCGTTGATTTTGGGCAACTTGCCCGGAGATACACAATTAGTGTATATCTGAGTTAGGACTTGACGCTAGATCTTTTTGATTCCAAGATTGGCTTTTGATCAATTTTACTATTTCAAATTGAAGAAACTGTTTCCCATAGAAATTGTGTCTTGGTCATTGTAATGCCCTTGGATAGTGTCTAACTGAAATTGAAAATCAAATCTTACAGTTTTAAGACTAAATGAGTTTCACTTTTTATTACTCTTTATTCTCCACAGAGAGCTCTCTCCACGTCTCTGTCTGTCTTTCTCTCTCTCTCTCTCTCTCTCTCTCTCTCTCTCTCTCTCTCTCTCACACACACACACACACACACACACACACACTCACACATCTCAATAATAATGATAAAGCAATGTGAACTCAGAACAACCCATTTATCACAACCTGGGAGTATCAGCACTGCTCCTTCCACTCAAAGGATGATCACACTTATGAAACAAAGCCAACCACTCTAATGCTGACTTCCCTTTATCTTATCCACTTAAGTAATCTATTTACAAAGACTACCATTGATTTGGATTTTCCCCCTTTCTTTTATTTCATCATCATCAAGGACAACAAAAATCTTCAAAATTCAAGCAGAAGTCAAAGTCAAAGTCAAAATTTACTACAAAATTTACAAAATGTCAAAAAAAGGTCAAAGTGGCACCTTTAACCTGGGAGAAGGGAATAAGTAATTATTCCATTTTTCTCTTTTTTTCTTGAGTAAGGATTCACTTGTTCTCTTCTAGTGACAACCATTGTACTTTTTGGATTGCATGTGAATGGTCATTTGGTTTAAAAGCTACAGAGAATGATAGCTTCAATACTCTGTGCCTCCATGGTATCTGAATTCCTTATCTGTACTAACTCAGGAAGATCATCAGATAAATGTGCAATAGAATGTCCAGTCAATGAATTGGGTATCCTCCTCCAGCTTTTCTAACATCTTATGATCATTCTCTAGTACTGGAATTTCAAATGTACTTGTCAGTTTTATTATGTAATTATTACTTGCTTTTTTTGGTTCTTCTTTTCCTTTATCAAGTCAAAGAGTAGATGATTATCTTTACATAATTAAAGCATCCTTTTCATATGTGAAAAATTTGATATAAATCTCTGATTTAAAAATACCATTTTGGGCAATCAGCAATATTTCCCATGTAACTGGGTCTTATTAACTGATGACAACATTAGCTTAACAAGATCAAAGTGAGGTTCACCCAAATTTCTAATTGAATTCAAACAACCACCATGGCAGTGAGAATAAATCAGTAAAAATCCATCATCACTCCTGAACAAAAAAATAACAAAATCATCAAAAGGGTTTAAAAATTACAGTATAGAGGGGATCGGTTATGGAGTCAGGAAACCTGAATTTAAATCTTACCTAAGATACTGAGCATCCATGTGACCCTCAATAAATAACCTTTTTCAGTGTCTTTTCCTCAAGTATAAATTGATGCTCATAATAACAATTACTTTCTGGGCCGTTGAAAGGACTGTATCTATGGACACATATAAAGGATTCTGCAAACCTTAAAGGTTTGTATCTGTATTTTGATGATACCATCATCATCACTGTTGTTGTTATTCCATTGATTTGCCAAGGGACTATTTTAGCTATTTTTCCCCCTTTATTTTGCTTTTTACATGACTGATATTTTGGAAACATTTAGGAAATTTTACTTTTCACAGAAAATTCTATCATGGAAAATATGTTTCTCCCTCCTTTCCTGCTGTATTTGTATATTTTAATGTATTCTTTGGATTTTTCCATCATTACATAAAGGTCAAAATTATGTCCCTTTACTGGATGGTAAAATATCAATTTTTTTTTGATATTTCTGTAAGGACTTATAAAAGATTAGGAGAGAGGGTGATAAATAACATGTAATATGAAAATTTCTTATTTGATCTTCACAATAGCTCTACAAGGATATCATCATCATCATCATTTTTGTAGCAATTTAAGATTTAAGAAGCATTTTAAAAATAATGTGTCATTTTATCCTTACAACAGCCTTGAGAAGTTTGTTATTATTATCCTCATTACAGCTCACAAACTGAGGAAAACAAGTTAAGTGACTTTCCTTGAAAGAAGCAAGTAGTGGGAAAACAGGGACATTAATACATTGTTGGTGGAATTGTGAACACATCCAGCCATTCTGAAGAGCAATTTGGAACTATGCTCAAAAAGTTATCAAACTGTGCATCCCCTTTGATCCAGCAGTGTTACTACTGGACTTATACCCCAAAGAGATACTAAAAAAGGGAAAGGGACCTGTATGTGCCAAAATGTTTGTGGCAGCCCTGTTTGTAGTGGCTAGAAGCTGGAAACTGAGTGGATGCCCATCAATTGGAGAATGGTTGAGTAAATTGTAGTATATGAATGTCATGGAATATTATTGTTTGATAAGAAATGACCAGCAGGATGATTTCAGAGAGGCCTGGAGAGACTTACATGAACTGATGCTGAGTGAAACGAGCAGGGCCAGGAGATCATTATATACTTCAACAACAATATTATTATGATGATCAATTCTGATGCACCTGGCCATCCTCAGCAATGAGATGAACCAAATCAGTTCGAAGGGAGCAGTAATGAACTGAACCATATACACCCAGCAGAAGAACTCTGGGAGATGACTAAGAACCATTACATTGAATTCCCAATGCCTATATTTTTGCCTGCCTGCATATTTTTTTTAAATTTCCTTCACAGGCTAATTGTACAATATTTCAGAGTCTGATTCTTTGTGTACAACAAAATAATGGTTTGGACATGTATACTTATTTTGTATCTAATTTATACTTTAATATATTTAACACATACTGGTCATCCTGCTATCTAGGAGAGGGGTGGGGGGAAGGCGGGGAAAAATTGGAATAAAAGGTTTGGCAATTGTCAATGCTGTAAAATTATCCATGCATATAACTTGTAAATAAAAATGCTATAATAAAAAAAAGAAAGAAAGAAGCAAGTAGTAAGTATTTGAAGCCATATTTGAATCCAGCTTTTCCTGATTCCAGTGCTCTATTCACTACATCACCTATCAGCCAAGATAAGTATTATTTTCATCCCCATTTTATAGTTGAAAACATTAGAGTCCCATAAAGTTAAGGGACTAGCCCATAGGGGTTTAGAGTCTGAGATGGAATTTAGATTTACATCTTGACTCTAAGATCACACTGCCTCCATTATTCCATACTGCTGTCTCATGACTTAGGGCTCTTTAGTGGAGGCGGCAGTTATGTTCCAGCTAAATGGTAATACTTTGCTTAGGGCTCAGTGCAAAAGCTAGATAGACAAAGAAAACTTTCATAGATGCATCTTGAGGATGGGGATTAACTTTTTTTTTCTTTTTCTGTTAATATTTTCAATATTGAGCAAAGTGTCATTGAGCCTACACAGTAGGCTCTTTTTAAAGCAAAAACGTAAAACAACTTGATCAACTTGTACATCTTCCTTGGGCAGGGGTTTATGTAAATTTTCACAATACCAATTTTAAGATATATGCTGCCAAAGCAACTTGTTTATTAAGCTCTTCATGAATGTGTATTGCTTTAGGAACTCTAAGTGTGTCGAGCTAACCAGAATTGGTATGAGAAATAATTCATTTGGATCTCTACTCTATTCCAATTAGTATTAATAAATTTGATATGATTCCATAAGGATAGTGGTTATGTGTTCTGCATACTAGGCCCTAGAGCCAATCTACAGATTGTTAAATTCACTTGCTGAATCACAGGAAGCTAATTAAAGCCCTCCACCTTTATTTTTCCTTGTCATGGTGAATAAGTCCAATGTGGCAGAGATCATTCAACTACATGGAAAGTCCTCTGCTTTATTTTTGTACCTCTGGACCACTTTGTCTTGTCCAATATAAACAGGTAACCATCTTATGAGCATGTAGTCAGTGGAGATGTCCCATGTTTCAGCTAGCCTATCATCCCCTCGTGAATCTTTTGCATATTTTGGTATACTTAGAAATATATATTTTAGTTACGTTATATATAATTATATGACATATCTGATTTATAAATATATCTTCATAAATTCAAGGCCCTGGAAAAAAAGGTCATCTCAGATCATGAGGAAGATCTGAGGTCCACTTCATTAGAATGGGACCAGGGACCTTTTAATAAACTGCCTTTGATTCAGAGATGTGCCTAAATTTCTTTTATTATAGGTTGGACAGTTTTCATCCCCAAATTGGTGTTTTGGGGCTGAGCACGAAAGACGAGCACGTACTCATAAGAAAAGGTCAAATAAAAATAAAAATAATGTGATAAAAAGACATTGCATTATTTCAGTGTTAGCACGAGGTTAGTTTGTTGTTTGTCCTTTTATAACAAACATATAAAAAGTTGCTCCTTTTCACCAAAGCCATAAAAAGTTAGTCCAAAGAAGTGACAAAAATATATCTAATGATGCTGTCCCAAATAATCCTCTCTCCATGTCCAGAAGAGTACTCATTTTTTATTGCCACTTTAGTGGCAGGAGCTGAGACAAAGCGTCTATTGTGGTCGCATCAATGAATATTTATAACTCAGGATTAGACATCCTGGGCCCACATTGAGTTCCAGATACTAGCTATTATTGAAGTCAATAGATTTTAATGGAAGCTGTCTCCTGAACGGTGCCTGCCTCTTTGCCGCCAGAGTTTTCTTCCCTGGGTATTGTGCAGAAGGAGGTGCCAGCTCATAAATTATAAGCATCCTTGCTAAGACAGGAAGAATTTTGAAAGCTGCTTGACCAATTATAGTGCCATATTGTGCCCTTTTTTAAAGACACAAAACTTAGGTGATTAGCAATGTCTCCTTCAAAGTCATTCTCTGTAAACAGGTATTTTGGTAATGAACAGCAAATCTGAAAGGAACAGAAAACAATTTCACATTTCATAGTGAACTTCAATTTTCAGAGGTCATAGATACTTTGAGTCCATTTATATGTGCTGAAAATGAAACTTCCATATCTTCCTTCCTTCCTTCCTTCCTTCCTTCCTTCCTTCCTTCCTTCCTTCCTTCCTTCCTTCCTTCCTCCTTCTTCCTTCTTTCCTTCCTTCCTTCCTTCCTTCCTTCCTTCCTTCCTTCCTTCCTTTCTCCTTTCTTTCCTTCCTTCCTTCCTTCCTTCCTTCCTTCCTTCCTTCCTTCCTTCCTTCCTTCTTCTTCCTTCCTTCCTTCCTTCCTTCCTTCTTTCCTTCCTTCCTTCCTTCCTTCCTTCCTTCCTTCCTTCCTTCCTTCCTTCCTCCTTTCTTTCCTTCTTTCCTTCCTTCCTTCCTTCCTTCGTTCCTTCCTTCCTTCCTTCCTTCCTTCCTTCCTTTTTTCCCTCCTTCCTTCCTTCCTCCTTTCTTTCCTTTCTTCCCTCCATGAAATTCTTGTGTTCCATGGGTTTATCTATTGAAAGGTTTCACTGTGGTTCCCTGTGTAATAAGTTATTTTTCAATATGTACTTTATATTTCATTCACCTTAATCACCCCCCAGAATCTCATTTCATTGAACTTTGGGCTCCACTCCTCCATCCCCCAGCTCTAATAGGTGAGTTTTTACTTCGCCTTGCCTGAAGCTGTGATTCCACACTATTCACTTCCCAATTATCTCTTCATCATGCTGTTTTAAACTCATCTATACTTTCTTGACTCCATCTTGTGATTATTATATTAGAATATAAGCTGATTAAGGATAGTCTTACTTGTGTTTCCTTCAGGATGACCAAAAAAAATTTATTTCAGTGATGAAAGGATGATTCAATGTTAGAATAACAATTGACATAATTTATTATGTTAAAAGGCCAAACCTCCAAAATCATATGGGTATCTTAATAAATAAGTAAAAAATACTTTGGCAAAGTATAATACTTTTATGCTAAAAAAATCTACAAAGTTTAGGTAAAGAGGAAATATATATATATATATGTGTGTGTGTGTGTGTGTGTGTGTGTATGTATATATATATATATATATATATATATATAATTTATATTTATATTTAATACTACCAAAAAATCTCTATACAATGAAGATAACCTAGAAACTTTTCCAATAAATATACAAAAGTGAAAAAAGGATTCTCACCCTGTCCATTCTTCTTTTTAGAGTTCTGCAAAAGTTAGCCATAGAAATGTTACAAGAAACATAAATTGAGTGCATAGATATAGGAAGAGATAATACTATCTCAGATTTTATAGTATACTTGAAAAATTTTAGAGAATCAGCAAAGATACTAATTTAGAAAAGTGAAATTTTCAGCAAAGTTACACTTACAAAATAAAACCTCAAAATTTTCCATATTTCTTTTTAATTATAACAAATTCCAGGATGATGTGGAGGCTATGATTCTGAGATTACCAATCATGGTGTCTTAGACAATAAAAGAGACATTCGAAGAGGAGAGAATAGGATAGGGAGTTGTCCTTTATGAATTGATTTTAAGATGTCTTCAATCTGAAATATCCTAAAGGGGTTAGTAATTTGTAACTAGAGATTAAAAGAGATGAAGATAGTATGGCATTTTAAATAGACAGAGAACTGGGTAAGCCTACTTTAATACTTAATAGCTGTGACCACACAAATAGTATTAAGCATGGCTTTAGTGAGGAATTATATATTATGAATTTTATATAAGATAAAAAAAATCTTAATTTTGTATAGACCTTTAAGATTTGCAGCACACTTTACATGTGTCATTCTAATTGAGCTTTACAATTATATTGCCAACCAAATAAATATGTTTTAAACACCAAGTACATTATATTATATATAATACAAGTATATTACACTAAACACTAGAGATACAAGAATGAGGCAAAGGACAATCTTTAGCCTCAAGGCAAACAGAAACATGTACAAACCCAAATTTGTGTGCATGCATGAATGTAAGTACATGTGTATGTAAATATGTTTATGTAGATATACACACACATGCATGATAAATAAACAAAATGAATAACAGAAAAAGCACTAGAGTTCAGAGGAAAGGCATCCTCTAGAAAGTGAGAGTGTTCTTAGGACTTAAAGGAATTCAGGGAAGGCAGTAGTGGAGAGGAGGAGTTTGGTTGTATTCTCAGGAACAGAGACAACCAGAGAAACTGGATCAAAAACTACATGGCAGGAACAAGGTGTAAGACGGCCAGAAAAGTAGAAGGAAAAAGGTCATGAAGGGCTTTGAGTGCCAGCACAGGATTATGTATTTTGGAGGCAATTGGGAGCTATTGGAGTTTGTTAAATAGGAAAACGACATGGTGAGTTTTGAGCTTTAGGAAAATGGCTTAAGTGGCTGAATGGGTGGAAGGATTGGAGTGGAAAGACTTGAAGCAGGCTTATGCAAGACCAGTTGTAATAGTCCAATCAAACAGTGGTAAAAGCCATGGCAGTGTCTGAGAACAGAAGGGGGGATATTGAAGAGATGTTGAAAAGATTCATTCAACAGGCTTTGGTAACAGATTGGATGGGGAGAGGCGAGGGATGGTGAGGAATCAAAAATGACATTTAAGTTGGGAATCTGAGGAAATGGGAGATGGTGATACTTTCTATAGTAGTAAAGAAAATGAGACATGGGGAGAATTTTTGGGAAAAGATTGGATATGTTGAACTTAAGATCTAGTCTATCCAGAAAGTTGCTACTTTACAAATATATTTTTATTGATTTTACATTTTATTTTACATATTTTGTTTATATTTTATTGATACTATTAGTTTTACATAGGTTATATATATATATTTATATTAATAAATATTTTGTATATATGTTATCCTAATTGAGCTTCACAACTACAACTATATATGTATATATTCACAACTATATATATATATATATGTATATATATATGTGTGTGTGTGTGTGTGTGTGTATGTGTGTGTGTGTTCACAACTATATATAATATATAGGTTAATTTCCTCTACTATCACCCATTACTCCATCCCAAATAAAAGAATAATTTAAAAAGAAATTTAAAAGAAATTGTAAAATCTTTTTTAAAAAGCAATAGAAGAAAGAAAGGGGGAAATGACCCAAAGCAATCTGTATGTATATGCATGTATGCATTTATATACATACATGTGGGTATAGCGATATATGTACTTATATAAATGCATATCTACACATACATCCTGCAGCTCTACTAATTAGTTAATAGCACTGTCTTCTTGGGACATTAAAATAACAAATTATCTCCTAAGAGGACCCAGTTCAAGAAAATGGATATCATCAGGATCCTTGATAGACAATAGAGAGAATTTTCTTGATGATTTTATAATACTCAGTCATTTCCTAGTTGACAATCTTTCAGTTTTCAGTGTTGTATTCTGTATGCTTACTTTTCACTTCACATCAGTTCAAGGTAGATGTCATTGTTATTTTCATTTAGCAGTTTATGATGCTGAGGCTGAGAGAGATTATACTCTATCCAGAATCATGTAGCTAGCAAGATTCCAGCTGCCATCTTGGTGAATCCAGTGTTTGGAAGGACTGATCAGGAAAACAACACCTGTGACCTTGATTCTTTTAACAATAGAAAACAGAAAGTTATCCTAATAAGCACAATAAAAATTTTACTGAAAAATCATGCTTTGATTTTTTTGATGTTGGCAATGTCCTTGTGTGCAAAACCAGAGTCACCTTTGCAGGATTTGCTCCTGGGAGAGAAGCGCCGACAGCATCTCCAGGAGCATATCGCATCAGCTTTTGAACGACTCGGCAGGCACACCATTGAGTCCCACTGCTCCGACATCATTCATCTTTATAGGGCAAGACCAACCCGTTCTCTGAGGAGAGAAACGACTGTATTGTCACATGTGAAAGAATTCTTCCCATTAACCGCTGCCGCATTCTCGGCTTGCAAATAGGAAGATTATTTCTGAGGTGTCATTGCTCTGCCTTCAGACTCCTGCATTTGAGGAGGAATATATTCATTAAGATAAGTTTTGTAGTTTGAAAACTTGCAGAAGCCACAGCTGCCCCTCCAACCACACCATTTATTTTGAGCCACAGTTCTGGTTTGGACCGCAGATTGAAGATGGAGACCCCAACATCAGCAGGGGATCAGAGGTTGGGTGTCTTCCTCCCTCTCAGTGGTCCTGAGCTGGACTCTTTATGAACTGTTACCCTAAGAGTAGTTTATATACTGGTTAAAAAAAAGTGACCCAAAAGGTCATCCACAGCGTCTGGATCTAATGAGGCGAAATTTAATGGGAATGAATGTCAAGTCCTAAATTTCCACACTTGGGTTAAAAGCACAAATATCAAGCTGGAGAAATCACAAGTTGGAGAAAACTAGGCCAGATAACAGTGAGCATGAAAATGATCCACAGCAAGTTTTAATGGACTTCAAGCTACAGTTCATTAGTGTCCAAATTGGGAGCCGAGGATCGATTTCAGGAGGTGTTTGATCAACCAAGCAGAGAATGGAAAGATGGGTTGTATACCATCCTCCTCCAGCTCCAGAGCCAGTTATAGAGTTTGTTTCCAATACAATCACTTCAGAATTTCTTCAGACATTGGTCCCTCAGAAGAGTTAGGTTTACTTGAACATTCCTATAGCCTTTGCACAGAAAATATTGGCAAAATATCACTCAGCCCACCCTTGAAAACCTTGTTTTTTAGATCACCTTGGAGTTGTATACCCCTCAGAAGGTCAACTCTGATTAGTGGGCAGTGACAATGAATAACATCCCCATTTAGCTATATTTTTTATATTTTTAATTTTATATTTTAAAATTTGAGCTATTGCAAAGTGAATCTCCCAGACTGAATAGGTGTGGATTGGACACCACATGCATCTCAAACTTTGATAAATTGTTTTTACTTAAATTTATCTCTTTTGAATTTTTTTTTTCCTGAGGCAATTGGGGTTAAGTGACTTGCCTAATATCATACATCTAGGAAGTATTAAGTGTCTGAGGCTGGAGAACTTTTCTCTATTTACAAGGATGCAGTTATTTTTTCCAGTCTCACCCTTGGTATCATCCTAAATTCTTCATTCTTACTCTGCATATTCATGCTGTCATGGGGAAAATGGTGACTTGAACCCAGGGCCAAGAACCATGCATTGGTTTTCCAAGTGGAGATATTCTCTGCTGGGACATTGTAATAATAGATTATCTCCTAAGAGAACCCAGTTCAAGAAAATGGATATCATCAGGATCCTTGATAGACAATTTTTTTGTACAATTTTGTGACAATTCCATTTTTTTCAGTGATCATTAAGAAACAGCAGAAGTGACTTCTAGAGGAAATTTTAGAAATATTCATACCTTGTGATATAACATAAAAGAGTTCTCTTAATTCTTATTTTCAGCATTTTCCCATCCCACCCTCACTCTAATTCAACTTTTGTAATAATGCCAAAGAACGATTCTTGGTTAAGCATACACAGTGAACAACAAATTAAGGGTAATGAGTGTTGGGCAAGGATTATTTGTAGCCCAAGGATATATAGACATGTAGATATAGACTTAGATCCATTTCATTATTTGCTTTATTGGCTCACAATTAACCAATTAACCCCTTCATTTTACACACACAAGGTCTTTAGAAACCCACATTACTGTATCCAGTCAGAAAGCTAAATTATGTTAACCCTCTGTGGTAGGAGACCCACCCAATAAAAAAATAGCAGAACCAATATTGAAAGAATAAAGGTCTTCTAAATCTAGATCATTGTTCCTTCAGCTAAATCATGCTGCTTTCATGATATCAGAACTATGATTTAGAAGAGATCTTAGAGACTGTATAGTCCAACTCCTACATTTTACAAAAAAGGAAACTAAGGCACAGGAAATTGTAAGAATTGCTCCAAGTCATGCTGATTTTAAATAGCAGCAATGAAATTCAAACTAATTACTAGTGTCATATTTCTTTCAAACCCTTAGATCAAAACCACATTTTACTCTGTTCCAAATTTAAGATTTCAAGTTCCATTAAAATGAAAAAAAAATGAAACATCATATTTTATTGCATTAGTGAGATTTAAATTATACTCCTTTCAACAGAGATCACAGGGCAAGTTGTAATATAAAGATATAATCAATATTTTTGCTTCTTTGGTTGGTTGGTTTTGCTTTGTTTTTAATTGTTCCAAGTCCAACACATCACAGTGGGTTTTATCTTGGAATTAGAAGACAGAATCAGAGCATTTAAAAGTTGGAGAAAATAAGAGAGAATTTTTCTTTCTATTTTTAGCACTGAGAAAAATGAGTCCCAGAATAGCTAAAAAGATTTATTCAAGGTCACAGTCATGGTCTACTGTATTTAAAGATGATACAATGAAAAATGAAATATGATGTGTGCACATTAGAAGGACCACTGTATTTGGAAACAAAGGAGCTGGATTTCCAACCAGAATTTTCCATTTGTTCCTCTTGTGATATTGGATAAGTCATTTTATTGCCTTTGGCCTTATTTTCCTAATATGAAAACAATCCCTTCCAGTTTGTAATTTATGAATTCCATTCATGGAAATTTAGACAATGGACTTTAGAAAAGAGTTTGCTTCAGATTTGGAATTCAATTAATTCTATTGTTTAGTCTGTCAAATATCGAATTAATTTTGGCAAAGCACTAACTTCTCTTTTTTTGTTCATGCATTCTCTTTTTTTAATTAAAGCTTTGTATTTACAAAACACATGCATGGGTAAATTTTCAACATTGACCCTTGAAAAACCTCGTGTTCCAAATCTTCCTTTCCTTCCTCCCACCTCCTCCCCTAGATGGCAGGTAATCAAATTCATGTTAAATATGTTAAAATATAAAAGCATTAATTTCTCTTCAATCTCCTCAGATAAAATTGGAAGTAATATGTGAATTCTTCCTTTGTGAATACATGAAAGCAGGAACGAAATCTACAATCTGTCAATGTGGAGTTATTATATACTGATCCTCATCAATTCTTTACAAATCAGAGGATTTCCCATGGCCCCGCAGGTCAAATGACTATCACAAAACTAACTTCAGAATTTCCCCTTTTTTTCCCCCTAGATTCCAAATTCAGAATTCTGTTCAGTAATCTACCTTGACTCTAATCCCAGAAAACAGAATTTTGTGTCTCCTGGCATTAGACATTGGGGATAAAGACATACTATATGAGCCTTTATACTCATATAAAGCAATTTTGCCAGCTTTATATGAGTGGAAAATCCCATTGGCCCAAGAAGAACACGTTCTTTGTGGCCTTTAGGGTCAAATATAAAATCCTCTACTTGGAATTCAAAGTCCTTTACAACATTCCCCCCTCCCCCCAATACCCAGTCCCACTTTTCTTGTCTTTTTTAATCTTACTTCTTGAAACTCATTCTTCTGTATTTGACTCCAGGAATTCTATCTGACCATTCTTCATGCCTGGAATGTGCTCCCTCCTGCTGCCTGCCAGTTGGCTTCCAGGCTTCTGTTCACTTCAGCTAAAATCCCATTTTCAGTAGCATTCTTTTTCCCAACCCTGCTCAAATCTAGTGCCTCTGTTAGCTATTTCCAACTTATGCTGTCTATAGCTTGTTGTACACATTAGTTTTCTTGTTGAATCAGATCATTGAATCATCCTTCCTTCCTTCCTTCCTTCCATCCTTCTTTCTTCCTTCTTCCTTCTTCCTTCATGTTTGAAACATCATGTTGTCTACCACATGAAGACAAAAAGTGCTTTTTGCCTCTCTTTTTATCTGTGATATTTAACAGTTCTTGGCACATCATTGATATTTTAATGTTTATTGACTAACCAACTGATTGGGGTATACATAGGAAACAAATAGTTTAGAATGTTATCCTAGATTTTATTTTTGTTTAGAGAAAATTACTTCTCTATTCTCTCTTCTCCTCCTCTTCCTCCTCCCCTTCTTCCTTCCTTCCTTCCCTCCCTCCCTCTCTCTCATTTTCTTTCCTTCTTTCTTTTTTCTTTCTTTCTTTCTTTCTTTCTTTCTTCTTTTTTCTTTCTTTCTTCTTCTTCTTCTTCTTCTTCTTCTTCTTCTTCTTCTTCTTCTTCTTCTTCTTCTTCTTCTTCTCTTCTTCTTCTCCTCTTTCTTCTTCTTCTTCTCTTCTTCTTCTTCCTCCTCCTTCTTCTCTTCTTCTTCTTCTTCTTTTTCTTCTCTTTCTACTTTTTCTTCTTCTTCTTTTTCTTCTTCTTCATTTTCTTCTCTTCTTCTTTCTTCTCCTCCTCTTTATTTTCTCCACTTTCTCCTCCTCCTCCTCTTTCTCTTTTTCCTTCTCTTCTTTCTCCTTCTTCTCCTCTTCTTTCTCCTCCTCCTCCTCATTTTCTTTCTCCTCCTCCTCTTTTTCCTTCTCATCTTCTTCCTTCTCCTTTTTCTCTATCTTCTTTTTTCCTTTCTTCTTTTTGTACTTGGAGGCTTAGAGAAGAAAAAAAAAATCAACAATCTCATAATTCAGATGTAAGCGAAAGGACTAAAGGAAATTTAGAGGTTTTAAAGATTCTTGGAATAGCTCTACCATCCAGCCATCAATTATGCCCCCTGACTTCCCTCAATATGAACAGTCCTGAAATGATGAACCATTTGCCTTCCCTAGAGAACAGTAAATAACACACCTAAAGTGGCTGAAATTACCGAGTGCCTTCGGCATTCAGTGAGAGACTATGTGGGCCTGGAAGTCTGTCAGAGACTCTTTCATCATGCAATTTCTTATTATCCATGTTTTTCTTAGTCCAGAGAACAGCTTCTTCTATTGACATCTGACCATTTCTTCTGCTCCTCTTTCTAGTTTTGTCTTTTTTGTTTCCTTTAGCCTCCCTTGTGCTCCAGCTTTTCTTGTTGCCATAGATCTCCAAGCTTATGGCCCACTGTAGTAACGTGACTGAGGGAATAGATTGTTAAACCTGATTTAAATTTTGCCAGTGCCTCTTGCTCCCTGTTTGAAGCTGGGCAGGTTACTAAAAGTTTCTGTGCCTCAGGTTCCCCTCCCTAAAATAAAGAAGCTGAATTGATTAAAAATAAATAAAACTATTAACAAAACAACAACACATTTATTAATAATTTACTGCATGCAGAAGACAATGCCAGTGGCTAAGAATAGAAACAGAAAAGTATGCTTTTATCTATAGATAGGAGATATTAGTGAGGATGCTTCTTCCACCTTTGAATCCATACTGCTACTATCCTATATAATGTAGGTTCAAATTGTGCCTTTGATGGTAGTTATGTGACAGTGGGAAAGCTCACTGATCTCTCTGTGCCTCAGTTGCTTTACCTGGAAAATGGCAATTCAATTTGATGTGAGGTTCACATGGAAAAGGCTAACACTTTAAAAGCATCACTTAAATTTCAATTATTATTAATAATTCAGTTTTTGCTTAATTTTTGTATTTAAAAATTCCCTTTATTTATCTATTAAGAAAGGTTTGTCTTCTTTTTTTACAAACAAAAAGCATCATCTAAAATGATATTGATAATTGCCAGTGATGCATATTGAATCTAGTATTTGCATCCTAAAAGTCACTGTAATAAGCAAGAGGGGAAAAATAATGTACAGGACATGAAGGCCACTCAAACTGAAGAATATAGATTTATCCCATTGCTGCTTTTCCCGGGTGTATTTTGCCTTGAGCTTTCTTGGAGATTTGCATTTTTTAATCTCACTGTAAAAAACAACCATGGTAATGAAAAAAAGGACAAGTTTTTGAATTTCATTTTTACAATTCATTCATAAGTTTTTACAAACTTTCACAGGTCACATTAAATAACTTTATCATTGGAAGTAACCTTAGACCTCTTTTAAGAATATCTCCCACATTTCTCACCTTCCCACATTTACTTAAAAACCCAAACTATGCAGAAATAACCAGTCTCATTTTAGGCCATCCCTAATTTTAAGAAAATGATTTCTTACATTTGAGCTTAAATCTGTGTTTTTTGAACATTCACAGATTGCTCCTACCTCTGTTTTTTGGGGACCCAGCAAAATAAGACTATACCCTTCTCTATATGATAAATATCCTTTTAAGTGCTTGAAGACATTCCTCTTATGCCTCCTACTTTGTTTTTTGTTTCCTTCACTATTACCATCAACAGTGGATCCTCATATAGGATGCAAAAGCCATCATTGTTTAGATCACCCTTCCTTTGATGTTCTTTAACATTGTTGTCCTTCCAAAATTAGATAATCGATCATTTTGCCTAATATTCTAGATATAGTCTAACCAGAGTACCAAAGTGTCACTAGGAGTGGACACTATACCTCTCTTTTCTAGAACACAGAGAATGTTAATTCTAATGGATTAAAATATTATAAAATCCCTTATTCATTAAGATAATATATGAATCTATGACACATATGACTAGAAAAGTATATTTAATCAATGATTAGCAGAAAATCAACTTCAATTAAGGTATCAGACAACTTATGTTCAAGTTAAAGGATATTTGATGTCAATGAATAATTCCTAAAGTCCAAATGAAAGAATATTTAACTTTCCTGGGATTATATTATATTTATAGCATTAGAATAATCCAAAGTAGTGACAACAAGATCTAAGATTTTCTTAAAATAGGGATCTTCTCAAGTCATACTGCAAAAAACAAACAAAACAAAGACAAAACTAAAAGAGATAGATGTTGTCCATCTTGTCCATATTATCCATAATTTGATAGCAAGATTCATAGAGTACCTCTCCTTTCATACTTTGAAATTAACAGAGAAAAAACTTCTGTAATGCTTCTTTGTAGAATTTTCAGTAAGGCATTTGTAAAAATTCTATGGGACAAGAAGGTGTAGATGGATTAAAATCTACCCAAGTAGAAGTAATTCTCAAAAAGATGTGATCATCATTGCATTGCAGATTTGAAGCATAAAATTAAAAAAAAAGTTTAAAAATGAATGGTTATGTCCTACTTCCTTACAGATACATGAAATCTTTGATGATATCACATATTATTATAAATTAACCTGTCTTATCATGGGAGGTATCTCCAAAATGTACTTCTCTATACTTAATTTCTCAGCCTAAACTCAGTCTCCCACCTTCCTTATGCACAAATCTACTTTCTGATATTTTAAACCCCTTGCCTCCCAATAATAGCTAGACTCTTAATGTCCTTATTTTTATTGGTGATATTACTCTCCTCTGATTGATTTAGGATTATGTTATCACTCAGTTTTGGTTTTTAGATTCAAGAAAATAATCTGCCAAACATTTTGTTGTAAGCACTTTGCTAATTGCCATACAAGGACAAAGCAAAGTAAGACTTGTCCTTGTAAAATTAATATTACCTTTGTCGAAGATAATGTCAATTGTCTGATTATCTTCCTTGCTCCTGTCTCTCTCCATTCAAATCTATGTGGTATGTACTTTCAGGTTAACCTTTCTAATAGAGAGATCTGTATTACCTATTGTCGTGATCAAGGACCTCTAATGGATCATTACCATTTACCAGATGAAGTCCAAATTCTTAGGGTAGAAATCAGTATAATCCAAAATTTGTCCACAAATTACCTAATGCCATTTTGTTTCCTGGTACACATTGTCTGCAGCCAACATAGAGTGCATGTTGTTTCACAAGCTCATTTCCTTCCTTCTTCTTTTTGAGGAAAAACATATTTAAATTTACTTTTTATTTTCTGCCTTGGTAAGAAGTGGATAGAACTTTGAATCTGGAGTCAAGAAGATAGATCCCAGTTCAAATTCAACCTCAGATCACACCAGTGTTGTCCTGTGTAAATCCCTTTACCTTTTTACAATTTTCTCAATTGTCAAATGAGGATGACAGCTTTTGTGAAGCCACATGAGATGTTTGTAAAGCACAGGGCCTGGCACATACTGGGCACCCTATCAACGTTTCTTCTCTGCATTCAGATAATTGGGATGGGAACACAAAAACAAAATTGTAGGTAGTTCTCATTTGATGTGTATCGTTCAGAAGTGCCAAAATAAGAGAGGCTTTAATAAACATTCTCAAAGGCACATTAAGTCTCAAACAACTGTTCAGTATTAAGAGAATCAAAATTATGTGGCTGAAATGCATACTATTGAAATGCATTATAAGGTTGCTAGATCAGTTTTTAAAAATATTAGCATTTTAGAATTATATGTAATGAAAATATCTTAGAACTGTTTTTTTTTCCCTAAATACAAGAAGAAAATAAGTAAATAAATTAAACAACTACAATTTAAGACTAAACTTGAAGACTTTTGTGTTTATGTAAATATAAGTATATATATATATATATATAGTATAAATATGTAGTATAGTATATAGTGTATATATAGGATATTATATAGTGTACATACAGCATATATAGTATAGTATATAATATATGTACAATATATACAATGTAGTATATAGTGTATATACAGTATGTATATATATAGTATGTATGTATATACAGTATATATAGTGTGTATAAGTATAATATATAGTATGTATGTATGCGTATATATGTATTTGTATAAATGTGTGTATGTGTGTATAGATAGATAGACAGATAGATAGATAGATATGGTAGAATTCTGACAATATAGATGAGTAATGAATTATATCTAAATCCAGATCTACTTCATTACATAAAAAGAATAAAAAAAGTCACTAAATAAAGTAAATGGGCAACAATACAAATAAAAAGAGGAAAAAGAAAAAAAAAAGAACTCAAAGGGAAACTTTATTGAAACAAAACTGATAAGACATTGGAAAAATAGAGAGTAAAAAATATAAAATAGCAACATAAAGAACAAATCAGTATCATGGAATAAAAATATATTGCAAGAAATTCCAGAAGGGAACCTGAAATAGGACAAGAACAAGATGAGTCTTTAAGACTTAAGTCAAATGCTTTCTTCTATATAAGAGCTTTCTTGAGCCCTTAATAAATGCTTTTTAATTGATTAATTGGCCCTTCTAATTAATACTGCTCTTTCTTTCTCTCTTGAGATAACTTTATGTAACTTTGAATTTATTTTAGTCTCCTCCAAAAAGAATGTAAATTTTTGAGGGTGGGGACAAGTTTTTTGTTTGTTTATTTTTTTGCTTTGTTTGTGTGTGTGTGTATGTGCGTGTTTTTAATTGTTGTTGCCTTTTCATTATTCCTCAGATCCCTCTGCTTTTTACTTGCTGTTCTGTCTCTCCCAGGAAGGAAAATAATGATATTTCAAAAAGCAAAAGCACCGGGGTTTCATCCAAAATACCACATGTTGTAGATAAGCTTTAATTCAAATATAATTTAACTGGGAAACAAAAGAAATGAAAAAAATAATAAAGGAGATTACTGTTAAGCCATATCTAAAAGAAAATTTTCAAATAAAAACGGACTTACTAAAGTTACAACATTAATCTAAGCATATAGAAAATTATCATAAACTTCAAGCACAACCTTCCTCTTCCTCCCAGATATATATAGGAAAGTGTAAGAATTTAAGAGGACTTCATAAATAGATATAAATACTGAAAATATCCAAATTAGCCAAATAGAAATTTCAGAAACTTCATAAATAGAAATTGATCAAGAAATAGATATATTTCCCAAGGGAAATAACAGTAATAACAAGAACAATAGTTATTCCTTTAAGAATTTACAAGTGAGTTATATGAAAACATTAAAAAGCAATTTATTCTTGTAGAATAGAAAATGTTCAAGACAATGTGCATATATTCTCAATATAAAACCCATGAAGGCAAGATCAGGAAAAGATTCTATAGATGAAAATTCCTAATCAATATCAAAGTGAAAATATAAACAAATGCAGTTTTAGCAAGGAATTTTCAGATACAGACTCATTAAAATTCATTCTTAATAAGTCATCTTCATTCTTAATATTGGAAAAAATCACATAATCCTATAAAAAGATAAAAAAAATTAAAGTTTACATAAATGAATATGCAAAAATATTGATTAAGCATAAATTCTACATTAATAATATTGAAAATATAACAATGAAAGGACTTATCTCTAGTATTTTCTTTTTTTTTTTTTTCCCGAGGCAATTGAGATTAAATAAATTGCCCAGGGTCACACAGCTAGAAAGTGTTAAGTGTCTGACATCAGATTTAAACTCATGGCCTCCTGATTTCAGGGCTGGTGCTCTATCCACTGAACCACCTAGCTGCCCCTATCCCTAGTATTTTCAAAAAATGTTTCTCTTAATATATAAAGCTACCATTATTTCTAAAGAGAAGCACTGAATTAAAAATTTCCATTAAATATTAAGTGAAACAAAAATTATCAGTTCTCCCATGTCCACTATTTTTTGACACCGTACTAGATTTTCTAATATCGCACTTAAGCGAAAAAATATAATTAGGGAAATATGTATTGATAATGTTAAAGGGAACCATACCATTTGTAGACAGCATGATACAATATTGAGAAAAATGCAAAGAATAAATGAATATTTATTCATTATTTATTCATCATTAATGAATATTATAACAAGTAATATTCTTAAAGTTTCATGATGTGTGATAATCATCAGGATATTTATAAGATAAAAACAAAAATTAAAAATGGAGAAATTTCATTCAAAATAAATGTAAAAAGCTTACCATTGTTAGTAATTAGATACGATCACATATATAGGATTTATTTAAATGAAAGCACAAAATAAACATAAAAATAAAAGAACAATTAGGTAACAAGAGAGATGTCTAATATTAATGATTGTGCCTCACAAGGAACATAAAAATTATCATTCAACCAAAATTAATTTGTAAATTTAGTGATGCATTCATTATTACAATGGGAATACTTTGTGAAATTACATGGACATGAATATAATCAAATTCCTATGAAGGAGGAAAAAATATTAATTTCAAGAGAAAGCATTACTAGATGCCAACTTAAATTAAAATAGAGCAATTATTAAAACTCAGGTTAAAAATAAATAGATAAAAATTAAATTAATAGAATTTAGACCAGATTAACAGACTTTAAACTTAGTATGCTTAATAACCAGAAATGTAGACAAATATAAATCAATTCTTTTTCAAATGTGGTTAAGGCACAAATAATAATTAGGAAATATTATAAAAACTGAAAAAGTATTTTGATTAAATAAATCAATATAGTTAGAATAAAAATTGAACACATTGTTTAGAAGGGGAAGAAAGTATTGCATTAAGAATCTCTAATAATAATATGCTTTTAATAAAGCTAGAATAAAGTTAAATACACGAATTAGGAAAATATTTTTAAAAAGTCATCAAACATCTCTAATAATATTCTGGTAAAAATATTCCAACTCTTTCTTTTCATAGTACTTGATACATATTTGGCACTTAACAAATACTTGTTGACTTTATGTGATATTCAAAATAAGACCCTAAAAGGGACCTGTATGTGCCAAAATGTTTGTAGCAGCCCTATTTGTAGTGGCTAGAAACTGGAAAATGAATGGATGCCCATCAATTGGAGAATGGCTGGGTAAATTGTGGTATATGAATGTTATGGAATATTATTGTTCTGTAAGAAATGACCAGCAGGATGAATACAGAGAGGACTGGCGAGACTTACATGAACTGATGCTGAGTGAAATGAGCAGAACCAGGAGATCATTATACACTTCGACAACGATATTGTATGAGGACATATTTTGATGGAAGTGGATTTCTTTGACAGAGAGACCTAACTGAGTTTCAATTGATAATGACGGACAGAAGTAGCTACACCCAAAGAACGAACACTGGGAAACGAATGTGATCTGCATTTTTGTTTTTCTTCCCGGGTTATTTATACCTTCTGAATCCAATTCTCCCTGTGCAACAAGAGAACTGTTCGGTTCTGCAAACATATATTGTATCTAGGATATACTGCAACATATCCAACATATAAAGGACTGCTTGCCATCTAGGGGAGGGGGTGGAGAGAGGGAGGGGAAAAATCGGAACAGAAACGAGTGCAAGGGATAATGTGGTAAAAAAAAAAATTACCCTGGCATGGATTCTGTCAATATAAAGTAATTATTAAATAAAAATTAAAAAAGAAACATCTGACACTGAAAGAGCATGGCTGACAGTGAGACTGTTGAAGGTGTTTTGAAATCTTCAGGAATCATTGGATTCCCTAACACAAGATGAGACTGTTTCGGCAGGAATCATTGCATTCCTTGAGATAAAAAATTGTTGATGAGACTTTTGCAGTACTTAAATTTTCATGTTGATTCATGTTATTTGTTACCTTACTACTAGCCTGTGTTATATTGCTATGTGTTTATATATTTTGTGTAATTATGTGTAATGCCTCCCCCCCAAAAAAAATAAGGCCCTAATAAGTGGTCTAGGAAATAGATTCCTTAATCTACCTTTACCAACTGTGAGATCATATTACTTAATCTCAGTGTCAAATACGTAATAAAAATTATATGAATGTTAGCTACCATTATTATGAGATTACTATTCTCCATTCTCCATTATCCAGGGATAATTAATCTACCGAATCACCAGCAAATTGATGCAGTCTAAACATTTGAAAAAGTCAGTTTTGGAATGGATGTGGAAAAGTAGGCTTTTATTTTTTGATTTTTGATGTTGGAGATGTAATTATTCCTGAAAAAGTATCCTGAAAAAATAATAATTTGGAATTATTCAAGATATTAAGGGTTAATTCTTAAAATATTTTAACATGAAACAATTTGTGGGACTGCTGAGTCAGTATTTCATTTTCATTTTTATACTATCTGCTCAAGTCACAAGTCTCTATCTCCTGGCCTATTAAATTTTTCTCCCTATCTTCCTGCTAGTGATTGAATCATCCTCCAAGTAGCTATTATTTACCTCTTTTTGGATCTATCGAATCCATAAGGACTGCTGATAAGCCTTGAAACATCCATCTTAGAATCATCATTTGTTAAACTCTGCTCAAGGAAAAAGTCAGAGACAAATAAAGATGTGATATCCACTTTTTGCATCCTTTAGTCAAGCATTTGTTCTTTCTGTTGTGCTAACATCTTAATTAAAAGCAGACAAAAAGCAACCCATCAATTTCAGACAATATTCACTTTTGAAAAAACATGAAATCTGCAATACCATAAATACTGTAAAGAAAATCAAATTCTAAAAAAATAAAACATTATTTGACCTTAATCTTACCTTTCAGTGTGTCAGGTAGTATCGTGAAAGTATTGAACTATAGACTATACTATTGTAAACCTGCTTTCCTTGGCCACTCTCCAGAAATCAAGGGAGAGATTGCTACCACTCCAGTTATTGCTATAAGAAGCAGCTGAGTCGGGTGGGTCTTTGTATCATCTTCAGAGCCCAAGAAACTCCCTCTACCCTTTGGGAACATAATTACAAAACTTGAGTTTCTAAGGGAAATAAATGAAAATATGCATTGAATTTACAGGGAGCTCTTACTACAAAAGGGTGAATAATGCAAATGAAATACCCAGTAAGAGACCAGCAACTCCACAAACTGCACACATTGTACTTCTCTTTTCTTTTTTTCCTAATGCACATGTGTATGATCGCCAAAGTGAGAATGAGATTATTAATAAATCACAGAATTCTAGAAGTTGCAAAAGTCAATCGTATGAATGTTCAGGATAGATGGATATTTAGGGAGCAACGGGGAGAGAGAACAGATCAATAGATGGATCACTTGATGAATAGATCAAGAACAAATATAGATGACCAAAAAATTTTTTTAGAAAGAGATATGCACATGTGCCCATGAATGAATGAATGGATGGATGGATAATTGGATAGATGGAGAGAAAGATGATAAAGAGGGAGCTTTTATTAAGCCTATATTATCCCCCTCATCAAGAGGACCAAATAATATCTAGATTGATGCATTCAGGTCTCTTAGCAAAGTACAAATACTTGTCCTCTCTCCCAGGGACTGATGAGGGAACTCAAAAACTGGGCCATTGAAGATGTTTGCAGAAACTGGTTGGTTTAACTTATAGAAGAAAAGGCTTGAGAGTTAGGTCAGATGATTGCAGTCGACTTGCCAAGTCCACTATTGAACAGAGAGCTATTTGGCAATGGTTATAAATGATAATGAAAAAGATACAGAGCCAGATTCTCTATTTGAAAGAACTGGAACAGTTGCTGTCAGACTTTAAAATTCCTTCCATATCTCCAGAAGGATGGTATAATGAAGGGAAAGTAGAACAGTATGGAAACTTTTCCAGGAGGAATTGGATTTGTGATGCCTTTGGCACAGGGGTCTGCGTGCACAATTCCCTCTCCCCCTCCCATATATGTTGACACCTTTTTTTGTAATCTATTCTCAAATACAATAGCCTAGACTGAGGTTAGATGGCTTGCTCCCTCTCACAAGAAGCAGAATTTGAACACAAACTTATCTGACTCTGCCATGAGGCATCTCAGAAAACCAGCAAGAACTGACTCCTTTCTTCTGGTGCTTTGTAAACTTTTCCTTTCCATTCTCCCCTTAGGAGTTGTGCTGCTGATTCTAACCCCCTTTCTCTCCTTTAGCTACTATGGTGTTATTGCTTTTCTGACCCCTTTCAGCTCTTTGATCTATCAACTTTGCTTGCTTTTCCTTTCAGAAAAGCTCCTTGTGACATGCAGTTTTTGGTCACTCCCCTTGATTTCTGTCTCAGAGGCCATCCCATTTTTGATCACATTATTACAAGCATTTTCTATTATAAGAACCATAACAGTGATCATCCATTTCAGAATGATCACATAAGAGTGAGTCTCCCTTATTCCAATCCCACTGATTATGAAAGAACATCTGCTGAAATCTTTCCTGGACTAACCCAAACAGTAAGTCTGGGGATGACATATTGTAACTCCCACAGCTGTGACCAGAGAGGGCCAGACTTGGAGTCTGCCTCAGATATTTACAGGCTGTTTGACTCTGGGCAAGTCACTTAATTCCGTTTGCCTCATTTTCTCATCTGAAAAATAAGTGGGAGAAGGACATAGCAAATTACTCCGTATCTCAGCCAAGAAAAGTCCAAATGGCCCTAAAAAGTCACACCCAGACCGAATACAATTCAACAATAACAACAACTAGTATAACACGATTTGGAATTGTCCTGGATAGGGAGGGGATGGTTCATTTGTGTCCAAGAAACAAATCTTTTACTCTAATGCAAAGGAGGTAATTAGCTCCATTGGGTGTTTTGGGAAAAGATTCAGATTTTGTCATGAAATAAACAAAAACCAAATACACATGCAAAACAATACAAAAGAAAGGGGAAAAACAAAAACAAAAAAAGAACAAAAAACAATTCTAACAACCTTGATTTGTTTCCAAAGAGAATGTACTAATTTTTAACATATTGAATTCCCCATCTTTGGATGTACATTGGATAATGTCTTGTGGGAAATGTAGAGGGGATTGATTCTCCAATTAATTTTAGTACATGGAGGTCCTCTCAGTTTCTGAGCCAGTCCAACACCATTAATTTATTTTAACCTCTTAGATCATAGGAGGTCCATTGATACATTTGACCTTTCTTTTGGACCCATAGCCATTTTATTTAAATGGAGTTCATTTCTTTCTATTCTGTTACTATTTTTGAATCACATCAATGGAAGTATAAAGCAAATACAGCAGACAGCCCACATCATATAATTAAGTTGAAGTTTAGCCAAAAAACACAGGTTAAATGAACACAGAAATAATACAAACAGGTTCCAAAAGAATCTAAAGGACAAGTAATTCAAAATAATGTTATTATAAAATGTAGCTATGACAATTGCAGAGATCATTTCAGGAGAAGTTTCCATAAAGTTATTTGAATTTTTGCCCATTGTTTTTGCCTTAAAATAACCAGATTTATTTATATCCTATCCTAATAGCTGCAAAAGATATAGATAGATAGATAGATAGATAGATTATGTGTATATATGTATGTATAGTATATGTATAAATGTGTGTATATATACATACATACACACATATATTAAATATACTATATATATATGTATATATATATATATTTGTTGAGGCTTTGAGTAACTACCTCTCTCTCTCTCTCTTTCCTCCCAGCTCTCTCTTTCCCCTTTCCTCCCTCAATTAGGTAGCACAGGAGATAGAGCCTGGAGACCATAGTTCAAATGTAGAATCAGACAATTACTAGCTGTGTGATCCTGAGCAAGTCACTTAACCTTTATTTACCTCAGTTTGCTCATCTACAAATTGTGGATAAATAATAACACTTAACTCATAGTATTTGTGAAGACCAAATGAGATAATATTTTTAAAGCACTAAGCATGGTACTTGGTATATGTTATTATGTAAATGTTAACGCTTACATGCACAGATATATGATATGTATTTAGTAGATAGAGTTCTGACAAGAAGAACTGAGCTTAAATTGACCTGAGAGACTTACTATTTAGGTGACACTGGATAAGTCACTTAACTTTTCCTCAGTTTCCTCATCTGCAGAATGAGCTGGAGAAGGAAATGTTAGACCATTCCAGTATCTCTGCCAAAAAAACTCCAAATAGATCACAACATGTTGGGCATGATAGAAATGAGTGACAAGAACAAATTTGTGTATATAAACACATGTATATATATGTATATGTTTGCATATATACATGTATATATGTTTACATATCCTTTCTGAGTCCTAGAAGATGCAGGTTGAAATCTTGCTTCTTCTACATACTGACTGTGAACATTCTGTGTTCCAGACAACTCCCCATGATTTTAACTTAGAGAAAGGATGTCAACCTGCTACCAAAAGAGGAATTTCTTTAGGAGGAAGTTCCCAGTATCAATGAAGTCACAGTTTCTATTTTTATCATTATACAATCTTTTTTACATCGCCTTCATTTTCCATTATATTTCCCTTTTTCATCTAGAGAGCAAACACGTACAATAGATTTTTCTTAAAGAGAAAAAGGAAAAGAAAAATGACCAAGATTAATATATTAAAATGGCATTAGATGCATATATTTATCTATCTACAGACATATATATATATATATATGCATATATATTATTTATTTATTTTTATTTTTCTGAGAGGGATAGAAACATGAATTAGGCTAGTCAGTATCATCTAGGATCAGACTTGCTAAGTTTGTAGTGGCTCTTCAGGGTCATGAAATACTCAGTTATAGCATAATATCATACACACACTTAAAAATGCATGTATACATATAATTTGTGTATAGACATGTATATATGCACATGCATATTATGTATGCATATATATATATATATGTTTGATATAATACACACATTTCTTTTTACATGAGGGAAGGACTAACCATGATAATCATCTTATACCAATGAAGATTATTTATTAAACCTCAGTGAAGAATTATATATTTATCTCATCTTAATAGAATCAATATCTTGAAATTTCTCACAATTCCATTTTTTCACCCTATTCCTGATCAGTTCTTTGCTTTACCCTATTTATTCACCATGTCTCCCACATTTCTGTCTTTTGTAACTTGAAAAACATCTATGCTTTCATCCACTCTTGAATATAGATGTTCTAGATTTTCTTTCTAGACCTGCAATGGTGACCAGAAGGACAATGAAAATGCCTTTAGATGGAAGGGGTTGTTTTGAATTTGACTAATTTATTAATCTATTAAATCACCACTCTCTGATTCTCACCAGCCAGCCAGTCTTGGATTTTCCCAATTGTCCTATTATCTAACCTAATCCATGTTTCTGTTTCCTTTTTAAGGCACCCCATCATCTGCCTCTATGACAAGATCAGACTAGTACATCTACCCTCAGGTTCTACTGTTCTCTGAGATGGTTGTGATTCTTTTTTTCTCTCTTGCTGTCATCTTGAGCCTCGACTGGCTGGGTTTTCTCTATTGTTACATGGAACTTTTTAAAAAATCAATTAATAGGAAAGGATATTTACTTCAAAAATAGAGCAAAAATAATTGTATGGGTAATTTCTCCCAATACATTGGGCACATACTCTCTCCTATACCACCTTGGACTCTATAGGGAGTAGGTTTAAAATTTAGCTCAGTTTCTATATAGCATTTATTCCATCAAGTTTTTGCCCTGCTGTGATAAAGACTTTGTACTACTCTATATATAAGCTACCATGACCTGGATCTTGGAGATCACTTCTGAAATTTGTTCTCTGGGTACCAAGGCTCAACTAGTCCCCAAAACCAGATGCTGTGAAGCTCAAATATTCCCTCTTTTGACCTTTTATAAGATCAGAAGCTCTGCTTGGTTCACCTAAAAAGAAAAAGAAAAAAAAAAAACAGAGGCTAAAGACTTATGGTATTTCTTAAAGCCAAATGACCTTGGATTGAGAAGCCCCCAGGGTATCTCTAATTATAGCATTCTTTCTTATACCATTGGTCTTTATTCATAGTGAAATCATTCCTATGGGATTATGACAAAATGGGATCATGTTGAGGCTAAAATCTTACTGTTGTCTTTGTTCAACCTTCCCAACTGCTCCAAGCAAACCCTAACCTTGTGACTGGGAGTTAGTAATTGCTAAAGGAAAGTGTGTTGAATTGAATTGAATCATGATTTCTTGATTTAAATTTGTCTATGCAAATGTATATGTCATTTCTGAATTAAAAGTTTCTTAACATTCTCAATAAAGGAAATGATTTTCTTCATGAAATGACTTTATTTGATAGATTTCAGTTAAAAAAAAAAGTCAGCCTCATTGAAAAAAATGTGAATTTCTGATGGGTAAGAAGAGTAAGGAATTAATTTTGGAATGTGACATTTGAAAGGGGGCATTACTGAAGTTTTCAAATTCTGGGCCATCTTAAAGAGTATGGGAAAGTGTATAGGTGCATGTATTGTGTGTGTGTGTGTGTGTGTGTGTGTGTGTGTGTAGGTAAATAGGTAGGTAAATGAGAAGAATGGAAAAGAAGTGACAGAAGGGAAAATAAATTGAGCAAAATTGGAAATGCTTTAAATGGCAGCTAGGAAAAGAGACTTCTATTCCATCTAAATTTGTTGTTATATGAAGACTGGAAACAGATAAGTTGTTCAGGTATTTTAAGTGGTTCTATTCCAAGAGACACAACTTATAGATGATCAATAAAATGTCCATTATTTCTCTGTTCTCCAAAGTATTAATTCTTGACTACATAGGAACAACAGCTGTGCCCGACGTAATTTTCCATTTATCAACTAGATGATCTATAACGAAAATGGTAATGTCCCTATTCAGTTGCTGCTACTTATCCTATAATAATTATTCTCTGAATATAATTCTCCAGTCAAATCACTCCTTCCCTAATAGCTGTTAATTACTCATCATTGATTTTGAACACTATACAATCAACACTTTGCTCAATTCCAGGTAATTTACATCTACAAATTCTTCCCAATTTATCATCCTTGTCATTGTTATTAAAAAAGGGATATTAAATTAGTAATTTAGGACTTTTTATTGCGGGTTTTTTTAAAAATGAAGTATAATCGGACTAAGTCAAGCTTAATTTTATAAACAAGATTCTTAAGTTGTGAAGCATAGGACAATGAAGTTAAGCAAGAAGAGTTCTTGGATGCTTTCTGGTCTTAGAGTTTTTAAAAAAGATTTACTAATATTTTGATGAGATGTGTTTCATAATTTAAGATACTCTATTACTGTAGATAAGACAGTTAGATTGTACAAGGAATGGAGCATCAGACCTTGTTTCAGGAAGACCTGAATTCAAACATAGTTTTAGTTACTAGTTGTATACTTTGGGAACATCACTCATCCCTGTTTACCTCAGTTTCCTTACATGTGAAATGAGTCAAAGAAGGAAAAAGCAAAGCCCTCTAGTATCTTTGCCAAGAATTCCCCAATGGGTTTACAAAGAGTTGGACATGACTAAAACAGCTAAACAACAAAAAATACTAGAGGTAAAAGCAAATTGATAAGCAACTTTATTGTATGTGAGTGAATTTAGTTATCCAGTGTACATAGAATAGTAAATTTTTTTTTTTTTTTTTTTGCAAAATAAACACCACTTGCCTATTCTATACACTAATTTCAAAACCATTAGCCCTTGAACTTGGAAAGAATCCACTCCAATAATAATCACATTCAAAAGACACTGTATATGAATTATTTTCCTACATGCCAAAATATCACCAGCTTAATTCTTCCTTGTTCTGCAGTTCCTCCGGGTTTCATGATTTTCTCCTGATCCATCTAAATAGGAGTGATTGGGAGTGAGGTGAGTTTGGGGTTTTGCCAGGTGTGATCAGTGTTAGGAAAAGGATAATGTACACTTGGACTTGGCTGGCAAAGAGATCACAATTATTAAGAGAAAATACAGTATAAACCAATCAACACTGATGCTCTGGGAAGGACAGAGGATATGTGAATCATAGTGAAAATGGAGAATCACATAAGAATAGTAGAAGTAAAGTACTGAGAAATTTGGAATGTAGGATAATGATCTAAAGCAAGCAGAGCTGCCGAACAGCAATGAACACACAATGATATTGATCGACAGTGTTTGTCAAGGGTATTTAATAGATGGAGAGAATGGGAAGTTAGAGTATTTGGGGAATCATTAATATGAGTGTTAATACCCACTAGTTTGAAGGTAGGTAATGGGATGGAGATACAGGTAGTGAGTTCATTGAGGAAGGGATTAGAATGTTTTCAGGAGCAATAAGGAATGAACACTGGGTTGTTGGTGGGGTAATTCCTTGGGATAGATTGAGCCTAAAAGGAGAGATTGCTGAATAATGAATGAAGGAGGAGAGTCTAGAAGGGACTGAGGCAGAATAAATGTGTGTGTATGTATATAGATATAGGTGTATATATATAAACATGTATAGGTATGTGTGTGGGCATGTGTATATGTATATATAATGTATTTAGGTGTATATATATATGTACACAAATGTATATAGGTATGGATATAAATGTATATATGTATATAGGTATAGGTTCATATACATACACATATAGCTATAGCACATAGATATATGTGAACATAGTATTGTGTGTGTGTATGTGTGTGTATGTGTGTGTGTGTATGTGTGTATAAAACACCCACATTACCCACATATATCTGTGAACATTTTGCATGCTCTCCCACCCTTTAAAGCAGACCCTATGAGGGACAGGACTGGTTTTTGCTTTTCTTTCTGTCCCTGTACTTAGCCCAGGGCATAATCAGTGAGCACACTTTCTAAGTTCTAGTTGACTGGCTGATTAACTGATTCTACATAATCAAGAATAGTGCATCATAAATAAAACTTGTTGGAGAACTCATTATCTAGTCCAGCCTTTTCGTTGTAAAAAGATAGGACCATAGACTCACAGAAACTAAGTGACTTGCTCACACAGGCTCTGTGAGCCAGAACCAGGAAAGGAACCTGCTTTGACTCTAAAGTCCAAGCTCTTTCCTCTGCATTCTGTTTTTATGTGTAGCTCTGAAAGTGGAACTGCCTCACTGTGGGAAATTCCTTGTGGAAAACAGTCTGTACCAACGAGGATAAAAAACTACATGGCAAATTAGAGGCTTAAAAAGTTAACTTTTCCAGAATCAGTATTATTTCAGAAGCTAGAATTTAAGCTAGGCCCTAGGTCATTCTAAGGCCATTTGTCCACCCACTGAACTATACTATCATGCATAGACTCACATAACTTTACATCTGGAAAGAATCTTAAGCATCCTACACCTTCAAATGGAGAAACTAAACTTTGAAGTTACTGGCCTTAAGTACCTCAGCTATGCTGGGGGTAGATATGGAAATAAAATCTAGCTTTTTAGCTTCTTAATTTAGAGGTCCTTTTGAGACCATCTCTTCTCTAGCACATTCTGTATCATTTGTTTTGAGCACTTTGCCTTTTAATTGTTTTTTAAAAAGTAGATTTTGTAGACATATATTCATTAAGATCAGAGCAGACAATGAGTGTCTGGGTTCATTTTTTCTTCTTCCTCTGAAATATCTACCATGTCTTTGCTGGTTCAGATATTAAATAAAAAATAGATATCTCAAGAATATATGTGTATCAGGTTGGACCTTGGCTATTTCAAACCAAGGCCTGTCTCTCTGCCTTATCATTTTTCCCCTAGAACAAGTCATTTTTTATGTGAGCATTAACACCTCTGCAATTCCATTTCAAACTCACTAGAGCCTTTTGACCAATTTGCAATTTTTTATCATCTTCTGCTCATATCTGACAACTAAGCCAGGATGTACCAGCATTTTTTCTCTTGGAGTCAAAGGAAATTGAAAGTTCAGAATCTCCTCCCTCCACAAACCAACCTCCCACTTTTAAAAAAATCTTTTAAGGAACAGTATTATATTGATAAAGTTCTTGGCTTCCAGCATGCCTATTGAGTTTAAGGCAGTGAAAGAATTCTTTCAGACTATTGTCCATTTCTTTCTTTAAAAAGAATGCTATTAATTTGGAACTCTGACCACAGAGTTTTTTTTTTAAAACTGTGCATACTCTTCCATTAGTGAGTCTGTACCCCAAAGAGATTTTTTTAAAGATGCCCACCAACTGGAGAATGACTAAACAAGTTATGGCAAACGATTGTAATAGAATATTATTGCATTATAAGAAATGACAAGCAGGACACTTCAGAAAAAATCTGGAAAGATTTACATGAACTGATACAAAGTGAAGTGAATAGAACCAAGAAAATGTCATACAGCATAATAATAATGTTGAGTCATGAAAAATTGTGAATAACAGATATTTTCACAATGCAGTGATTCAAGACATGAACAAAATGTTCATAAAAATGATATTTGCCTTCAGAGAATTAACTGATGTCATCTGAAAATAAATTGATTCATACAATTTTTCTTCCTTTGTTCCTTTTTCATTATTCCATCCCTGCCTTCTTCCTTGCCTCCCTCTCTTCTTCCTTCTTCCCTCCTTTTCTCTCTCTCTGTATGTGTGTGTGTGTGTGTGTGTGTGTGTATATATATATATATATATATATATATATATATATATATATGTATAATATGCAGTTAAATAATATGAACTGAGTCTAATTCACTGCTCAAAACCTAGGAACTTCATCACTGAATGATTTCTGTGCCTTTGTTTTTATTTCTGTCTCTGTTTCTCTCTCTATCTCTCTTAAAAATAATGAGTTAAAAAGGGACATTTGTAAAATGTAAAACTAAGCTAACTCACCCAATTGAGATGGATAACTGTATGGCAGAACACACTTTTAAACTCATGGTCTTTTTTTTTTCTGATTTCTAAAAGGCAAATCATTGATTTATTTCATAAAAAATTAAAAAGTGATTTGTACTGGTTAGTTATAAAATCTTTATGATGACAAGTAGGCAGCATTATATTTGCTCTTTCACCTTTGCTTATAAAAATGGAAGCAAGCATTTACAGAGAGAGAGAGAGAGAGAGAGAGAGAGAGAGAGAGAGAGAGAAGGAAAAGGAAAAGGT
Source organism: Antechinus flavipes (assembly GCF_016432865.1). Classification (NCBI taxonomy): domain Eukaryota; kingdom Metazoa; phylum Chordata; class Mammalia; order Dasyuromorphia; family Dasyuridae; genus Antechinus; species Antechinus flavipes. The sequence goes on from NC_067400.1 coordinate 21,451,098, forward strand.
AATTTTTGACCTTTAGGCTACACAACTCTATTTTACATAGGCAGTGCTACACCTGCGTTTGGGAAGCCCTGGGTAAAATTTTTGCTACCTATTCTACTGGTGTGATCATGAGCAAAACACTTCTAATTCCTCCTCAGTTTCTAAACCTTTAAGATAAGCATGATAAATTCCCTTCTTGTATTTATATCATAGTGCAATTGTCAGTTTGAAATGGGATCATGTTGCATGGTTGAAAGCAGTATATTAATGACAGTTATTATTTTTCAGAAATATTATACACATCAAATTTTTTAAATTTACCAAGACCTAAAAGGGATATATTTATGGACAATGTCAAATAAAGGGGAATAGTTTGGCCTGGGATATTTTATTTTTTGGTGAAGGCAAAAGAAGTTGTGGAACTAGGTATATTTTAAAAGTCTGCCATATACAGGGACTCTACTATTTCATGTACCAGTAAGGTTATATAGTTTTCATATAAAAATCAATATATGCTATGTGATTCTATTTTATAGGATACTTTGAAAGAATGACATATACACATTTAAAACTTATACCTAAGTAACAATAAGGACGTGCCTCTTTATCTAGCTATCTAAACTTAATGCCTAATTCTTGTTTAACTTCTTAAACTTTATGGATCTTTTTAGTATTCTTATTGCTTCCAATATACTGTAAAATATAATCATATAATATATATTGATTTTTATCTGAAAAGTCTATAACCTTGCAGGGGGATATAGATATAGATATTCTTTTAATATACTCTGACAAAAGAGTTTACTTTACTCAAGAAAACACATTTAAGAGGATTGTTTCCTCTTCCATTTCTAACCACAGAAAGGAGAGAACAAGACTTCACCTAAAAATTCCATTTGAGTGTTAATATAGAAGGCTACTCTGAGTCAATAAACAACAGTGTTAGGTCTTACAAATTGGGAACCCTTATATTGGCTTATTCAGTCATTTAACCTTGATAAAGCTAAGGGCTTATTGATGCTACATGAGTGACCTTATAGTAGATATTTAATGTCCTTAGACCTCAGGTTCCTTTTATGTTTCTAAAATTAAGGCATTTAATTAGATGGCTTATGGGAAGTTTATAGTTTAATTTCTCTGGTCCTTTGGCCATTCCCCCCCCTCCACCCACTATCTAAAAAGGGCTACATAGTGATAAAAATAAAATAAATATCTGTAAAGAAACAATAAAAACAGGATAAATCTTTTATACATTTGAAATGCCATTATACCTAAATATATGCAAGAAAATATGGTTATGGAAATGGACTTTTTTATTCTTTTACAAGAATATTTTTTTTACTATTAAAAAGAGCAAATCTTATAAAAATCTATATATAGTCTCTGTGTATATATATATATATATATATATATATATATATACAGTTGATAAATAGAAATAGTTAATGCTAGTTAACATTCTTTTCTTTTTCTTTTGCTGAGGAAATTGAGATTAAGTGACTTGGCCAGGGTCACACAGCTAGGAAGTGTTAAGTATCTGAGGCCAAATTTGAACTCGGGTCCTACTGATTTCAGGGCTGATGCTTTATTCACTGTGCCACCTTGTTGTCCCCATTCTTTTATTTTTCAAAGTGATATATTCAATTAAAATATTAGACTTTGATATTGCTAAGTAAGATTTTTGGGTCTGGTATTTCAAAATTAAAATGATCTCACAGGGCATTTAAACAATTCCTCTCATTTTCAAGATGCTGAAAATTAAAGCCCATAAATGTAAAAAAGAAAAATAAATTCCCAGTCAAAAAAATTTCTTAGGTAAGAAAGAGAGACAAGATTTGAATCCACCTTCTTGTATTACCCATGTTTTTTCTGCTGTATAAAGTCTTCTCCTAATTTCAAAAATTTCATATGGCCCACAGTTAAATTTGGAAAGGCTTTTTAATTGTGCATAATAGAAAATTGTGCTTTGAAGTTAGATCCTGCAGTGGATAGAGTACTACACCTACAATCAGGAAGACAAGTTTAAGATGTGGGACCCTTCCCAAGTCATTTAATCTTCATTTGTCTCAGTTTCCTCAGTTGTAAAATAGTGATAATACAGCACTTACTTTTCAAAATTTTTGTGAGGATCAAAGGAGATAATTGCAAAGCACTAGCAGAGTGCCTTGCACATATAAATCTCATTCCTTTCCTTGTTCCCTTCATGGAAAGTAGTAATGAGTTCAGTAGTTTATTTTGGGTAACAGAACACTATAAATTTATTTTAATTTTTAAATTGTTCTTGCATTCAGAAAGTAGTATAAAACAAGAAATCATATGACACTTCCTATCCTCCAAACATATATATTACATATAATTTATCTTCATATTAATCCATACAAGTCTAGAACCAGTAATCTTTTTTTTTTTCCAGTCCTTGATGAGCTCAGTTATGCTTGGAGTTTGGAACTGTAAGAATTAAGCTGTAAGAATTACATAGTCTAAACACTAAATAATGACTCATCCATTCATGTCACAATTATTTTCTTACACATAAATTGTATGTGTGAGATTTTTTCTTCTGTTGTTAAACTTGTTATTGACAAATTTGACAAAATTGAGGTGATTGACAAATTGAACCTTTTTTATTCATTAGGCATTTGATTTCTTCTTTGAAAATACATTAAATATAGATTGCTCTGAAGTTTACAAATATGATAAGGATAGAGATGAGGGTCTTCATAGGGACAAATTTTCATGCAAATCACATTCCTTCCTTCCATGGAAGTAACCTTTGTCTTTTCAATATTTTCAAGAGAAGCCTAAAGTAAAAAACAAACAAAAAAAGAACAGGGATATTTTTAAGCACTTGCCACTTCTCTTGGGTTTAAATATCTTGTATATGCATGGAAGAAAGTAAATTGGCCAATTTTATGCATTTTACAAGCAGAAAATTAATTGGTTTCTAATTATCAACTGTTTTTATGTTAGTGCTATAAGAGATAAAAGAACAATAATTAAATTGGTCTTGTATTTAGCAGTAGCAAATAAGTATTGAAGTGGAAACATTTTTTCAAAAGGATAAAAACACATGGAAAATTACTGTGGGACTCAATGTAAAGTGAAAGTAAGCCAATTTACTGGGTCATTTTGATGGTTTTGTCAAAAGGTTAAAGGCCAATGCAGAGAAAAAGAGAGTGTGGTGAGACCCATTTTAGAAAGCTGGGATGCAAGGATGGAAAATAGCTTACCAAGGATACATACACGCAACCTCTGTTCTGGGAACACAAAACCCCAACAGTGCTGTCTCATCTGTAAGGTGTCGGTTCTTCCCAGCCATCCCTTCTCCATTTTTCCTTCGTTTTGCAGTGCTACCATTCATTTCAAATTCATGCAATCTGGTGCTGTTTTCTAATTGACTGAAAAATACTTTATGGAAACTGAAAGGCCTCATGCAAATATAGATTGCAAATTCATTTTCATCTAATAAAATGCAATTTGTTTTGTCTGGATATAATCTTAAGAACCATAATGCAAGATTTGTCAATGTTCAGATAAATATTTTATGTGTTCTGATGTACATTTATATAGAATACAATGCCAGAATTTAAATGGCTTGAGGAAGGAAGTTTTTCTCTCAGGATCTAAGATTGGATATCTTTCAGGATGGACATAAATGGAGAAAGATTTTTAAAATCCAGTTGGCTAAAAATATGGATAGTAAATCCAGGTCTTTAAAAAAAATCATTTATGCTGAGTTTTACTTGTGTAACAATTCTCTCCTCTTTGTCATCACAATCACCCTCCACATCATCCTCTAGCATAGTATGTTCAGTGATAGATGGTGAAGGGATCATTAACTGGTAATGACAGATGTTTCAAAGAAATATTTAAGCTGTGAAATATTGTTAGGAAAAGGATAATTGGTACTTACTTCAATAGATCTTTCAGCTTATTTCAATAACTACTTTAGGGACAAATATAACAGGACTACTAGTTATGAAGGAATGCCTAAGTCTGTTTTAATATTCTTTCATAAGTATTTATTAGGCTAGTAGCAAAGCAAGTATGATGAAGTCTCTTTTACTTTTGATTCAGAGTCACTGTGGGATGGAACATATTTTTAAGTGATGTTTACATAGGAAAGATAAAGATATACATTGATATCAGTGTTAATATTTATATGGATATATCTTAGAAATAGTGCAAAAGTTTATGTAGTGGAGATAAAAAACAATATGTATCAGAAACAGTGGGAGAGGGAGACAGAAGACAGTGGGATACATCACTGTATCTCCCGTCAAATAGGAGTTTATTGGTGATGTACAATGTTGCTAGGTAACACAAATTTGGCACTACCTTTAAGACTTATCTTCCCTCTTAATCTGGGTTCTCCTCTAGTTTATAAAATGAACTCTACCATGTTCACAAAATGATTTCGTTGACTAGGTTTTCTTTAAGAAAAATCTCTGGATTTCTTACTTTTGAATGTTTCTTCTAATAGTCAAATTTAAATGTCCTGTATTGTGTGTCCATTATTTTTCCCCCATGAACATTCATTCACATTTATATTATTAATATCTGATCATCCTGCTTTTAGAGATAAAAATTTAATTTAAGATTACTCTATTTTTTAAAAAAAGCTAATGATTACATGCTAAATTTTGTCATATTTAGATAAAGATTAAAATTCAAAGAATTTTAGAAGCATTCTGACACACAATGTGATCTTTGTAAAAGAGAGAGGAAACCATATAAACTCACATAATTTTTAAAAATTATTTTTAAAGTTCCTTTGATTTTTAAAGTTTGTATTCCATACTCATTTTCTCCTTTATCTCCCTTACCCAATGAGAAGGCCAACAACATGATATTAACTACACTTGTGAAATCATACAGAACATATTCCTATATTAGTTATATCACAAAAAATAAATTAAGAGATAAAAGTATACTTATATTTGTACCAAATTCAATATTTTTCTCTCTGGAGGAGAATATTTTTTTATTTAAATTTTTTGGAATTGTCTTAGATCACTATATTGATCAAAGTAACCAAGTCTCTCACACTTGATCATCATTACAACAGTGTTGTTACTGTACACAATGATTTCTTGATTCTTCACACTCATACTTGTTTCAGTTCATATATATTTGTCATGTTTTATGTTTGTTTTGTTTTTTTGTGACCCTCCATCTCCTCCTACCCCTTGTTCTTTCTTATAGATTAAAAGTACTCTACAATATTGTACTACAACTTGCTCAGCCATTCTCTAGTTTTTGGGTATTCCCTCACCATCCAATACTTTGCCACCACAAAAAGATTAAATACTTTTGTACAACTTTTTTTCCCTTTTGATTTGATGTCTTCAGGGTACAGACCTAATAATATTATTGACGTATCAAAGGATATGTACAATTTTTAGCCCTTTGAGCATAGTTCTAGGTTCTCCAGAATGTTTGACTGGTAAATACTCCTTCACCAATTCATTAACACATTTATTTTTCCTCATCCCCTCCAGCCTTTTTCATTTCTCATAGGTGTAAGGTGCTAGCTAAAAGTTATTTTAATTTGCATTTCTATAGTCAATACTGATTTATACTATTTTACCATGTGATTATAGGTAGCTTTGCTTTCTTCTGAAAATGGTCTGTTTATATATTTTGATCATTTATCAATTAGGGAATGTATTAAAAAAATTTGACTCAGCTTTCAATGTAGTTGAGAAATGAGACTTTCCTCAGAGAAGTTGGCTGCAAAAGGTTTTGGTATTAATTCATTGTCTATAGTGACTTAGCAAACTAGTTTTTCTGATTTTTTTTCAGTTAGATATATTTTTTTCTTTTACTTTGAGATTATAATGAGTACCCTTGTCCTGTTCCTCTTAGCTGATACATAATAGAGTCCACTCCAGTCATTCATTTCAACTCTTGTGTTTGTCTTATGTAAAAAAAAAAATGTTGTATTATAGTCTGTAATCCATTTTTCTACTCACTTCTGTTTGTTTGTTTGATTTTTTTTTGGTGAACCATCCCATTCACATCCACAATTATGATCACTAATTCTACATTTCTCTCCCTTATATCTCCTCTGTTCATCTTTCTCTCTCATCTTTTATCCTGTCCCTCCTCAAAATTCTGCCTTATTATCACAATCTCCTCCAATTCAACTATTCTCTTAAAACACCCCCTAAATCTTTTATCACTTTCCCCTCTTATCTTCCTATTGAGTAAAATAGATTTGTATAATCAAATGGGTTTCTCTGTACATACACACACACACACACACACACATATCTATCTATCTATCTATCTATCTATCTATCTATCTATCTATCTATATATGTTCTTCCTTCTTTGAACCAATTCCAACAAGAGGGAAGGGCTAGAATTGCTTGCCATTTCTCTTCATGTTGGCTTCTACTATTAAAGTTCTCATAATGTACCTCTGTTATGTGAGACGCCTGCCCCATGTTCCCTCTCTATTACCCCTTCTTCTGGACAGTGTGTCCCTCTTTCTCATTCCTCATCCCAATCATCCCAATATAGTTGACTTACTCAGGCCTTCTGTCCATGCAGCCTCTTTTTAACTGCCCTAATAGTGATAAATTTCTAAGGAATTGCATGCATATTCTTCCTATGCAGAATGCAAACAGTTTAACTCTATTAAGTTCCCTTCATGTTTGCTTTTTTTTTTTTTTTTGGCCTCTCTGAGTCTTCTGATTGAATGTCAAATTTTCTGTTCAACTCTTGTCTTTTTATCATGAATTCTTGGAAGTCCTCAATTTTACCAAATATGCCCCTGATTCCAAGGACTGTACTTAACTTTTCTGAATAGGTTATTCTTGAATATGATGGTCATTGTCAGTCATCCTGATCTCTGTCTTGTCCAGATAACCTCCTCACTTAAATATAATTCACTTCATGGGCCACCTTCTTGACATAATCGTTCTCTTCAAGAATGAAAGACAAAATACAACAATTCTTGAATATATTCCTAGCTCTTTTACCCTGCCGAATAACATAAGCCAAGCTCTTTGTTCCTTCAACAGAGAAGCTACTAAATCTTGTGTGAATATGACTATGGTTCGTTCCATGGTTTGAAATGTTTCTTGTTGGTACCTTGGCATGTGTTCTCTGCCATATGAGCTCCTACAATATTCCAGTGAGCTTTCTTTGTAGGATCTCTTTTAGGAGGTGATTTGTGAATTCTTTCAATTTTTATTTTATCTTCTGGATCTAAGATATGACATTAGTTTTCATTGAAATTTGAAGTCTAGGCTCTTTTTTGATCAATGTTTTTGGGTAGTCTCAATGATTCTTACATTATCTATCCTAGATCTATTTTTCAAGTCATTCTTTTATGAGATATTTCACTTTTTCTTTTATTTTTTCATTCATTTGAGTTTTTTTTTTTTCTTGAACTCTCATAGTCATTAGCTTCCATTTACCAAATACTAATTTTTAAGTAATTATTTTCTTCAGAGAGTTTTTGTACATCTTTTTTCATTTGACCAATTATGCTTTTAAAATAATTTTTCTTTAATGAATTTTTGTGTCTCTTTTACCATTAGGTCAGTACTAATTTTTTAAGTTGACATTTTCTTCAACATTTTTGTGTATGTGCATGTGTGCTTATGTGTGTGTGTGAATATTTCTTTTACCAGACTGGTAATTCTCTTTTCATATTTTTTCTTATATCATTCCTTATCCCAATTTTTTTTTCCTACTACTCATCTCTCTTTAGTTCTTCCAGGAATTCTTTTTTATCTTGGGTCCAATTATCATTTTCCTTTGAGGTTTTGTTTGTAACTGCTTCCCATTGTTATTTTCTTCGAAGTTTATGTCTTGTGGTCTTCATTATCAATGTAGGAATTTATTGTAATAAAGTTCTTTTTGCTATTTGTTTGATAATTTTTTGCAGCCTATTTCTTTTTTTCTCAATATGTTTTATTTTTCCAATTATATATAATTCCTTCCCATTCCGTTCCTTCCCTCCCCATTTTCCCAAGGCAGCAAGAAATCTGATATACATATGTATACATATTCAATCCCCCCATATACCTATTGCTATACATATATAATAATTTTAAACATTTTTTCTACTAGTCAAGTTATGAAAGAAAACTCAGAACAAAAAGGGAAAACTGCAAGCAACAAACAAAAAAGGTAAAAATAGCATGCTGTTACTGTGTACAATATTCTCCTAGTCCCAATCACTTCAGTCGTCAATTCATGTCAGTCATTCCTGTCTTTTCTGAAATCAGTTGAAACCAATTTCTTGACTCGAATTTTATGTTAGAGTTGGTCCTTATTCACCTAGAAGCAAGGAAGCGTTATTCCCTAGAGCAGGCTTTTTTGTGTTGCTGTTTTCAGAATTAGTTTTAAGCTCTGCAGATTTTTAAGGCTTTCAAGGTGGTGTTGTCCTAAGAATCCAGTGGTCACTACTTTTCTGGTCTGCTCTTTGGTCTTTTTGCAAGTATCAATGCTTTTCTTGGCCCTGTAATTGGGAAGCCACAAATGTTAGCTCTTCTCTTGGCTTTCTAACTAGGTAGGACCCACAACTGCTTATGGAAAAATAGATCTGCTAATTAGTGCTAGCTATACTCAGTCCCCCCAAAAGAGGTTCTCTATAAATTATTTCTAACCAGTTTTCAAATCCCCTTAGTATCTCTGAGTTGAGAGCTCCAGAAGTTGTTTATCATAGTTCCCTCCAAAGCCTATTTCTGGTATTCCTGCCAGGCTCTGGGCCTGCCCCCACTCTAGTGTTATAGATCTCTTGCTGATCTCCTAAGCTCTCTTTGAGTGCAAAATGTCTCCATCTTTGCAGACTCTGCTGCTCCAAAATGTAATTCATAGCATTGTTTTAATATATATTCATATAATATGTATTTATTTTAATAATTATCCAGACTGTGTAGATCCAATCCAAACTATTTCAATCGATTTCAGTGCAACAATTATCTGTGACATCCTCATTTTATAGATATTTAAAATAAAATCCAGTTTAGGTTTTCTTCCAAGACCTATATTTTAAATACTTCTCCATGCTGCTTCTTCCATAAGATAAAAAAAATACTGATGAAGAGGAAGGATTCTGCAAAGATGGAGAGGAGATTGATAAATGTCAAGCTTTCCTGATTTTCCTCACAAATAGAACAAATTTATGCCTCGAGGTAACATAAACTCATGAAAAATCAGGAAGGTTGGTGATAGACCTGGAATCCCCCTGATACTACTGAGAAGCTCTAAAGCGCTGGGATTAACTGATGTGTAGTGCAAACACCTCAGGCTGGGGAGCCCCAGGGCTAGCTGGTTGTGGCTGGAGCCTCAGCAGGAACACAGAACCTTTCACTTCTTAGACAGTTTGTCTAGTTGTGGTTTGAGTTCAGGAAGACTGAAGGAACCTGGGCTGATTGGGAATCTCAGGTGGGCCTGGGCAGGAAGGAACCAGCACCTGGCATTGGGGGACTTTGTGGCCTGTGGGCTTTTACAGGAAGGTGGAGCTCTTGGTTTGGGGTTCCTAGTCAGGGGAGCACTGAAGAGAAGTTTGAACCACTCCATGATTAGAGATGCTTACATAAATACCTCTTATTTAAAAAAAAATGAACCAGTAAGGAAGAATCCTATCATTAAAACATATTATGGGAACAGAGAAGATGGAGATTCATCTTCAGAGGAGGACCCATTAGCAAAAAATGTTTCTACCCCAAAACTAATGTGAAATGGCTCCCTGCCCAGAAAGAATATATAGAAGAACTCAAAAGCGAATTAAACATCAAATAAGAGACCTTGGGGAAAAAAATAAAGAAAAAATTAAAACCAAACAAGCAAAGAATGAAGATTATGGAAAAAAAAGTTTGGTTTCAGAAAAAAACCTGGCAAGACTTATATGAACAGATGAAAAGTGAAATGAGCAGAACCAAGAGACCATCGGACATAGTAACAGGAATATTGTAATTATCAACTATTAAAGACTTAGTCACTCTGAGGAAATCAATGACTGGGACAATTTCAAAGGATTCTTGATGAAGAATGCTATCTGCCTCTGGAGAGAAAACTGAGAAATTCTATTATAGCAGATGGAAACATACTTAAAAAGAAAAAAAGAATAAAAAACAACTTTACTTTTCTTTTTTAAAGTGTTTTTCTTCATAGCATGGCTACTATGGTCATATGTTGTACATGATTATGTATGTAATCAATATCATATTGCTTTTCTTCTCAAGGATGGAGAGAGACAATTTAGAACTCAAAATTTCAATTAAAGAATTTTATTAAAACATTTTACTAATAAGTAATTAATGAAATAAATGGAAAAATTAAAAAAAAGTTTTTTACAGTTCCACTCTTCTAAATCTGATGCTATAATCTTATTCTCAATTTTAATAGTGGTCATTTTCTATGATTTGTGAGGAAGAGCAGTTCACAAATGTGTATTTTGTTTTGTCTATGCCCTTGGTATCAGGTCATCAAGATTTGCTGATTTGTGTGTATTTTAACTTTAAAGGAATCCTTTTCCTGTGTTTTGTCAATAGCAACTTTTGCAAGGTCGTCATTATTTCCTAAGTCAACCCCCATTTTTCATGTTAAAAATGAGTGTTCAGGATAATTTGGATAAGTCAGCCATTTTAGACTCATTAATTTCAAATCTCCCTTATTAATTAGCAGGTACATTTTTGTCTCTAGATATCCTCCTAATGCATTTGCAGCCAACTTATTTTTATTCTTTTTAACCATTTTGGTTATGTTTGCAACTCAGGTTCACTTATCAAATAGATGTCTTTTTTAGTGAGCTTCCTTGTTAAAAGCAGAGGTTTTTCTTCATGCCATTATTTATGGAGTAGTGTATGAGACAACATTCTCAATATTCAAATCAATCAGCAAGGTAGTCATTGGAGGAAGAGGACAGTCAATGAGTTCTATGCTCCTCTATCTCTCGTCTCGATTTTTAGCCTTTGTCCACACAAAGCAAATATCTCATATGTTTTTATAGAAATATTCAAATGCACCAACTGTGAGCAATACCTAAATTCAGTATAAATGCTAAGAATTAAAAGACAAAAATGAAAATACTTCGTTTTTTAAAAATTTAATTTTTACTGGGGAAAACATCTACAACAAATAAATAGAAGATATATACATATATATGTATGTATATATATATTTATACAGAAGGAGAGAGAAGTAGGATGAAGTATATGAGGACTGTTTGTTTAGAGCAAAGATTTTAAAACTGAAAGTTTCTTTTAAATTGGAAAAATGAGGGGAAAGGGCTTCAATAATCCAAAATTCTTGGGCCCAGAGGGAATTGGAATCCTTTGGAATCCCTGGAGAATGAATACACTGGTATTTTTAAAGTTGAGTTATTATAGAATAGCCCCATTTCTTTTTATTTTAAAAAAATGCTATCTGGTAGATTTTAGTATACCTTTCACTCAATCACTAATACATTCAAATCTCTAGCTAATCATCATATTCAGGAGCTAAAGGGTAAAAAAAAAATAAAGACAAATGGTATATGTAGGTATCAAAGCACAACAAAATGGTCCAATTTTTTTTTTCATAGAAAAAATTTTATGGATGTCTTTCTAACTAGAAATATTTTTCTTGTTATTCAGTCCTTTTCAGTCATGTCCATTGCTTTATGATTTAATTAGGGTTTCTTCTTGGTAAAGATATTAAAATGGCTTGCCATTATTTTGTGTCCTTCATTTTATATATGAGGAAATTCAAGGGAATGGGGTTAAGTGACTTGTTAAGATTCACACAATTAGTGTCTGAGGGCAGTTTTGAACTCAGGAAAAATGAATCTTTCTGATGCAAGAGCAGCTTTCCACTGCTCTACCCCCTGCCCTAGAGGGCATAAAATCTAATTATTCACTTTTTCATTATTTTATAATTAGTCTCTATTACTATAATTGTATAAGATTAGAATATACTTTAAAAAATAAAATCATGGATCTGTTTTCTATTTTTCTTATAAAAGGAATATTATTAAAATGATTTCTATTATTTTTACAAAAATGGAATGAAAAAAAGACTCCCCATTTTCTTTCCATTATTTTCATCTTTCTGTTGGTTCCTTTTTTGGAATTCAATATTTCACCACTGTGCTCTACTTCACAAATGTATCCTTTAAACAGTTAGGAAGCCTCATTGAGTTTAGATAGATTTATGACTGGAAAAATATTTAACTTCCCAATGGGAATGCCTCATGGTATTTAGTGACTGATACTTGTTCCAAACTTTGCTTTCAGCTACTATATCTTGTGTATTATGAGTGCCATCCATTTATTTTGAAGTGGTACAAATGTAAACAAATCTATGAATCAGATAATGATAACTCAGATGGTATTTTAAGACTTGCAAAGTGTTTTCCCCACATTATCTTTTTTGATTTTCACAATCTTTTGAGATAGGCAGGATGATTTTCCTTATTTTAAGTGAAAGGAATACTAAATTTAAGTGAGGTTACAAGATTTGACCAGAGTGACATAGCTAACATTTAAAATCTAACCAAACAGGATTTAAATTAAGAGAAAAAAACAAACAAAACCATTAAATGCCTACTAGGTGGGAGGCATTGTGCTAAATTTTAGGCATACAAAGAAAAGTAAAAAGATAATCCTAATTCTCACAAACTTCACAGTTTAATTGGGGAGACAAGAGACTGTACATAATGAGAGGGAGGAAGAAGGAAGGAGAGAGAGATATTAAATTGGAAATAACCAACTGAGATTAATATTCTAGCTAACTTTCTAGACAGTGAAAATGCCTGAATTCTGGACCTAGAATTACTCATTTTAAGAACAATAAAAGAGGCCTATGTCATACAATAATAGAGTTTATGGTCCTTTGGAATGTATACAATAAAATACACAGGGTTATAAAAGAAACCAATTTTATTGAAATAATTATGTTTCAAAAACCATTAAGTAACTTAAGTGATAATAGACCAGAAAGTTACTAAAATCATTTCCATCTCTAAAACTAAGATATAATTCTAATGACAGTTCTTTGTATACATATAAAGACTAAGGTTTTGTGAGGACAAGGTTGCAAGTGTTGTGGGAAGAAAAGCTTCCTAGTAATCTTTTATTCATTCAAATGATTTAAACTTTCAATCTAAACTCAGTGCTCTAGTCATTGTACCATCTAGCTGCTTCATTGAGAATTCTCTCCATTCAACCCAAGTCAGATTTTTCAGTAGCATATAATTTTAATGAAATTGTTTCAGATCCTGAGATGGATCCATGTAGCTGAGTTAACCTGGATAGTTGTTTTTTGGTTTTTTGTTTGTTTGTTTTGTTTTTTGTTTTTTTAAATAACTTTTTATTGACAGAACCCATGCCAGGGTAATTTTTTACAGCATTATCTCTTGCACTCACTTCTGTTCCGATTTTTCCCCTCCCTCCCTCCACCCCCTCCCCCAGATAGCAGGCAGTCCTTTACATGTTAAATATAAACTGGATAGTTGTAAATGGGATCTCTTGGCCTTAATAGGTATTATTTATTAGGAACAATTTTAGACTGTTATATAAAACCCCAAATAACCTCTCTCTATATAAGCCAAGAATTATATTTTTAAAAAAGAAATCTTTATTTCATATTTTCCATTGTTTTTGAACCAAAAACAAAGTGCTACGTTCACAACATATGCTCTTTTCTCCCCCACCACTTCCATTATTGGTTTAGCAAATGAAAAACTCCAGTGATCTCCCACTAACAAATGAAATAAATTTGGAGAAAGACCAAATTGTGATTCTGGAGTGGGACCAACATTGCTATCTTTAGAAAAGTTCAATTGTCTTCCTGGATATGAGAAGATGAATAAAAATTGCAGCATGGAAGAATTGGGAAAATAACATCTCCATTTTCTATTTGTCAGCTCACAGAGGTGAAAGGTTTATAATTGTTATATATTTTTCTGAGAGAAATTTCCCTTGACTAACCCATATATATAATATATATATATATATTTCTCTAGTTGGACATTCATTTCATTCCAATGAGATATGCAACATTGGAAAGAACTCACAAGTTAATTTAAATATATAAATATTTTATCATTTAATATTTCTTTATTATATACATTTAAGTTTGCTTCTGAAACAGACTATCCTGATTTTAAAGACATTCTTTTGATGATTGGCTATAAGTCATAGAAAACCAGTTTCTAAAGAATTAAAATAGGTGGAGCCAAGATGGTGGATTGCAGGCAGGTCTTTGTCTGAGCTCTTCCTGGCTCCCCTCGGATCAACACCAGATCAACCTCTGAACTACATGAACACCATTACAAAACACTAACCACACAAATAAAGTCAGGTCTAATCAACTGAAAGAATATCAAGTGCTCATGAATAGGCCAAGCTAATATAATAAAAATGACAGTTCTACCTAAATTAATCTACTTATTCATTGCAATACCAATACAATTCCCAAGAAATTATTTTACAGAGCTAGAAAAAATAATAACAAAGTTTATCTAAACAACAAAAAGATCAACAATTTCAAAAAATTAATGAAAAATGCAAATGAAGATGGACTAGCTGTCCCAGAACTAAAACTATATCATAAAGCAGTGGTTATCAAAACCATTTGGTCCTGGCTAAGAAATAGAGTAGTTGATAAGTGGAATTGGTTAGGCTCACAGGACACAATAGTCAGTGACTATAGCAACATAGTGTTTGATAAACCCAAAGACTCCACCTTCTGGGATAAGAACTCATTATATGACAAATTTGCTTGGAAAATTGGAAATTAGTATGACAGAAACTAGGCACTGACCCAAATCTAACATCCTATACCAAAGTAAGGTGGAAATGAGTTCGTTATTTAGACATAAAAAGAGATGCTATACACAAGTTAGAAGAACAAAGGATAAATCTCTGTGGAGAAGGAAGGGTTTGTGGCCAAAGATGAACTACAGTAGTACATTATGGAATACAAAATGGATAATTTTGATTATATTAATTTTTAAAAATTTGTACAAATTAAACTAATGAAGATAAGATTAGAAGAGAAATAATAAACTGGTGAAAATGTTTTACATCCAAGGATTTTGATAAAGGTCTCATTTCTGAAATACATATAGAAATGACATAAATTTAGAGGAATACAAGCGATTCTCCAATTGATGCTCAAAGAATATGAACTGATGATTTTCAAATGAGGAAATTAAAATCATTTCAAGTCATGTGAAAGGATGCTGGTACATTGTTGGTGGAGTTGTGAAGTGATCTGGTAATTCTGGAGAGCAGTGTGGAACTGCACTGAGGGGCTATTAGTCTGTGTCCCTTTGATCTAGCAGTATTTTTACTGGGACTATATCCCAGGGAGAGCATGAAAAAGAGAAATGGACCCATATGTGCAAAAATGCTTGTAAAAGCCCTTTTTATAGTGGTAGGGAGCTGGAAAATGAATGGGTACCCATCAGTTGGGGAATGGCTGAACAAGTTATGGTGTATGAATGTTATGGGATATTATTGTTCTGTAAGAAATGATCAGCAGGATGATTTCAGAGAGGCCTGAAGAAACATACATGAACTGATGCTGAGTAAATTGGACCAGGAGATCATTATCCACGGCAACAGCAAGATTATATGATCAATTCTGATGGACGTGGATCTTTCCAACAATGAGATGATTCAGGTCAGTTCCATTGTTCTAGTGATGGAGAGAACCGTCTGCATCCAGAGAGAGGACACAGGGACTGAGTGTGGATCACAAGATAGTATTTTCAATCTTTTTTGTTGTTTGCTTAAATTTTGTTTTCTTTCTATTTTTTTCCTTTTTGATGTGATTTTTCTTGTGTAGAAACACAATAGTGGATGTGTATGTGGAAGAATTGTATATATTTGAGTTATATTGGATTGCCTGCCAGCAGGGGAGGGGCTGGGGAAAGGTAGGGTGAGGGGAATTTGGAACATGGCATTTTGCAGGGGTTGATTTTGAAGATTATCTATGCGTGTGTTTTGAGAATGAAAAGGTTTAAAAAAAAGAATTAAAATGGAAGATCACCAGTCATTGAACTGACACATGCTAGCCTATAGCCCAGCTTCTTAAATTGTGAGTTGAAATTCCATATGGGGTCTTATAACTGCATGTGAGATTGCAAAATTAAAATTTATTATCAGTAAATGCTTGATATAAACACCTTTTTTATATACTTATATGCCTGGGATTACATAAAAATTTCTTGAATGAAAAGGGATAACATTACTAACCAAGAACTGCACAAAGGAATCATATTAAGAGTTGTCATAGCGTTATATGACTGGAGAAGGGAGTTAAATGCAAAGAGCAACTGATGGGTGCTCATAATTCTTTACACAAGGTCAATAGAGCTATAGGAGCCCTCCCCACTATTAAGCAAAGGTCTTGTAGACAAATTACATAGAAAGATAAATCAAGTTCAGGAGACATGGATGGCTTGTGATTCTCATCATTCAAGTGAATACCAGTAACATGGAATGTACATATTTCCTGTAGTAAGGGTTTTTAAATTTCTTTCTCTTGCACTTTTCTAGCAAGAAAATTTTATGGGACCTTAGGTATATACAAATTGACCATTTACTGATAATAAATTATAATTTATAATCTCCACACTCAGCTATAAGTTTCCATATGGGGTTGTGACCCACAGTTTAAGAATCTGAGTTCTATAGTACTGAAGAATTTAAGACTGAAGAAGAATAATGACTGCTCACGAGATAAAATATTTTAATATTGTATAAGTTACACCAGAATCATTAGATTCAAAATGCAAACACAATAGCTTATTTTGGATTTGGAAAAAAAAATTTGTAAAGAGCCAATCTCTTAAACACTTAATGTCATGTTACTTGATTGTTCATTTAATGTCAGTACCCAATATATGATTGAAAACCTTTTCTTCTTTGCCCTTTGAAACTATAACTATTAATCATAATTAGGTTAATTATTTTTGCAAAGAATTAGTATTAGGATCATATGAAAATAGAAGTAGAAGGGACTTTAGTAATGATCTGATTTACAGATCTGTAACTCTGTAATTTACTCTGTAAATCATTTTCATCATTTTCCTTCATTTTCCTCAACTAAAAATTAAATAAAACAATCATCTCTTTTCAATAAAATTAGTTTTCCATGTAATGTTATTTTATTTTATGCATTTAAAACATTATTCTGACAAGAGTTTAATAAATTTAATCAGATTGCCAAAGGGTACTCTAATTTAGTTTAACCCTCATACAAATGAGGAAACTGAACTTAAAGTGCCTTGCCCATGGTCATAAAGGAACATTCCTTATATTTGATGAGCGGTCCTTGTTTATGCTTGCCTTTGTATGTCCAGTAACTAGCCCAGTCCTGGAGAAAAAGTAGATATTCAATAAATGTTGATAGAATGAGACACAGTACTAAACTTATCCTCAAACTCCAAGTCTAGAAGTCCTGACCTGATTAATACCGGCATATATTCAATGTGACAAATAAGTTAAATCTAATAGGGATATTAGATGGTTTGAGTTACAGTGCATTCCAAATACATATCCACCTGCTCCCTTTCCCCCATACTACTGATTTTAAAAAAAGGCTATGTGTGTATATATATACACATATATATATATATAAAATATAATATAAAAATAATATAATATAATATAATATATATAAAATAATATATAATATATAAAATAATATAATATATAATAAAAAAGAATATATATATATATTCTTTTTTTAGAGGGGAATTAAAAATAACATTAACAATATTGTTTTATTTTTCCTAATGTTGTTTTTGGCATTGTTTTTTATTGTTCTAGATTTAGCTATTTTCTCTTCATTGGATATTCTAGAGGAGGATTTTTTCCCCCTTCTTCTTGAGTTAATCAATTTAGTTTGTTAAAACGGTGATGCAAATTTAAACTGAAAGATGACCTATATCAAGAGGTAGCACTCTGGTGTGAAAAAATTATTAGTCTGCAGTTCTGTTTATAAAATTCTTGCTGTGAATACTAATTAATAGGCCTCTGGTTATATGCTCTACAATCCTAATTCACTCATTTGCATTAATGCTTCCTCATCTCCACTGCCAATTCTGACATTAAATCCCTCTGATGCAATAGTTAAGTTTATTGGGACAGCTAAGTGGTGTAGTGTATAGAGCTGGAATTAGGAAGATTTGAGTTCAAATTCTATCTAAGGCACTTACTAGTTGGGTGATAGTGGGTAAGTCACTTATGTTCTATTTGATTCAGTTCCTCATATGTAAAAAGCAGATATATTGAAGAAGGAAATGGCAGATCTCTCCAGTATCATCACCAAAAAAACACATTGACAAAGTTCAAGGGTCTCGCAGAGTTAAGCAACCACCACAATATTTTATATATACAAATGTATATTTATATATGCTTTATATATGTAATTTAATTTATATTTATATTTAATTTATATAATTTATATAATTTAATATATATATATAATTATATAATTTATATAATTTAATCATATCTATATATATAAATTATATATAGATAGATAGTTAATATGAATATCTGTATCTAGATTTTGCATTGCATACATGGATTTAATACTCATACATTTATATATATTATATATAGATAGATTTATTAATAATGGATTAATATGAAGTAATCCTAATATTAATGAGGACTGATTGAATGCAGAAATAAGTTCAAAATTTTGAAAATTCAAAATTCAAAAAATGTAAAGAACTTGTAACACCAATGTTTGCATATATGTATTGTTTATATATATATATATACAATATATACAAATGTGTATATATATATATATACACATTTGTATATATTGTTGCATAAATATATAGCTACATGAAATGAGATAAAGACCGCTGTACTTTTAAAAATAAAATTTAATTTAATTGAAATTAAAATTTCATATATTTAGATGGACACTATTTCAAATTATAAATGATTAACTTATTATTTAAGATTCTAATGATTTTAATTTTTAATTTTAATGATTAACTTATCCTTTGGAAAGACATGCAGTCTTGTATAGGTAGCAACTTTTGTCTGTTTTTGAAGTACTGGGGTTTTTTAAACTACTCATTTTAAAAAATATTAATAGTAAAATCATCGTCATGAGACAAGAATGATCATAATCCTTGTATTGATGGTGAAACTACAGCTATGAGAGTATACTATAAAACAACAATCTGAGGTCACTTGATAGTGATCAGATTTCCATGAAATATCTATAAGAAATGTATACAATGGCATAGTAGGAGTCCATTAGCATTAATGATTTGGAGGCTAGTTATTTAGTTCTATAGAAACAAAATGAATTATTTTTTTAGGAACTGGTATAGAATTCCAGGTTTCAGCCAGTATCTGTGGATTTGTTTTCATTTCTATAAATTGTATAGATCATTTTATCTATTGTCTGTAAAATTAAATCAAGGATCAAATGGTTAGTTTTCTTTTATATTAGAAAATAATAGAGTTAAAATTAAAGAATTTTCAGACATTGTCTTGTCTATTTTCTTATCTTAAAGATAAACATGCACCATTCCCTGCTCTACACTTGGTTATAGATTGCTGGATATTTTTTTTTGTTTGTTTGTTTATACGAGTACCTCAACTACTTTGGACATGTTTGTTACAACCCATCAAATTTATGGCAGTGAATAACCAGGGTGTGAATAGTAAAGGTTTTTTTATTTTTTTCTTCTAAAATCTTTTATGCTAAAATCTGAATCTTGGCATTGTTTCTACTTTATCAAAGTACTTTTCTAGACTCGTCTTCTGCATCAATTACCATGTGTTTAATGAATGCAAGTTGCTTTAATATTTGCCTAAGGAAAAATATGATTAAAAAGTCAATCAGTTCTAAAAAATCACTCAATACTTTTCAAAGCCAAATATGGTTTGAATTATTGGGTTTTTTAAATTTTCTTCATTTTATTACTCTCCATTAGCACAGATAATTGAAAGTTGATTATAATATTTTTATTGGCAAATGTTATTAAGATTCAGTCAAGGTGGTGAAAACTGTTGATGTTATTTATATTTTGGTTTCTGAGAGGGAGAAATATTTATGAAATTTGTTGGATGGAGAACTGGGATTTGGAATCACTTTGGGTAGTTACCACTGAACCTAAATGGCAAAAAGAGTGCCATAGCAATAAAAGTCACCAAAATAACAACAAAAAAAAAGGTTTCAGTTTTAATTTTTTTTAAAATTAACTAATTTTTGATTTACATCTTTAAGTAATGGGATAAGTTTGACTAATTCTTGACATACCTTTAAGTAACAGGATAATTGCCTTTTAGATATTAATAGGACATTTTCTTTTCAGAATTTTATTATAACAAAATCATAGAAATAAAATGGATATTAGGATTCTTCTAACCCAATGTTCCACCTAATCTAGAAATCCTGTATTGCTTTTATTCATCAATTAACCAACTAGCATTTATTACATTTTGTGATATTCACTGATGATTACATTAAAAAAAGATGCAAAAGATGGTTCTTATCTTCAAAGAGCTTACAATCTAATTATGTATAATTATGTATACCGAGACAGCTATATAAAAATAAACAAGAAATAATTAACAATGGGAAATGACTTCCGTAGTGAAGTTGAAAGAATAAGGAATAGAAGTTAGGAAAACTGCATTCATGTTCTGACTACCATTGTCTGATCTTGGTAAATTATTCATTTTACTTAAATCTCAGTTTTCTCATCTGTAAAGAGGTGGGCCTGTCCTGAGTACTTCAAAGGAGCATAAAATGAGAAACTCAAAGTTAAAATAATCTGAGAATTAAGAAATACTAGTGAAAGCAAAGTAATAATAAGCATATCTAGGAGGTTGTAAACCTGTAAACTTAAGAAAATAATATGGATTAAGATAACAAAAATTCATGGGTGAAAAATTAAGAAAAAAGATAGAAATAAATCTTCTTTCATAGTACTTAAATAACAATCCATCAAGAGAACTTTGCTATCTTCTGTGTGTGTACTGTTTCAACCAAAGCAAATCAGAATCTTTATGTACTTAAACATATTATATCCAAAATAATAACTTTATAACTGGTCAACGGACTGAGTTGCTACTGGGGATAAAACTCTCTGATCTTAGAGGGATGATTGTGCCAAAGAAAAAGTCCATTGATAGGCTCATAATCAAAACCTTTTCAGGTTTATTTAACTGCCGAAAGCTTACATCCTACTGGCATGAACTTTGAGAAATCTGGGTCTCTTTCATGTCAAAAAGTAACTGAGGACAAGTCTAGTGGAGAATCATTCTTTCACATATTATAATTTGTAAGGTACTGAATTAGGGTATTACAAGATCAATTGTTCCTGAAAAATCTTTTTAAGGGATTATCTTTCTATCATTCACTTTTAGTGGTTATATTATTACAGTTTCAGTATCTTTGTGGATTTTAAAATGCATTTATAAAGTAAATTCTCTGAAAAATCTTTGATTAAAAAAATGAAAGAAAAAGATACATTTACAATGTTAGAAGTGATAAGAATAAATAAAATTCTAGTCCCGTGCCTCTGAAATTTGTATTGTGTCTTTCAAGATGAGGTTCCCTTGATATCATCGTCTCCTTAGTGCTTTCAGTTGAAGAGAGTGAAAAATTAATGTGTCATAAGATACAATAATATTCATTATCATTATATAGTAATTTTATGTCCGAAGGCAGGAAATGGCAATTATAGTCGTTATCATTGCACATTACTGCTGAGTTGTTCTCTGGATCTTTATTGTGCACTACTTCTTAAATTGAAAAAAAAATGCATCAAACCAAAAACAAACCACAAACAACAATAAAACAAACTTTTTATGGAAGTAGTAGATTGAAAATAATTCATAATTTTCTTTTTAAAAAATAGCCTTTTTTATTTTTCAAAATATATACAAAGATAGTTTTTAACGTTCACCCTTGCAAACCTTTGTGTTCCAAATTTTCTCCCTCCCTCCTTCCCTAGATAGCCAGTAATCCAAAATGGATTAAATATGTGTACTTCTTGTAAACATATGTCCACATTTATCATGATGCACAAGCAAAATTAGATTTAAAAAAAAAGGAAACAAACAACAACAACAAAAATGGTGAAAATATTATGTTGTGATCCATATTCAGTCCCTATAATCCTCTTTTTGAATGTAGCTGTCTCTCTCCATCACAAGTCTATCCGAATTGGACTGAACCATGTTATTGTTGAAAAAAGCCACAATATCAAAATTGATCATTACATAGTCTTGTTATGTACAATGACCTCTTGATCCTGCTCATTTCACTCAGCATCAGTTCATCTAAATCTCTCCAAGCCTTTCTGAAATCAGCCTACTGATCATTTCTTTTAAAACAATAATATTCCATTATATTCATATACCATAACTTATTCAGCTATTCTTCAATTGATGGGCATCCACTTATTTTCCATAATTTGTAATTTTTAAACATAGCAAATAGGAGGAAGGATCTTGCACAAGATTTTTAGCTCCTTATTTTGCCAAATGACTATATATTTCTGTATTTCACTCAATGAAAATGAATTCCTTAGTTCCATGGATGAAGTTAAGAGTTGAGCCAATACTAAATCAATGTTTTTCCATATTACACAATTGTTCAAATCAATTTCATGCAAATGAAATGTATGACTATTGTATGTTTATATACATACACATACAGATCTCACTTGCATATATATAAGCATGAATATATGAATATATATAACTTTTTAATGTGTATTAATCTTATTCATTGAAATTATGTAATACTGCTTTTTATGCATAATCAATATATTTTATTTTAGCTCATCTCATGAGCCCAGAAGCTACTTGTGTGGGTATGTGTATACATATAGATAGATAAATATTTAGATAGATAGATGTGTATATAAATTTTAATTTATTGAATTGATCTAATGTTTTTGTCTTGTGTGTTTTTCCCCTTATGAATTGCTGAATGATATGAGTGAGGACTTTTGATCATTGAATCTACTTGATATAATTAGTAAAAAAAGATTAATGATCATATGAAAGCTCACTCTATATAAAATCAGTAATATCAGTAATAAAAGAGATTGAAAGAAACAACAGAGCAAACTTTATGAAAAAAATTAACATGAGGAGTGTCTACAGGAAAGCCAGCAGTATAGTGAAGAGATATATAATTTTTTTATGTCCCTGAAACACATATTTATTAAATGTATTCTATGGAAGACATTGCACTGGATACTACACATACAAAAAACAATGTAAACAAGAACAACAAACCATTTTTAGTTAGAATGTTTTATGCAACAGAGATCTTGTTCATAATGAATTTAGCTGGGATAGTAGGAGCACATTGCTATACCCAGAATTATCTCATAATATCATCCCTAAGAAATTATTACCTTTCAACAATTCATTAGACTCAATTGCTATATGTCAGCCAATCAGCTAAGTCTTCCCTCTTCCCATTCAGCCTTCTTATCCTAATGGATTTAGGCCATTTGGTCTCAAGGTTACACACTCTACAGTTGGTCAGGACCCTACTTACCAGCCATCTTCTGAGCTGCCCAACCCTTACCCTGCATATTGGCTCAGTTTTTTCTGTTCTCATTCCTTTTACTTACGTTTGTGGAATTTATCATCACTTGTCCATCCATGGTTTATTCACGTTTCCACTTTTAATATTTTCTTACAGAACCTAACTCCTGTCTGTAATATTTTGTTTAACATTATGTTGTAGATGAAATAGGACAATTCCTTGAAAACTTTTCTTTGTATCCCCACGGCTTAGCACCATCCTATCATATACCAGATGTATAATAAATATTAATTGACTGAGTATAAAACACTATAGTATAGCCAATAAAAGTTTGGCCTAGGAGTCAGGAGAATCTAGGTCCAAGTTTTATTACTCATGCATTCATTCTATCCATGCTATCACAGAGATGTCCTTTAACTTTAAGTGAATCAGAAAATTCTGCAAGATAAAAAAGTAATATATCTATTGCTTAAATGCAACAGTGGAGAGAGTTTCTATCCTATTATTGCCTTCAGTTTTTAAATTATAAGAACTGACCTGGGAGAGGTAGAGGGGGTGAATAAAGTATCTCTTTTTTTTTTTTTTTGAGAAAAAATTCAAAGCAGAGAGTCCCTCTCCTTCCTTTTTCCTAATTTCACTGCCCCATTACCATTGCATTCACTCATCCTCCCCTCCCTCCCCCACAGATATTCAGTTGTTTACTACTATTTGTTCCTTATTCTCTGGAGAAAACGTTTCATTTTCTTCTTCCTCAACTACATTGCCTTCCCCCCAAAAAACAAACAAACAAACAACAACCACAACAACAACAACAACAAAAAACCTTTCTACCCTCCCCAATCCTTCCTCCATACAATGGCCAGGTAGATTTTCCTAAACACAGCTTTGATCATGTCATCCCCTACACAACAAACTCGTTATTTTATTTTGGGATCAAGTGTGATTGACACTCAAAGCTCTTTCTAACATATCAGTTAGTGGCCAGCCCTGGAGTCAGGAAGGTCTGCCATCAAATCCAGACTCAGACACTTACTGAGCAAGTCATTTAACTGTGTTTGTCTCAGTTTCCTCATTTTTAAAATGAGATGAATGGAAATGACAAATCACTCCATTATCTTTGCCAAGAAAATCCCAAATGAGTTCACAGAGTTGGAAGTTGAGAGATAAAATACATTTCTGAATAAGCAACATTAATTATTTGGGTTTTCAGGGCAATAAAAATCCTAATGAATTTATTTACTGTTAATTTAACTTTGACTTGTACCTCTAGGTAATGTGCTATATTCTCCTATGATTTAGTATGCATTAAAGCTTATATTTTAATATATGATTAGTCTTAATGAAATTATAAGTTAGTTTCTTATAGACTTGAAATGACTGAAGATTTGTACCTTTCTTTTCCATTCCTGATATCATCTGCCTTTATTCATTTTATCAGTTCTTTCCTTTTCTTTGAGATTCTTCTTCTTATTTTCAATATCAAAAGATACATTGTGAATATCTTACTTTCTATTTTTTTCTTCATTTGCATTCAGTTCCTTTATATATTTTCTTCAATCCTACTTAATTCAGGAAGACCATCACATGAAAACCAGAGTTGCTGCAGATCTGATTCTTCACCTCTAACATTGACTTTTAACATTCATAACTTCCCAAAGAAATATGTCCCATACAATTCAGGGTTTAGCACTATAGATAAATTCTCAGTAATTTGGGAAAAGTACAACTGAATAGTTTAATTAGCTGTATAAAATTTTCCATATATAATTAAAATCTGACTTTCCATTAGAGAAGAGGGAAGTGAATTAATTGGTGGTTGCCTCTTATAAGTTTAGCTAGATTGGCACATTGTTGGGAATAAATATAGTCTTTAATGAAACACAATATTTAGGAACTCATATAAACTCAGGCTGTCAAACTCTAATATCGAAACCTGATGGAGTCCTTTGACTTATGGCAAAGGCATGTCTCAGGATGTAGTGCAGAATTTGTTGTTATGTATAAGATGCTGCCAACCTTGGGTCAAAGACATGGCACCTCAAGCCCACTGTGATTTACTTAAGATCTTAGGAGTTCTATCTTTAGTAGAATACATAATAATTTTCACAACCATATACATGAAGAAGAAAAAGCCTGATTTGTTATTTTTCTGTGCTACATAGTTTCTAGTCCATTTTCTCCTTTCCATTTTAATGCAAATATTTTGAAATATGATAATAAAATGAAAAATAAAAATAAATGATAAAAATTCAGAAAAACAAAAGAGAAAGTTCTAACTCTCTTTTTTAATATGATGCCATTCATTCATTGCTTCATATAGGAAGTACTTTCTAAGTGCTTACTATGCATGCAAAGATTAAAATGTTAAAAAATACATATACAATAAATACAGACTGGAAATACATATAACTGAAAGTTATTCCTCAGTAGACATTTTGTCAAAGTACATGATACTCAGTAGAATACTCAGTATTGAGTAGAAGAATTACAAATAATAACTATAAGGAACAATATCCCATGTCACTAATAATATAAGAAATGTGACTCAAAACTGTTCTGATAAGGTAAAATATCTGCCAATTTGGCAAAGATGATCAATATAGGTCTAGTCAATACTGGGGAGGAGTTGGTAGAACATTTTTGTAATAGTTGGTGAATTAGTAAAGCCATTCTGAAAAGAAATTTGAAATTATGCAATGATATCGACTAAAGTCTTTAACCTAAAAATTTCATTAATAAAATTAAATTCCATGTAGGTAAATTAGAGTAATGATATTCCAAGAAGACCACTGACAAATTATAAAAGGGAAAACAAAAAGCAAACAAAAAATAATCCCACCTCTTCTGTCATACCAGAGGACAAGAAACAAACATTCTTTAACTGGGAAACATCTAAGCAAATTGGGGTACAACAGTGTAATGAAATATTGAAGTCTTGTAAAAAGTAAAGGAAAACATGGAAAAACTTACTTGGATCAATTAAGAGTAAAGGAAGTGAATCCAAGAAAACAAAAATATATAATGACAATAACAATGGATATGAAAAGAATAAGAGCTAAACATAGTTGAAATTAAATGTTTCAAAACAACAAAGAACAAGATTAGGTCCAAAGAAAAAAATGAAAATATTTTTCTCTTCACATAAAGTGATAGAGATAGAAACTTACTGTAAAACATCACACATATTTTAAGACTTTTCCCCGCTTCATTGATTAGATATGTTAATTGTTTTTTTTAGGAAGGTCAACTGTGTAGACTAACATTAAACATTTTTTGTTGTTTTTTTTATTAAAGCATTTTATTTTTAAAAACATATGCATGAATAATTCTTTAACATTAACCCTTGCAAAACCTTGTGTTGCAATTTTTCCCCATCCCCAACTCTAGATGGCAAGTAGTTCAATATATAATATTAAAGATATTAAATGCACTTGTTGTTTTTGGTTTTTATGTTTTATAATCATTGAATGAATCTGTGATTGACTAAATTTAGATTCTTCTTCTAATAATCTAAATTCCAAAGCATCCATGCTTTCTCATCTATGTTTTCTTTATTTTTACCCACCTATATACCATGTGGTTGATGTGTGGACTTAAATCATTTCTTCTTACCATTGTGAGGCTACCAGTAGGAAATACTCTCTGACCAGCATTTATCCTTTATTTCTTGTTCTTTTGTGCTTTTTAAAAATCTCAGTTTATTTTTCTAATGACATAACTGCTTCTCCAATGTCTCACTGTCAAATGATGGTCACATTGTTTACAGAAAGATTATGCCAAAAGAATGAAAGCTTGATGGTTCCATCTATTCTGTTGGAAAACCTTCAAGTATAAACCAAGGATCAAAGCTCATCCATTTTCTGAGGACTTGAAAAGTTCTCATGACAGACTTTGAAAGGCAAATAAGAAAGGCAGAAGAAAAAGTGAGAAAGGAAATGAGAGGTATGCATGAGAGAGTCAACAGTTGGAAAAAGAAAGAAAAAAATCCACTGAAGAAAACAGCCTGGATAGCATTTTACAAGAGATCATTAAGTAAAATTGCCTCAATATTCTAGAAACAGAGAGGGAAATACTGATTGAAAGAATTCATCCATCACCTTCAGAAAGAGATACCACAAGGAAAACCCCAAGGAACATTGTTACAAACTCCGAAACTACAATTGCAAGGAAAAAATATTGCAAGCTGCCAGACAAAAACAATTCAAATATCAAGAAGAAACAGTCAGAATTATGCAGGATCTGGCAGCTTCTACAATAAAGGAGTGGAGGGCCTGGAATGCCATATTCCAGAAGGCAAAGGACTTAGGGTTACAACCAAGAATTAACTACTCAGCAAGATTCAGCATCATCTTTCAGAGGAGGAGATGGAGCTTCAATGAAGTAAGAGACATTCAAACATTTCTATCAAAAAAAAACAGAACTAAACAGAAAAATTTATCTACAAACAGGATCCAAGATATGCATAGAAAGGTAAACAGGGGAAATATATATTACTTAAAGGTTAAACTGTTTATGTCCCTAGATGTGAAAATGATATCTGTAAATTCAGTCCAGTTTTAATTGTAGTTGGGACCTCACCTACCTGGGATCTCTCCCCGTTTGGGACTCAAAGGCTGTTCATCTGAGGTCCTCCAGCCTGCTGCAGCTTAAGAATTGCAACCTAGGAACTGCAACTTAAGAATTGTACTTAGAGATGCTCTGCCAGGTGGGTGATACTTTCTATTCTAATCATATTTCTCCTTTTTCTTTGTCTTTTATGTATTATTTACTGTACTGGTTGTTATTGTAGGCAATCAATTCCATGTATTGTATAATTAAATTTTACTTTCGCTTAAACTGAGTCAGAAAGTGTCATTTATAGGAGTGAATCTGAACCTTTCCTAAATTCACATAACATGGTCTCAGATAAAGTAAAAGTAAAACCAGATTTTTATTAAAAGAGATAAGGAGGGAAAGCACATGTTGATACACAGTACAGTAAATAATGAAGTAGTAACTATACTAAACGTGTGTGCACCAAGTGGTAGAACAGGCAGATTCCTAGAGAAGATTTTAAGCCAGTTACAAGAAGAAATAGAAAGCAAAACTATTCTAGTCATGGATCTCAACCTTCCATCGCAAAATCAAACAAATCGAACCAGAAAATAAACAAGAAGAAAACTGGAGAGGTTAATAAGATTCTAGAAAACTTAGATATGATAGCCCTCTGGAAAAAACTGAATAGGGACAGAAAGGAATACACCTTTTTCTTGGAAGTACCTGGACAAAAAGTGATCATAGATTAGGGCATAAAAACCTCACAATTGAATGCAGAAAGGCAGAAATGGTAAATGCTTCCTTTTCAGGCCACAATGCAATAAAAATTATATTCAATAAAGCAACAGGGAAAGATAGACTAAAAATCAATTAGAAATTAAACAATCTAATTATAAAGAATGAGTGGGTCAAATAAGAAAACAGAGAAATAATCCTTAATTTCATTCAAGAGAATGACAATAATGAGACAATATGCCAAAACCAAGGAGAGGCAGCCAAAACAATTATTAGGGGAATTTTTTATATCTCTAAATAAGTATATGAATAAAATAGGGAAAGAGGAGATTAATGAATTAGGCTAAAAAGGCTAGAAAAAGAACACATTAAAAACCTCAAATTAAATAACAAATTACAAATATTGAAAATCAAAGAGGAGATTAAGAAAATAGAAACTAAGAAAATTATTGAACTAATAAGCAAAATTAAGATTTGGTTAAATGTTTAAAAAAAAACAACAAATTATATGAACATTTGGTTAATTTGATCAGAAAAAGCAAAGAAAAAAAAAACCCAAATAACCAGCATTAAACATGAAAAGGATAAACTTAGTACTAATGAAAAAGAAATAAAAGCGATAATTTGGAGCTATTTTGCCCATCTGTATGGCAGCAAATCTAACAATCTAACTGAAATGAATGTTTACAAAAATGTCAGTTGCCCAGGTTAACAGAAGAGGGAATACATTACTTAAATAGTCCCATTTTAGAAAAAGACAATGAAAAGTCATTAATGAACTTCCTAAGAAAACAATCTCCAATACCAAAAGGATTTATTTGTGAATTCTACCAAACACTTAAAGAACAATTAATTCCAATACTATGTAAACTATTTGGATAAACAGGTAAAGAAATAATGCTACCAAATTCCTTCTATGACACAAATATAGTCCTGACATCTGAACCAAGAAGAGCCAAAAAACAGAAAAAAATTAGAGACCAACCTCTCTAATGAATATTTATGCAAAAAATGTAAATAAAATATTGGCAAAGTAATTACAGCAGATTATCAACAGGATAATACACTACGACCAAGTAGGATTTATAAAGGAATGCAGGGCTGTTTAAATATTAAGAAAACTATTACCATAATCGGCTATATCAATAATAAAACCACCAAAAATTATATGATAATCTCAATAGATGCAGAAAAAGCTTTTGACAAAATATTGCACCCATTCCTATTTAAAACGCCAGAGAGCTTTGGGATAAATGGAGTTCCTTAAAATAATAAACAGTATCTATCTAAAACCTAGAGCAAGCATTATTTGTAATAGAGAAAAGCTGGATGCATTTCCAGTAGGATCAGTAGTGAAACAAGAATGCCCATTATCACTACTATTATTCAAAATTGTACTAGAAATATTGACTTTAGCTATAAGAAGAGGAAAAGAAATTAAAGGAATTAAAATAGGCAACAAGGAAATAAAACCATCACTCTTTTCAGATGATATAATGATATACTTAGAGAATCCTAAAAAACCATCCAAAAACCCATTGGAAACAATTCACAGAATTAACAAAATTGCAGGATACACACAAATCATCAACATTTATATTTATTATTGATAAAGTCCATAAGCAAGAGATAGATAAATTCCAGTTAAAATTACTGTAGACAAAATAAAATATTTGGAGTTAACCTACCAACACAAACCCAGTAACTATACAAACACAATTATAAAACATTTCTCAGACAAATAAAGTTAGATCTAAATAATTGGAAAAATATCAATTGTTCATGGCTAGGCCAAAGTAATAAAATAAAAAATGGTAATTCTTCCAAATTGTTCTACTTGTTCAGTGCCATATAAATCAAACTGCCAAAATATTATTTTATGGAACTAGATAAAATAATAATGAAATTCATCTGGAAGAACAAAAGGTTAATTATATCAAGGGAATTAATGAAAAAAAATACAAAGAATGGTGATTTAGGAGTACCAAAAATAAAACTAATATAAAGCAGCAGACATCAAAACCATTTGGTACTGACTAAAAAATAAGAGTATTGGATCAATGGAATAGGTTAGATCCATACAACACAGTAAGCAAGGCTTATAGTAACCTATTATCTGATAGACTCCCAACCTCCAGCTTTTAGAATAAGAACTCACTATTTGGCAAAAATTGCTAAGAAAACTGGAAAACAGTATGTGAGAAACTTGTCATAGACATACATCTCACACTCCATACCAAAATAAGGTAAAAATGGATACATGATTTAGGCATAAAGGATAATACCATAAACAAATTAAGAAAACAAGGGATAATTTACCTTTCAGATCTTTGGAGAAGGAAGGAATTTATAACCAAAGAAGAACTAAAGAATATTATTAAAGGCAAAATGAACAACTTTGATTGCGTTAAATTAAAGATTTTTTGCACAAACAAAACCAACAGAAAGAAGATTAAAAGGGGAGACCAAAGCTGGGAATAAATCTTTACAGCCAGTGTTTCTGTTAAAGGTCTCATTTCTAAAATATATAAAGAATTGTATCAAATTTATAGAATATAAATCATTCCCCAATTGATAAATGATCAAAGGATATGGACAATTTTCAGATGATGAAATTAAAACCCTCTACAGTTATATGAAAAAAAAAAGCTTTAAATCACTATTTATTAGAAAAATGCAAATTAAAACAACTCTTAGATACCATCTTACACCTCTCCAATTGGCAAAGATGCCAGGAAAAAATAATAAAATTTGGAAGGGATGTGGGAAAACTGGAACACCAATTCATTGTTGGTGGAGTTGTGAAATGATCCAATCATTCTGGAGAGTAATCTGAAACCGTGCCCAAATGGGTTTAAAATTGGACATGCTCTTGATCCAGTAGTGCCATTACTGGGTTTGTATCCAAAGGAAACCAAAAAGGAGGGAAAAGACCCATGTGTGATTAACATTTGTAGCAGCTCTTTTTGTGGTAGCAAAAAATTGGAAAATGAGCAAATGCCCATCAATTGAGGAATTTCTGAACAAGTTGTGGTATATGAAGGTAATGGAATATTATTGTTTTATAAAAATGACTAACAAGCTGATTTTAGGTAGGCTTGGAAAGTTTTACACAAAGTGATGCTGAGCAAAACAAGCAGGACCAAGAATACGTTGTACCCAATAACAGCAAGAATTTGCAATGATCAACTATGAAAAGCTTTGGTTGTTCTCAGTGGTTTAGTGATTCAAAGCAATCCCAATAGATTTTGGACAGAAAAAATGCCATATGCATTCAGAAAAAGAACTAAGGAGACTGAAAGTAAATTAACACATGCTGTGTTTATGTCTTTATTCTGTTTTTTTCTTTCCAATTGCTTTTCTCTTTTGCTCTGATTCTTCTCTCCCAACATAACTGATACAACAATGTATGTTAAAAATAAATAAATAAAAAGAAATTTTTAAAAAGAACTTACCAGTCTTGAATTATCAACAGCAAAGTGTCATGAAGCAATGTGATATAGTGGAGAGATCATTGCCAAAGGAATGAGAAATCCTGGGTTCATATTCCATCTCAGATGCTTACTGTCTCCTTGATCATGCATATTTCATTTAACTTCTTTGGGTCTCAGTTTATTGATTTTAACCTGGAAGGAGGAAGGAAAGATTACATTACTCTTTATAATCCCATCAAGCTCTCTTATACTATCCAGATACACATTTAAAAATCTTTTATTTTGCCTATATGTTACCATTATTTAGGAAATTGTTATGTGACCACTGAAAGTTTTTGGAAAAAATTACTGACATGATTTTGGTCCAGGATGCTTGGGTTCTAATCCTAGCTCTAAAACAAATTAGTTTTGTGATCTTAGGCTAAACACTTCTTCAAACAATGGAAGAACTAGGTGGCTTGCATGCCCTCTAAAGTTGTTTTCAGCTGTAGAGTTCAGTTACATATCATCACCTAAAAACCTTTGTGAATAGTATCCAATATTTAAACACATTTTCTTGCAAATTGATAAAATATTCAAGGGCAGTAGCATTGTTTCTCTTGAGGATATTCCTTCTTCCCTATTATTTGCATCATGGTTGTGTGGTGAATTTAAAATGTGAGTTCCATAAGCTGAAATCTGTATTTCTAAAAAGAATTCTGAGGGTGTGTTCCCTGTGGTACCTAGCGCATGATGCTAAATATTGACACAAATTTTCACATTAAATAACTTTCAATAACACTGAGACATGAATATCCTTATTGACAGTGGGTCAATGTCCATTCTTCTGATTATATTAAACAATGTGAAATCCAAAAATGAAATCTGATGAGGAATATTAGCAACTGAGTATATATATATCCATTTACAGTTCTTACTTTTCAACGATATTACAGGAAAGTCAAATGGCATCAAACATCCTACTTTTAAAATAAATATAATAAGAAGGCAATATTGTTAAAGATAATATCTTCTCACTTGTCCAAAAAGACATGATCATAGTACAAACAAAATTATGTGCCAAGTATTTTACAAAGCTTAAAGTGTTATAGGATTCATAAGACACTCGTGCTGGCTCATCTCTCTCCTTGCTCCACTCACTCGTATTATTTTATTTTAGCTCTAGTTGGCTTTACACCTTGGGCAAATATTTCCTAGGAGGCTCTTCTCTCTGTCAAGAACACCATTGCATGAAGGGCCCAAGACATGTTCAATTTAATCCAAGATAGATTCTAGACTCTTTCTGGATACCTTTCCTCTCTTTCTCATCCACTGCCCAATTTACCTTTTATATGTTGTCTATTCTTTCCCCACATTAAAATGTGACTTTATCTAGGGGTGATACTAAATTATTTACATGTATTTATATACTTACTGCCTAGCATATTATATATACATACATATATTATATATGCATTTATAGATGTTTTTATATATATTTGTGTACATATTTGTGTTTTTTTCAACCAATTTATTAAATGCTTACTATGTATCACACCGGTTGGGATACAAAAAAGACTTAAAGTAGTTTAAAATTTTATTTTTTCAGGGAATTCTTAATATGGAAAAACTCTGCAGTGAAGCATAATGGTAAGCAATTTGCAATTTATAATCTTAGAGAGTTGACTGGAGTGGAAGGTGTGGGGAGAGAAGGAAAGTAGCTCATAATCACACAAGTAGCAATTCAGGGGCAGACTCTGAATTCATTTTTCCTAACTAAAAATACAGCTTTCTATTCACTAAAATATGTTGTTTTTCTCTTCTTTCTTTGATCCTCTTTATTCCTCTTCCTCTCTTTTTCTTTTTCTTTCATTATCTTAATATGAATTCTCCCCCTGCTATATTAATCAATATTCCTACTTAGTTCTACAGAGTCATGAATTGGCTCACATTTTTGTTCTGGTAGTTTGCAATAAAGTGTTAACTGTTTTCTGAAATTAGTTTATCTGGATTATAAGTAGAGAACTTCCCTTGTTAAATCAAATTTGTTTGAGCAATATCTAAATCACATCCTCCAAAGAGCAGTAATTGTCCTTAATTGTTGGATTAGACAATGGAGCTAGAAAAATATAAACATATGGAAAATAATGCAAAAGCTAAACATTCTTTTGTCACTATCTATGTTTATATGAAGCAATCTACTCACAGAAATCATTTGTTTCTCTTCTATTAAAACTCATGGAATTGTATCTAGGATATACTGCAACATATTTAACATATATAAGACTGCTTGCCATCTTGGGGGGGGTGGAGGGAGGGAGAGGAAAAAATGAAACATAAGCAAGTGCAAGGGATAATGTTGTAAAAAATTACCCTGGCATGGATTCTGTCAATACAAAGTTATTATTAAATAAAATTAAATTAAAATTAAAAAAAAAACTCAGGGAGAAATATCATGTGTAATAGTTCTGAGTAACCCAATAAAAAAAGTATTCTCTCCATCATAGATTTCTTGCTTATTAATATTAACTTTCAGCTCATCATACATTTCTTACACATTTATTATTATTGAAGGCCATGATGGCAGACAGTGAGAAAAGAAAGACAAAACAGAACATATGATTAAACATCTTTTTTTTTTTTTTAATTTTTTATTTAATAATTACATTATATTGACACTCATTTCTGTTCCGATTTTTTTTCCCCTCCCTCCCTCCACCGCCTCCCCTAGATGGCAAGCAGTCCTTTATATGTTGGATATGTTGCAGTATATCCTAGATACAATATATGTTTGCAGAACCGAACAGTTCTCTTGTTGCGTAGGGAGAATTGGATTCAGAAGGTATAAATAATCCGGGAAGAAAAACAAAAATGCAGATAGTTCACATTCGTTTCCCAGTGTTCTTTCTTTGGGTGTAGCTGCTTTTGTCCGTCATTTATCAATTGAAACTCAGGTCTCTTTGTCAAAGAAATCCACTTCCATCAAAATATGTCCTCATACAATATCGTTGTCGAAGTGTATAATGATCTCCTGGTTCTGCTCATTTCACTTAGCATCAGTTCATGTAAGTCTCGCCAGTCCTCTCTGTATTCATCCTGCTGGTCATTTCTTACAGAACAATAATATTCCATAACATTCATATACCACAATTTACCCAGCCATTCTCCAATTGATGGGCATCCATTCATTTTCCAGTTTCTAGCCACTACAAACAGGGCTGCTACAAACATTTTGGCACATACAGGTCCCTTTCCCTTCTTTAGTATTTCTTTGGGATATAAGCCCAATAGAAACACTGCTGGATCAAAGGATATGCACATTTTGATAATTTTTGGCATAATTCCAGATTGCTCTCCAGAATGGTTGGATTCGTTCACAACTCCACCAACAATGCATTAGTGTCCCAGTTTTCCCGCATCCCCTCCAACATTCATCATTATTTTTTCCTGTCATCTTAGCCAATCTGACAGGTGTGTAGTGGTATCTCAGAGTTGTCTTAATTTGCATTTCTCTGATCAATAATGATTTGGAACACTCTTTCATATGAGTGGTAATAGTTTCAATCTCATCCTCTGAAAATTGTCTATTCATATCCTTTGACCATTTATCAATTGGAGAATGGCTTGATTTCTTATAAATTTGAGTCAGTTCTCTATATATTTTGGAAATGAGGCCTTTATCAGAACCTTTAACTGTGAAAATGTTTTCCCAGTTTGTTGCTTCCCTTCTAATCTTGTTTGCATTAGTTTTATTTGTACAAAGGCTTTTTAATTTGATGTAATCGAAATTTTCTATTCTGTGATCAGTAATGGTCTCTAGTTCATCTTTGGTCACAAATTTCTTTCTCCTCCACAAGTCTGAGAGATAAACTATTCTATGTTCCTCTAATTTATTTATAATCTCGTTCTTTATGCCTAGGTCATAGACCCATTTTGATCTTATCTTGGTATATGGTGTTAAGTGTGGGTCCATGCCTAATTTCTGCCATACTAATTTCCAATTATCCCAGCAGTTTTTATCAAATAATGAATTCTTTTCCCAGAAGTTAGAGGCTTTGGGTTTGTCAAACACTAGATTGCTATAATTGACTATTCTGTCTTGTGAGCCTAGCCTTTTCCACTGATCCACTAATCTATTTCTTAGCCAATACCAAATGGTTTTGGTGACTGCTGCTTTATAATATAATTTTAGATCAGGTACAGCTAGGCCACCTTCATTTGATTTTTTTTTCATTAATTCCCTTGAGATTCTCGACTTTTTATTGTTCCATATGAATTTTGTTGTTATTTTTTCTAGATCAATAAAATATTTTCTTGGAAGTCTGATTGGTATAGCACTAAATAAATAGATTAGTTTAGGGAGTATTGTCATCTTTATTATGTTTGCTCGGCCGATCCAAGAGCACTTAATATTTTTCCAATTATTTAAGTCTGACTTTATTTGTGTGGAGACTTTTTTATAATTTTGTTCATATAATTCCTGACTTTCCTTTGGTAGATAGATTCCCAAATATTTTATGGTATCAACAGTTATTCTGAATGGAATTTCTCTTTGTATCTCTTGCTGTTGGGTTTTGTTGGTGATGTATAAAAATGCTGAGGATTTATGGGGATTTATTTTGTAGCCAGCTACTTTGCTAAAATTATGAATTATTTCCAATAGCTTTTTGGTAGAATCTCTG
This sequence comes from Antechinus flavipes, assembly GCF_016432865.1. Lineage (NCBI taxonomy): Eukaryota > Metazoa > Chordata > Mammalia > Dasyuromorphia > Dasyuridae > Antechinus > Antechinus flavipes. The sequence continues at coordinate 21,487,951 of NC_067400.1, forward strand.
GGGTTCTCTAGGTATACCATCATATCATCTGCAAAGAGTGAGAGTTTGGTTTCCTCATTGCCTACTCTAATTCCTTTTATATCTTTCTCGACTCTTATTGCCGAGGCTAGTGTTTCTAATACGATATTAAATAATAATGGTGATAGTGGGCAACCTTGCTTCACTCCAGATCTTACTGGGAAAGGTTCCAGTTTTTCCCCATTGCATATGATGCTTACTGATGGTTTTAAATATATGCTCCTGACTATTTTAAGGAAAAGTCCATTTATTCCTATGCTCTCAAGTGTTTTTATTAGGAATGGTGTTGGATTTTATCAAATGCTTTTTCTGCATCTATTGAGATGATCATGTGGTTTTTGTTTGTTTGGTTATTGATATAGTCAATTATGCTAATAGTTTTCCTAATATTGAACCAGCCCTGCATTCCTGGTATAAATCCTACTTGGTCATAGTGTATTATCCTGGTGACAATTTTCTGTAATCTTTTTGCTAATATTTTATTTAAGATTTTAGCATCAATATTCATTAGGGAGATTGGTCTATAATTTTCTTTCTCTGTTTTCAGCCTACCTGGTTTAGGTATCAGTACCATATCTGTGTCATAAAAGGAGTTTGGTAGGACTCCTTCAATCCCTATTTTTTCAAATAGTTTATATAACATTGGAGTTAATTGTTCTTTAAATGTTTGGTAGAATTCACATGTAAATCCATCTGGTCCTGGGGATTTTTTCTTAGGGAGTTGATTGATAGTTTGTTCTATTTCTTTTTCTGAGATGGGACTGTTTAGGATATTTACTTCTTCCTCTGTTAGTTTGGGCAAGCTGTATTTTTGGAGGTATTTTTCTATTTCATTTAAGTTGTCGAATTTATTGGCATAAAGTTGGGCAAAGTAACTCCTAATTATTGCTCTAATTTCCTCTTCGTTAGTGGTGAGTTCTCCCTTTTCATTTTTAAGACTAACAATTTGATTTTCCTCTTTCCTTTTTTTAATCAGATTTACTAAGGGTTTGTCTATTTTGTTGGTTTTTTCATAGAACCAACTCTTAGTTTTATTAATCAATTCAATAGTTTTTTTACTTTCAATTTTATTGATCTCACCTTTTACTTTTAGAATTTCAAGTTTAGTGTTTGACTGGGGGTTTTTAATTTGTTCCTTTTCTAGCATTTTTAATTGCAAACCCAATTCATTGACCTTCTCTTTCTCTATTTTATACAAATAGGCCTCTAGAGATATGAAATTTCCCCTTATTACCGCTTTGGCTGCATCCCATACATTTTGGTATGATGTCTCATTATTATCGTTTTCTTGGGTGAAGTTATTAATTATGTCTATGATTTGCTGTTTTACCCAATCATTCTTTAGTATGAGATTATTTAGTTTCCAATTATTTTTTGGTCTACTTCCCCCTGCTTTTTTGTTGAATGTAATTTTCATTGCATCGTGGTCTGAAAAGGATGCATTTACTATTTCTGCCTTACTACATTTGAGTTTGAGGTTTTTATGTCCTAATATATGGTCAATTTTTGTATAGGTTCCATGAACTGCTGAAAAGAAAGTGTATTCCTTTCTGTCTCCATTACATTTTCTCCAGAGATCTATCATATCTAGCTTTTCTAGTATTCTGTTTACCTCTTTGACTTCTTTCTTATTTATTTTCTGGTTTGATTTATCTAATTCTGAGAGTGCAAGGTTAAGATCTCCCACTATTATAGTTTTACTGTCTATTTCTTCTTGCAGCTCTCTTAGTTTCTCTTTTAAGAATTTAGATGCTACTCCACTTGGTGCATATATGTTTAATATAGATAGTGCTTCATTATCCATGCTACCCTTTAGCAAGATATAGTGTCCTTCCTTATCTCTTTTAATTAGGTCAATTTTTGCTTTAGCTTGATCTGAGATCAGGATGGCTACCCCTGCTTTTTTGACTTCACCTGAAGCATAGTAGATTTTGCTCCAACCTTTTACCTTTAACCTGCATGTATCTCCCCGCTTCAGGTGTGTTTCCTGTAAACAACATATTGTAGGATTCTGGCTTTTAATCCATTCTGCTAACCGCTTCCTCTTTATGGGGGAGTTTACCCCGTTCACGTTTATGGTTAGAATGACCAATTCTGTATTACTTGCCATCTTGTTAACCCGGTTTATGCTTTCCTCCCTTCTTTCCCCTTTCCCCCCCTTCCCAGTATTAAGCTTGTGAGCACCACTTGCTTCTCACAGCCCTCCCTTTTTAGTATCCCTCCCCCCGCCTTAGAGTTCCTCCCCCTATCTTACCCCTTTCCCTCCCAGTTCCCGTATTCCCTTCCCCTTAGCTTATTCCTTCCCTTTTCACTTTTCCCTTCTCACTTTTCAATGAGATGGGAGAAGTTTCACCATAGATTGAATATGTCTTAAGATTTTTCACTTAAAGCCAATTCTGAAGGCAGTAAGATACCCACTATATTCATCCCCCTCCATTCTTTCTCTCAGATATAATAGGTTTCCTATGCCTCTTCATGAGATGTACTACCCCCACTTTACCCTTTTTCTGGTACAATGTCCTTTCCACATCAATTTCTAGAACAAGGTATACATGTATTCTTTATACATCTATATAGTCAAAATATAGTTCCCAAGATTAATCTTTACCTTTTTAGATTTCTCTTGAGTTCTATATTTGTAGATCAAACTTTTTGTTAAGTTCTGGTTTTTTCATCAGAAATAGATGAAATTCGCTTACTTCGTTGAATGTCCATCTTCTTCCCTGGAAAAAGATGCTCATTCTCGCTGGGTAAGTTATTTTTGGTTGCATACCAAGTTCCTTAGCCTTTCGGAATATCATATTCCAGGCCCTTCGATCTTTTAATGTGGATGCTGCCAGATCCTGGGTGATCCTTATTGTGGCTCCTTGATACTTGAATTGGGTTTTTCTAGCCGCTTGCAATATTTTTTCTTTCATCTGAGGGTTCTGGCATTTGGCCACTATATTCCTTGGTGTTTTGATTTTAGGATCCCTTTCAGTGGGTGATCGATGAATCCTTTCAATGTTTATTTTTTCCTCTGTTCCTATGACTTCTGGGCAGTTCTCTTTGATAATTTCCTGGAAGACAGTGTCCAGGCTCTTTTTTTCATCATGTTTTTCTGGGAGTCCAATGATTCTCAGATTGTCTCTCCTGGATCTGTTTTCCAGGTCTGTTGTCTTCCCCAGAAGGTATTTCACATTTTTCTCCATTGTTTGATTTTTTTGGATTTGCTTGACTGATTCTTCTTGTCTCCTCGAGTCATTCAATTCCACTTGTTCAATTCTGATTTTCAGTGAAGTATTCTCTTCACTCACTTTTTTAAAATCTTTCTCTAATTGTCCATTGAGTTCTTTTGTTCTGTGGAATTTTTTTCCATTTCGCCAATTTTGTTTTTTAGAGAGCTGTTTTCTGTTTCCAGTTCACTAATCCTATTTTTCAAGGATTTTACTTCTTTATCCACTCTCTCTTTAACTGACTTCTCCAGGCTCTTTTGCCAAGCCACCCTCTCCTTTTCCCAAGCCTCCCTCTCCTTTTGCCAAGCCTCACTCTGCTTTCCCCATTTTTCTTCTAGCTCCCTTGTGAGAGCCTTTTTAATCACTTCTATGAGGTTCATCTGTGCTGAGGAACAGACGATCTCCTCCTTTGGGGAATCACCTGGGGACTGCCTGTTTTTAGTCTCCTCAGGATTTAGAGTCTGCTCTCTATCTGTGTAGAAGCTGTCTAGGGTTAAAGTCCTCTTCAGCTTCTTGCTCATTCTGTCTATTAATCAGAGACAAACTACCAAAGAAAAACAGAAAAAAACTGGAGTCTTTCTTTGGGGGGGGGGGGCTGGGTGTGTTACCGAGCTTCCTCTACAGACTGCAGGGGGCAGCAGTGAGGCACTAGCAGGACTGTGCTGCGCCTGCGCTCTGAGATCCCAAAGCGTGCTGAGTCACTGAGGGGGGGGGAAGGGGGGGGGCGGCCAGGTCCTGAGAGACTCCAGCTGTTTGGGGTTGTGTTCTTCAGCCCCGGTGTTTTTAGCTTCTCTGCTGGGCTGTTGACTTGCTGCAGGTTCCAAACCTGTAGCGAAGCTCTCCCCGCAGAGACGGCTGCGATCACTCCCCACCCCCTCTCAGCTCTGCTCCCGTGCCCTCACTGCCGCTGCCCGCCGCCTGCGCCCGATCTAAAACCGCCCCAGCCCTCCAGTAAAGACAGACCTTTCTTGGCGGATCTCAAGGATGGCTTCTCTTGGTAACTATTTGTGGGTTTTTTTCAGTCAAGCATTGATTCAGAGGCTTGTAATGAAGTGGATAGTGAGAGAAAGCGCGGAGCTTATGCAGCTGTGAGCCTCCTCTCCGCCATCTTAACCGGAAGCTCTTCCTCTCTTTTTCTTTTTCTTTCATTATCTTAATATGAATTCTCCCCCTGCTATATTAATCAATATTCCTACTTAGTTCTACAGAGTCATGAATTGGCTCACGTTTTTGTTCTGGTAGTTTGCAATAAAGTGTTAACTGTTTTCTGAAATTAGTTTATCTGGATTATAAGTAGAGAACTTCCCTTGTTAAATCAAATTTGTTTGAGCAATATCTAAATCACATCCTCCAAAGAGCAGTAATTGTCCTTAATTGTTGGATTAGACAATGGAGCTAGAAAAATATAAACATATGGAAAATAATGCAAAAGCTAAACATTCTTTTGTCACTGTCTATGTTTATATGAAGCAATCTACTCACAGAAATCATTTGTTTCTCTTCTATTAAAACTCATGGAATTGTATCTAGGATATACTGCAACATATTTAACATATATAAGACTGCTTGCCATCTTGGGGGGGGGTGGAGGGAGGGAGAGGAAAAAATGAAACATAAGCAAGTGCAAGGGATAATGTTGTAAAAAATTACCCTGGCATGGATTCTGTCAATACAAAGTTATTATTAAATAAAATAAAATTAAAATTAAAAAAAAAAACTCAGGGAGAAATATCATGTGTAATAGTTCTGAGTAACCCAATAAAAAAAGTATTCTCTCCATCATAGATTTCTTGCTTATTAATATTAACTTTCAGCTCATCATACATTTCTTACACATTTATTATTATTGAAGGCCATGATGTCAGACAGTGAGAAAAGAAAGACAAAACAGAACATATGATTAAACATCTTTTTTTTTTTTAAATGAAGTATTTGCAAAAAGATTACAGAAAATCATCACCAGGATAATACACTATGACCAAGTAGGATTTATACCAGGAATGCAGGGCTGGTTCAATATTAGGAAAACTATTAGCATAATTTACTATATCAATAACCAAACAAACAAAAACCATATGATCATCTCAATAGATGCAGAAAAAGCATTTGATAAAATCCAACATCCATTCCTAATAAAAACACTTGAGAGCATAGGAATAAATGGACTTTTCCTTAAAATAGTCAGGAGCATATATTTAAAACCATCAGTAAGCATCATATGCAATGGGGAAAAACTGGAACCTTTCCAGTAAGATCTGGAGTGAAGCAAGGTTGCCCACTATCACCATTATTATTTAATATCGTATTAGAAACACTAGCCTCGGCAATAAGAGTCGAGAAAGAAATTAAAGGAATTAGAGTAGGCAATGAGGAAACCAAACTATCACTCTTTGCAGATGATATGATGGTATACCTAGAGAACCCCAGAGATTCTACTAAAAAGCTATTGGAAATAATTCATAATTTTAGCAAAGTAGCTGGCTACAAAATAAATCCCCATAAATCCTCAGCATTCTTATACACCACCAACAAAACCCAACAGCAAGAGATACAAAGAGAAATTCCATTCAGAATAACTGTTGATACCATAAAATATTTGGGAATCTATCTACCAAAGGAAAGTCAGGAATTATATGAGCAAAATTATAAAAAAGTCTCCACACAAATAAAGTCAGACTTAAATAATTGGAAAAATATTAAGTGCTCTTGGATCGGCCGAGCGAACATAATAAAGATGACAATACTCCCTAAACTAATCTATTTATTTAGTGCTATACCAATCAGACTTCCAAGAAAATATTTTATTGATCTAGAAAAAATAACAACAAAATTCATATGGAACAATAAAAAGTCGAGAATCTCAAGGGAATTAATGAAAAAAAAATCAAATGAAGGTGGCCTAGCTGTACCTGATCTAAAATTATATTATAAAGCAGCAGTCACCAAAACCATTTGGTATTGGCTAAGAAATAGATTAGTGGATCAGTGGAAAAGGCTAGGTTCACAAGACAGAATAGTCAATTATAGCAATCTAGTGTTTGACAAACCCAAAGCCCCTAACTTCTGGGAAAAGAATTCATTATTTGATAAAAACTGCTGGGATAATTGGAAATTAGTATGGCAGAAATTAGGCATGGACCCACACTTAACACCATATACCAAGATAAGATCAAAATGGGTCTATGACCTAGGCATAAAGAACGAGATTATAAATAAATTAGAGGAACATAGAATAGTTTATCTCTCAGACTTGTGGAGGAGAAAGAAATTTGTGACCAAAGATGAACTAGAGACCATTACTGATCACAAAATAGAAAATTTCGATTACATCAAATTAAAAAGCCTTTGTACAAATAAAACTAATGCAAACAAGATTAGAAGGGAAGCAACAAACTGGGAAAACATTTTCACAGTTAAAGGTTCTGATAAAGGCCTCATTTCCAAAATATATAGAGAACTGACTCAAATTTATAAGAAATCAAGCCATTCTCCAATTGATAAATGGTCAAAGGATATGAACAGACAATTTTCAGAGGATGAAATTGAAACTATTACCACCCATATGAAAGAGTGTTCCAAATCATTATTGATCAGAGAAATGCAAATTAAGACAACTCTGAGATACCACTACACACCTGTCAGATTGGCTAAGATGACAAGAAAAAATAATGATGAATGTTGGAGGGGATGCGGGAAAACTGGGACACTATTGCATTGTTGGTGGAGTTGTGAACGAATCCAACCATTCTGGAGAGCAATCTGGAATTATGCCCAAAAAATTATCAAATTTTGCATACCCTTTGATCCAGCAGTGTTTCTATTGGGCTTATATCCCAAAGAAATACTAAAGAAGGGAAAGGGACCTGTATGTGCCAAAATGTTTGTAGCAGCCCTGTTTGTAGTGGCTAGAAACTGGAAAATGAATGGATGCCCATCAATTGGAGAATGGCTGGGTAAATTATGGTATATGAATGTTATGGAATATTATTGTTCTGTAAGAAATGACCAGCAGGATGAATACGGAGAGGCTTGGAGAGACTTACATGAACTGCTGCTAAGTGAGATGAGCAGAACCAGGAGATCATTATACACTTCGACAACGATATTGTATGAGGACATATTTTGATGGAAGGGATTTCTTTGACAAAGAGACCTGAGTTTCAATTGATAAATGACGGACAAAAGCAGCTACACCCAAAGAAAGAACACTGGGAAACGAATGTGAACTATCTGCATTTTTGTTTTTCTTCCCGGGTTATTTATACCTTCTGAATCCATTTCTCCCTATGCAACAAGAGAACTGTTCGGTTCTGCAAACATATATTGTATCTAGGATATACTGCAACATATCCAACATATAAAGGACTGCTTGCCATCTAGGGGAGGGGGTGGAGGGAGGGAGGGAAAAAAAATTGGAACAGAAACGAGTGTCAATATAAAGTAATTATTAAATAAAAAAAAAAAAGAGTTAATAGTCAGGAGCACATCACTTTTGAAAAGAGACAGGGTAAAATAGGAGAGAAAATAGAGTAGACAGCAGGGATAGAATGAAGGAAAGTATAGTTATCAATCCTAACTGTGAAAACATTTTTGAAGCAAATTTCTTTGATACAGTCCCCATTTCTCAAATATATAGAAAAAATGTGTCAAATTTAAAATAAGGGCCACTCCCCAAGTGACAAATGATCAAAAATATGAAGTTTTCAGATGAAGTAATCAAAACTCTCTGTAGTCATATGAAAAATGTTCTTTAAATCACTATTGATTGGAGAAATACACATTAAACAACACTGAGGTACTTCATCACACTTAGTGAATTGACTAAGATGAAATAAAATGAAAATGACAAAAGTTGAAAGGGAAGTGAGAAAATTGAAACATCGATGTTTTGTTGGTGGAATTGTGAACTAATTCAGCTATTATGTAAAATAATTTGGAACTATGTATATATATATTTGCAGCAACTCTTTTCTGAGGACAAAAAAATTGGAAACTAAAAGAATGCCCATCAATTGGGGTAACAGCTGAACATTTGTGATAGAATGTATTTCAATATAAGAAATTATTATCTTGATTTTCTCAAAAAAACCTGGATTTACATGAATGATGTAATGAATGTGAAATGAGGAGAATGAGAACAATACATACATACATACATATACATATATATATAAACAGCAACATTGTGCAATTACCAACTATGAATGACTTAAGAAATACAATGATTCAAGGAAATTCTAAAGGATGTATCATGGAAGCTGCTATCTATTCCCAAAGAATGAACTGATGGAAAACATATTTTTGTTGGGGTTTTTATTTTGGTCTTATACAGGGTGGCTATTATGGAAGTATATTTAACATGGTTTTATATATATATATATATATATTCTATATCAAATTGCATACCTTCTCAATATATATTCTATATCAAACTGCATACCTTCTCAATGAGGGGATGGGAAGAGAAGGAGAGGATTTGGAACTCACTTTTTAAAATGAATGTTGAGTATTATTTTTACAATAAATCAGGGGAAAATAAAAATGTTTAATTGCAAAACAAAAAACCCACTAAAAACAAGAGAAAAACATGCAGAAAAAGAAAAGTATTTTATTTATTTATTTACTGTTCTGACATCAATTCTTGACCTCGAAAACATAAATTTTGTCTCTAATATTTTTTGTGAATTAAACAACCATATTACTATTATTTGGTTATTTCTCTTTGTGATCTACTTTTAGATATATATATATATATATCAGAATGATTTGCAATTTTCTAGTCCAGCTCATTTAATAGATGAAGAAACTGAGGAAAATACAGTTAAATAACTTGCCTAAATTCGCACCACCTAGTATCTGAGGTCAGATTTGAACATGCATTTTCATGACTTCAGATTCAGCACTCTGTCCAATGTAAGTCTAATTGCCCAAAGCAGCTATAGAAGCCAATGAAGGAAATCTGCTATTGCCCACTACTGTAGCAAAATGTTTTATAAACCAAATTGAAATTCTATACACATATCAGGGTTACTCTGTTTCATTATTACAAAATCAGGCTAGCTACATCTGTCTTTCAAGATTTTAGTAAAACTTTTTTTTGTTTGTTTTTGGACAAAAGGGTAGAGAACAACTAATCTGGAGTTGGGAAGACCCCAATTCAGGTCTAGCCTTAGCCACTTACTAAACTTAGGACATGGGGCAAGTCAATTAAACTTTCTTGTACTCCTTTTTCTTCTATATCAGACAATAATTTTCCTCACTCAAGAAACAGCTCTTAGACATGACTGTTACTGTCTAGTATGTTTTCCCTTAAGAATTCTGGAGGTATTTGTCCCAACAATTTCAACACTTCTATGAAAATACCATTGACTTTATTCTTTTTTTTTTAAACCTGAAAAAAAAATATATATATACACACATGTATATACATGTATATAAAGAGAGAGAAAGAGAAGAAGAAGAAAACGGCTAAGGGAAGAGAGGGAGGAGAGACAGATGGGGGGAGAAAGAGAGAAAGAAAGAGAGAGAGAGAGAGAGAGAGAGAGAGAGAGAGAAGAAAGAGAGAAAGAAAGAGAGAGAGAAAGGGAGAGAGGGAGAGAGAGAAAAAGAGAGAGAGGGAGAGAGAAAGAAAAAGAGAGAGAGAGAGGAAATAGATTTAGATATATTTGCTGGTCAAGCTGAAATTGTAAAGAGTATTATATTTAAGAAGATGCATTTTAGAATCAAACTAAAAATAAATCACATTCTACCACATTCAGCTCAAATATGTCACTCTTCTAAAAATCTCCAAATTGTCATCTGTCAGATTTTCCATTTACTATATCATCTTTATGCTTGTTCAGGAAGAAAAAATGAAGTTTTGTTCATTTCATTTTAAGCTTTAGGTTTAAAATTTTCTGAGTTTCTAGGTTTAAAGGTTTGCAGCTTAAGACAAGGGTTTATTCTTGCATGATATGTTAATGAGTTTCTGACTTACAGAATACATAAAGAGAACTAGTTATATCCAGACAGAGCAGCACCACTATATATGGGCATATTTCTTATTTTCAAAGTTCTTCTTAGTCTCACCCACTATACCTTATCTCTTGTCTCTTTCCCTTTTCTCTAGCTCTCTCCCATGACTGGAATATATTTTCTGTACATCCACTGATTAGAACCCTTAATTTCCTTCAAGGTTCAGCTAAAACATCACGTTCCTTCCACACAAATTACCTTATACCTATTTTGGAAATTCTTTTGGCATCTTTATCTTTGTCTCTGTGTCTCTCTCTGTCTCTCTCTGTCTCTGTGTGTGTCTCTTTCTGTTTTTAATCTGTCTCTCTGTCTCTTCATTCTTTCTTTTCCTCTCTTTCTATTTCTCTGTCTCTTTCCTTTTCTCTTTCTGTCATGCTGTCTTTCACTGTTTCTGTCTCTCTGTGTATGTGTATACACACACACACATATATATATATATACATATAATATATATATGTATATATATGCATATGTGTGAATATATATATATGCATATGTGCACATACACATACTGTCCTGAGTTTTGATTTTGATATGCACAAATTCAATTGTTTCATGAAAGTGGAAAAGGAAAAATGCAGAAGCCAAAAACTAACCTCCATTTTCTCAATGTCTTAAGGCCCAAGTACTTTTAAAGCATTGTCTCACTGGATGCCAGGAGTGAAGGAGTCAAGATGTCAAGATGCAGCCAAAGAGAAAATGAGCAAAGAGAGTAGTAAGTTAGGGCCAAATGAGACCTTTCTGAAATATTCTCCTGTTTAGAGTCCCCAATTAGAAAAGTTTGATGATTGCAGAGCATTGACTTCGGATAAAAGTTGTGTGATGGTAAATAAGTCTAATCTCCTTTCACATGATGACCCTCCATGGAAGGCTGGAAGACAGCATTCATGCTCCCTTCACATCTTATTTCCTACAGGCTAAACAGTGTTTATTTCTTTGGTGAAAACTCATTTAGAGAGTTTAATGTCTTTCAGCTTTCTGCTTTACTTCCTCTGGACACTCTCTAGGTCAACAATGACCTTTCTAAGTCATAACATCAAAAGCAAAATACAGAACCACTAGGTGCTGAGCAATAATGAGCAAGAATATTGTTCCTAAAACTGGGTGGAACTGAGTCCAAATGATTCCAGACACTTACTAGTTGTATGGTCTTGAAAATGTGACTTCAGTTTTTTTTTTTTTCCATTTGTAAAATGAGGACAATAGCACCTACCTCCCGATTTTTTGAAGATGCAATGAAATATGTTCATTTGAGGCAGTGAGATACTCAGTAGATAGATCACTGGGCCTGGATTCAGGAAGATCTAAGTTCAAAATCTGTCCTCAGACATTTACTAGCTGTGTGACTCTGGAGAAGGCAATTTGTCTTTTTCTTAATCCACTGAAGAAGGAAATGCCGAACTATTCCAGTATTCTTGTCAAGAAAATCATCTTCTTCTTCCTCCCCCTCCTCCTCTCCTTCTCCTTTCTTCCCCTTCTCCCCATTCTCCTCCCCCTTCTTCTCCTCCTCATCTTTCTTCTTTCTTCCTCCTTCTCCTCCTCTTCCTCCTCCTCCAGCTGTCCCTCCTCCTCCTTCTATTTACTGTAAATCCCAAAACTGAGGTCTTAGCACTTACTCAAGCACTGAGGCCAAGTAAAGAATCCACATAATTTGACACTCTAAGAATTCATGATTTCAGTATGTGTCATTGTTTCACCAATGAAACAGATCATAATTTCTCTTTGATGTTTGTGACTTATCGTGAGTTTGAAAAAAAAAAAATCTAATGACTGACCATACAGTAATTAATTCCTTCAAATTTAGCTAAATTTTCCCTCAGGGAAAGGAGACATAGCTGTTGTTTGGTTCATACTTATAGTTTATTCAAACTTTATAAGGCTTGTAAAATTTGTTATTTCAGAATATTTGGTATGGTTATAAAAATCTGTTTGTAAAAAGATCTCAGTATTTTGTTGTTATTATTGTTTGGTTCTTTTAGATGTCTATGAATCTTTTTTACTCCATTTGGAATTTTCTTTGCAACAATACTGGAGTGGTTTACCATTTCCTTTTCCAGTTCATTTTAAAGATGAAAAAATCAAGAACAACAAAATTAACTGACTTATCTAGGGCCACACAATAAGTGCTGAATTCATATCTGACCCCAATGTTCTATCCATTGCACCACCCAGCTGCCCAAAAAGAATGTAATATGTAATTTTCGACTAAGTGACTCACTTTAATAGATTTGTAGTTCAACCAATATACCAGAGAAATTTCCAGTGTAATGTACTCAATAAGTAGTTGTCTATCCTCCTCAAGGCATGGGAAAACCGTACTAAACTATATAGCTAATTAAGTTTTTTCATATCATTATCAAAATTTCTTTATCAATTATCAAAATTGACATAGACACAAATTTACTTCTTGTAATTTCAATAGATTGAATCACTTTTTGCACTTTGGGATGGAACCAAACAACCCTATTCTACCCGACAGGGCCTCAAACATTTGAAGAGAAATGCCATGTTCTATCTAAACATTAAGCCATTTTCAATAAATTAGTTGCTTCAAACATTTTAATGCCATCTTATGATCATTTGTTAAGAACCTACTATATTCTAGACATTGTTAAGAAAGACAAATATATATATATGAAACCAACTTTGCCTTCAAGTACAAAAAAAGCACTCAAATAGACTTTCTCAAATCATATTACCTGCCAACATCAAAAGGCTAGTCAATGGAAAAGCAAGATATTCCATTCACTTTTCTTCACGGTTGGGAGAAGTCAAGAGAAAGGCCTTCATCATGTTAGATTGATTGTATGTAACTGATTCAGAAGAAGACAAGTAATATACAGTGGTCAGACAGTGATTGGTAAATATCTGTACCAATGAAGAAAATACCACATTCTTGAGATCACAAATCATCTGAAAATGTTATCATATCAGAACTCAAAACTATTTCCTAAGAAGTAACAAAAATTCACAAATTGTTAATCTGTTATCACTGAAGCCCCAAAAAAAAACACCTAAGGAAAGATGCAAGAAATAAATCAGATCTAAAGCAGTGATCTGCACAAATTGGTAGAGGGAATATGCAAATTCCAGATCAAAACAGGCCAAAGCTCTTATGAGAAGATAGCTCCCAAATGAGTTAGCGCAGAGAAATATTGTGTTTATTCCACCAGCTTTTCAGAAATAGCAGTCTAGCTATTTCCATTAATAGCAATTTTTAACTTTGTTGGCTCCAAACTTCTGTATTAGGAAAAAAAGCTAACCCATATGATATAGCAATAAAGATTTTTGTGATGTATGTCACCTTGGTTGAAACTGAAAAAGTCCCTTTGGACACAGCAGGTAAGAGTAATAAGTGCTTATACATGCATATTTTCATTTTAAAGAAGAGAAAATCCTAATATGCTCCTTTGCTTAGATGCTATCAAAAGAAGAACCTGCATCAGAGGTGTATAAGGCACAAGCAAGAGAAAACAAAATCCACTAACAGTGTTGCAGATAAAAAGCACAAGAGAATCCGGAAAGAAAAAAATGTCAGGATAAATCACATCATCTGACGTGTATTAAAGGCTCAAATTTGAAAGGCACAGATTTGGAATGGGGATCCACTGGGTCTCCTTAGATGCATATTCCTGTTTTGCACCTGTAATTGCCAATAGATAAAAAATCAGAGATGAAAATATAATAAAAACAACAACACCTGCATTTGTTCTCCAGAGAACAGGAAAACTGTCACAGTTAGTGAAGCAAAGCCTTAGTGAAATGGTAGTAGGCATACAGTTTCCCATGGAAAGGATAAAAGTGCTGAATAAACAGTATATTATCTGTCCTAAAAGAGAACGGGAGCAACAGCCCCACAGGTCTTCAAATATAGGATGACAGCCAATTATTTTTTGTTGTTGTTTGTTTGTTTGTATGCTACTAGGTGAAAATCTGGACAAATTATGAGCATCATCCAAATGTTCTCAAGATGAGAGAAAGGTAAAATTATTTTGAATATGCATTTTTAGACTGCATTAGAGTTAATTTTTAGTCACTGTGAAAAAGTTAATGCTCACTCCCATGTCTCTATTTTTAATAAATTTGTGCCTCTATCCAAACTTTTCATTCTTAAAATGAACCAGAAAAAGAACGGTGTTCCACATGAAAGCTCAATAACATGTACCATGACAGCTTTGGTAATCAATTCATTCTTTTGATCAAAGGTGAGTCAAGAAGGCCGGTAAGTTTATCTTTACCTACCAAACCAATTAAGTGCTGGTTAATTCAATTTTTGAAACAGATTTATGGATTTTGTTGGTATGTAGAATTCCTCATGGTAGAATCTTTTCCAATCAGAGAACATCCACTCTGTAAGTTAGAAGCTTTATTGTCTGGGAGCTTTGGGAAGTAAGTGATATAAAGCCAGGAGTCAGAGGTAGTACTTTTCTTATATCCGAGGTGGATCTAACTATCTACTACCTCACACTTCCCTTTCCATCACAGAATGACTCGATCAATCTACTATATGAAAAGTAGAGATGCAAAACTCATCCAAGTAGAGGTTGGAACTCTATTTGGAACTGGCTAGGTAGAATCCTGGGTTTAAAGTCAGGAATATTTGGATTCAAATTTGCTTTCAAAAGTTTACTGATTGTGTAACTCAGGACAAGTCAAATTAATCTCTATCTTCCTTAATTTCCTTACTTTAAAATGGGATAATAATAACACTTACCTTCCAGGATTGCTGTGAGGATAAAATAAGACAGTATTTGTACAGCACTTCTCTAGAACTATATGTAAATATTATAGAATAGATGCTTAATAAATATTTGTCAAATCTGCATCTACTTGATGCAAATCCCTCCATTCCTTCTGGTATACAGTGTATACAATGCCTTTCCCCAAGAGAATGTAATAAACTTGAGGCTGTGAATAAACACTAAAAAATGTATATATATATATACACACACATATATATAAAATGTATATATGTGTATATTTATGATATGTATATAATATATATGTATTTGTGTGTATATTTTTTTTGAGAAAGACAATGCACCGTGAATATTTAACAGTGTTAAACAGTAATACTTAAAACACATTTTTCTAATTTAATCCAGTTAAATTTAATCACACATATATGTATACATGAATACATTTTCATTTATTTTCCTAGTGAATAATTAATTAATTCTTGCTGATTGATGGATTAGAATACAAACTGGAATGAAGAATTATAAGGTTTTAGTGAAAATCTAAAATCCTTAGTGTAAAAATTATAAATTAAAAATAAGCTCCAACATCATTTTACCCTGTGTATATTTATTTTTCAAACTTTTGCGTTTCTGCAAGTGAACGGATTGTCATGGTATCTCTCCAGCAGGGACTAGCCACAGCTCAGTTCCCACTTACCCTGAAGCTATACAGCTGCCTATTGACATTTCTCAGTGTGATGTTAAATGAGCCTATGGGAGCCCAAATGTTGCCATATATGTAACAAGAGTTCTAAGTTCAGCTAATAAAAAGAAATATTGGTTTAATGACTACTAGCCCAAGGAAGATTCTATTAAATGCTACATTTACTCCCAAATAATAGTGCCACAGAGTTGTCTGATATCTTTTATACAAGGTGTTTGGACTTTATGCATGGATAATGTTAATATCAACATAATTGTTGAAAGCTTATTTAAGGTGTCTTAGCAACCCTGTCTTCCACAGCAATTCACATTTTAACCATGGTTACTTTTAAAACAAGATGCCAATCATGCAGAAAATAATGAGATCGCTCCTCACCTCAATTTTCTCTTGGCCAGTTTTATTTTTGGATTCAGAATTATAGAACTGCCATAAGATTGTCTGAAGACAGTATTGTTTGCTTTATGGATGGGTACATTCTAGGGGAAACTAGATACAATTTGAATATTTATTTCATAAAGAGTACAAACTATGGTGATTATTACAAAATTGAAGATATCTTGATATAGTGGGACATATATGAATTTAAAAACTTTTCTTGCAAATATAGTTTAAAAAGTGTATTGTTCTATTATTTGTTCTTCTTTTCATTCATCAACATTTTGATGGATTGATGGTTGATTTCTTCATCAATATTTTACAATATTTTCTTGGTTCAGAGATTTATACTTGATGACATTATTAAGTTTCTACCCCTAGACTGTTCTAATAAATTCATAAGTTCATCGTCAAAATTCCTCTTATTTTGGTAATTATAAAAATACAGACGATATGGTTTATGCAATCATACTTCAGGAAACAAATAAAGTATAATGGTAGGTATGGACTTTCAGATTGGAGACATATGTAGAAACATTATGTAAAATGATTCAATAATGTAATTTTAAAATTATATAAATTTGATTTTTGGTGGACCTATAATCTCTTCAATGTGCTTGGCCCTCCTGAAGATATATACTAAAACTCATCTGTGCATGAGCATTATGAGACTTTCTTCCATGCCATTCATTTAACTTTTCCAAAGGAAAGCTTTCATGACAGATGTCCTCTTTCAAATATCAGCATTGTGGATGTGCAGCAAAATTAAGTCAGTGTTTACCCTTGCTATCAAATTTATTAAGAATGATATGATATGATTTGATATGATATGAAAGCTACATATAAATTATCTCATGATCCATCAAAGAAAATAGGAGGCAATTGGCATCAATAGTTCTGTGTTGCTTTAATTTTCAACCCTCAAAAATCTAGTTGGTTCCAAGAAAGATCCACTTCATTCTAGGGGGAGGGGAAGTGAGAATATTCACTTATGGTTGATAGTGAGGAGGAATAGAAGGAAAAATAAACTTAACATTAATAATGAAGATCACTTGTTGTCTTCTTTTATTCCATATCCCAGTGACTCATCAAAAACTCAACTAGATCATCAGTGTTAATGATGATCTTTCTCTCCAGTGATGAATATCATAATCTATCATGTCCGTCCTCTACCTATCCACTTTTCATCCTTCACTATTGACATTTAGTCTATCTTCCTTTTCTATCAATAAATTCATTAATGACATTTCTTTATTCTCATTCTTCTTTTGCATTCTTCACTGATCATGGGTTCTTACATGTTCACATCTGCCATGTACCCCCCAGGCTTCTATGAAGCATCTTTGTGAGATCTGCTATAAAATATGAGTAAAGAAAAGTAATTTGGCTAAGTATCAAAGCTTCTACATCTGCACATTTTGGGGAAATTTTCCTACAGTCTGAAAAAAAAACATCTTTGTATCAATTATAAAGAAATGGAGCATTATCTTTTTGTGTTTTTCTTAAGTGCCAAACATAGTACCAGACACATAGTAAGCATTTAATAAATGTCTATTGATTGATTCTATTCTTTTCAAGTGGAATAGTTATTCAATTTTTAATTCAAAAATCCCTGATCTATAAGTATCTGTGACAGTTTATGAGCTTTGCTTGTAAAGTCAAAATCAACATCCAGAAGATTAAAACTAAATCAATGGGGTTTCCATTATTGTTGAAAACAATGAATTTCAATTCTAAAGTTTTAGTGATTTTAGAAATTACATTGCTCATCCTAAAAACATCTAAACTTTTTTTTTCTTTTTGTCAGAACTATTTATTTGGGCCACGAAGTGTTTTATGAGAAAACAAAATATTGCAAGCTCTATTAAAAATGTAGCACTACAGTGAGAGAAAAAAAATGATGAAATAGCAGTGGCTTCCTTAAGGAGATTTTAAAAAACTG
This sequence comes from Antechinus flavipes, assembly GCF_016432865.1. NCBI lineage: Eukaryota > Metazoa > Chordata > Mammalia > Dasyuromorphia > Dasyuridae > Antechinus > Antechinus flavipes. The sequence continues at coordinate 21,505,918 of NC_067400.1, forward strand.
CTATTACTAAAGAAAGGCACTATGAATCTATCTAGTCTTCCATTACTTCCTTGGAAATCCACCTTGCTGCTACTGTTTTTATTCAGAGATGCAAAGAGATGCTAAAAATGATTACTATGTTTTAAAAAGGCCAGGAGGAGGTGCTTGTTGATGTACTCTGAATATATGTGAATATATTCTGAATGTTAAGTAGAAATCTCTAGGTCTGCTTCCTGAGGACATGCAATAATGTCCTTCATGTAATCTCCATTTGAAAAAGCTCTCATGCCAGCTATGTGCATTCAAACTTCAATTATCCTTTGACTCCTCAGATAATACTTCTTTCTTGGTTGAACCTATGACTTTTAATCTCCCAGTTATGTACTATCTTCTTTCTTTAGAATGCATGCACCTTAAAGTAAGGATTGTCTTTCCTTTTACTTGTGTTAACTTATCAATGCCTGAGAAATAATAAATTATTACGATCTCTCTCTGTGTGTCTCTCTATCTCCTTCTCTCTCTGTCTCTGTCTCCCTCACTCTCTCTGTTTCTCTGTCTCTGTCTCGCTCTCTGTACCTGTCTCTCCCATTAACATTAGAATCATGACCAGACTAAGGAGACTTAGGATTTGCCTAGTGTATCAAAATTTTGAGACTGCTACAATGATCCTATTCATTTATCAGCATGGAAACAGTTGAGATCAGCTAAAGTCATCTTAGTTAACACATTCTCAATAAATTTTTCCCTAGAGCATTAAGCCCTCCTATCTCCCTTCATATTAGCCTCCAAACAATGTGAGGCCCATTTGCACTGGAAACTAAAATTGTTAGTTGCTAGGGCACTGCTCTCAACTATCAAAATATTTTAGGGAACCTTTAAGTCAAAGCAGTATATGTTATAATTATTGATGATTTTAATACAAAGATAGGGTGAAAATGCTACAAAAATAGTTCAGAAGTAATAAAGCTGAGAGACCAATATTTTGTGAAATCTTCAAAAGATATCAATTTATCTTCATACTTTTCTTTAGAAAAATGTTAGGAACGGTTTGTATAGCAAGCAAGTGAAAATGAGATCCATTGTACCTTGCACAAGCAAACTGTATTCCTGATATAAAAGTAATTTCTAAATCTGTTCTCTGTATGCATTCTATTTCTGATTTTCTGGGAATTTAAATCCATTTACCTTCCTGGGCACATTCCTCATGCTCACTACTCACATGTCCAGATCCCTTTTGCATCTTCCCTCATTAGAATATAAGCTCCTTAAGGGTAAAGAATGCTTTTTTGTATTCCCAGTTCTTAAATTGTAGTAAACACTTAATAACTATTTGATTCCATCCTTCTTTCCTTTGCAAAACTCTTAGAAGTAACTCTCTAGACCTTACCTATGAAACACTTTTGCAAATAAAAGAAAATTATAGTCTGTTTTCTACCTTTATGAAACTTGCCCTTCAGGCATTATTTCCAGTTTGTTCACCAGCCAGCTCAAACTGATGTCATCTCATCAATCCATTTTTTTTTTCTTTTTATTTCTATCCTAAGTGGCATTTCAGCTAAAGTGAATCTAAGATCTGTAGATCAAGGATCACAGGGGACCCCAACCCTGATTCTATTATTGTAATAATGAACACTGGAATACTGAGTTCAAAGAAAAGAAGTTCAACACAATTGGGAGAGAATAATATATAAAATGTATGAATTTTGTGTTCTATTTAAAAAGTAGAATAATTAGTATTGTGGATATTTAACAAAGATTAGTATTCTGAGAAATCAATGCTATTAACAGTATAAACGACTTACTAAATATCCCAATCATCTTTCTGTCAAGGAATATGAATGCAGTGCCTTTAAAGACATGGCATATAGCATTCCTCATGTTTTAGGAAACCCATATACAATAATACAACTCAGTCAATTAATTATTAGACCACTCCAAAATCTCTTCCAAGAAAACCCTGGATGGATACACAGTCAGACACTACTGAAATACCTCAACAACAAGATAATTTTCACCAGTTTTTTTTTCTTTTGTTGAAATTTATTATTGATGAAGCTTTCCAAAATATATGAATTATCTTCCATAAAACTCTTGGAGGATGAACTATTATTATTTTTCTCATCCTTACATGATAGTATTAAGAAAAAGTATTCACAATTAATTATTAAAGTGAGGACAGTCCTACAAAATGAAGTTGAGATTATAACTCTAACTTTGTAACCCTTTGCTTAACTATTGAAGAATAGTTTGTATTGATTGATTAGTAGAAATATTAAGGCATATAATAAACTAGAACAATGCCATTTCCTCAATGAATTAGTTATGTTATTCTTTCTCTTCAATGACAAAGAAGTGATTTTTTTAATGGACAGGACACTTGCAAATATGAAAAATAATATACATGCCTGATATGTATCACTTAAAACATGAGAAACACTGAGTGTGTTGGATGAATGTCCCATTGAGGATTCTACAGTGAGAAGGAAAGAAAAACTAGACTGCACAAGTAAATGTTGAAGAAGTTGTTGTGAAGGACATCAATAGGGAGAATTCTATTTCAATGAATCCATAAACCTGTTCAATTATAGTCTCAACTTTCAACATTGGCTATATATCTAGTTCCTATGTTTTATACTTTTATGTGAAAAAAATTATAAACATGTCTAAGCTAATTGGCAAGTCTGGAATGGAAGAGAGTGTTTAAGATGAAGACTGTGATAAGCAAAGTGCCTAATAATATAAAAATATATGTATGGGAAAGACAAAGTCTTTAATGTCATGTTAAACTTCTCAGTGATGGAGGAACTAAAATGAATCCTACAACTGTAAAACTGGTGCAGTTACTGACACTGAAGAGATTAATGGAAAAGATGGAAAGGGAATATTGAAATGAACATTAGCAAATTTTGCAAAAGAAACAGTGCAATTTTTTTATTATAGAAGAAGCTTGGTGTAGTAAATAAAGATCTAATCATAGACTCAAATTCTACTTTTGACATTTCTTACTTCATGATAGCAACCAGTTAAACACTTCAATTTTCTAAGACTTTTAAGTACTAAAATCATTGTACTATGCATTGCTTGAGGGAGTTTCATTAACTGATTAAATATTGCAAATGAAATCACAAGTATGGACAAAACAAACTCAAACAATTGAGTAAACATTTTAAGCAGATACTCAGCAGTAGATATTTATCTATTTAAGAGGCATGTAAAGAAAACAACAAGATAAACACTTGCTCTCAAAGAGAGGAGGCATTCCACTTCCTAGTGTACATTCTATGATCCCCTTGTTTACCATATTAGCTTAGATCAGAGACTGAAAGACTGAGAGAATCTTTTTGAGTTATCTAGTCCAAGAGTTCTTAATCTGATCCAAGAACATTAAAAAAAAAAAAGATGACAATTTCAATAAATCTGGTTTTCATAATCTTATATTTTTGAAGAAACTTTATTCTGTGAAAGAGTCCATAATATACATATGCCTAATAACCTCTATTTTAGTCCAATTTATGGACTTCAAAGATAATTTATTTCAAAAGCCAGTTAGAGACAGTCAAGAATACTAACAAGGTTTACTACTTAATCAATATCATTTCTTTTACTTTGTGTTCTTCTCTAAAAGAATAAAACTTTTGTTCTCTTCAATATTTACTAGAATCCAATGAAAATAAGATTTGATGAGTACACTTGAGGTCCTGTGGAATTCAATATAATTGTTAGCTTGTTTAAATCATTCCATTATATTAGATGTGGAAACTATTATCTTCATTCATGAACACTGTCACCATTGGAGGGGTTATTGGAGGATATGAATACATTTTTCTTGCTTTATACATATTTTGTGGGTGATCAATAGCAATAATCTAAGTGAGGCTGGACTAGAAGAAGAAAGTTGAATTTTATATTTTTCATATTTCAAGTCATTTATAGTAGAGAATAATCAGGACAGAAAGATTGCCATTGACCAATGAGATAAAAGTATCTTTAAGTTAAGAGCAGAAATGATAATTTGTTTTATGTGGATTGAAGCTTTCTAATTCCTTCTCAAAAATGAGAACTCCATGTCAATATCAAATTTTTACCTTCTAATTTTGTCATTTTTTAAATAAATTATTTCATTATCAAAGTGGACATCCCTAGAAAGTGTACTGCCAAGGTAAGTGAACTTTTCCATAGCATTCAAAACTTAACCATTTTCTGTAACTGATGTTTCCACGTATGGATAGGGTGATGCTGACTGATGGTTTACTTGTGTTTTCTTGGTGTTGATTGCTAGGCCAAAATTAGCACAAGCTGCCAAAAATTGATCCATACTTTGTTTCATCTCAGCTTTGGAAGCTATTGAGATGTACATTGCCAGACCGTGTTCATTGTTTGGAAGGTCCCAAAGGAAAGTATGAAAGGAGAGGTATAACTGAAAGTCTATGGAGCTGTTGCACTGACTTCATTATTGGATGCCTGTGAAACCTGGACAGTATGCCAGTGCCATGCCAGGAAACTGAATCACTTCCATTTGAATTGTCTTGGAAAAATTCTGAAGATCCCCTGGCAGGATAAAATTCCTAAGGTCCTTTCTTCAATTAAATTGCCAAGCATTTCAACTCTACTGCAGGGAGCACAACTGTGCTGGGCTGGCCAGATTGTGCAGATGCCAAATGTGTGCTCGAAAAAAAGATTATTTTATACAGAACTCACACAGGGCAAGTTCTCACAAAGCTGTCAGAAAAAAAGGGATACAAGGACACCCTCAAAATCTCTTTTAACTTTAAAATTGATGGTATGACATGGTAGACTAGCACCACCCAGCATGGAGTTCCCTCATTAGAGAAGGTTCTGTGCCCCATGAACGGATCAGGATTGAATTAGCTCAGAAGAAAAGAAAGATCCAAAAAGTTAGAGAATCCATCCCAAATATTCATAGGGAATATTTGTGTTCAATTTATGGCAGAATAATTATGAGCTCATCACAGTTGAACTCACTAATAACTCAACTCTTAACATAGTAATTAAATTTTTGGTCATTTGTGAGAACAAAAGATAACAACCAACCTACCAACAAATAAAATTATCATATTTGCCCATGTATGTTTTCTCATTATGTAAACCATTTTTGTTTAAGATCATTTGTCCTTTAGGATGTCAGGATAACAAATATACTCAGAAGTCTAGTTAAACATATTCTCTGAAAGTTCAGGAGAAGTTCTGAATCATTGTGGCTTCAAGTAGGTTTTTTCCATTGAGTACTAGATACATTTATGCATTTTTTTTTTTTTTTGTCCTGAGGAGTCAAAGAAATAAATGAATGAATAAAGATTAAGAAATAATAAATGAAAGGAAGACAGAATTGATAAATGATAAATGTGTAAAATCTCATAAATTCAAAATCAAAGGTCTTATTATATTATGTACATTTAGCATAGGAAGTTTTAATTTTATGAAGATTTTATAGTATTTTCTATTATTTTAATATTTCTAATTCTTGTCAAAACTATTAAAAAATAGACTAAAGCTTTTATTATTAAGTAATACGATTCTTAGCACCCCTGTCACTTTGGATGCCTTTCATTGGGTATTTTTAAATAGTTTCACAATATAAACATCAAACCCTGTGACTTTTTCATTTGGGTAAGTGGGAAGCCAAAGGACCCCATACAATTCATTCTGTAGGACGCCTCCAAACATTTCATGAATGTCTCTGTGGATTCTATTGATCATGAAACCCAGTAATACAGAGAACCTGAAATAAATAACCAACCATTGATTTTGAAGGGTAGTAAAAGATATTTAACTCTTTCCAGACACAGAAGGGACTGTATAATCCAAGCAAAATGGATGTAATAGGAAATGCATTCCTTGTATCATATTTTTGAATGAAAGATTAAAAAATAAGATGTTTCTGGAATTTTAGATGTTTATCTCTAATATTTGCAATAATATGAATATTTAACTGAAAATATATAGATATATGTGTATAAATAAAATATATACATACACACATATACACATATATCCACCTTTATACATATTAATATTCATAAATATTAGAATACAACTAGAAGCCAGTGATACTACTATCTTATGTTATAGTAAACCTGGAACTGAATGACTAAAAATGCATATATACTTAAATAAAAAAGTACCTAGTTGGATGTGAAATAGCAATTAGAGTCATCTTTTCTTGAAATAAACTGAGAATTACATAGAATATGAAGATCAATTGAAAATATGCTTAGGTATACCACATTGAGTTAAATTAAACTTGGATTATATAGTTTAAATTGAAGACTAATTTCCTAAGTGCCCACTTTATCCAAGGTATTATGTAAGATATTGCAACTGGGGGGAATGGAATCGTTGTTGCCCTCAATGAGATCATGGATGGGTGGAAGATCTATGTACTAAGTATGATACATAGTCAAATTTTTCAGGAGAAAAGGGTAGTAAAAGCAATATTTTTTGATGAAATACCAGGAGTCAAAGAATATGGTTTAGATGGGATATTTTGGTAAAGGTAGAAAGTGAGTTAGACCTACGTAGTCTTTTATGAGCATTTCCAACAAACCTCTTTGGGCTTGAGACCAATTCATATCACTCTTTATTTCTTCTGTGCAAATTTTGTTCTCCTTTGAGTTCGTGTTTTGTTCTGCCCTTTCACCATTGTAGTTTTCTATGATCAAGATTCTTTTCTGTTTCTTGCTCAGTTTCTTTCTTTTTCTTTTTCACTTTTTTTAGTTTTATGGTTGAATTTTGTTCCTGGGGTAAAGGAGGCACTATCCCAAGCTTCATTTCTAGCTCTGAGCTTTGGCTTTCAGCCCAGAGGTCCATTGTGTTATATGCCTGTTCTTTTCTGGAAACACCCTGATTTCTCAGAGTTTGCCTTCTGAGCTGGGATTGGAAGCTGTCCCCTTGCTGTGCTTCTCTACTAAGCCAAGACTGAGGGTCTTAGTCACTGATTTGCTATGGTGGAGCCCTCTCACTGGGTTTCCCAGAGTTTATCTGAACAGGTTGAAAAGACTATTCATTCTTATGAGACTTAACATTCTTCAACTTTTTCCAGTTTATCTTGAGCTGTAGAGAAATTTCATTCCATCAGATTCTATTCAGAGGCTTAGTTTCATGTGGTTTTTGAGGGAAACTGGGAAAGTTCAAGTAGCTTCACTCTGCCATCTTAGCTCCACCCCCAGAAGCCAGAAAGATTAAATTAAATATGATTAGAATTTGCTCTTTTCAACAATGAATTGAATCTTTTATTCATTTGAAATGCCATCACATCTAAATATATAAAAATATAGTTTGTGGAAATGAACTTTTTTTATTCTTTTACAAGAATATTTTCGCAATCCGAGGGTGGAGCCAAGATGACAAAGTGAAGCCCCACTAAGTGATTTATAAAGTGTCTCATTTATGTAAAACCTAAGTAATTGCAAAATTCTAATTATAAAAAGATTGATGATTTCTTACTTTTTCCTCTATAGTAATTCACAAAGAATATGTGACTAGGACACATAGGGATAGGAAGAGAGAAGATTCTAATGAAATATGAAATTCTGAAAATATCTGTCATTTTGATTCCATATTTTTATAACTTACTCTACAGGGTCAGCATTAATCTTTCAAATGATCACAAAGCATTTTGAATCATATCATTTGGAAATGGAGATGATGAAGAATGTACCAAAACACATTATTTTTTGTTTGTCTATTTTGAGGGAAGAGGCTTTGCCAATTTTACAGCACTATAAAATCTGCCTTATTACAAACTTTCCTTCACATCCTCTACCTTCTAGCAGAATTAGATAATTTATGCTACTTTAATCTCTTCCTATCTACTTCTATTTTTACTTCTCTGCTTATGTTGTTCTCTTGGTTGGAACAGACTTTCTTGGCATCTTAATTTGCTGAAGTCCATTTCTTCTTCCTACCGTGTTTCCCCGATAATAAGACCTATCCCGAAAATAAGCCCTCCCCTTACTGTGCAAGATTCCTCTAAAATAAGCCCTCCCCTGAAAATAAGCCCTATTGAGATTGCTACTGTAATGAAGGTGATCCCCTGCACTACACGCTACATTACGGTACCCTCTGTATGCACGATTCCCCTCCTCCTTCCCCCCACCCAGTGAAATGCACGCCGTGCTCCAAGCTGCATCCAATCAGAGCTGCAGCAGTGAGCGCATCATCCTGTTCTTCCCCAGTGATTTGCTTGCTGGCGCCATTGAGAGCAGTGCCGCGGAGGAGAGCTGAGGCAGGACAACATAAAAACCCAGTATGTAAGAGGGAATGATGGAGGATAAAAGGGGCATGATGGAGGATAAAAGCAGAACTCAGGGGGCATGATGGAGGATAGAAGGAGCACTCAAGGGAGCATGATGGGGTTAAAATATTATTGAGGGGCATGATGGAGTGAAAAGAAAGACTGATGGTCATAATTTTTTTATTCTGTCTGCACGGGTCACCTGTGTTTTGGCAATTCGTTTGGATGGAAAGAAAGCCACACCTCTAATCATCAGTAAGGGCAAGAAAGAAGATTGAACGTGTATCAGGCATTTACGTTCTTGAAACCGGAAAAGCCTGGTGTACACAAGCTGTTATAAGAAAGTGGGTTGATTTAATGCTGCCACTTGTTATGCGAGGTAACCAAAGAGGTCTGATAATCTGGGATTCAGCCAGCACTCACCACGCTGAAGAAATGAAGAACTTCCTTGCAGAGAAAAGAATAGATCAAGTAATGATTCCTGCAGGAATGACTGCCTATCTCCAGACCCTTGATATTGCAATAAACAAGCCATTCAAGGACCATTTGCGCATGGAAGTCAATGACTACATTGAAAATAGAATGGAAAGAAATCAGCGTGGAAACTTTGTGAAGCCCTGTCTGCAAGAAGTCGTGACTTGGGTGAAGAAGTCATGGGATAAAATTACTGACAGCTGTGTCACCAAGGCACTACGAGCAGGTTACCTGGACAAGACATGTTCATTTAAAGAGATCTATATTGCTGGACATGACAGATTGGGCCCACTTCTTCTGAAGGAAATAGAGGCGCAAGATATCCAGGACGGAATTCAGGGTATGGACACTTATGACGACATTGTTGAAGAAGATGACATGATCATTATTGAATAAAGGTACGTTTTTTTTGTTCCCACTTATCTGTTTATTAAAATTGCTGTCAATGTTCATTAAAATAAGCCCTCCCCTGAAAATAAGCCCTCTGGTGGTTTTCTGTCCAAAAAAATAATAAGACAGTATCTTATTTTCGGGGAAACACAGTATCTACTGATATCAACTGAATAACTAGAAGGTATTTTAACTTTTAAAATAGAAGTCACTATTCCCCTAATCTAAGCCCTCTTCAGAATTGTCAACTTTCTCTTAAAGACATAAATTTTTTTTAGATATCCAGTTATGCCACCATAGAATGGTCCCTAAATTCCACATTCTCTCTCTTCCCATTTATCCAATTATTTGCCAGATCTTGTCATTTCTAACTCCAAAATAGTTTTTACATCCATATCCTTTGTTCTACTCATATGGAGACTAAAGTCTAGATTTCCTTCCCTTCACACCTGGATCATTCAGTTACAGATCAGTATCCCTGTCTTTTCTATCTCGAAGCCATTTTCCACTTAGCTGGCAAATGATATAAGTACAGATCATTATATGTTTTAACGCAATCAATAAAGGTTCACTTTACCTCCATGTTCATATTGAAATTACCCATTCAGACATTTTGAAAGCCTTAAAAATCCTATTGCAACTCTATTGTCCAGTCTTATTATACACAATTCTTTTTCATTCATCCTTTGGACCAAGTTTAATTCAATTCAATTCAATAAACATTTCTCAAATACCTATTTTATGCCATCCACTATGTTAAGTGCTAGGGAAACAAAAAGCCCCTGCCCTCAAGAAGCTTACAATCTACTAGGAAAACACCCATGCATATATACAAAGCAGTTCCTCCAAACCTATACAGCACTTTTTCTTGACTAATGCTCTTAGATTTGGTTTTCTTTAGTATTCAGCTTCAGCATCACCTCCTTTGTGAACAGAAAATTAAAGATTTAAACCTGGAAGGGGTCTTGGAATCTATTATATCCAGAAAACAATTAATCAAACAAAAATACACACACAAAAAATAATACATCTGAGACGCAAGAAGTTCATTAGTTTACCCAAGTTAACATAAGTACTAAATGTGTGAAGGAGGATTTTAACCCAACTCTTTGAACAGTGACTCCAAACCCATTATTCCCTCTCCTCCCATATTCTGTTCTTCTTTCTAAATCTTTCAGCTACTAATGATTATTCCACAATTACTTTGTGTATAATTTTACACGTATGGGATGTTTTCCCTTGATAGCCAGAGCTGCTCTGATGTTTTCTATAGGTACCAAGAGCTTATCTCATTGTCTGGTAAGTAGTAGGTCTTTAATAAATCTTTGATTGCTTGATAGGCACAATCATAATTGTCAATCAAATTTATTGCTTCTGTTTGCTCATTGCTAAAATGATAGAATTGAAATAAAGCTCTGTTAGGTAAATTCCATCTCTAGATGGAAGATCCTATGATGCTAAATTTCAAAGTGACATAAAAGCAATTTCCTTGTGGAATGGCATAATTAGGAAAAAATGTTAATGCTGTTTTTTTTTTTTCAAGTTTCAATAGATTGACTTGTAAATCCAGTACCTTATTTAGAGCTTCCATTCAAATGTATAATTTTAGATCTCACTTCAAATGCTGCTGAGGAACTCAAGGTATTTTATTGCAGAAAAGGAAAAATATTGGCATTCTTCAACACATGTTTGGCCTACTTTTCACCAAGTGGATTCCAACTGACTTTCAAATTTCTATGGGATAGCAAACATTTCACTTTAAAAAAAGAGAAAATTGCAGAATCCAGAGAAGACCAAAACAAATGATCAAAAGAATAGTAAATGGTCCTCAGTAGAAAAGAATTATTTAGCCTGGGGGGGAAAGATAAGCAATTCAATTTCTATAAGGTTATAAATGTGTATTCATTTAAAAAAGACAACTATGCAAACAAATAGCCTTTATGTCTTCTCTGAAAGAGACAGAAAGAGAACTTACCTCATTCATTAATCAGATGATGATTTTATTGACTGAACTAGTATTTTAGGGTATAATCCCCATTATCTGTTAAATAAAGAAATAGTGTTTTCATCATTAGAAAATGTTGTGGACCTCTAAATTTTTCTAATAAATTCTCTACGATTGGGCCTTTAGTAAATCACAGTAGAAGTCACTGACTCAAGATATGGAAATGGTCCAAGAAAGATAATATAAATTTATTACATGTTTACCCTGTCCCATTGTGCTAAATTGCCTGATAATCAGAACAACTCTGTGAGGTATGTGCTATTATTACTCTCCTTTTCTAGTTGATGAAATAGATGGAGACATATAGGATAACTTCCCTAGGTTTATATGGCTAGTATGTTTCTGAAGTCAGATTTGAATTTAGATCTTCCTAATATTAGGGCCAGTGTTTTATATACTGTCACACTTACCTGTCTTTAGGTAATAATCAGAAATTGAGGAGAAAGGAAGAAAAAGAGAAAAAGAGATATTCTTTTAAAAATTGAAAAAAAAAAAACTTGGTAGGTTCTAAAAATTAAATATTCTTTGTAGCATTAGGTAGTCCAGTGAGCAACAAGATGGTGGACTAGACATTTGCTGATCCCCATGCCATGGCTACCCCTAAAATAGAAATTATGGAACAGGGATAAAGCAATTTCAGCTGTTCCCATGTTTTGGATACCTGCTGCCCCAAACAAGGTTAATATAAAAAACCCCAAGAATTTATCCTGAGCTGCTTAGCACATCTCCCTCATGAGCAATGGGAAACAGATATGCAGGAAAATATAGGGTGAGAGAGTATGGGAAGTATGGGAAATATGGATCAGTGTAGAGGATCCTATCTTTTTTGACAACTGCAATAATTAGTATTGTTATGAAGATGCACAATGAATAAAGGGAATCTGTGGGGAAAGTAAGCCCTACAAGACAATGGCAGAAAGCACAGGGAGGATAGATCCTAAAAGGGATACTTTGGAAGCTTTGATTATATGATGAATGCAGGCAAAGAAGAGAGATCAGATGATTATTGGGATAATGAGATAATGAGAACATAGAATAATAATACAAAAAAGGGAATAATAAAACAAATAATAGAAATTCTTTTGGAAAGTGGTGCAAAATAACATAAAAACCTAACAAACAATCTAGCTGAACAGAAGAAGAAAGAATCTAGTTGATTAACTTAAAAAAGAGAAGAGTGCTGCATATCATTAGTTAAAAGCAACAAGGGGAAAAAAGAAACAAAACCCTAAAGGGAAAGAGGGTAAAAAATGAGAAGAAGGGATCAAGAATATATGGAAGGGAACCAGTAGAAAGAATAATCTTTTAAAAAAGACAAAAAATAACAATCCTCCCAAAAAAGACACAAAGAATCATTGAAAGATCAATATGAACTGATGCAGAATGAAGTAGAACATTAAAACAACAATAAACACAGTGACTTCAAAAATATAAATCAAAAGAGTAACACAAATAACTAAACTGTAAAGATTAAGTGTAAATCAAATGAACAGATATAAGAAGGTAACCTTCTACCCACCACTTTATGGAAGTGGGAGATCACAGGTGTACACATTGCACTTGAGGAGAGGGAGAGAACAAGATGGGCTAAGAAGGAGGAGGAGAGGGGGAATTGTTAGAGTCATGGATTCATACTTGGATTCTATTTTTATCTCTGATTCATCTCTGCATGAAATTACCCCCAACAAATTACTTAATCTCTTAGCATACCAGGAAACTTTAAAAGATTATAATTACAGACTTTGTATATTCCTCCCCTTTTTTTGGGAAAAATAAACCTTTACAGCTAGTGTTTCTGATAAAGATATCATTCCTAAGATATATAAAGAACTCTGTCAAATTTATAAGACAAGTTATTCTCCAATTGATAAATGGTCAAAGGAAATGTGAGCACATGACAAAATTAAGCCATCTATAGTTATAGAAAAAAAAAACAATCTAAATCACTATTGGTTAGAGAAAGGCAAATTAAAACAACTCTGAGATATCAACTCACACCTCTCAGATTGGCTAATATGACAGGAAAGGATAAAGATAACTTTTGAAGGGGATGTGGAAACCTGGGACACTAATGCATTGTTGGTGGACTTGTGAAATGATCCAACCGTTCTGGAGAACAATTGGAACTATGCTGAAAGGGCTATAAAACTATGCATATCCTTTGACCCAGCAGTGCCATTGTTGGGTCTGGATCCCAAGGAAATCATAAACATGTGGGAAAATAGCCACATATGCAAAATTATCTGTAGTAGCTCTTTTTGTGGTAGCAAAGAATTGGAAAATGAGTAGATGTCCATCAACTGGGGAATGACTGAACAAGTTGTGGTATATAAAGTTAATGGAATATTATTGTTCTATAAAAAGATGACGAATAATGTGATTTTAGAAAGGCCTGAAGAGATTTACATGAACTGATTCTGAATGAAACAAGTAGAACCAGGAATACATTGAACACAATAACAGCAAGAATGTGTAATGATCAACTATGAAAGGTTTAGTTCTTCTCAGTGATTCAGTAATCCAAAGCAATCCCAATAGACTTTGGGCAGAAAATGCCAGCTGCATCCAGAAAAACAACTAAAATGATTGAATGTAAATCAACACATGCTGTGTTCATTTCTTTTTTCTGGTTTTGTAAATCTTTGCCATGGTTTTCCCTTTTGCTCTGATTTTTTTCTCCCAACATGATTCACAAAGTAATGTATCTTAAAAAAAAAATTTAAAATTTTCCTCATCAAGAGTTTATATACATATACACATGTACATATACAAATAAATGAATACACACACTCATGTACATATCTATGCATGTGTTTGCATGTCTGTATACATGTGTATTATAGTGGCATTTATATTCCAACCAAAAACTTCTTTCATTCTTTTGATGCATTATGTATGCATGTGAATAAATAGAAAGATGAGAGGTAGATAGATGGAATATCTAAATACAAACAGAGCTGTTTATATTTAGAAACTTCTCTATGTAAACCTATATATTGATATAATCACAGGAAACGGTTTTGAAGGATTGCAGATGAGATTTGGTTTGGCCACAGTATTAAGACCATAATCAGCACCTCACATATACTTTTAGGAAGTATTGATTAAATACCATAGGATAAGATGTATCAATATACATCTAAGTTGTCAACCCAATAATTGGTGGCTGAGAGAATTATGAAATCCCCATCTGAAAGATTTCAAAAAGAAATTTGACAGCCATCTGTCCTAGAAAAGTTTGACATATATCTTCCTGAAGGTAAATCAATAAACCAGACCTTCTTGAAATCTGTTCCAGGATTATAATTTCATGAAATAGTTTGCAATGCAGTAAATGAGTGGCCAAAATGACATTTTAAAAATCTTATCAATCAGGCAATATAATATTTCTTATTAGTAAATGTGATAACCGCGTATTTTAAAATCAGCTGGAGTCAGGAATTCAGATTAAGGAAAAATCTTCAATCTTTATTCTTTTTGAGGTGAAGGGGGAGTAGCAATGTGAGCAGCTGCGACAGGAACCAGCCAGCAGTCTCTTCTGTCTCTCTATCTGCCCCTCTGCCTCCACCCACCAAAATCATCATTTCCCCAAAGAGTGGGCGGGGGCCATTCTTTCTCCAAGCATATATGGTCCAATTACTATTTAGCCTCACGTGCTTGGGACCTCAGTGCATCAACTCGAGCTTCAATCCATTACAAGTAAAGTGATTAAAATTTTTGTTGCTGTTGTTAAGATATTTTTATGAGTCCACCCCTGTGCTAGGTACTCAATGACATTTTTAAAAATAATATAAAGCATGGTCCCTGAAATCGTGAAATGTAAAAATTACTTAGTGATAAGAATGAAGCAATTAGATGAATTAAAGAATTGTGATCATTTTTGCAACATTGGTAAATACTGCAGTTCATAGTGAAGAATAATCAGTGTAAGCTAGAAGAACTTAAGAACACTGCATGGAAGAAGTAAGAATTACTGGGCTTTAAAGACTAAGTGGACTTCATACAAGGTTGGAGAAGGCAGGGTAGGTGGAAGAATAATAGTTTTCCTGATAAGAAGAATATCACTAGCAAAGTCAAAGAAGGAAGAAAAGATTAGACATTTTCTGGATGAGGAAATAATTGTAAGCTTTCCAAAATGAAGTAGAGCTTGAATGATGCCAAGTATTGGGAAATTATCATGAATAGACAAGCAGAATCACATTCTTTGAATTTTTCAGCACCAATCAGGAAGAAAGAAGCTTTGTTGCTGTTGTTTTTTTTTTTTTTTCCTCCTTTGATAAAAGAATTTGTTACTAGAATTCCTATAAAGGATATACATGTGAATATCATGACAAAAAATTATTTAAAAATAGTTTGAGAGATGACAAATTGAGGATAAAGACTATTACAATAATTTAGATTCAGCACTTTTTTTGATGCAAGGTTACCATGTTAGACAGTCTTGTGCCAATGTCTCTCATGAATCCCAATTGATTCCAAAGTTCCTCAGAAAGACTTTGAAACTGTTCTTTTATTGCTTCTTGTGATATCCATATGAGCACTGGCTACATGTGAGTTCTCCAGAAAACAATCTTTTAGTCAAATATATTTTTTGGTATTCTAACAATATGATCAGCCCTCAGAGTTGTGCTTTTTGCAATAGAGTTTAAATGCTAGGCAGTTTGGCACAAGAAATATCAGTATCCAGTATGTTATCTTGTTAGGTGATCTTAAGAATCTTCCTAAGACAATTCAAATGGAAGTAGTTCAATTTTTTATCTTGATACTGATAGACTGTGCAGATTTCACAGACATACACCGATGAAGTCACCACAATGGCTCCATAAACCTTCAGTTTATAAGGCAGTGTAATATCTCCTCCCTACTACATTTTCCTTTGGAGCCTTCCAAACAATTAGTTATCTCGAGATATGCATGAACTTTATCATCTAATATACATCCCTGGAAAGTATACTGCCAAGATAAGTGAACTTATTCTGAACATTCAAAATTTCTCCTTGGTCTGTAACTTATGAATGGTGTGATGCTAGTTGATGGAGAACCACTGTTTTCTTGGTGTTAATTGTCAGGCCCAAATTAATACAAACAGTTTTTTTGTTTTTGTTTCGCTTTTATTTTTTTATGTATATTTTTATAATATATTTTATTTTTTATAATCCTAACTCAGAAGCTACGCTGAAGGCACAATCACCTGTGAACAAGAACTCATTTGCCAACTCTCTCTCCACTTTAGTCTCAGCCTCCAGCCTTATAATTTATTGTCTCTGCATAAATTGACTTTTATGCCATTTTCATCTTCATTGAAATCATCTGACAACAATGCTGAAAATATTGTGATTTCAATGACATGAAGGAAGAACTTCCAGTAGCCACAATAGTATGTGTGATGGGTCCTGTATAGCAGATATTGCTCTCATGTATTCCCAGTCACCAACAGAATGAAATTTGTTTGTGTGCTTGCTTCCATGCTCTAGTTCTTTTCTTGGCTGTGGAATTGTGACCATTTTTCCTGTTCCCTGAAGCCCCAAGTCCTGGCACTACTCTCTGACTTAGAACTGTGATCACGGCTTTTACTACCTTTTGATTTCTTATAATCATTCATCCTCATCGTCTCTTATGTTCAGTAGAATTACTGATTACAGCTAACTCAACCCAATAACAGCAAAAGATCCTTTGTAATCTCTCTCTTTTTTTTTTTCCCCTGATTTTCTTATATCCTTATCACCTCTAGATTTCTCGAAAATCCTGTTCTCTCCAAAGTCCCTCTCATGTTGCCAGAGCATATTTATGCTGTGGACTGGCTCCCATCTCATTGTCAAAGACCTTTTTTTTTTTTTTTAAACATTCTAAATTTTTTAAGATTTGAAGCATTATTTTAAACTAGTTTGGAGGAGAATGGTGGTAGAATTCAGCTAGATTGTTGTCATGCTCTGCTTCCCTGATTTTATCTTTTCTAACAACAATCTAACTTTCTTAAAATATTGCTTTCTTTGGTGGAAGCTAAGTATCAAAATCCTGGAAAGTGTGCTTATTGCCTTTTATTGCTGGGGATCCATATGATGGAACCACTTACTGACCTGGAAAATATTTTTAAAACACTGATCCTGGCTGCTGGAAATCATTTGCATGAAGTAACACAGCTCCTACATTCTATTGAATTTAAAAATTTCAGGAAGCTTAAAGATGAAGTATTGTGATTTAAAACTATCACTCACATTCTGATAAAACTCTCCATTTACTTCTTGGTTTATACAGTCTAGAAACTTAGCTAAATCACAGTTCTTCAGATTTCATTTAGAAGATCCATACTAGTGAATTGTCCCTTCCTTTTATTGTCATATTGGGAGGTAAAAGGATGAATCATCTTCAGTTAACACATTTATCTTCTTATAGATCATGCTATAGGATCATAAGAATTATGTAGGGAATATGATTAATCTGTAAATTATTTTCATAATTAAACCCAATATATTCAATCATTAATAAGTGTTAAAATAAAGCATTAAGTGCAAATTAAATATGTGAGAGAATGAGAATGCATTCATTAAACTCTCACACTGTACCAAGCATGGTGCTAATGTCCTGGAATATAAAAAGAAAAGTAAGACAAACTCTGTACTCACCAAGTTTATAGCTTATTGAGAAGTACTACATAATACGAAGAGAGAGAAAGAAGAGAGAGAAATTCAGATAAAGTCCTGCAGGACAAATGAAAAGGATCTGATGTCTTAAGGTAGCAGTGTAGGGTGGAAGGTCCAGGGATCCTTAAGCCAGTTGAGCAGGTTAGATGACAATATTGGGTATTTTTAAGGCATAAAGGGAGGAAGTAAGGCCTGATCATCTTCCACCTCACTGGAAGAAATGGAGTTGCTGCTCCCATCTCATCATGAAACTCATTTGACTAGTCAGCTGATTGATAATAGAGTCAAAATAAATAGGCTTATGAAATGAAGGGCATTTCACTGTTGTTTCCATACCAAATGAATTTCACAATAGGGAAAGAATGCATTTCATGAAAAACAAAACAAATTCCTGATCTTAATTTTCCCCTCACTCCTTCCCAGGTAATAGATTTTTAAAGATGTTTATCCACAACTTTAGCTAACACGTTTTCCTTTTGTTTTCCATGATTTTACTTGTGGGCTAAATTTAAGGATATCCATGTTGGATACATTTGCTTCTTCTCAATACAACTCACTACATCCAAGGATTGTGAGAAAATCACTGAGACCCATATCATAGTATAGAATTAAATTGACTTTCTTCTTCAACCAAGAATTGTGATAATAAGGAAACACATCAGCCAACACTCCAGTATCTATGGGCAGAATTGAGCCATCTGACCTTTTCCAAACCTCCATGATAAAAGTTTCTGAATTATTTCTCTGAGGAAAAAAATCTATGAAAATCAGAATTATATTGATTACCTATAAGCATTTCAAATTTAACATTTCCATAAAACAACTAATTATTGTTCCCCTCAAACCTACAGCTTCTATAATCTTTTTCATTCTTATCAAGACTATCATGTCTTTCTGTTCATACAACTTATCTACTTATCTATCATCTTCAAATCTTTACTCTCATCTATATATTCAGTCAGTTGACAAATCTGTCATTCTATTATCATATATTATCATAACTTTCTTCACTTCCACATTAACCACACTAATTCAGGTTCTCATCAATTCTCATTTGGACTATTGCAACAGCTTTCAATTTATTTGCTTTCCTTATTTCAACTCTCACTCCACTCCTCTACAGAACAAAGTAATTTTTCCAGTTTCAATACCTGATCCCATTCTGTCCCTGGACTTTAGTAGTTTCCTCTATTAAATAAAATATAAACATTGTCTTGCATTTAATTTCTTTCATATACTGATCTTCCCCTCCATTTTCAATGTTCTGTGTTTCTCTGTTCCACATAATCCAGAAGAGCTATCCTTTCTTATTTTCTTTTTCCTACTTATGATAAAGGAAACTTCTAGCTTTGTTTTTAAGATCCTGTTTGTCATGTTCTCATTTTTTCACTACATAATCCCCTAAGTATATGAAGTCCATTATCATATTCCACACTTAACAACTAATGTGAATTTTTTATTGCCCCAAATAGAAAGCAAAATGATATTGTATACAAAAGAGGTGCAAGGGAACAGCGACCTTGTTTCAGATCTACTCACTCATGCTTTGATATTCATAATTGTTCACTTGTAAAATGGGAAAAGTGATACTTGCACTAGTTATCTCATAAAGCTGTGGTGAAATAGATGCCCATTTTCCGTCTACTTTTCTCTACATGAAGTCTCCTGAACCTATATTTGATAAAAATTCTCTCAAGTTACATTCTGTTAGTAAGAAAACAAGCAACCAGGCTAAAGTGGCAAATTTGGGAATAAAATGACAAGGGATGAGTTGGAGAAATATTACAGAGGTAGAATTTATAGAAGATTACAATTGATGAAATATGACGGTCTATGGAGGGAAAGGAATCAAAAAGGGTTTGTGTTTTTGAAGTTGAAGTGATTTTAAGAATGCCATTTCCATTAATAGATAAAGGGAACTTTAAAAGAGAGTAAGAGCTGTATGTGTATGTGTGTGAAGATTTAAAAAATTCAGTCTCTTGTATCTTGAGGTTAATATGGCACAGGAACCATAAGTAATCAGGAAGATTTCTTTCACATATAAGATTGTCCCAAAGGTAAAAATAAAATAAAATCAAAATAAGAATTCTGGGAGTGAAATAAAGAGAAAATCTGGTATCAGAGCTGCCTTAATCCTTAACTAAGGGCTATTGTCTTTAACTCTCTGGGCTGTAATTTCCTCATCTATGAAATGAAGGGCTTGGACCTGATGATTTCAAAGGGTCATGCAAGCTCTAATGCTACATTTCAATGATGCTGGTACCTTATCTTAAAATGAAGACGAATTTACCTTTAGCATCAAATGTACCTAGTTGTTATGAGGATCACACAATCGTCCCAAATAACAAAATCTTGTACTTATTTTGTACATATGTTTTTGGAAAGAATGTAAGATCCTAGAAGTCAGAGATCATTCCATTTTTTTTTTTTCATTATAGCCCCAATGCCTTGTACAGTGCTTGGATCACAATAGTTACTAGATACATAAACAACAACAACAACAAAACAAACAAATAAATAGGTGGTTAGATGGAAGGATGGATAGATGGATAGACAGGTATATAGATAAATAAGTATGTAGGTAGGTGAACAGATATAGATAGGTGAATGTGTGGAAAACATTGTAATATCAGCTAATTTTAATAATATTCTATAGAAATTAGTAAATATGTTGGAAGACTCATCTGGATAGTACAAGTACAAAGGAAAAATGCAAGGGATGAAGACAGAAAAAAAAAGAAAAGGGGAAAAGTTCAGTATTTTTTTCAATGGATTAATAAAAGAGAAAGTAATTTTCTTTCTTTTTTTTTTTTTAAAGAAAACTATGCAAACACTTATTTAAGGTAAGATTTGCAATGACTTTTCCATTCTCTATTCCCCACATGCAATGTAGTTAAAAGCAATTGAAACTTGGAAAACGAAATTCAATATTGTTCAAGTAGTGTGGAGTCGGCAAGAAAGAGAAATACCAAGCATTATAAAGGAAAAAAGAATGTATTTGCCAGAGCAATGACAAAAGGACACAGAAATATTTAAGGGAATGCTAAAAGTAATTTGCAAAGCTTTAGACTCTGACAAAAGCAAGGTAGAAATATAACTATAAAGTGATTTGGGGAATTGTTAATAATTCAAAGAACAGGGAGGAAGTGCTTTGTAAATATTAGCTTAAAAAGTTGAACAATTCTAGCAAGAACAACCTGTAATGAGACTCTCTGGAGTCCATGTTTTTGGCATGAGTTTTATGCTAAAACCAAACAAGCTAATTAAATCACCCTGTGGCATTACATGAGTTACAGCTGATCCATCATTGATCGGCATCCAAGACTGCGACAAACAACATAGATTTTGTCATTTTTTCTCCCAAATGACTATTTGAAGAATTATTAAAATCCAGACATTGAATTTTGTCTTAGGAATGTGCCTGGAGTAGCTTGTGTGCTGGTAATGGTAGAGCCAGTCCTTACTTTTTGTAATGTTGAATGCCAGCTGCTTCCTTGTTTCTCATCATTATCTTTTGGGGCACAAGGATTCCAAATCTAGCTTTAGTGTAAGATTTTGGAGTGTAATATAGGACAAAAGGAAAAGTTGAGTATGAACTCATTTTAGATATCTATCAAAAGCAACAAAAACTTCTTTTTTCTTCTTCTTCTTCTTCCTCCTCCTTCTCCTCTTACTCTTTCTCCTTCTCTTCCTTTTCTTCCTCCTCCTCCTTCTCCTCCTCCTCTTTCTCCTTTTCTTTCTTTATTGATGAGAAACTGAGGCCAAGAAATAGAAATTAATTGATTTATTTATGATTCCATAGCTAGCAGATAGGACATAGTCCCATTTTTTTACTGGTTTCAACCACAGTTTTCTTTCTATTATTTCATGAGATCTCTCCAGAAAACTGATTATTTTTTTCTTTGTGAAAGTCTTCTATTATAAATATCTAAATTAAGATTTTGAATGTACAAGAATGATAATAAAATATCCACTTATTTTGGATATAATTTGTCTAGGATATGAAGAGTCTTTATTCGATTAATTTTTTAATGATACAAAATTGTTTTAAATTTCTGACTTCTACAACTGTAAGGAGTTGTAAAAAAAAAAATTACTAAACTACTATATTCCCTGCCTCTTTCTCTTTCATATTCTTCTCATTCAATTTATTTATTTGATATTTATTTTGTAGTACACACTATCTTAGTACTTTTATTTTTTTCTCTTTTCTTATTGTGTTATCACAAATCTTTTCACAAATCCTAATCATTATTATATCATATCAGTTGCCGTGATATTAGATCAGCCTAATGCATCTTTTAGACAGAGACATGCAATCATTAAGATAACACATTTATAAATTGTCTTTACTTTAGATCTCATTAATTGCATTTGGCATTGCACAAGACCCCTCACCTTAGTCCAATTTGTATTGTGGAAGACAGAGTAAATACTATTGGCCTTTCTGACCCCAAAGCCTGTCATTCTGCTATTCTATTTTTATTTTCCCATAAAGGAAAAGTATACTTTTGCATTCCAAACCTCAATTAATATTCCTGGGATTATTTCTACACTATTATGTCTTGACTCTCATTCGTATCTAACATCCAGAGATATATTTTATATCATAGATAAGGAGTAATTTTCATATAGATTCTTTTCTCTTACCCTTTTCTTTGGCAGGCCTTCAACTAGTTAAGAACATTTTTTATATATCTTAAAATTAGAACAAACATTTCTCTCCATTGTGGTTATATATGTGCATCCCTGAATAACTGATTTGGAAAGAATTTTAGAAGCCATTTCATCCAATCCTCTAATCAAGCAGATGAGAAAATTGCATCCTGAAAAATTCTATTTTGGGGGAGGCTACAAAAAGACACATAACTAATCAAAATATAAAAAAAATCATTTTGACATAGGGCAGTCTTCTCTATGTTCTTACAAATTTTACAGTATGTTGAGGAGAGAAGAAAAATATTAGCATCATTCATAAATATTGAAATTGTTAGTAAAGCAGATAATCAGTGTAAGAATGATTAAATCCAATTTGATAAACATTTGAAAAACTATAATATCACATTTTTAGAGATGGAAAAGATTTTAGCAGCCATGAAAGGCAAGTCCAAAAATTTATGAATAAGGAATATGACCCTAAGAGAGATCAAATTCATTCCTTGCCAAAAATTACACAGCTGGCAAATATGTGAGGCAAGATTATAAGTCATTTCTTTTCATGACTCCAATCTCAGCACTTGATCCAAAGCACCACTCTACTGCTCTGATGCAGAAATATATTTGGGTTAGGTATACATGAGTTGTGGACTTATGATTCCACACTTGAAAAATATTTATAGAACTATAACTATATATTTTTGAAATATTATTATATTGTATTATTATTGTATATTCACCAAAATGTATATTGTAGAGTGCTTTAAAAGTAGGATGGGTTATTTTGTATTTGCATTATCATACAAATGCTAAGCAATTGGGTTTGATATTCTATGCAACAATATAACTCTTGTTATTTCCATTTTTAAATTATAACTATTTCATTTAATATTTTCCAAGTATATATAAACTATTTGACACTCATCACTTAATTTTTTAATTCCAAATTCCCTTCCTTTAGAAGGCAAATAATTTGATATCAATTTTATATGTGAATTCATGCAAAACATTTCAATATTAGCAATGTTATGAAAGAAAAGACACAAAAATGAAAAAAAAAAAAAGTTTAAAAAATGTGCTTCATTCTGCATTCAAATTTCATCAGTGTTCTTTCTGAAGGTACATAGCATCTTTAATAATGGATTCTTCAGAATTTTATGGGCTATTATCTTGATAAAAGTGACTAAGTCTGTGATAGTATAAGGTTGATATTACTATGTATTATGTTCTCAGGGTTCTGTTCACTTTGGATGAGTTCACAAAAGTCTAATAGTTTTTTTTTTTTTTTTTTTTTCTGAAACATTTTGCTTAGAATACAAGATTTCACTACAATCATATACCTCAACTTTTTCAACTATTTTTTAATGGTTAGGCATTTCTTTTATTTCCTTTTTCTTGCCAACACACACTTACTTACTGTACTTATTGTACTTACACACACACACACACACACATGCACAATTGATATAAATACTTTTGTACAGATAGATCTTTTCCCCTCCTTTTTTGATGTCTTTGGAATACAGACCTAGGGATAGTACTGTTAAATCAAAGGGCACATACTGCCCTTTGAAAGTTATTTTAAATAGCTTTTCCAGACACTAGGTCACAACCAGCAGTGAATTAGTGTCCAAATTTTTCCATATCCTTTCCAACATTTTTCATTCAAATTTTGTGTTTTATTAATCAGTCTGATAGGTATAAAGTTATATTTCAGAAGTGCTTTAATTTGCGATTCTCTAATTAGTAATGATTTAGAGCTATTTTTAATATGATTATTGCTATCTTTGAATTCTTAACATTGCTTACTTATTTCCTTTCAGCCATTTATAAACTATGGAATGGTTTATTTTTATAAATTTGGCTTAAGTTCACACAAATACATATGTATTTGAGAAATAAAGTCTTTAATAGAAAAACTTGCTGAAATTTTCTCCTTGGTTCCTTGTTTTCCTTCTAATTTTGGATGCATTCATTTTATTTCTGCAAAATCTTTCTTTTCTTTTCTTTTCTTTTCTTTTTTTTTTGCAAAATCTTTCTTAAATCTGTTATATTCATTTTTACTTCCCATAATCCTCTTTGTCTCATTTTTTTGTTTGTAAACTCCTTTATTATCCCAAGATCTTTCAGATACATTTTTCATGGTCCCTACTTCCAATTGTCTTATTATATCACTCTTTATGTCTAAATCAGTATCCATGGTAATTTTATCTTGTCATGTAGTATGAGACGTCAGTTTCTGGTACTTTTTAGTTTCATGAGAACTTTTTGTTAAGTTGCAAATTCTTACGCTAGATCACTATGGTCTATTTAATTCTATATGGTTATTTGCTATTAACTTATTACATCAATACATCACTCTTTTTCTTAGCCAATATCAGGTGGTTTTTATGATTAACCTATTATAATACAATTTGAAATTTGGAACAGCTATTATTATATATATTAACCATTTTAAAATTAATTCCTTTAATTTTTTTTCACCTTTTGTTCTTCCAGATGAATTTTATTACCATTTTTTCTAACTCAATAAAACACTTTTGATAGTTTGATGTAGCAATGAATAAATAAATTAACTTTGTGTTTATGTACCTGTAAACAATAATATTTTCCCAACTATTCAGTACTTTTTAAATTTGTGTGTAAAGGGTTTTGTAATTGTTTTCATATAACCTCTGGGTTTGTTTTGACAAATAGACTCTCATTTAAAAATATATATATTATATATATATATATATATATAATATATATTTACAATTATTTTAAATTGAACTTTACTTTTTATTTCTTATTGATGAATTTGTGTATATATATATGTATACATATATATACATACATACATTACATATATACATATATATACCTATCTAAATGATTTATATGGGTTTACTTCATACCTACAACTTTGCTCTGGTTGCTAAATTTTTCAGCTAGTTTTCATTTTAGTCGAGTCTTTAGGGTTTTCTAAGTTACAGAGATATAGGGTTTTTTTTTTTTAATTGCTTACTTTAATTCCTTCAATTTCTTTATCTTCTCTAATTATTATAGCTAACCTTTCTAGCATAATATTGAATAATACTGGTAACAATGGACTTCTTTATATGAAAAGACAAATATTGATATTCATTCTAATTTCTATTATATTGATTTTATACTATCTTTAATTGTATAATTGAGTTAATATGTGCCTAAGTTCTCAGTTTTGTTTTTCAGTACAAGCTAGTTTAAATGTGTAGTTGAAAGGGAATATTATTACTCATTCAGTTAGCACTTGGGACATCTTATTGTCTACAAGCTCCAACCAGCTTAATCTAGTGCCCTGCCCCCATTTTCCAGGAAAAACAAAATAAAGCAAAAACTATACTTTCTTGCTTTTGTTCAATTAGGGGAACTCCGATTTCCCTTAAAGGGACATTAAGATGGCAGTTTTTGAATCCTAACCAAGATTTTAGGAAGTATATGAATCCAAAAAATTTAACATTTCTTGCCAAAGAGGGCCTCAACTAGTTTCACCTGAATGCCAACCCATATTCCCAATGAAGACAATTATAGTATTTCCCAATTACTCAGACTGTCCCTTCTCATTAGGGATGTTGGTCTTATTGAGATGCCCAGTCTGACCCACTTAATTTTGCTTAGTTTTGCATTTAGATAAATAACACTTTTTTAAAAGTCCCCTTGATTTTCATACTTTCCTGTGTTTTTGAATAGGAATGAGTCACATTTTGTCACACTATTCTGCATCTTTTGAGGCAATCATTATCTTTCTTTTTTATTGATATAGTCAAGTTTGCTGATAATTTTCTTAATACTGAATTAGCCCAGAAGCCTTGTTCTAAATCTCACCTGGTCATATTGTATGGTCTTTATGATATATAGTTGTAATCTCCTTGATGGTTTTTATTTAATATTTTTCATCAACATTCATTAAGGAAATGCACTTGTAGTTTTCTTTCTCTGCTTTTTCCTCTCTGTCTTCCTGATTTCTATATCAGCACTATATTTATGATATAAAAGGGAGCTGTTTTTTTTTCTTTATCCAATTTTTGAAATAGTTCCTATGCTATCAGCATTATTTGTTTCTTAAATGTGAAATGTTAGCTTTCACTTGAACAACCTTAATTTTTTAGGAATAATTTTCTTCAATGAGTTTTTGTATATATATTTTTTTCATTTTGCCTTTTTATTTTTAAAATTAGTTTCTTCAGTATTTTTGTTCCTTTGATATTCATTTTCTTCTTTTAATTCTCTTCTCTCCTCCCCTGTCCTTCCCTTTCATCCTCTTTTCTTCTCCTTCCTTCCTTTCCCTCTCTACTGCTCTCTTCTGCCCTCTTCTTTTTTCCTCCTTTTCTTTCCTCTCTTCTTTTATTTTGTTCTGTTCTCTCCACTCTTCTCTTTCTTTCATTCGTTCATTCGTTCTTTCTTTCTCTCTTTTTCTTATTTTTTTTTCTCATTTTGGTGTAATCTTTCCTCTAGCACTCTTTAATTTGATTGTGGAAATCTTTTCTTTCCAAATTTTTTTAGCTCTTACATGGATTCTTATTGGGTTTGTGTCCAATTAACTTTTTTCCCCTTTGAGGCTTTTGTTGTATCGATTTTGTCTTCCTTGTCTTCTGAGTTTTGTCTTGATTTTGTCATCAAAGAAGATTTTCAATGTCAGTTTTTTGGTTTGTTTTGTCCACATTTTCACCCTATTTCTTGATTTGGAACTTCATCTTAAGGTTGGGCTCTATTCTTGGTGTAACAGGAGAAGAAACACTGTCTCAAATTTTAAAGGTTCTGAGATTTTGGATGTTTCCAGTGCTTTGCAGATGATGTGATCTTAGGATAGATATAGTCCTATTCTGTTCTGTGGCCTTTATCTATCACTTGGTGTTGTCATTGATACTATTCCTTTACAATATTCAGGGATCACCCTTAAGATCAGAAGTAATATTATCCATCAGATCTTCCACTCCCTCTTGATTAAAAGTATTCCTCCCTACCTTTTAACTGTGAACAGAAATGAGTACAGACAATGGAATTATCAAATAGTTTAGCCTCAGGGGTTCCACTCCTTTTTAACAGAAAGGAATCCTCTTTGCCCTTAAACTATAACCCAGAAGTTAATATCAGATATGGTGCTATCAAGCAGCCTCTGGTCTTGCCTCTAGTGTTAACACAGAGATCCCCGTGTAGTCTTTGTGACCATTGCCAGGTCCCTTTACAGTCTCATGTAAACTAGTTTAACTTCCATTCCTGTGTCCTAGATCTCTCTTTTTAAGCTCTGAAGTTGTCTTAGACTGGGATTATGCCTTCCTCATACTTTTTATTGGCTCCACTCAAGAATTTGATTTGAGGTATTATTTTAAAATTGTTTGGAGGGGAATGTTTGAAGAGCTCAACTGAATGCTTTGCTATCTTGATTCCTCCCACAAAAGTTCTATGTCCACATTATTAAGAAATATATACAATCCTTCCCACTTTATAAAAGTGGGCCATGGTGTAATTTTACCCTTTTTCTTGTGGGGATGTATGGTTCTGCCTCTTCCTCAGTTTCAGTGGGAACTGATGCAGGAGCTTAGACTGGCACAAGTAGCTACCACTTGCTGTAAAGAGCAGAGTTTACGAAATGTATTTTTTTACATAAAAAGAGAACTGTCTCTAGTTACTATATTATTTATCTTCACCGCCTTTATTTCCCTTTCCTTCTCATCTTTATTGTCACATACCTCTCATGAAAACAAGGGCATATAATGTAAAATCATGGACCTAGGAATCTAAAGAGTAGATTGTCCCTTTCCCACAAATTATGAATTTGCCTTTATAGAAGTTGTGTGATTTCTCTGGATCTATCGCTGTCTATAATGAGAAGGTTGGACTTGATACATTTCTCAATTCCCTGCTTCATTGGAATACAGCAGAGTCAGGACTTCCTATGATGTAGGGAATAACTTGCACTAGCAATTAGAGACAAATTTGTAACTTATATAAAGCCTAGAGAGTTGACTAAGAAAGACTAAGGTTAAATTATTGCTTCAGGTTCATGCAACTGTTGAGTCTCAGAAACAGCATTGAAAGCATTTCTTGATACTATCAATAGCACCTGATCCTCTAGTCATGGGGTGTTAAATATTAAACTCAACATTCCTCAGGGGGACTAAAACCAGATTAAAATATAATTGGGAAATATTTAACAAAATAAAATTTAAAAATTAAAATTGGACATAGATAATGGAAATATGTAGTTTTTTAAATCAAACGACACCCAAAGGGATTCTTACTTATGATTTAGTTGCCTCTTGATTTTCTTTTGAATTTGACACCACTGTTCAAATGCATGCTACCTCAGAGGTCCTAGAGTCCATTAAATATGGTCAATTTAAATATTACATCATTACATATTTATTTATTCTTATTTACCTATAGCTTCACTAGGTATATTTTTAACAAGTAGATTATGTTTGTTGAAACAACAAATCACTGAGCACAGTGGCTTATTTTTCTCTAATTTTAGCTTCTATTCCTTTTTAAATTTTCCAACTTCTATTGTAAATCAGTAATAAAAAGATTATGATTTTTGAAGGATATTGGAGTGAACAAAAATATGGCTAAGCAGATTTATATTATTCAAAGCTTTGGGAAATTGGAAAATCTTTCAGCATTTCACATATCCATGCTGTCATTCATTTTCCTTCATTCAAGGTGTTTTTTAGGTTACCCAGGTAGTGGTTACCCAACGCAATCAATCAATAAACATTTTCCAAGTGTCTACATCACATCAAGCACTGTGTTAAAGACTTGGAATACAAAGCCAAGAACAAAATGTTCTTTGTCCTCAACATCTTATATTTTATTGGGGGAAATCTATCACCGATCATGAATTAATGGACAAAGTCCTTGAATAAAAAAAAAGTCTGTTTTTGAATGTTCCCTCTAAAATTTACTAGCTTTGGGATCATTGGCAAACCATGCAAACTCTCTAAGACTCAATTTCCTAATCTTAAAAGCAAAGAGATTGAATTTAAATCTACAAAGTCTCTTTTCCTTCTAAATCTAAGCCTTTGTGTACATGTAAAAGTATGTAAAAATGAATTCAGAAATATTCAGCACTAGAACCTGGGTAAGAGAAAGACTTCTTGTGAGAAGTGATCTAAGTTTTTAAAGAAACTAAGATTTCTAAAAGGCAATGTTGATAAAGATGAAGTTTAAGGTATGCATTACAAAGACACAAGATAGGAAATAGAATAACACATGTAAACAGCAGCCAGAAGGCCAGTTTGTTTAGATTTCAGAATGTACAAAGAGAAATAATGTATAATTCATTTATAATAGAAATTTGAAGCCCAAGTATAGGAGTTTGTCAAATTGAACATAAAAATAACAGAGACATTGGTATTTATTGAACAAAGTAATACTGTGATCCTGCCTGTGCTTTAATCATAAAGATTTATGTTTATATAATATCACTCTGGTGAATTAACAAAAAAAAAAAAATCTTTGCTGTGTTCTAGTATTCCTTATTATCAGACCTAAAAGACTCATAGCATTTCAACTAAATCCTAGACTACTGAAATAATCTTCACACGTGACTTTTTGCTTTCATTCTCCTGTTTTAATGTATCTTCCATATTTTTGCCTGAATAATCATTCATGTGAACAGACATAATTAAGTTTATGCCCCCACTCAATAAGCCTCAATAACTTCCTATTATCTATCAAGCTAAGTGAAAATCCTTTGGCCTTGGTATCTGAGATCCTGCAATTTTGGTCTTATCTCATAATATTCTTTTCATACTCTCAATGATTTCATACTCTCAATCTACATTTCTAAGAGCAGGAATCATCATAATCCTAGATGAAGTCGGTATGAGGTCAGGAAATGAAAAAAAAAAGATTTCAAAAATTGGCCCCAGCTTGGCATTCAGACATGAAAAAATGATTGAAACAATAGCCTTGAAGTAGACTGCTTTGATAAGGATTGTGGATAGTAGATAATGAAAAACATGAAAAAACATTGAAGGGAGAAATAGCATTATCATAGTGATGCTTTAAGAAGATGAATTTGGAAGCCATGGGGGGGAAATGGACTGAAGAAAATCAATGTAGACTCCAACGTGCCAACTATAGGTGGCTGATTAAGAGAATGGGAGGTGCCAAAATAGAAATGGATGAAGAATTTAGAAAGCTACCATCAAATCCCAGATTAATTTAACTTTTCTTACTGTAGAACAAAGTAATAAAGAAAATAAAAAATCAATGCAACCATAGAAATAAAAAAGGCAGATCCATTTTATACAAATGATAGAACAAATATAATAAGGCAACTGAATTGAGCTATCTTTATGTCATTTGAGCATAACTATGAAATTATTAGCAACACAGCCAGTTACTGAAAAGATATGGAAAATTAAATAAAAAGGATAATACAAGTGATGGATGAAAGAAATTTTGAGGGACTAATATTCACATTTACTACATGACAAGACTGGGGATATTCTTTTGGAGAGGTTACAAATAAAAGTAGTTTGGTTATTGAAAAGCATGCAGATAAGGTAATGTTTATGTAAATAAAAATATTCCAGTCTGCAATGTTTTGTCTATGACATGACCTCATTGGTATTGATAGGAAAGCTATTATAAAAAGCAATATATTGGGTGAATGAACTTCTCATGCATTGAGAGCTAGTGTTTAACTAGGAACTAGGGAATGAGGCAAAAGTGATAAGTTCTCTTGAATTCTTGCTATATCTTAAATATAATGAACATTATATATCATTAATTTTGTGGCTTTTATAGTGTTCTGAGTTAAAAGAAGCAGCACAGAAATGCTTTTCCCTCATAAAGAGTTGTTTTTTCTTTATATCTTATTCCAGTATTTTCTGTAAGCTATGAAATCTGCTTACAATATACCTCTTTCAGAAAAGCTTGAGAGTCACTGAAGAAATGAGTAGAGAGTCATAGAATGTAGGTGATGTCAAAATAGTTTAAATTCTGTCACAATTCTATTTTACGTCCTTTTACAGGTCAATCTTATTTGAATATCAGACAATAGCATTTGTCCCATTTAAGTTGAGTTTCAGAATCTATTTGTGGGCATTAATAAGGTAGTTTCTAACAATTTTCCACAACAAGATGATTGAATAGTAAGCATTTACTTAACTTAGTCAAGTTCAGCTTCTCAGGATGATAATGTATATGGGTGAAAAGTAGTGGTTCAGTTGTCAGAGGACATGGGTTCATATACTGCTGCTAGTACTAGCTACTTGTGTGACCATGAGACATCAGTACATTAACAAGCATTTATTAATTGCCTACTAGATACTGCTAAGGGCTAAGTATCCAAATATTAAACAGAGCTAATTGATATGGCGTCCTGTGTGTGAGGAAGGCAGAGAATGGTTTGGCTAGATCACACAGTACTCTAGGGGAACTAATATCCACTGAGGCTGCAAAGAGAAATAGGAATGTATGAACATTAATTGAATAAGCTATGTATATATTTAAATGCTAAAGAATACATGTTTAAAGGCTAAAGTATAATTAATTTAGCAATAGAATATAGGAGTGCCTGGTAGGGTGAAGGACTTGAAGGGTGATCAGTTAGGAGGCTACTTCAGTCCTCTAGATAAGAGGTAATGTAAGTCTGATTTTAAGTGGCAGTTATGTAAGTAGAAATATGTTGTGAGGGATATTATATAGATAGAAAAAATAAATTTTCAACTCATTAAATATATAGAGGAAATGAGGAAGAAATTGAAGACACCAAAAAAATTAGGAAAATCAAAAGATGCCTTATGAGAAATATGGCAGTCTGAAAGAAAGGAGGGCTCAAAAGAAGTTGTGAGGATTAGAGAAAATTTCTAGCCTGGTGCCTTATGCTCATATGTGATCATTGTTTTACAGTATTATTTGAAATATGGTCTTATTCAACTTCCTTCTTTCCTTGCTCTCCTCTTTCTCCCTTTGATATTTTAAAGCTTTTATTCCTCTATGAATTATATAATTCTATAAGTAATACTTTATTAAGAAGATTGGCATGAATTTGAATAAGTAAATTTAAGTAATATTAGCATTTTTATTATATTAGTTAGACCTACCCATGAGTGATTAATTTGCTATTTTTATAATTATATACATATTGTTCCTGTGTGTGTTTCACTTCAAATATTTTTATATTCTGTAGTTATTTTAATTGAACACTTTTTTCTATAACTACCTTCTGTATTTTTCTGGTAATATAAAGAATTGCTGGTACACACTATCCTGCAATATATCCTGTAACTTTGATGAAGTTATTTCCTTTATTTTTAATTGATTTTAGTGTGCTGCAAATAACCCCTTATTTCTTCAAAATATTAAGGACAAAACTTAATTTTGTTTTCTCTTTGCTTATGTTTCTAGCACTATATTGAATAATAATATTGATAATGGATAGCCTTGTTCTAGCTCTTGGATTATAAAAAAAAATGCCTCTGATTTAACCCCATTACACATAATACTGACTCTTGAATTTAAAATATATATTTCTTATTACAGTGAGGAAGGATGTATTTGTTCCCATGTTTTCCTGCATTCTTAATAGGATTAGGTGTGTTTTGTCAAAAGGTTTTGGTGGACTTTATAGATAAAATCATACCATTTTTATTATCCTTGATGTTAACATGATAGACTGTGTTTATATTTACTTAATATTAAACTGACCTTACATTCTTGGTATAAATGCTACCTGGTTATTTTGTATAATCATTGTGATGCTTCCCCCCTAAACTCATTACTAATATCTAATTTGGAATTTTTGTATCAGCATTTATTGGTCAGCTAATGTGGTATAATGTTTAGTGTCTTGATCCAAGAGTCAAGAAAACTCATCTTTATGAGCCAAAATATGGCCTCAGATATTTACTAACTGTGTGACCATGGGAAAACTATATAATACTGTTTGCCTTAGTCCCTCATTTGTAAAATGAGCTGAAGAAAGAAACACACTCCCATATCTTTGTCATGAAAATAGATTCACAAAAATTTGGATATTACAAAGATGACTGAACAACAACATATAGTGGTTCACAGTTTTCTTTCTCTGTTTTGTCTCTCCCTGGCTTAGGTATCAAGATCATATATAAGATTCATAAGAAAATGAAAGGGCCCCTTATTTTTTCCTATTTATTCAAACATTTTTGTCATATTAGAATTCATTGATTTGTTTAAGAGGAACATGATTCCAGTATTTTTGCCTTTTGTAGAGGGGACTAATTTATAGTTTTCCAATTGCTTTTTCTGAGATTGGATTTCTGAATTTTCTTGTTTTCATGCCCATGTCCATTCAGTGACTTCTGTCTGCATCATCATTCATCACCAGGATTACTCTAGTCTTTTAAGAAGAGGATATTGTATGATGACAAAAATTATGATGATCCCTTCAAATATAATTTTTAATTTTTTAGAATCATAAATTGGAAATCACTTCTGGCCATTAAAGCTCATGTCTAATTAAAAAAAAATATGAACTACATCAATAATGGTAATTGTATTTGCTCAAAATCTCAATGGACAAAAAGGAACATTATTACAATATAGCTCATTTAAATTTTAGATTGGCATACTTATTAAATAAGTTTAATGAAATTTTAACTTACTGAGCTGGCGATATTGTTGTTGTTGTTCAATACCTCAAGCACTTACTTTGTGGCAGGGATTTTATTAAAAACTGGGAATATATAAGCAAGTAAAATAAACCTTGGAAGCTTACCTTCCCATATATGGAGCTAGAGATAATACATAGGGGAGTGGTACTTGGGGAATAATTGTATGAGCAAAGAAATCAATGTGATTTGGATAGAGCATTATGGAGTGATTGGTTTATTTTTTTTTTCCTCAAGGGTACTTGAGAATCATATACAATTTGAAAATAAAACCAAAAAAGTCAACTTTTGGATTCACATGACAATTTTTCAAATATATGATAAGAGCTAGAGGAAGCGTGAAGTCCTTTCCTCAACAAGATACATATGTATAATTTATTCCATTGATTCTGATATAACATGATTACTATTTTCTACTTTCCTGATTATTCTAACAAAATACCATAGGACCATGAAGTTAAAGCAGGAGGAACTTTAGATGTAATTTAATAAATCATCCACGCATTTAACAGATAAGGAAACAGAGGGCAAATAAGTTAAATAGCTAGATAGTACAGTGAAGAAAATGCTGGAGTAAGGAAGACACAAATTCTAATCATGCTTCACATGCATTATATTTCACAGTGAGTTCCTTGAAAATAGGGATAACTATTTGCCTTTGTATCCCAACTGCCTGGAACAGAGTAAACACTTGACAATTATTTGCTGAATTTATCCTGGACAACAATTTAACCTTTTTAAAGTTTTTGTTTTATTATCTTCAAACTGGGATTATAATAGTATCTACCTTACAGGTTTGCTGTAAGGAAGAAATGAGAAAATATATGTAAAATTGCCTTGCAAACATGAGTGTTGAAGGCATCAAGCATTTACTATGTGCTGGGAATACAGAAGCAAATAAGACAATCCTCTCACTCAAGGTGGTTACCTCTAACATATGAAGACAATATATATGGGAGTAGCAGCGAGAAAGTAGCATCATTGACAAAGAAATAATTGAGGTTTATTCAGAGCAAACATCAGATTAATTTTATTCTGTCACTGTATGATCTAGTTATCTAATCTCTTTGCCCCTCTGTTTTCTTGTCTCTTAAATGGGTGGAAGATGTAGTCAATCACTTCTAAGCTTCCCTGTTGCTCTAACTCATGATTCTTTGCTAAAATGATTTATTATATACTTTGTTAATAAATTAAATACATTATTATTTTTGTCATTCTGTGTCATGCTTAAATGCATACAGCTAATATATTCATCTTCATATCTTTTGTAAAATATGGTATCCCAAAACGAACAAAGTGCTTTTTAAAAATAGTTAATACTTTGAAATACTGAGCATTTTAAAATTGCTATTAAGAAACAACAGAATAGCTTTTACCAAATTGTTTTCAATTTTCTATAAATATTTGTCTGGAATACTTGGAATTAGTGCTTTAAATGTTAATTAAATCAAATCATGCTAATAATTCTTTCTGAACCACATTTCTCCTGCCTGGATTGTTCCTCATTAGAGACCTTTAAGTAAAAGTTTAATTATCACTTGTTGGATAGATTGTGGTAGGTTTTTTTTTTTTCTTTTTTCAAGGTAAGACTAGAGAGACACGGATTTTGCTACTAATGCTAAAATTCTGTGTCTGTCATTACTGCAGATTTATCACCCATAGAAAGATTTGTTTGAAATAAAAAGATAAAATTATAATTTTGTAGCCAGTTAAATAGCTAGAATCAAAACAAGAAGAAATAGTAAAGTGACATTGAAACTATCATTATATGTATTTTATGTAAATATTGCCTTTTATCTTTCTCAGCCTTTCAGGGGAAAAAAAAAGAGGAGTATAAAAAATTTCTGAATTGGAACTTTTTTCCCTGCCCTCTACATCTGGCTGCTATTAGTGATTTCCTTCACTGATTTCTCTTTCTTTCAAAAGTAATAATATGATCTTCTGATGATATACCAGTTTTATAATATTATTTTGTGAAAGTATTCTTTTGGTATATTTTTGTTGGAACCACTTTTGATAAATCATTTGATATAAAATAGAAGACCTTGCAACACTGTTGGTTAACATACTTCAGTAGACAAGGGGCACACGATCATGTTGATTTGCTGATTATTAGTTCAATTACTGAGAGAAAAAAATAATCTGATGTGCCAAATACACTTTAAAGTATTTTATGATAATAAAATCCACAGTATATGCTATTGCTAATAAGTCTAGTTTTCTAAAATTACATGCTCCCACTGAGAAGATGGGTTTTTGCTGCTTTCTATGAGTAAATAAATATTAAAATTCCAGGACTTGTCTAAGGAACATTTATCTCATATTCAGTTATTTTCATTTGCATAAGAAACCTTCATTTTTTGTCTCCAAGTTCCATTTATTGGCATAATTTGGATGTGGCAGCCGGTTTATTACATTGATTAGCTTAGCATGGATAAAAAATCACTTATAAAGCAATTAATAGTTGTCATAATTCTGTACTACTTAATTCTTTTTAGTAACTATTTTCAAGAGGTGATAAGTAGGAATTCTTCCATTATATTAGTAAGAACAAAACTCAATTTACAGGAGACTGAACACAGAGCTTTGAAATGCAAAAAAAAGTATTTACTAATGAACTTTGGCTTTTCCAATAAAATAAATGATTCCACTTTCTCCTCTTGAGTACTGGAGGAAGCACAACAATCCTATGTTTCTCAAACAAATAATTCTTTTAATTCAAGAAGCAAAAGCAAGTGAAAAATCACCTATTAGATATCTACTATGTACTAAGCACCATGCTAAGCACTGAGGATGCAAAGTCCATCAGCCAATATTAAACAACTATAAAGTGATAAATAATGAAGATAAAAAAATAAGTGAAACAAAAGGTAGTTACCCTACAGAAACTCACAGTCTAATGGCGAGACAACATGGAAGCAACTATGCACCAGCTAATTATATACAGAATAAACTGGACATGATCTTAAGAGGGAAGGTCCTAGTATTAGGAAGAATGAAAACAGGCTCCATACAGAAGATGAGGGGTGAAGGAAGCCAGTAGAGAGATGAGGAGAAATACATTCTAGGCTTGAAGGGTACTAGGGGAAAATTTATAGTCAGGAGGTAAGAATTATCTTGTGTGAGGAACAGTAAAGACACATTGGTTTAACACCTGCTATGTTAAATACCTCAGGCTTGACACAGGAGGATCAAATCAAAATTTTAAAACAAAATATTTCTGAGAAAAGAAGTTACTATCTATCGGTGGATTTGAGAAAACAACATGTACATAGAGAAGTAAATGGAAATATATATCCAAAGAGAATATGAAATAATTGCAATGAGAGAGAGAGAGAGAGAGAGAGAGAGAGAGAGAGAGAGAGAGAGAAGCTCTAAGATAAACAGAAGCCATAGAGAAGGAAGTCAAGATGATTACAGAGCTGAGCCTTTGAAAGGCATTTCACAAGACAGAAATAAGGAGAGAGGACATTCCAAGCATGGAAAAAAAGATCCATACAAAGAAATAAAGATAGTAGACTGGGTCTACTGTGTGACTCAAATATCATGGAAATGATGTCTTGATTTTTTGTTTTTCCAAATGAAATTTTTTTTTCTAATTCATTTTTTTTTTGTAAAAGGAATAACAAGCTGAATCTAGTAAATTTGTGTCTATGTGCAATCATATTTTTATTGTATATGTTATGCAAATGATTGTTTCATTTAGTAAACCTAAAATTAATTATTTTCAAAAATATTATTTA
This sequence comes from Antechinus flavipes, assembly GCF_016432865.1. Classification (NCBI taxonomy): domain Eukaryota; kingdom Metazoa; phylum Chordata; class Mammalia; order Dasyuromorphia; family Dasyuridae; genus Antechinus; species Antechinus flavipes. The sequence goes on from NC_067400.1 coordinate 21,543,684, forward strand.
AAAATATTTACATTATTAAAATGAATAGAGTTTACTGAAGAGGGATTAGAACTGTGCTTTGGGAAACATCAATTTGTCAGGTAAGAGGAAGATGGACTACAGAGGGTAGAGATTGGAGGCAGGGAGACCAATAAATAGGAGAAAGACCATATGTGATTATACTAGGATGAAAAAAAATAACTTTCCTCATCTTTCCTTCCTCTTGGCCTCTGAAATTTGGTTTGTACTTGGAATAGTCCTTGAAAACCATTTATTATTTTTGAATAAGCTGACAGGGGACATCAAGGACTCATGGCAGCTGTTGCCTCCCTATTAGTAAAGGAAGAATCAGACTCAATATATGTTTCAATCTTGCATAAATCAAAATTAATGAAAGCTGTGGGAAATACTCAGAGATGCCAATATTCTATAAAAGAAGGATTAAAACATTTGGGGCATTTGTCTGTGTCCTTCATAAGACACCCTCATTCGATGTTGAGCAAAAGAATAGGTGAGAAAACTCTCATTCAATGATGTTTATTTTTCATCTTTAGTCTCGACTAACCATATTACACATGAAGTATTTGGAACACTTTTCAGAATGATGATTTAGAACAAAGGGAAAATGTCTTTCTGAAGAAGCTATATATATATATATATATATATATAACATATAGGAAAAATATCTCTAAAATTGTAGGTTTCTCCACTATGTTGAACACCATTTGTAATATTTTAATCAAGTCTGCTTTTGTGCTTACTATAAAAATGGAATTAGTTATTGCAACTTCAATTGATGCTTTGAATAAATGCATAATGGTCATATCATATATAGCCCAATTCAAAAGTAGCTTTAGGTCCTTCCAATACTACTACAAAGTAATGTCTTCTACATCATCATCAACAGTAAAGCTGGTCCAACATGGAACGGTCTGTCACAAAAAGTAAGCTTACTGTGGCTGAGGATGTCCACTGAAAGCTTGATGGCTGTGCTTCTTGGTTTAATGGGGTCCTGATTCAAGCAAGCTTGGGTTCGTTCAATCAATCAACAAGAAATTATTACATGCAAAATATATGCCAGACAATGTGCTATTTGTGTCCCAAAGACAAAAATAATATTTCCTCTCCCATTGAGGAATGCGTATTCTGATCGTGGAGACAACATTCACATATATTTAAGTATATAAAAACAGCTTACATATGCATGCAAGCACATGCACATACATATATGTGAAAATATACTCTTGTGTTTATGTATGCATATGTGTAAGTGATATTTACATATATGGAATCACACACAAAATAAGTATTGTTGCATATATGTGTGTATATATGAACTGCAAACATATATGCATTATTATATGTGTTAACATTCGTGTGCATATTCAAGACTGGATATACATACATCTCTCTCTCTTTCTACATATATATATATACACACACACACATATATATATATTCAGCATATAGATATAAAAGTACACACAACACACACGTGCTTGGGTATAAGCGTGTTCACCCATAGATATGCCCAGCTTTACGTATGTGCATAGTTTCACTATATGTCTGGGATACCTGTGTGTGTCTGTGTGCAAATGTATACACATATGTGTGCACAGGGTGTGATTGTGAGAGGATATAGGAGCGTGTAGGATGAGGGTGTGGGTGTGAATGTGGGTGTGTGGACATGTATACATACTATGTCTGTGATTACATATGAATGTGTCTTATCTATTTCTCTATATTTCTTGTTTAGACTTTTCACTAGTATCCAACTCTGGATGATTCCATTTGAGATTTTCTTGGCGAAGATACAAAAGTGGTTTGTTATTTTCTTCATCAGATATTTTACAGACGAGGAAATTGAGGTAGACAGGGTTAAGTGACTTACCTGGGATCACACTGCTAGCCCTGAGGCCTGATTTGAATTCAGAAAAATTAGTTTTCTTAACTTTATACCAAGCACTCCATACACAGCATCACTTAGCGTGTGTATGTGTGTGTGTGTGTGTGTGTATGTGTGTGTGTGTGTGTGGAGACACACACCCAAGGGAATGTCTATACACATACACATGCATGGATATATGCAGGTATTATTGCGTGTAATGCATTTATACATATTATGTACAATACACACATGCATATAAATCCTTTGGATGTAAAGTAAGTACAATAGGGTTGACCTCTTGAGTTAAGTGACATTTAGCTGAGTCTTGAAGGAAAGCAGGGATAAAAAGAGGCAGGAAAGAGAAGGAAGACCGTTCTAGGTCTTAGCAAGCCCAAAATTGTGGAGAAAGAACATGGACACAGAGACAGAGAGACATAAACAGAGAAAGAGAAAGAGAAAGAGTGCAACACAAAGAGACAGAAAGAGACAGAGACACACAGAGACAGAGAGAGAGAGACAAAGACACAAAGAGACAGAGAGAGAGAGTGATAGGGTCACACAAGAGACAGAGAGAGAAAGAGAGACAGAAAGAGACTGAGAGATAAAGAGAGATAGACACAGAGAAAGATAAAGAGTCACACAGAGAAACAGAGACAGAGAGACAGAAAGAGACTGAGACAGAGAGATACACACAGTGAAAGAGAGCAACAGAGAGACAGAGAAACAGAGAGAGATACTAGCACAAAGACACAGAGATAGAGAGAGACAGAAAGAGACAGAGAGACAGAGACAGAGAAAGAGATACATACAGAGAGAGAGAGAGAGAGAGAAGGGAGAGAGAAAGAGAGAGAGACAGACAGACAGACAGACAGAGAGACAGACAGAGAGACAGAGAGAGCAAGCGCAGGGGTTGGGGATAGGGAAAGAGAGGGAGGAGAGAATAAGCTAAAATTCATAAGGTTTTCCATAATCTGCCTGGCTTATTTTTTCAGGCTCATGCTACATAAGCTACTTTTCTTTATTTTAGATTTATCATCCTATGTTTTAGATAAGCTGCACCCAGGCAATATTCTCCATTCTTCATCTGTTCTCTCCATCTTCATGGTACCCTTTATGTCTAGAATATATTCCCACAATCCTCCTACATTCCCTTCTGTTGAAGCCACATCCATCCTTCAGAACTGAGGTCCCAAACCATCTTCACTGTGAAACCTTCTGAGACCCATTCATATGAAAACTTTATAATTTCTTTTTATTAGCTTTTTAATGCCATTTTGCACAGCTAAATGATGGAGTATATAGAGGAGTCAGAATGATCTGAGTTTATATCAAGCTTCAGACAATAACTGAATGACCCTAGAGAAGTCACTTAACCCTGTTTGGATCTTTTCTCACTTGAAAAATGAGCTGGAGAAGGAAATGGCAAACACTTGAGTTACTTTGCCAAGAAAATCACAAAAGTAGTCCTTAAGAATTGGGCACAATTGAAAAGATCAAATAACAAATATAAATAGATAGATAGAAGACTGAACAACAGCAATAACAATTCCCAAACTATTCCCGTTAATTTGCATTTGTTCCTCTTTCTATCATAATCATTTGTGTAACTTTCTTCCTTTTGGTTTCAAATTACTTGAAAATCGGTTTTCTGTTTCTTTGTCAAATCTATTTTGGAATCCCCAGTTAACTGGCTCACACATAGTAAATAATTAATATTTAGAGAAAGAAATAGAATATAATTCACAAAAAGTGCAATGTGTAGCATTTGTTACTGTTGTCATTCTTCCTTCCCTAAAGATTTTTTCCTAATATAAGTGCATGAAGCAATGTAATAAGCACTAAAGATCTTTAAGAGTTTTATCAGTAATAAAAAGTGCTTACAATGTGGCAGGCAGGGAGGTTAATGTGATGTATAAAAATGATTACTTATAATCATGGAATCAGAAGGAGCAGGAAATACTTCTGAGGACAACCAATGCAGCCTATGTCTAAATTAGAAGGCCTTCTGTAGCACTGAAATCTCTCTACTTACTCTTTCACTTTTCAGATACTTGGTGTCTTCAGAATTATAGAAACTTTCCATGTATTCTAAGTGCGTTTACCACCTGGCCAGCAGCCCATGATCCAAACCCTTACCAATTCTCTCCTCTCATCATCACTTATCTGTCCAATGTCCCCCTCTCTCTGCCCTCTATCAACTAATCTTATCAAATAATTTGATCTTGAGTAGCAATATACGATGCTCTAACACATAAAATATGCATTTTCATACCATCTTCTAGTACCCTAAGGCAAAGAGATATATAATCTGGAAGTTTTAGGCATTGTACTAGCCCTGATAAATGAAAATCGTTTGGGTGGATAGCTGGGGGTGGACTTTTGGCACCTCTGAGAACCTTCAAATATGTAGCTGCTGACTCTGCTTTATGCTAAGGCAAGGCTTGGTTTTATGTTCAAATAAATCTAGACTCAAATTTTAAACCCCTTAGTTTGATAAAGGCCATTGTTTGGGCCATTTCATTTCCCCCTGTGAATTATGACAGAGCAAAAAAAAAAAAAAAGTATCCCGTTCAAAATACTTTTTTAGCAGGAAATATACAATAGCATAGATTGGCGACACTTCACCAGGTCAATCACATTATCTGATAAAGACAATGGTTTAGTGTATCATATGTCACAATATGAATTTTTAGATTTTACTAAAAAATCTTTACAAAAGGATTGTACTAAGAAATCATGCTATTTCTTTATAGAATGCCTTCTGTCTCTACTCATGTTCCTCAGTTTCTGCTATTGCCTTGATCCAATTGTTTCTGATCTTCAAAAAGATTGAGTTAAATCCAAAAATGACTATTTTCTACTATCATGACCTGAGCCCACATTCCTTTGATAGTCTTCAATCTATTTGAATATTTTAAACCTAATACATTTTGCACATTATGCCATTCAGCTTTATCTATTTGTCTCAATTGATTATGATCAAATAATTTTCTTATTTTTTCATTGTCTATTTTCTCTTGTATAGTGTCTGAGGGATTTACCTGTAAAAATTACCTCTTTGTTAAATCTATCTCCCATTTGAAAAAAAATAAATTATAGGCATGGGATTATTTTATTTTTTCCAATTTATTTTATATTCAATCGGGTAAAGCATGATCAATTCTCAGATATTCTATAAAATTAAGATATTATTATAATTAATACATGAAAATATTTATTAATAATTTGTTTTTTATGAAGCAAGTAATTAAATGCTGGAAAATTAGAGTCTCTGATCTCAAAGAAGTCACGCTCTGGGGGAGATAATATTTAAAGATAAATAAGATAGTAGTGAAGATTGACAACAAAATCTGAAAGATAGAGCTATTGGTGGATGGACAGCTAGGAGGTGCAGTAGATAAGAGTGTTGGCCCTGAGTCAGAAAAACTACCTTCCTGAATTAAAATCTGGTCTCATAAGTACTAGCTGTGTAATCATTGGCTAGTCACTCAATTCTTTTTGCCTCAGTTTCTTCATCTGTGAAATGAGTTGGAGAAAGAAATAGCAAGCCACTCCATATTTCTGTGAAGAAAATTCTAAATGGGGTCATGAAGAGACAGTCGCAACTTAAACAATTCAACAACAAGGTCCAAGGGACTAAGATGTACTATTATGTTCAGGGGCAATAGCTTAGGTTCCATGGAATTTGGCATGTGAGCAAATTTTAACTCACAAAAGAACTTGGTATGAAACAGCATCATTTATGGTCATTTCTTGGTGATTTCCCAAAATGTTGGAAGGATTTTAGTTGGTGATTCACAGCTTATCCCAACGGTATAAGCAGCCAACTCAAACTGCTCAGTTGTCTACCTTAGTCAAGTCTGACTGTCCTAGAGGATGGGGAAGACATAAATGGCAGCTCAGCTACCCTTTGGGGTCATTGTGCCAAGAATGTCAATGATTTATTCTTATTATTGGTTTCCCATATCCCCCAGCCTCCTAAAATCACCTAGAGTTGGTGCTGTAGACATAAAATCAAGTAAACAACCATTTCCACCAGAGCATCTCTATTTTTTCTTAACATTTGATTTTTCTGCAGGGATATTAAAGTCTTTTATATTTATAAGTCTTTTCTCAGCCATTTCATTCAAATGTCAATTCCAAGGACAACAATCATCTCATTTTTGAAAAAAAAAAGGATGATTTTCATATTTTTATGTACAGTTTGAGACCATCTGTTCCCAGACATAGATTATACTATTCTTTAAATCTGCGTTCCACTTCACTTAAACCAATGTACTGATAACGCCCTTTGTTTTGTAATTCTACTATCCCAACACAATGCAAAGATGTGCATGTCAGCTTGATGTAGTGGAAATAACTATGAGTGTTCCGCTGCTTGGCACATATTGTGAAGTATGTAGTGAATTTAAACTGAAAAAATAAAGTAGGATTTTGAATTTTCTGCATTTATCAGTCAGTTGGGTAACTGTATTGCACTTGTCTGCTCTAGAATATCCTTTGCTAAAACTTGCCTCCTATCTTCCTATACTTTCATTAAGGATGCCTTTAACAGGTGTGTAGGTTATTTTCACACAGATTTCACAGAACTAGAAAAGGAGACGTATGAGTCAGATGCTGCTCATATTTCAGTGATCTCTTTTGTGTTATTAAAATTTGCATTTTTATATTACTGATTTGAATTTTTATTAACAACTTACTAGAATGGAGTCTTGTTCATATCACTTAATCTCCTTAACCTTGATTTCATAATCTGTAAAATATGTGAAATTACCTCAGAGGCACTGTAATGGTTTAAATTTGCAGATGAAGAAACTGAGGTTTAAAGAAGTAAAATAATTTGTTCATGGGAGTTGAGCTGAGGCCAGATCTCTATGTTTCATTTCATATATTGTAGAAGTTTATAAATATTGAAAGGGATTGAGAGGAAAGTGTTATAAAAATATAAACTATTAAAAAGTCTTTACAATGCATTTTAGCTATTTGTTTCTGCAAAACTTCATATATATTATATGTACTATAGTGACCCAGAATAGCCAAGATGAAAGTTATAATAAAATTAGAGATTATGGGTAACCATGTATTTACACTTCTCATAACAGAGTTGTGTATGGTACAGAATTTCTAGGCTCCTTTAAAAAAAAACAAACAAACTAATTTTCCTAGAATAGGATTTCCATGCAGAAGCTCCTCTATACATTGCAGAGATTTGCTATCAGCTGCCAGATTTGAATACAAAATGACTGAAAATTGTATGAGAAATGAAGACTCAATGTCAAATATTATATAAATGGACACATTATACATTGCTCCAAATTCTTTCAATATCCCCCCAACATGTCTTTCTCATTACTCAGAATCCATAGATGAAGAAATTTCCTAGTGTCTGCTTGGAAAACTGAATTTATATGATGCTTACAATCATATAATAGTAACTACCTAACCTCTGATGAACTATCTTCTAGCCAATCAGAACACAGACAGACAAAAACTAGGCACTTTATATATTAATAAAGGAAATCTTGAATTTCCTTTCTTTAAAAAGCAAGTGATTAATAAGTCCAGATATATGCATGAAATAATTAAAAAGTGTCTATTAAGAGTCTAATAGTATACAAAGGCAAAAAAAGAAATGCTCTTGCAGTTAAGAAGATTGCAAACTATTGAGGAAGGCCACAGGTACATATATTAGGAGAGACAGATGGTTTAATGGATGTAGTACATAATGTGAAGTTGGAATCCTTGTATTCATATTCTACCTTAGACTCTGTGTGAAAATAGACAAGTGACTTAACATCTCTGATTTTCAGTTTCCTCATCCATAAAATATGGGGTCTGGCCTTTGAAGTCTTTGATTATCCAATCTGTTCTAAATTTATAATCTTCTGGAAAAACTACAAAATGAAGGCAATTAAACAGTATTTAGGGAAGAAAGGCTCTTGTTATTGGAGATATCAAAAAAGGTATCTCATAAAAAGGTGGGCCTTGACTTAAATCTTGAAAGAAGTGAGGAGCTTTTTTTTTTTTTTTTGGAGGAATTTTGAGGCAGCGATACATAGCTCTAACAACGCAATCGAAGTTTAGTGTATAACAAAGTATGATATTTCAATGATCATTGAAAAAGCAAGGTGGTTTTGGAGGCAGGATTCAGTTTCGGGGGGGATTTTAAAATCTAGGTGCAATTCATTAATGGCACAATATAATTATGGACAAGTCATTTCATTAGAAATTCTTTAAATTCCCCTATGTGAAAATAAGAGAATTGGATCCAATGGCCTTTGAATTTCTTTCCAGCTCTGGCCTGCCAGGGTAAAGGGAGATTATGAACACCAGCATCTTATAAAACATTGAGAAGCAAAGGGAGAAATTCACATTTTAAAAACTCAATATCCAATAAAATCTTACCACCTCAATAAAATTTAAGGATGAAATTGAAAGGACAAAAATTGTGAAAAATGGAAAAGATCTCCTGATATTTTTATAATAAAAATAACTTTCAGAGATGGCAGTGATACTTCATTTGGACTAGCATTATAGGATTTCTTAGATGTATAAAAGGAGAAAAGAAGAAAATAACAATTGATTAAATGTCTACTATATGCTATTCAGAGTGGTAATTATTTTATAAATATATTACTTGACCTCTCAAAACAACTTGGAGACATTGATGCTATTGTTACTTCCATTTTAGAGTTGAGAAATCTGAGGCAAACAAAGTTTAAATGAATTATCTACAAATCATGTGATTAATAAGTGTTTGAAGGTTTTGAACTCAATTCTTCATAACTCCAGATAGCTCTAGTATCTCTAGACATGTGAGGAGATATATATGTAATATATGTATGCACATACACAGACTATATATATACATACATACACACACACACGTGTGTGTGTGTGTGTGTGTGTGTGTGTGTGTGTGTATAAACGTATATATGTATATTCTGGAGATAACACAATTTTGGGAACAATCAGAAATTTATACTTTTTTTTCAAATTTAAGCCAATATATTTTTGTAAAATAATACAATTTTGCCATTGATCAAGTAAAAGATTTATAGTTACAATGAGATAATAATAAGGGATAGCATAAATTTATCAAAAGTGGAGGGAAAAATGAAAAGTCTCCCAAATGAGAATTTGATTTGTAAATCATTGAAAATTCCTGGACCAGAAATGTGAGATTGCTTGTGAGATATTTCTTATTGATCTACTGTAACAGATGAAGAGATATTAACTAGAATATCACAATTCAGTAGCATGCTGACTTGTCATTCACTTCATATTCCAGAGACAGGCCATATAGTGGTATATGAGGAAGGGGTATATGATGGAGGCAGTGAGAGGAACTATATCTTGTGCTCCTCTCAGGTATCCTAAGTAGTTGAAAGAAGCCCCTGAGTAACTTTATTTCAGAAGTATTTTAATCTGATCATTCCCTTTTAGCATCATCAGCTGCTGGTTGACACCAACGTTGGCCAGGGGGTCACACAATCAGAAAGTGACTGAGGCGAGATTTGAAATCAGATCTTACAATCAATTTCAATTGGATTCCAATGAAATATAGCATTACAGGAAAAATCTATGGCTAGAACAGATTCATGAAGAAGTTTCTCAGCCTGGAATAGTCATCAGAAATCCAGGTATATGGAGAATTCAGAAGGAACTTCAATAGGAATGAAAATTTTATTTTCACTAATTCTTCCATAATTTATTGTGGTAGCATCCTTCAGCTCCTGTCAGAAGAGGGAGTCCACATTGAACTACATGGGTGTATAGCCAAGGAACTACAAGTCATCCCTTTGAGACTGTTCAATTCCAAGATGAGTGTTGATGGAGGTATAAATGGGCAGTTTTTGTGAGTTTTTATTCTAACAGGGTATGACCTGATTGATTTTAGCATCCAATTACTTCTCAGCCAACCCAAAGTCTATGGTATAAATCTGGCTACCATTTCTTTTTCCAAGTCATATAATGAAGGAGTTTTATAAATGAATATATTCAATCTGACTAGTCATCTGGTTGAGTTGTTAGATGGCTCAGTGCATAGCGCCTCAGGCTTAGAGTCAGGAAGACTTGATTTCAAATCACTTCAGTCACTTTCTCGTTGTGTGACCCCTCCCAGTCAAGTCTCTTAATGCTGCATGCTTCCATTTTCTCATGTATAACATGAACTTAAGAAAGAAATGGCATTCCAATATCTTTGCTAAGAAATTCCAAATGGGGTTCAAGGTAGGAATCAACTTAACAACAAAATCATCTATTCAGCAAGTGGCAGAATAGTTTTCAAACTGAGTTTTTGAGCAGAAATTAAAAAGTTCTTCAAGGCTTGGGCCCAAGACTCCATCACCATGACAGGAGAATCCTCTTTTACCCTACATCACATAATTTCTTAATCATTTTGCAGAGTTTTGCTCTCAATATGGAGTGGAAAATATTTAGCTTTTATACATTTGAGCATGGTGGCAGGCAGCTTTTCCCCCCAGCAAAGTCACTATTGAGATAAATGTTTTCAAAGGAGCCATTGCTTATTTTTTGGCCCAAAGATACCTGGTCCTAATTCTCAGATGAATGACCAGAGTGGATTTGACGCTGACTTGATTTGCTCCCTCTCTTCCCTATAGCTTTCTGTTCTGCCCTTGGGCACCTACCACTGCTGTTAATGTGGGAGGAATTTATTCTTAAGGCACACGGGAGAAGGGAGAATAATATGTTTAGGGGAAAAACTAGACAAATACATTTTCTTACTACTCCACAGAAATAGTGGATTAAGAAAACACTGGAGTCAGGCGTAGTAGCACTTACCTATGATCCCTGCTATCTGCAAAGTAGAGGTGGGTGGATCTCTTGAAATGGGAAAATCTGAGGACAATGGACTGGGATGTCCTGTTTACACTAAGTTGCACATTTGCATTGTGAACTCCCTAAAAGGACAGGAGAGGATGTTCGCTGGATTGTCTGAGGAGGGTTAATAGATTCAATTAAAAAACAAAGCAAGTCAAATCTCTGAGGATGATTAGAATATTACCAAGTCCATAAATGGCCACTATACTATATCTAGTCTGGGTGAGAGAGATATACTCAATCTTAAAAGTAAAGTCTTTTTTTCTACTTTTCTACAGATTCTCTGTGAAAATAATTTATACATGTGTCAAGAACATCCTTGATATAAGTATGGAAAGGGAATAAGTTGACTTTCACAAATCATATTCTATTGCCTACAACATCTTCATAATTAGACAATTAACTAAAGAATGCATAGAATATAGGATCCTACTGTGCTAATTGTTTGTAGATAAAACACATTTAATGTGGTGAAAAGAAACGTTTCCTTAAAAGATTTTATTCTCACAAAAATGTCCCTCATGCATATATTGAAATTACACAAGATTCTCAAAAGATACAACAGCTGAAAAAATTTTGTTCAGCAATCCTGTAATCAAATACAACAATCAAGAAATTAAATGGAGGAACCAACCACAGATAGACAAAACCTTTTCAACATTGTTACAAACTAGTCAATGATTGGTGCTCAGGTTAATTATTTCCACCTGAAGGATTGACATTTATCTCTGATTTTGTATCACTAATATGTAGCACAATGCCTTGAATATATGTGAGTGTATTTGTATATAAATGTGTTTGTATTTGTTTATGTGTGTGTTTGTGTGTGTGTTGGGGGTGGCTGTGGTGGAAGGATTCCATTACCCACCTCTATTAATATAATTAGCATAAGGGCTTGTTGAATTTTAAATGCTTAAACCAGGTGCACCTTGAGAACTTGAGCAAATTCAAAGACCTCTTTGTCTGAATCACAAAATCAATCCATCATTCTGAAAGTAATTCCAACATAGTAGCTTTAAGTGAATTTCTTGACAGCCCTATCACAAAGTCTGAATAAGACCTTAATTAATTTGAAATGACTACAGGATCTTGGTCACTGGGTGAAGACAAATGATACCATCCAAAAATCAGTTTGTGATTACTTGAAGGAATTAGACATGACTGGACATAGACACATACATACATACAAACATGCGTACATATATATACATACAAAAGAAGTGATTTTAAGAGTTTCTTCTTGCATCAGAGAAAAGTTTCCAGTTCAGAGCTCAACAATTTGAATCAGAATGAGCAGTAAAAGAAAGAACAATCCCTTAAGAGGCAATTGTTCTTCAAGGGGTTATGAGAGAATTTCTCTCTAAGCTACAGCAATTGGGCATGTAGGACACAATCCATGCATTTGAGAGCATCAAAATAGTCTTAGTACAGAGAACTGGAGAGAAAGTCAAGCAAGGAAAAAGGGAAGCCAATGAGTATCACATTCTCCATCCTACCATAGTTATAGAAAACTGTTAGTTATGATAAAAAAAAAAAAGAATTTCAATCCTAAAATTATGGATATGTTATTATGTATGTGTTAATTATAAGTAATGCATATATATCATTTACTAAATAGTGTATGGTTTTTCACATAAAATTCACAATTTTGATAATTGCTTACCATAGCTACATTATTTGATATGTATATGCATATATATATTTATTACACTGTCAATTAATGGATTTTCATACATACACACAATATATATATATAACTGCATATATGTGTGTGTCTCTCTCTCTATATATTTTAGGTTGTTTTTAATTCTATTTGCTTTATTATAAAATTATTTTTTATGGTCAAAAGATATGAACAGGAAATCTTCAGACAAAAACATTTAAAGCCATTTCTATTCGTATGGAAACATGCTCTAAATCACTATTGATTAGAGAAACGCAAATTATGACAACTCTGGGGTAGTACTATATATTTTTCAGATTTGCTAAGCTCAAAGAGCTATCAAACCATGTATACTCTTTGATCCAGCATTCTCTCTAGTAGGTATTTCTCCCAAAGAGATCATAAAAAAAGAAAAGGTCTACATGTGCAAAAATGTTTGTGGCAGTCCTTTTTTGTATTGGCAAGGACCTGGAAATTGAATGGATGGCCATCAGTCAGGGAATGATTGAATTAGTTATGGTATATGAATGTTATGGGATATTAGTGTTCTATAAGAAATAATCAGCAGGATGATTTCAGAGAGGGCTGCAAAGACTTACCTGAACTGATAGTAAGTGAAGTGAGTAGAACCAAGAGAACGTTTCAATACAACAACAAGATTATGTGATTATATGATGATTAACTGTAATAGACTGACTCTTTTCAACGAGTTGGTATAAGTCAATTCCAATAGATTTTTGATGGAGAGGGCCATCTGCATCCAGAGAGAGGACTATGGGGACTGAATATGGATCACAACATATGATTTTTCACCTTTGTTGTTGTTGCTGTTTGCTTGATCTTTTTTTTTTTTCTTGTTTTTTCCTTTTTTTTTTTTTTTTTTTTTTTTTTTGTTATTTTTCTTGTGCAGCTTGATAAATGTGGAATTGTTTAAAAGAATTGCATATGTTTGGCAGATGTTAGATTAATTACTGTCTAAGAAAGAGGTGGTAGAGAGGGAGAGAGAAAAAATTGGAATACAGTTTTGCAAGAGTGAATGTGGAAATTATTTTTTGCACATATTATGAAAAAATGAAAAACGATAGCTATTTTTAAAATATATATACTTTTATTTTGTTAAATAATTCCCAAATACAAGTAATAAATATAACATTCATTTAAAATATTTTTGAGTTTTAAATTTTCTTTTCCCCTAATGCCTCTTTGTGAAGACAAATAATTTGGTATTGTGCATATATCTTGTGGTATAATTGTGCAAAAATGCATTTCTACATTAACTACATTATGAAACAAAATAAAAAAGTAAGAATATTTATTTTTAAAAAATATCTTTAATTTTTCGTTCAGAATTCAAGGTAGATATGTTTCATCATATCTTATATTAGTGTTTTGATAACAATAGCTAAATCCTCCATAGCTGATCATCCTTACGATATTGTTGCTCCTGTGTGCAATATTTTTCTGGTTTTGCTTACTTTATTTTACATAAATGTATATGTCTTCCCAGGTTCTTTTTTGAAAGCATGATGCTCATAATTTCTCATAATACAATAGTATTCCACTATAGTCTTACACCACAACTTTTTTAGCCATGTCCCAATGTATAGGCATTCCTTGGATTTCAAAATCTTTGCCACAAAAAGGCTAGTATATTTATTTTTGTACAAATAATACCTTTTTTTTTTAAATTTCTTTGGAGTTGGATCTAGTAGTAGTATTGCAGGGTCAAAAAATATGCACAGTTTTATAGCACTTTGGCGATATTTACAAATTAATTTCCAGAATGGTTGAAATTGTTCACAACCTCATCAACAGTTTTTCACCACCTCAGCTTTTCCACATGTGCACCAGTATTTCTCATTTTCCCTTTGTGTTATGTTAGAAAATGTGATGAGTATCTTAGAATTATTTTAATTTGCAATTATGTTATCTGTAGTAACATAGAAAACTGATTTTTCATAAACTTTGCCCATAAATCAACTGTGGAATGTCTTTTTTTTTTTAATTTTTATATATTTTTACAAATTGTAGAAATGAGGCACTTAATGGAGAAAGTTGCTGTAAAATTTTCCTCAGTTTCCCCTTTTCCAACTAATTTTGATTGCATTCATTTTGTTTGTGCAAAACTTTCATTTAATCAAAATTATCTATTTTTCTCCATTATGCTCTCTATCTCATTTGCTCCTAAACTCTTTCTGATCTGATAGGTACACTTTTTTGCATGCCCCACCCAATTCACTTATAATATCATCTTTTATGTTTAAATCATTTGTCTATTTTATTCATTTGTACATTTGCATTAGTATATGGTATAAGATGTTGGTCTGTGCCCAGTTTTTTGCCAACCTTTTTTCAATTTTTCCCAAGAATTTTTGTCAAATAGTGAATTTTGTTCTCAAACCTTGGATATTTGGCTTTATCAAACACTATATTACTAAGATCATTTACTACTGTATTTTGAATATTAATGTATTCAATTGATCCATCACTGTATTTCTTAGCCAATGCCATACTGTTTTTATGATTTTTGCTTTGTAATACAGTTTGAAATCTGGAACTTCGGGATCACCATTCTCAACTTTTTAAAAAGTCGATTCCCTCAATACTCTTCACCTTTTGCTCCTCTAAATAAACTTTATCACTATTTTTTTGTAGTGTTACAAAATAATTGTTTGGTAATTTGTTTAGTATGATGTAGAAAAAGTTAATTAGTTTGGGTTAGGATTTTCATTTTTGTAATATTGACTCATCTTACCATGAGCAATTGCTATTTCTCCAATTGTTTAGATTTGCTTTTACTTGTGTGAAAAGTATTTCTTAATTGTGTTCATATAGTCTTGGGCTTGTCTTGACAGATAGACAACTAAGTATTTTATATTTTCTATAACTATTTTAAATTAAATTAGAATTTTTCTTTCTATCTCCTGCTGTTGGGTTTTGTTGGTAGTATATAGAAATGTGTTTATGATTGTTGTGAGTTTATTTTATAAGCTAGCAAAATTGAGGAAGTTTTTTATTATTTCAAGTAATATTTTAGTTGATTCTTTAGATTTTTCTAAAGATATAATCATATCGCCTTCAAAAACTGATAGTTTTCTTCTTGTATGTTTTTATTCCTTCAATGTATCCTTCTTGTTTTAATTTATAATTAGCAATTCTAATATGATATTTAATAATAGTAAGGATAATATATATTTTTGCTTCATTCCTGATCTTATTGAGAAGGCTTCTAGCTTATTTCCATTATATATAATGCTTGTTTTTGTTTTTAGAGATATAATATTTATCATTTTAAAAGAAATGATTTTGTCTATGCTTTCCATTGTTTTCTATGCTTGCTAATTTTTTAAAAAATAGGAATTGGTGTTTTGAAAGACTTTCTCTTCATCTATTTATATAGCTAAATGATTTTTGTTGTTTTTTAGTTGATATTACAATTATGCTGATAGTTTTTATTATATTGAACCATCCCAACAATCCTGGTTTTAGTTTATGATCTTTGTTATATCTTGCTGTTATCTGCTTTCTAATATTTTATTTAAAAATTTTACATCACACTTCATTAAGCAAATTAGTATGTTTTTATTTCTCTTTACTCTTCCTAATTTATGTATCAAAATCATATTCGTGTCATAAAAAATAATTTGATAGGACTTTTTCTTTTCTTATTTTTCAAATAGTTGATCTAGTATTGGGATAAATTGTTAACTTCAATGTTTGATTTGAATTCACTTACAAATCCAGCTGGTTCTGAAGATCCAAAAATCCATCTATATTTATATGTTTATATATATCCATACATATGCACATCCCTGTATACAGACACACACATACTATAGATATAGATACACTTTTTTACATTTATATCATTTAAAATGTATATTTATGGAATAACAGTAGATTAATTATTTTTGAACCTCTAAATTTCAGACATCATAGAGTGCTAAAATTGAATAAAATTATCAAGAAAATTATTTAGTTCAGACTCCAAGACAACATCACACTATAGTATGAACCCTGGGTTGGTTCTGGAAGACCTAGATTTCAAACTCAATAATTAAATGCATTCTCTGCTTAGTTTTGAGATTCTCATTTATAAAATGAGGTTTTCAGAGTAGGTGTTTTCAAAGGACCTTAATTTACTCCAAGCCTGTGACCCCTTCATTTCTAGCAGGGATATGTCAAAATCAAACTGATTTTGGGACTTCCATAAGGTCACAAAGAATTCAGTGACAAAGCCAAAGTACTTGTCAAGATCACTTGTCAAGTCATTATAGAACAAGATTCAATGGTCTATGGGGCATATCAGGCATTTTCTTTGGGAATATATTTCTAAATAGTTGCAGATATCTTTTTCTCATTTGCTTTTCAAATTTGTTTTTCCTGTTATTTGAAATTTTGAGAAGTCTCTTTAAATGGACTTCAACAGTTCAATGAATAATGTTGCCCTTTTAAATCTGTGGACAAGCACATTCTGAAAGAACTTGCTGAAATAATGATAAACACATTGCATAAAACAGAGCTCATGCTTAGCCATTATGTGATGTTTTGCTACACCATGCTGCCCCATCCCTTGTCAGATTGCTCTTCTGGAGGACCTTGCTTTTTGAACTTCTTGTGAAAGCAGAAAGGATTAGGCTTTATCTCTTTTTTTCTCCTATCTTTTTTTTTTACTGACCATTTATATTTAAATGAGCTGATATTTTAGGTTGGCTTTCCCAGCCCAAGGAGAATACTGTAAGCAAAATGTTGCCTTTCTTTTATTGTTGCCTACATTTATATGATTTATCAGCATGAATATCATTGATTCAAGAAGTTTCTTTTCATTACAAGTTGTACTGCAGACATACCTCGAAAGAATGAAAATAATACCATTGAGCAAATCCCATCATTTCATAGGTAATATTATAGAATAAGTTTTGATTCATTCTCATGGGGGAAAAAAAAAAAAAAAAAAACATGCTTAATTAAAGCCATTTATTTTTAACTCTGACGATGGAGAGGGGAAGAAAAACTGTACCTCTTTGTTAACAAATGAGAAAGTGACAAAATTATAAAAGAGAAAACTAGAACAGGCAGCCAAGAACATCCAGTTATACCTGGATAAAAATCTTTTGACCATATTTTTGAAAAATGGAAAACTTATTCTTCTGCTTGAAGATGAAGGGATAAGGAAAGGTTTACATACATCATTTCTTTCAGGGGCAGGTCATCCTATTTATTGAAAAGTCTTATTTTATTCTTAAGAAGGGCTTTCTTATATCTGGATAAATCTGCCCTTCTACAAAATAAACCCATAAAACCTGCTTCTGTCCTCTGTGTTAAGCTAATCAAATCTTTATTCTTCCATTTCACAAATGACTGCACAGGCACACACACACACACACACACACACACACACACACACACAGGTTAGGTTTCCAGATATAAATATATATATTTACATATATATATAGCAATTACATAAAATAAGAAGAAATAATGGTGATTCTGGATTAGTTTTTATAACTCCCTGGGTCTTACTTTCATCATCTATAAAAGGTTGACTTTGAACTAGATGACCTCTACAGGATCTTCCATCTCTAGATCTATGATATAGTTTTCATATTTTCTCTCTCTCTCTCTCTTTCTCTCTCAGTACACACACACACATGTATTTGTTCTTGAAAAGGGGACCCCTGAACTTGGAAAATCCTGGAAGGAGAAAATCTTCAATTCTGCCTCAATAAGAGACTTTGCCCCATGTCATTTAAAATGAATTTACGTTTCAATTGCATGAGGTGGGAATGATGCGGGTGTGGTCCCTTTAAGATTCCTTTCTTTCTGATTCCCAACCCCTCCTAGTTGACCTTTTGATTCACAAATCCTGGTCCCTTTGAATTTCAATAGAAGATCTGGGCCTGTCCCAGCCCTACCCAGATCTGAGCCAACTTGGGACTACACCCATAGGCCCCTCTAGCTAAATCTCTCATTATAAAAGAGCCAAGCTGGGACCCCCTCTTTGCAGAGGTTCCAAACATGCCAGTTTCATGCCTGGCATTCCAGGACCCTCTGTCCACAGGAACCCTGTTTCCAGTGCCCTTCTTATCTCTACCTTCACCTATTTTCTTAACTATACTTTAACCTTACTTCCAAACCCCAAAATAAACCTCTTTTATCAATCTAGCTTTTCAGGCCTATAAATTATTTTATAGGGAACTCACCCTGCTTCTAGACCTCATTTAACCCCATATCCTTGCGCTGAATCCATTGGGGTTGCAGGGGAACTCTATTTGACTCCGTGTACCCCGACCTGCCACTAGACCTCAATTAAACCCTAATTTCATTTAGGTACTCCATATCTAGACCTCATTCTTGTTTGGAAGATATATACATATACAAAAATAAGAAACCACATTTATGTAGCATTTTGCAGCTAATTTTTAAAAACTGTTTTGTGAGTTAAGTACATATCCTTCATGTCTAACAATCTAGGAAAATCATGTGCAGAATAAAACAACAAATAAACATCTAATACTTAAAAAGATTAAGAAAGCAAAACCCTACTTAACTCACTACATAACAACAGGAATGCATTGTGTTATAGTGGAAAGAACAGGATTTGGACTATGGAAAAACATATTTTGGGAAAAAAAAACAAAAACAAAACAACAACAATAAAACAAGGAAACGAACAAACAAAAAAGCTCATACACTTTATAACTAAATGGTTTGGGGTTGAACCTCCTAAATTCTTTGTTACTTAATCTTACTAATAGATAGGGGATAATACTTTATCTGGAATTATTTGTCAAAACTGATAGAGAAGAAAAACATAAATATTATTTTCATTATTATTAATGAGGGTTAGCCTACTGGAGTCATTAATGCAAAAATCAGGAGGGACTAGTGACTATGATAGGATACATAATGCTTTGCAGATTCAAAGGGACATCATTTTAAGAAAGGAACCAAAGATGACAATGAAGAAATAATTGCAGTGATGAGCTTTGAAATAACATCAATTGGTACAAGTCTTGGAGGGATAGCTAATACCTTGGTAGATAGAGACAAGATGTACATCATTGTGTAGAGGGCAACCTATTAACAAACTTTTGGACAGATATAATTTTTGGTAAATTTTCTCAACATTAATCCTACTTGTTATTAGAGAGACAAATCTTAGGAATTCTTCATGGAAAGATCTTATTGAATTACATTGGCAATATTTTAAAGTGATTTATACCAGATTTATACCAGAATTCACATAACAGGATAGGGACTAATACAGACAAGATAATATTAAACTGTTGTAGTTGGATAAATGTCATAGTGAGATTGTTTCAGTGCTAATGAATGGTGAAGAATATTTCATACTTGACAGACAATAGTTGGGAGAGAACAATCTAGCCATTTGGTTTTCTGGTACCTTACCTACAAAGAAGAATGAATGTGTAATAAGATCTTACATTTAAGATGAAAACTGCCTTCATTTTACTATATTTGTCAATTAAACTTTATGAAGTTAAAGGAAAATGCATCAATATGTTATGCTCCCAGCAGACCAAAAAAAAAACACTTTCTAGAAAAGTACTTGAGGTAGAAAATAATTCAAAAGCACAGTTAGCTATGGAAGAGAACTTAATCTGTCAGAAGGAACTGGTTCTTTTTTTTTTTTTTAATTTTTTATTTAATAATTACATTATATTGACACTCGTTTCTGTTCCGATTTTTTTCCCCCCTCCCTCCCTCCACCCCCTCCCCTAGATGGCAAGCAGTCCTTTATATGTTGGATATGTTGCAGTATATCCTAGATACAATATATGTTTGCAGAACCGAACAGTTCTCTTGTTGCGTAGGGAGAATTGGGTTCAGAAGGTATAAATAATCCGGGAAGAAAAACAAAAATGCAGATAGTTTACAATTGTTTCCCAGTGTTCTTTCTTTGGGTGTAGCTGCTTTTGTCCATCATTTATCAATTGAAACTCAGGTCTCTTTGTCAAAGAAATCCACTTCCATCAAAATATGTCCTCATACGATATCGTTGTCGAAGTGTATAATGATCTCCTGGTTCTGCTCATTTCACTTAGCATCAGTTCATGTAAGTCTCGCCAGTCCTCTCTGTATTCATCCTGCTGGTCATTTCTTACAGAACAATAATATTCCATAACATTCATATACCACAATTTACCCAGCCATTCTCCAATTGATGGGCATCCATTCATTTTCCAGTTTCTAGCCACTACAAACAGGGCTGCTACAAACATTTTGGCACATACAGGTCCCTTTCCCTTCTTTAGTATTTCTTTGGGATATAAGCCCAATAGAAACACTGCTGGATCAAAGGGTATGCACAATTTGATAATTTTTTGGGCATAATTCCAGATTGCTCTCCAGAATGGTTGGATTCGTTCACAACTCCACCAACAATGCATTAGTGTCCCAGTTTTCCCGCATCCCCTCCAACATTCATCATTATTTTTTCCTGTCATCTTAGCCAATCTGACAGGTGTGTAGTGGTATCTCAGAGTTGTCTTAATTTGCATTTCTCTGATCAATAATGATTTGGAACACTCTTTCATATGAGTGGTAATAGTTTCAATCTCATCCTCTGAAAATTGTCTGTTCATATCCTTTGACCATTTATCAATTGGAGAATGGCTTGATTTCTTATAAATTTGAGTCAGTTCTCTATATATTTTGGAAATGAGGCCTTTATCAGAACCTTTAACTGTGAAAATGTTTTCCCAGTTTGTTGCTTCCCTTCTAATCTTGTTTGCATTAGTTTTATTTGTACAAAAGCTTTTTAATTTGATGTAATCGAAATTTTCTATTCTGTGATCAGTAATGGTCTCTAGTTCATCTTTGGTCACAAATTTCTTTCTCCTCCACAAGTCTGAGAGATAAGCTATTCTATGTTCCTCTAATTTATTTATAGTCTCGTTCTTTATGCCTAGGTCATAGACCCATTTTGATCTTATCTTGGTATATGGTGTTAAGTGTGGGTCCATGCCTAATTTCTGCCATACTAATTTCCAATTATCCCAGCAGTTTTTATCAAATAATGAATTCTTTTCCCAGAAGTTAGGGGCTTTGGGTTTGTCAAACACTAGATTGCTATAATTGACTATTCTGTCTTGTGAGCCTAGCCTTTTCCACTGATCCACTAATCTATTTCTTAGCCAATACCAAATGGTTTTGGTGACTGCTGCTTTATAATATAATTTTAGATCAGGTACAGCTAGGCCACCTTCATTTGATTTTTTTTTCATTAATTCCCTTGAGATTCTCGACTTTTTATTGTTCCATATGAATTTTGTTGTTATTTTTTCTAGATCAATAAAATATTTTCTTGGAAGTCTGATTGGTATAGCACTAAATAAATAGATTAGTTTAGGGAGTATGGTCATCTTTATTATGTTCGCTCGGCCGATCCAAGAGCACTTAATATTTTTCCAATTATTTAAGTCTGACTTTATTTGTGTGGAGACTTTTTTTATAATTTTGCTCATATAATTCCTGACTTTCCTTTGGTAGATAGATTCCCAAATATTTTATGGTATCAACAGTTATTCTGAATGGAATTTCTCTTTGTATCTCTTGCTGTTGGGTTTTGTTGGTGATGTATAAAAATGCTGAGGATTTATGGGGATTTATTTTGTAGCCAGCTACTTTGCTAAAATTATGAATTATTTCCAATAGCTTTTTGGTAGAATCTCTGGGGTTCTCTAGGTATACCATCATATCATCTGCAAAGAGTGATAGTTTGGTTTCCTCATTGCCTACTCTAATTTCTTTTATATCTTTCTCGACTCTTATTGCTGAGGCTAGTGTTTCTAATACGATATTAAATAATAATGGTGATAGTGGACAACCTTGCTTCACTCCAGATCTTACTGGGAAAGGTTCCAGTTTTTCCCCATTGCATATGATGCTTACTGATGGTTTTAAATATATGCTCCTGACTATTTTAAGGAAAAGTCCATTTATTCCTATGCTCTCAAGTGTTTTTATTAGGAATGGATGTTGGATTTTATCAAATGCTTTTTCTGCATCTATTGAGATGATCATGTGGTTTTTGTTTGTTTGGTTATTGATATAGTCAATTATGCTAATAGTTTTCCTAATATTGAACCAGCCCTGCATTCCTGGTATAAATCCTACTTGGTCATAGTGTATTATCCTGGTGACAATTTTCTGTAATCTTTTTGCTAATATTTTATTTAAGATTTTAGCATCAATATTCATTAGGGAGATTGGTCTATAATTTTCTTTCTCTGTTTTCAGCCTACCTGGTTTAGGTATCAGTACCATATCTGTGTCATAAAAGGAGTTTGGTAGGACTCCTTCAATCCCTATTTTTTCAAATAGTTTATATAACATTGGAGTTAATTGTTCTTTAAATGTTTGGTAGAATTCACATGTAAATCCATCTGGTCCTGGGGATTTTTTCTTAGGGAGTTGATTGATAGTTTGTTCTATTTCTTTTTCTGAGATGGGACTGTTTAGGATATTTACTTCTTCCTCTGTTAGTTTGGGCAAGCTGTATTTTTGGAGGTATTTTTCTATTTCATTTGAGTTGTCGAATTTATTGGCATAAAGTTGGGCAAAGTAACTCCTAATTATTGCTCTAATTTCCTCTTCGTTAGTGGTGAGTTCTCCCTTTTCATTTTTAAGACTAACAATTTGATTTTCCTCTTTCCTTTTTTTAATCAGATTTACTAAGGGTTTGTCTATTTTGTTGGTTTTTTCATAGAACCAACTCTTAGTTTTATTAATCAATTCAATAGTTTTTTTACTTTCAATTTTATTGATCTCACCTTTTACTTTTAGAATTTCAAGTTTAGTGTTTGACTGGGGGTTTTTAATTTGTTCCTTTTCTAGCATTTTTAATTGCAAACCCAATTCATTGACCTTCTCTTTCTCTATTTTATACAAATAGGCCTCTAGAGATATGAAATTTCCCCTTATTACCGCTTTGGCTGCATCCCATACATTTTGGTATGATGTCTCATTATTATCGTTTTCTTGGGTGAAGTTATTAATTATGTCTATGATTTGCTGTTTCACCCAATCATTCTTTAGTATGAGATTATTTAGTTTCCAATTATTTTTTGGTCTACTTCCCCCTGCTTTTTTGTTGAATGTAATTTTCATTGCATCGTGGTCTGAAAAGGATGCATTTACTATTTCTGCCTTACTACATTTGAGTTTGAGGTTTTTATGTCCTAATATATGGTCAATTTTTGTATAGGTTCCATGAACTGCTGAAAAGAAAGTGTATTCCTTTCTGTCTCCATTACATTTTCTCCAGAGATCTATCATATCTAACTTTTCTAGTATTCTATTTACCTCTTTGACTTCTTTCTTATTTATTTTGTGGTTTGATTTATCTAATTCTGAGAGTGCAAGGTTAAGATCTCCCACTATTATAGTTTTACTGTCTATTTCTTCTTGCAGCTCTCTTAGTTTCTCTTTTAAGAATTTAGATGCTACCCCACTTGGTGCATATATGTTTAATATAGATAGTGCTTCATTATCCATGCTACCCTTTAGCAAGATATAGTGTCCTTCCTTATCTCTTTTAATTAGGTCAATTTTTGCTTTAGCTTGATCTGAGATCAGGATGGCTACCCCTGCTTTTTTGACTTCACCTGAAGCATAGTAGATTTTGCTCCAACCTTTTACCTTTAACCTGCATATATCTCCCTGCTTCAGGTGTGTTTCCTGTAAACAACATATTGTAGGATTCTGGCTTTTAATCCATTCTGCTAACCGCTTCCTCTTTATGGGGGAGTTTACCCCGTTCACGTTTATGGTTAGAATGACCAATTCTGTATTACTTGCCATCTTGTTAACCCCGGTTTATGCTTTCCTCCCTTCTTTCCCCTTTCCCCCCCTTCCAAGTATTAAGCTTGTGAGCACCCCTTGCTTCTCACAGCCCTCCCTTTTTAGTGTCCCTCCCCCCGCCTTAGAGTTCCTCCCCCTATCTTACCCCTTTCCCTCCCAGTTCCCGTATTCCCTTCCACTTAGCTTATTCCTTCCCTTTCCACTTTTCCCTTCTCACTTTTCAATGAGATGGGAGAAGTTTCACCATAGATTGAATATGTCTTAAGATTTTTCACTTAAAGCCAATTCTGAAGGCAGTAAGATACCCACTATATTCATCCCCCTCCATTCTTTCTCTCAGATATAATAGGTTTCCTATGCCTCTTCATGAGATGTACTACCCCCACTTTACCCTTTTTCTGGTACAATGTCCTTTCCACATCAATTTCTAGAACAAGGTATACATGTATTCTTTATACATCTATATAGTCAAAATATAGTTCCCAAGATTAATCTTTACCTTTTTAGATTTCTCTTGAGTTCTATATTTGTAGATCAAACTTTTTGTTAAGTTCTGGTTTTTTCATCAAAAATAGGTGCAATTCGCTTACTTCGTTGAATGTCCATCTTCTTCCCTGGAAAAAGATGCTCATTCTCGCTGGGTAAGTTATTTTTGGTTGCATACCAAGTTCCTTAGCCTTTCGGAATATCATATTCCAGGCCCTTTGATCTTTTAATGTGGATGCTGCCAGATCCTGGGTGATCCTTATTGTGGCTCCTTGATACTTGAATTGGGTTTTTCTAGCCGCTTGCAATATTTTTTCTTTCATCTGAGGGTTCTGGCATTTGGCCACTATATTCCTTGGTGTTTTGATTTTAGGATCCCTTTCAGTGGGTGATCGATGAATCCTTTCAATGTTTATTTTTTCCTCTTTTCCTATGACTTCTGGGCAGTTCTCTTTGATAATTTCCTGGAAGACAGTGACCAGGCTCTTTTTTTCATCATGTTTTTCTGGGAGTCCAATGATTCTCAGATTGTCTCTCCTGGATCTGTTTTCCAGGTCTGTTGTCTTCCCCAGAAGGTATTTCACATTTTTCTCCATTGTTTGATTTTTTTGGATTTGCTTGACTGATTCTTCTTGTCTCCTCGAGTCATTCAATTCCACTTGTTCAATTCTGATTTTCAGTGAAGTATTCTCTTCACTCACTTTTTTAAAATCTTTCTCTAATTGTCCAATTGAGTTCTTTTGTTCTGTGGAATTTTTTTCCATTTCGCCAATTTTGTTTTTTAGAGAGCTGTTTTCTGTTTCCAGTTCACTAATCCTATTTTTCAAGGATTTTACTTCTTTATCCACTCTCTCTTTAACTTTCTCCAGGCTCTTTTCCCATTTTTCTTCTAGCTCCCTTGTGAGAGCCTTTTTAATCACTTCTATGAGGTTCATCTGTGCTGAGGAACAGACGATCTCCTCCTTTGGGGAATCACCTGGGGACTGCCTGTTTTTAGTCTCCTCAGGATTTAGAGTCTGCTCTCTATCTGTGTAGAAGCTGTCAAGGGTTAAAGTCCTCTTCAGCTTCTTGCTCATTCTGTCTATTAATCAGAGACAAACTACCAAAGAAAAACAGAAAAAACTGGAGTCTTTCTTTGGGGGGGGGGCTGGGTGTGTTATCGAGCTTCCTCTACAGACTGCAGGGGGCAGCAGTGAGGCACTAGCAGGACTGTGCTGCGCCTGCGCTCTGACATCCCAGAGCGTGCTGAGTCACTGAGGGGGGGAAGGGGGGGGCGGCCAGGTCCTGAGAGACTCCAGCTGTTTGCGGTTGTATTCTTCAGCCCCGGTGTTTTTAGCTTCTCTGCTGGGCTGTTGACTTGCTGCAGGTTCCAAACCTGTAGCGAAGCTCTCCCCGCAGAGACGGCTACGATCACTCCCCACCCCCTCTCAGCTCTGCTCCCGTGCTCTCACTGCCGCTGCCCTCAGCCTGCGCCCGATCTAAAACCGCCCCAGCCCTCCAGTAAAGACAGACCTTTCTTGGCGGATCTCAAGGATGGCTTCTCTTGGTAACTATTTGTGGGTTTTTTTCAGTCAAGCATTGATTCAGAGGCTTGTAATGAAGTGGATAGTGAGAGAAAGTGCGGAGCTTATGCAACTGTGAGCCTCCTCTCCGCCATCTTAACCAGAAGTCAGGAACTGGTTCTTACTGAATTGGGAGAACCCAACGCAGTCCCCATCATGTCCCCATCAAACACCATATGTGATCATTTGCAGGGAAGTTATTTGCTCCATAAGAAACACCACATTCAGCAGAAAGCAAGCCCGTTTAGTAAAAGCACAAGATTTAAAAAAAAAAGGTCTGTGAATACAGCTGAGTTCCCCTTTCCTGCTCTTATCCACATCTCAAAGAATCAAAGAAGCTCATTGCTTTTTATTAATTGTGAGTTTTGCTACTTAATTTGTTAAAATAGTGTACAGATAACAATTTCTCAAGGACATTTTAGAGAAAATTTACTTTGATTGGGGAAGTTACACTGACTGAGAGTTTAGTCTTTTAACATCAAGGGTCATACATCTAGCCTGAGAAAAAGAAAGTTAATTCTATATTGGGTAAGCAGTAGATAAAAACAAAACAAAATTCACAAAACAAAAATCAATCAAAAACGATGTCAAAAAACAACCATAGCTTTATTAAGAGACATTGCATCCAAAAGTTGTGTAAGAAGGATAAGGATATAATCAGAAAACCTTAGCAACCCACAGAAATCTTTTTGTGTAACACATGGAAATGATCATAAAAGTTGCCCTTAGTGCCTTCTTTCCACAAAAGGTGAACTGCTACAGAACCAGAGATCTTCAAAGTTGAAGGGAATTCTAATGGTCTAGTCTAAACAATATATTTTCTGCTTGACAAATAAGAGTTCAAACATCATTTGTATAAAGACTTCTAAATAATGGGGAGCTCATTATAACCTACATTTCGATAGGTCCTTACTAAAATGTATTGACATCACCTAAAAATAATGGGGGCAGTAGCAGAATATTATAGAATATCAAAGCAAAACTCAAAGACCATATGGTCTAATTCCCCTCATTTTCATGGATGAGTAAACTGGCTTGTCCAAGTCCACACAAGTAGTGTGTTAGAATTAAAATCTGAACCCAAATCTAAAAGCAGTTCTTTTTTCATTACATTACTCTGTCTTCTTAGAATAAATACAGGATCTGTAGTCTCCTCTCAAACTCTTTGACTATTCAGAAAGCAAAATTTCTCTCACTTTGAAGGAAGAACAACTTTATCTTTTCTTCATAAAAATGGATCATTAGAATAATCATTAGATATTTTTTCACTTAAAGACCATCTTTATTTGATCTTTTCTATACAATGTTTTTAACTGTAAATTTTATACAGTAACAGCACGATTGGAGACCAGTTTTGGAGCATGAATGAACTCGTGTGTATATACTCATTTAAGTCAGAATCACAGAATCCTAGAATTGGCAAAAGGCCTTTAGAAGTCATGGAACATAATTTTCTGCCTAATGGATGAACTTCTTAGATATTCTTGTGGTAAATATGGTACTTTTGTCTTCCATTTGAATACCTCCAGTGATGGAGCATATTAAAATCAAGAAGTGTCCATTCCATTTCAGATAGCTTTAATATGCTCTTCCTTGCGCTGGTCATTAATTCTTGATAGAGCTCGATTTAACAATTTTTTTTTTTTTTTTTTTTGTAGAATGAGTCTATTCATCTTCCTCTACCTCTTGTAAGTATTTCCTTCTTTTTTTTCTGTGATTGTCTATACATTAATTTTACATGAATTTCATGAATTGGTTGCCCTAAATAACAGAATCTTGTTCAATTCCAGGCAACACCACCTCTCCATTTCCATGTCTATTCCATCACTCTCTCTCTCTCTCTCTCTCTTTTTTCTCCAGAGAAAGAAAATGTCTCCATGTGGAAAGTAATTATAATTAGATATTAATGACAATTGAAACTTCAGTTTGTTGTGTTTCTCTTCTCAATTGTTGGTGTTAGGAATTGGATGAGAGTCTTTAAAGTATTTAACAGCTTCGGCTGAGAAACTGCACTATTCTATATTTACTCATAAAATGCTCATTAGTTTTCCTTAGATTCTACATATCCTAAAATGTTTCAAACTTTTCAAAAGAGAATAATTGACACCTTCAAGGTGGGAAAGAGGCAACATGATTCTTCAAAGTACTAGATCAGTTTATAGAATTGGTGACATACAAATTGTTAGCAGAAATAAAGATTTACAATCTGCTATTTTTACAAGCACTCAAGGGGCAAGAAAAAGGTAAAAACTTAAGGAGAAATGAAAAAAAAGGAATTCTTAATGGAAAACAAATTCAAAGCTAATTTAGCTATATAGAAAGCAAACGGGGGGATATTAGGGATTTGTGTGAGTGTGTACATGTTTATGAATGTATATACATGTTTTCCTTTCAGTATAAAGAAAAACAAAGATAGGAAAACATTTTGTTTTCTTAGCTTTGCCAGATAGAAAAAAAAAGAGATATAGATATGTAGTGCTCACGAATTAGAAAAAAAAAAAGTTAAAAAGATGAAGGTATTCAGCACCTCAAGAGGCCAGTTTCATACTTACCTGTGACACTGCTAGTCTACAATAGAAGAGAGAATGAACTATGTCCTCCTATACAAAGTGAAAGTAGATAATCCAACACTGAACTAATTAGGAACACAATACATGATTTTTAAAAAGAGTTCTTCATGCTCAAAAGACTGTAATTCTTTGAAATGCTATCCCATTTGTCATGACAAGTTGATGCATTTCCTATAACATCAGTTATTATAGGTATAATAATTTTAAAGTGCTTTAAAGTGCTTGAATTAAAAAAAGTAATATTTTCTTTTTTTTCATATGTGACTCATTATCCATGCAAGAGGTGAGATGTTGTTTCTAGTTAGGGATATATAATAATGTCTATATTTGTTAATATATATTCCAAATTGCATTCACAGAGCACTTGGAAGTAAAAACCAGTCTTTAGAGAATCTGTCTTGTTTTTCAATGAAAAACAGCAAAATACATTAAAGATATTGAAATATAAGGATATCAAAGAGATCATTGTTTAGCAGAATGAACTGACAACGATGGGAAAACAGATCAAAATGCATTTGTATTGCAGCTTATTAGATAAGTTCTAAGGAATTGACCAAGACACATACATTTTAGTTACTTATCCAGATTCATACTGTTGGAGTTCAAGCAGATAATCTGAGGTATTGTCTTTGATAGAAATCAGGAATCAGGCTTTTTCCATCTCAAATAAAGGCATTTATTAAAATTAATTGAGAATCATTCACTCGGGGCAGACTGTGCTCCTTATAGGAATTCACCAGGTGTTAGTTGCCCAACAAAGCAAGACAAACATATCATTGGAAACTGATTATATCACAAGATATGTAGATTTTGAGGCTTTTTAGAAGCTTGCTAACATGGGGAAGTTCTAAAGTCTTGATAGAACTATGTGGTTACCCAGAATGCATACATAAAAGCTCTTGGGAAGTGGGGTATTAATGTATAATAATGAACTTATAATTAACCTGACTTTGATATGTTCATCCAAAGGACAACAAAAAAGGATAGTATTCATGTTGGGGAAAAGACTAATTCAAGTCTGTGGTTCAACATTCTGTCTATATCCTCTTGATGTTTGTTAATTGGTTGATTTCTATAGGATACCTAGACTTGATCGATGATGGAATTATAGATTGTAAAGGCTTCTACCTGTAGCTGTCTACTAGTGATTGAGGATTTCTGTAGGATCTGGACTAGGAGCAAATATCAGAATCTGATCAATACAATTAGTAATTATGAGTGTTGGATTTGATATTTGAATCCAAGGCTGTCTGACTCCTAATTTAGCACTCTAGGCACTATGGCAATTGCTTTTATATGGAAAGTATAACATGTTTGGGAATAAGAAATTCTTAAACTCAGCAAATGGT
The DNA here is from genome assembly GCF_016432865.1 of Antechinus flavipes. NCBI lineage: Eukaryota > Metazoa > Chordata > Mammalia > Dasyuromorphia > Dasyuridae > Antechinus > Antechinus flavipes. The sequence goes on from NC_067400.1 coordinate 21,573,854, forward strand.
CAAACAGCAAAGATAAATGGAGGTCATAATGATGTGAAGATAATGGAGGTCGTAACTTGGAGAAAGTTTTGTGCCAAACTGCTTTCCAGTTTTCCTTGGCATTTTTGTTAAATACTGAGGTTTTGTCCCCAATGCTTGCATATTTATGCCTAATATATTCAATTGATCCACCGTTCTATTTCTTAATCAGGACTAGATTGTTTTGATGATTACTTCTTTGTAATGTACTTTGAAATCTGATACCGATAGATTGCCTTCATTGGCACTTTTTCCCCACTGATTCTGAAAACTTGTCACTAACATGTTATACATATACAGGCTTATTTACAGATTGTTTTTCTGCCCAACTGTAAGAAAGGATGAAAATTTAACCAGATTCTTTACTACTACTACTACTACTACTACTGCCACTACTACTGTGTTTACTCCTGCTGCTGCTGCTGCTGTTAATATCAACAATATTTATCCTATCACAGTACTTTTACAGATTTTAATTTTTTTGACATAACTACCTTGTGAGAAATCCATTATTCTATAATATCATCTTTTATTCCCATTCTTCATCAGAATCATTCATTGGTTAGATCTTGCAGCCTTTCACACCTAATGTGTGTATGTGTATATCTATATCTATATCTATATCTATATCAATATCGATATAGATATAGATATATTTATCCTCTGTATGATCTTTATCTTTTGCTGTTTAGAAACAGGTCCATTGCAGGTTTCACTATCATAGATTAGTATTTTTTTTTAAAAAGGTTTTTGTTTTTGATTTTCATTTCTTTTGGTGGAAAATTAGGGTTTACAAAAGGGCCTTGCCATTTTCTGAAAGTACTGCAGTCTGTTCTCCAACTCATTCCCTGGTTTGGGTGCTATGTGTTATCTGTCACATACATGCAAATTTGTTGAAGTTCTATAGGATATTCATTTTATGTTGAGGAACTAACCAGAAGATGATGCTCCTAGGGAGCATTATGGATTTGATGTTAAATGGGATTTCTGAGGCAAATAAGCTTTAGTTCCATGGAATCTTAAAGGCAGTTAGCTCCTTAGCATAGCGGATAGAATGCTGAGTATAGACTCACAAAGGCATGAATGAGTTCATGTATGGCCCCAGATATTGTATGACCCTGGAAAATCACATAATCTCTGTTTGCCTCTATTTCCCTAACTATAAGTGGGAATAATCAAACCTTTGAGGTGTTGTTGTGAGGATCAAATGAGATTTGTAAAGCATTTAACAGAATACCTTGTAAATAGCAGTTCCTTAATAAATAGTGTTCCCTTCTCCTTTTGCTTAGATTTCATTTAGTTCAGTCCAGTAATTTTATAGATGAAGAACCTGTGATCCAAGTTACAGAAGTGATGACCTCAAAGTAAAAAAAAAAAAAAAAAAGCAATAAATATCAGATTGAGATTTAAAACTTACCATGAAGTAAATAAGTAATAATAGAACTCAAGTTTTTAGATGCTTTGTCAATGGTTCTTCCCATGAGTTTTATTGTTGACCATACATGACACTGTATTTGTTCCTTTGTTAAGCTCAATAAGTAAAACAATTAGAGTCATTATAAAGTGTTTGTGCACCTTTTGGGCAAGGAGAAGAAATATGGCTCTGAATTGTAAGATAAATGGCACAATTAATTTTCCCTTGGGTAAATGTTTGATTACTCTGTGTAATAATGATAAAAGCTAGAAGCTCATTTGTTCCAAATCTCCCTTGAAATTTAAATAGGGCAAAGTGGACCATTTATTTGTAAACAAATGGAATGACCTTTCATTGGTGGAAGTTGCAGAGCAAAGATGTTACTAGGCTGGAAATCTGAAGAGACTTCAGAGCAGTCCAATTTTTAAAAGCTTTTTTTCATTCTAGCATCTAACTCAACCTTCTGAAGCCTCAAAATAAAAAAAAAAAAAAAAAAAAAAAAAAAAAAAAAAAAAAAGAGCACCATGGAACCAGGCAGTTTTAACAAATTAAAAAGAGAATTCCCCAAACAGAGAGAGCTCCTATTTATTCTGTGGACTTGTGACTATGTCACTATGTGAACTTAAAAGGAAACAGGAAAACAGGTGCATACATGTGTGCATATGTGCAAATGTGTGTGTGTGTGTGGAAAAAAATCAAGATTAAATTTGTGTGCCATACTATCTTTACTAATATTAGAATATTGATTACCACATATATCCATTATAATAGAGTCTATGGATTGTTCAGCACCTCTGAGGTGAAAAGCTTGCTGCTCGTTCACCTTTGGTGTCCATCTGACAACATTCCCAGCAGTCTTTGCAGACAGGGTAATCCAATTAAAAGTAACTGATAGACCTCAAACCCATTGGTGAGTTAGGGAGATATCTACCCCAAAATTTCCCCTAGAAGAATGGGTAGATGAGAACAATTTGTTGCAATAGTCATGTAGAAATCTGAACCAGCCATTGCTGAGTGCTTAGAGCTTAGTCATACATAAAAGCTTTCAAGATCACCCTCTGCATCTGGCACCATGGCCAGTGAGATTGACTTTTGTCTTGTCACTGTGCCTCAGTTACTTGAAAAGAGAGTGAGACTATTTTGTGTAATTTCTGCCTCACTCAAATCTAACTTGTGCACGGGACAAAACATCACTCCATGATGTCATGGTCTTCTCCAAAAATGAACTGTCATTTTTTAAGCAAGTGATTTAATTGAAATTGTTTTGATTTTGGAATCAATACTCTGATTCCAATTCTTGACTATGGCTCCATGCACAAATCATTTAAGCTGTCTAGGTCTCAGTTTCCTAATATGCAAAAATAGGAAAATAAACCACAAAAAAGACAACAAAAAAACCCCAAATAAATAATAAAGCAATATAAGTGGTTGTACTAGGTGAATTTGAAATTCTATTTCAACTATAAATCCATAATTATATAATCAAAATGACCACAATTTTCCATAAATTTGTCATCAATATGCTAAAGTGATTATATCCAAAAAATGCATTTAAATCACACCTCAAATAGAGAGAGAGAGAGAGAGAGAGAGAGAGAGAGACAATATAGGAAAATGATATAGTTAATATGTACCCAAGTTAACTTTATGAGGCATATTCATTTCTTCAAATGGATATCAGTAACATTTGAAAATACCAGATTCCTAGATTTCACCAGTGAAACATTACTCATAGTGTGAGATGAATATGGTCATATTGATATCTCCCCTACTAAATAAAAGGTCATCAGTTAGATTTATTATTAACATGTGTAAATTTAATGAAGATCCTTGAGTAAAGGGCAAGAAAAGGCATGTACAAAAATGAATTATGTATTTCCATCATTACCCATATGAAATAATAGGAATAAAATGTAGCTTCAAATATTTTACATAGTATTCTTTCCAACTGCTGATTTCAGAGTTTAGTGTGAATTTCATATTTCAATATTTATTTTAAAAAAGAGAGAGAGAAGTGAAGCCTTCTGAAAATGATATAACAAAGTCATTACTGTAATAGAAAGGAAGGCTTCAATCCCAAATCCCAACTCTATTACAGATATAATCATGACTAGTATTAAACATAGGCTAGCTAGAAAGCTGCCTATATTATATGATTGCAGAAGTGATTATAAAGCTTACGGATTCCCATAATCCTTTCTGCACCCATTGGTTGATTCCTGAAATTGCAGACAGCTATAAAGCTTTGATCTATATTCACATAATAATATAAGAATGACAGCATCTCAGTTTTGAAAGATGAAGATGGGAGTGTGGTGGGGGTGGGAAGAAGAGGATAGAGAATGACTGGAGAAGGTTGAGTATTTGAAGTATGATATGGGGGACTTTGCTTCGTGGAGATTCACGCTATGGGTGTTTAGGATGTCATTTTGAGAGTGAAAAAAAAAATAAAACAATAATAGGCTGGTGGCTCTAACTTCTACTTCAGAACATTCATGGGTTTTTTGTGATGGTTTCTTTGTTAGATTTCTTCCTTACACTGAAAAACAGTCTGATTGGCCACTAATTTGGTCTGTGAGCCAAATTATCTTTTCCCTTTCTTTTGCCCACAAAATATAAAGGGAATTGTATTCTCTTGGACTAGATGAGGTTTGCTTCCATCCTCCATCCCTTCCCTGAACAGCTAGTAAATACAAGGTACAGGGTCTTCAAAGGTCAGAAGAGCCATAAGAATTTGGAAGCAACCAAACTTAATGAGGAATAGAAGTCCAAAAAACTACTTGTTAGATCCAGCTTCTCAGTGAATCAACTTGGCAGTAGAGACATTGATACACAAGAAAGAGAATGATTTTATTTACTTGTGATGATTCGAGTAATATTCAAGTAAATTTGAAACAAATGCTTTATGGAAAACAATTTAATTCTGAACCCAAGTTTCCCCTAACTCCTATATTATAGCAAAGCGAATATATTCCTATGTGTAGGGAAGAACCTGTTTTTGTACTTGTGCATTTATTTATTTTCCAATAAATATCTCTGGTACAAGTCAATTAATGTTAACTGGTTAATTTGAGAGTGGGGAATATATCAATTATGTTATTAACTGACACTATTTAACCACATTATAGGAAATACATTGGAATGGACATTCATGCTAATAGAATTGAAAGTAGCTTACCACCACTGATGGGGCAGCCCTGGAATTCTGAGGTAGAGAATTAGCAAACTTCCTTCTGTAGACCAAAATCACCAGTACAAGTAAGTCTTAATAATCATCCCCAGAATATATAAAAGTTACATAAGAAGCTTCATTGTCCATTCAGAGTAAATCCAAAAGGATCTTCTTTTTGTATTTGCTCCCCAGGCTTTTGCTTCAAAGACTCAAGCAAAAGGAACTTATTACCTCCTGAGAAAGCCCATTTGGATTTTAAATATGTCCAATTACTTGGATATTTCTAATACTTTGCCCCACCTTCTATTGTTTCTTGGCAGTTTTTATTCATTGCTTCTAATCTTCCCCTTCCCTCTCCTTCCAGTGGGGAAGAGAATAAGTCAAATCCTATTTCCATCTGCTAGCCTTCAACATACTTGAAAAAAATGATCATTTCTTCTCCAGTCTTCTTTTCTCTAAGTTTAAAATGGCTCATTTTTTCTAATCATTTTGTTATTCTTGTGAAGAATAATATTTTAGCTATAATCAGTCATTCAAATGTCAATATAATCTCATTTCACCTCCTTTATCGAGATTACATATTGATAAAGAAAGGATGAAATGGTTAAGAGCCATTAGATTGCTTAAAGAGAGTGAGAAAAAAATTCTACAAGATGGAATTAAGGTAAATGAGAGAAGAATATAGGGAGTTCCCCAAAGTGCTAAAGATTGACTTCATAATTTTGACTAATTAGCTCTAAAATCAGTGATGCCTTTTTTTATGCCAGGTTTTTTATGATGTGTATTAAAGATTTCTTCTTCTTAAAAAAGAGTAATTTAGAGAAGATAGATATAAAAAGTCTACTTTCAGTTTTAAATGTAATCTTAAGTCTTTGCTCTAGTAGTTGCTGATTTCTTTCTTTTGAAACTTCCCTGGCTTATTCATAAAATGAGGGAACAAGGATTCACCACTTCACAATGACAGTGCTTTGTCAGCTATTAAAGTTATATAAATATGAGCTATTATTAGCAAGGAATTTAACTTTAGGATAGACATATTTAGAGCTAGAATAGAACTTAGAGGTCATTAAGTCAAATCTTTCATTTTATAGAAAAAGAAACAAGATCTCAGAAACATTAACCAACCTGCCCCAAATCACACAATTAATAAGTACCTGAAATCAATTTTAAACCAAAGATTTTCTGACTCCCTTAATAGAGTTACATCAACTACATTATATTTCCTACTGGAAAATATTGTCAAATTTCTTTAATATCTGAATGGATGTTCTCACTGAGGTGCTATTCCTTTCATTAGGGCAGATTGTATATTATGTGTATGAGTTGCTTTCTATCTATCCTCTCCCATTGATGCTTCATAAAGTTTATGTCCATCTTACTAAGAAAACCTCTAGATTTTATTTTAAATTTTGGGGTAACTTTTGAGTACTCACTTTATCTACTAAGTGTCTTTCAGATTTGTGCGACCTACTTATCTCTTTTCCTAGTCAGATGTTTCTTCTATGATAACACTTGGCATTCTCATATATAGTGTCATAAAGAATATCAGAAATATCAAGTAGAATAATATTTGTCATCATATCTCCCTTGACTAGTGGATCATCAGCAATTGTATTTTTTCTTTACTAATTGAAGGAGACAAGAGATTCATTCCATCTTTGTGCTGGCTGAAGGCAGAAGAAAGCAAAGGCAGAGGCTGAAGGGCAAAACCTTTGGATTTGGAGACATTCAGAGGGCTCTAAGGTAAACCGGCTGTGTTTTGAGAAGAACAAGAACTCCAACATTTGAACTCCAACATTTTGGCGCCCAACGTGGGGCGAATATTTCATGATTTGTACTCAAAGTGTATCTTAAGAACTATCTGTGTTAAAAATTCCCCTTACATTCAATAGTCGGGGCACATAATAGATAGAGTTGATGTTGAAGTCAGGAAGACTTGGATGCAAAATCCACCCATGATAGATACTGGTGTTATGACTTGAAAGTGAATCACTTTGCCTTTTGTAATCTAGGGAAACTGTCCAATATTATAAATTCTAGAGTAAATGCTAAGCAGCAACTTTCAAATTCTACCTTACATCCAGTAAATTAGTAAAGATGACAGTTAATAGAAATAATCAATGTTGAAGAACATTCATCAAGACCTAATGATGGAATGAGTGTTATAACCATGATCACTGGAAGAATAACAAAATAAAAGATGGATGTGAATACTGTGTAATTATTATAAACTTAGTTTTGAAGAGAATACACTTAGCAGAAGTGTTCAATCTCAAGGAGGCTTTATTTTAAGGACCAAACTTGGTAACTAACCCACATTTCACAAAGTTCAGTTCAAATATACATCTCTTATTAAATAAATAAATTCCCACCAGTCAGATTTTACCCTTCATTTTACACAAACTATGTTCTTTCTGACAAAAAAGGGGGAGATTGTTCTTTTAAACTAAGTTTATGATTGCATGTTGTGCTATGCTATCCATATGTGTGTGTGTATACACACATAAATTTTTGTATATGTGTACATATATGTATTATTCTATACACATATGCATACATATAAAAATCTGCATATGCATGTGATATATATACATATTATATATATATTATATACATATAATATACACATATATAATTTAGTTTAAAATTGTCTCATATCCATTACCATGCACATACCTCTCTCCTCCATTCCTTGTTTGTCTTAATATTTATTTTGACTACCCAGTTCCCCTCCCCTAAAATGTACACAAATACTTAGTTTTATTTCCTAAAACAATGTAAAATAGTGAACTGCACTGGTAAAAAATTAAAAAAAATTAAAAAGCAGTTAGCTGGATGTAAATAGATCACCATTGCAAATGGGGATATTACCTATTTTTCAAATCATAAAGAACTTCTATGATTTGTCTTCTGGCTCTCATTCCCTTTTTTATAGATGTAGAAATTGTCAAGATTGGATATGGATGTAGAGCCAGACAAAAATGACAGATTGATTTTGATTTAAAAAATTTCTTTCCTCTTTCTTCATTTACATAAAAAAGGAAAGAAATACTGAACTAGATGTGATGCTGGACAAAGGTGGAGAAGGGTTTCCACATAGTTGGAAATGGAGGTAATGCAAAAATATGATAGCAATAAAATATTTATCTGTTTCATGTACATTTGTTCATGACTCAACATCTACTAAAAAGATGTTGCCAATGATCATGCACCTCTAAAATAATAATAATAAAACATTTATATCATGTTTAGTATGTGCCAAGCACTGTGCTGTGTTTTGACCCTAACATCTATCTGCCACATATATGTTATCCTCCATTCCACAATTAAAAAAAAAAAAAATGAAGCAGATGATAATGATTTGTCCAGCATTAAAAAGACGTAAATATCTGAGGTTGAATTTGAATTAAGGTCCTCCTGACTCCACCACCATTCTGCCATCAAACATGTCTATAATAATAATTATGATAAATATCTTTTGCACCTTCCTTTCAACATGACATTAAAAATCATTCTAAACTATGGGTTGTGATAATGATATTTTGATTTCATTTTGGGATTAGAATTATAATCAATTTTGTCATTATTGGTTAATGTTATCATATTTTCCCCTTTTATAAGATATCCAGAATGTCAGTGATAGTTTTCAAAGATTTCCTTCTACAGATAATCATTTCCTTTACTAAAGAAACAGTTTTCAAATAGATTTGCCTTCGGGAATTCTGTAAGTATTTATCATAGTAATTTCATCAGTTCATTGAAAATATAACTGACTTTGTACTTCTTTTCGAACCCAGAATGAAATACCAGGGATATGATATTTTTAAAGATATATTTCTTAGTCTAGAAAAAGCTGAAAGAGTTTAATCTCATCAAAGATGAATTTTAAGCTCAAACTTGATAAATAAAACAGATTCTACTAAATTCAGTTCAAATAAATATCTCTTTCCAAATCCCTAAATTTTCATGTCAGATTTTTTCCTTCACCTTACATAAAACTTTGTACTGTTCCAGAGAAAAAAACAAACAACAAACAAAAACAAAAAAACAAAATAGTGATCTGGTTTATGTTTTTTTTTTTTTTAACCTAAATGCTAAGATTATAATTATTTACTATGTGAAATATATTATACAATTTTGCCTGGCATAAAATAAGTCATAAAAGTAGTTACATATAAACTAGCCATCATTAGATATAGGAACATTTCCTATTGTCCAAGATTTGAGGGATATCCGTTCTCTGTCCAGTCTTCACACAGTGCACTCCATTGACTGTCTCTGTTCCTTTTCACTGGCTCTCCCCTATGGCTGATATGTTTTTTTCCTTATCCTTCAAGGCAAACAAGAAATTTGTTACCTTCAAAGTTCTCCTGAAAAATTACATAGATGAGGAAGTTTTTGATCTCCCAGGTACTTGTGTCTCTTACCACCCCCTCTCTTCTTTCCTATCTACCGATTATCTAAGCAATCCGTCAGTCAATGAGCAATGTGCTAAGTGCTGGGATTAAAAATTAAAAAAAAAAAAAAAGAGGCATTATGGACCCTCTAGGAAGGGAGTCATTCTACTTGAACAATTTTATTGTTTCCACAGCCAATCCAACTTTCAGCAGCCATCACCCTGCTCAAGCAGCAGCCATCAACATGCAGACAAAACCTTCCACCAGCAAGAAAATTACAACTCACTGACAGCTTAAATGGTGGTTAGTTTTATTTTTTAGTGACATTGTATTTTTAATTAAGTTAATTACATTTTTAGAATATAGGTAGTGGAGAGAACCCTGGACCTGGAGTCAAGAAGATCTGAATTCAAATGCAGCCTCAGGTACTTACTAGTTATGTGATCTTGGGCAAGTCATTCTACATATTTGGCTTAATTTCCTCATCTGTAAAATGAGTTATAGAAAAAATTGATAAAATAGTCTAGTATTTTTGCCAAGAAAATGCCAAGTAAGGTTGTAAAGAATTTCACATAACTGAACAAACTATTTCACATGTAATATACTACAATATGATATAAATACTACTTTTATATGCACTAAAAAAACCAAAAATAAGTATGACTCTCTTATTGCAATGGCCTAAAACTTAGTCTGCAATATCTCCATGGATGTCTGTAGTGAGGAATTGCAAATCTAGATATTTTTAAGGATAATGTTGCATTTGATAATATATATTTTTAAATGGGAGGGGGAAATTTAGGAGAAAAATCATGAGGTGATTTTTAGAAATTTCAAGTTTAAGATGTTTACTAGACATACCTGAAAGACATTTAAAAGTGTGAGACTTGAGCTAGCATGCTTTCTCTTTCCTTCTCTCCCTCTCTCCTTCCTTCTTTTCCTCTCTCTCTCTCTCTCTCTCTCTCTCTCTCTCTCTGTCTCTTTCTCTCTGTCCCTCTCACTCTCTGTCTCTCTATGTGTATGTATGTGTGTCTCTCCCTCATATACAACTGGGAAGTCATGTCTAGAACTATAAAATCACATAAATAGAACCTAGGAAAACACTCAAAACAGAGGACAGGAGAAAGCTAGATTGATTTATGAATGGCAGGCATGGGGAAGATGGAGGACTAAAATAAACAGTTGCTATTTATTATTTGTCTAAAGAAAAGAAAATAGTAAGACATTTGTTTTTGCAACTGGGATAAGGAACAGAAGCAGATTTTCCTCAAACAAGAAAAGAAACATTTTAATGTCAGATAAATAAATTCTCTTTATGAGAATGGTATGGATGATTATGAGCTGCAAAATCCCAAAAGGGATCTGACTCAGATGAGATGATGAAAAATCATTTTTAAGTATCTAAAAATATAGTGTTTTTTAATCTTACATATGACAAAATATGTTGAATTCGATTCTGATATCTGAACAAGTTTATGTCTTGAGCTCAGAAGGATTTTATTGCCTTGTATGCCTTCTAGTTTTTAGAACACACAGAAACATACATCCAGTAGTTGGAATTTATGTTGTACTTTAAAGTTTGTAGATCCTTTACAAGTATTATCACATATGCATGTATGTATATATTCACATAGACTTATATGTATATGTTTCTATGTATATATATAGGTATATATAATCATCAGAACAAATTGAGAATAATATACAATGTATGTTTAAAAATGAAAGAACAAAGAAAGGAAGGAAGGAACGAGGCAAAGGTAGGGGGGAGGAATGGAGAGAGAAGATGCAAAGGTAGAAGGAAGAAAGGAAACATATTAATTAGATACCTATTAGGTGCAGGAAGTGCTCTAGGTGCTTTATTAACAATATTTCATTTGATCATCCTAATTTCCTTGGGAAATTGATGCTATTATTTTCCTCATGTTTCAACTATTTGAGGAAAACAGCTTAAATGACTTTTTCTCAATTTACCAACTAATGCAACAGAGACTCAATTTCAATTCAGGTCTTGCTAACTGTAAACCCAGGGTTCTATCAATTGTGTTTTCTAGCAGCCAAAACACACATGATATTACATAGTATTAATTTAGATAGAAATACCAAAGTTCATTTTCACCCCTATTATCTAATATTGCATAATAAATGCTAGATAGAAGACAAAAATAAATTGGAGAAATAAAAATAGCAATTAGGAAAGAAAACTATTACTTTGTAGATGATATGATAGTATATACTTAGAGAATCACTGAGACAACTGTGAAACGTGTGGAAACAATCAACAAATTCAGCCAATTTGTATGATATAAAACACATCCAGATGAATCATCAGCATGTCTCCATATTGATAACAAAGTCTAGTAGCAAGAAGTCCAAAGATAAATTTCATTTCAAATAATTGTAGACATTATAAAATATTTCATAACCTACCAATAAAGAGAAACTAAGGAATGATATGAATGCAATTTAAAACCACTTTTCACACAAATATAGTCAGATCTAAACAATTGAAAATGTATTCATTACTCATGGGTAGGTGGAGCCAGTAAAATAAAAAATGACAATTTTATTTATTCTAATTTACTTATTAAATGCCACATCAACCCCTTTCTACTTCCTCAGCTCAATAAACTATGACATTTTTTTTTTTCATTACATCCTTTACGAGCATACAAGAAAGGAAATTCAGGTTTTCACAGATTATTTTCTAAAGCATATTACCTATTAAGAATCCTACAGTTGACTGAGAGGTGAATGAGAATATAATTTTTCACTGTCTATTTGCTGGTTTAAAAAGGATACAAAAATAAATATGATAAAAAAAAAACCCAGACCTAATGGGTTTGTTATATCAAAATGTTTTCTATGGAATCAAAACACATTGATCATAAATTTATTTGTGCCAAGCATTGTGCTAAAATCTGGAGATACAAAAGAAAAGTGAGAAACTGTCTATTTTTAGAGTTCACATTACAATTGAAGGAGATAATACTTTAAATAAAGTTCTGCTTAGTCTTCCATTGCAAGGTCAATGAAAAAGTCTTGGGCTATTTAGATGGTATTTTGGGGGAGAAGAGATTCTGACCAGGTATAAGTTTATGGCATTACAGGGATCATCATTGTGAGAAAGTCTATTATGGCTAAACCCCTTAGTACCTTGTAAGAGTGCTATATGTGACTGAGGTTTGGTTTCTCATGATGTGAATTAAAGTGTCCCCATTATGGACCCTTAAAATTTTTAAAATTACAATTATTATCAACTATAATATAATAACATATACATAACATATAATATATAATGTCAGAAATCATTTGCCCTAATGTATTTCTGATTTTCTGAAATAAGAAATTACTCAGGGAAGTATTTTCCCTCCAAAGTTATTTGCTGGGGTCTTGGAATTTGTCCTGTGAAGTGTTTAAATGGAAAAGGAGTTTTCCAAAGAGGCAACTACTTGTACATGGTATTATGCTGATTGTATTGACTCATGACACATTTTAGGAACATGATATCACAGGATCATAGATCATAAAGCTAGAGCTGTAAAACAGCAAGGACATCATTTAGTCTAATCTCCTCATTTAAAAGATGAAGAATTGAAGTCTGGGAAGATTAAATGACTGTATTTGCTTAAAGTGACAAAGGCAGAAAATATCAGAAGTGACATTCAATCTCAGATCTTCTGATTTCATATTTTTATTGTATTATGCCACCTATTCAATGAGATCCATACTCAATCTAAAATTTTTACATGACATGTCTCAAAGGAATTGCCAAGCAGAAAGAAAGTCATAGGACCATAGCTTTAGAATTTAAAAGGACCTTAATAAACCCTTTTGGGGTTTTCTTGACAGAGTTACTAGAGTGGTTTCTTATTTCCTTCTTCAGCTCCTTTAACAGATGAGGAAACTGAGGTAAACAGTGTAAAATATTAAATGACAATCTACTCTGCCATCTGTTGGTTCCTAAAATAAATGTAGCAGTTAATCTAATCCAAATGACTTCATTTTATAAGTAAAGATTAGATGACTTTTCCCAAAGATTGTGAACTTATTTTTGTCAAGTGACAGAATTTTGATTTCCAATCCTTAAGCTGTGACTCCAAATCTAATATAAATTTTCCTTTTCAACTTTTGTTTTAGACTGTTATTTTCAAAATATATGCATAGTTTTTAATTTTCACCCTGCAAAACCTTGTGTTCCAAAATTTTTCTTCTTCCCTTCCTCTCACTCCTTCCATAGGCAGCAAGTCATCCAATATATTTTAGAAATGTACAAGTTTTCTAAACATATTTCCCTAGTCTCTGTTCTCTGTAGTTATACGATTATATGATGCAGTTCATTAAGTTAATCCAGATTTATATATCTCTACTTTTGATGGATGAAATGTTGGCCTCAGAATCTATTAGGAGGTGGAATGGGAGCTAGAGTACACTTGGGAAAATGCCAGACTTTCAATGATTTCAAGTAGTTCTCTACTACAAAGGTCATTCATAGTATTGTATGGCCTCAAATTATTTATGACTATGATTTCAGGAAGATTAAAATTAGAGTGACCTAAATGGAAGTGAAAATAGATATGATGAATACAAGTTGGATTAGAGGTTGGGGAGTATCACAAAAATAATAAATAATATGCTCTTAACCATACCAAAGGAATTTAGTTGTATTTTAGTTCTTCAATTTCAAAGGATCAGAAAATGAGGGTTAAAAAGAAAAATTGTTTTTCAAAGATCACAGTGGTAGTAATGATATTAGATCCAAATTGAGGACATATGTGAAAAATGATTTTGAATGAACTTTGTAATGAAGAAAATGATAGTTCAGGAATTCCACATGTGGACATCCGATATTAAAAAATATTGACTATATCATCCTATGTTTATAGATCCTCTGTGAGACTCCTAGAAAAGAAATGGGCAATAATTTCAGAGATAAAGAAGGTATCATTGACTTGTTGTCACTGGAAGATGAATCTCTTTGAGATTCTCTAATGAGATCATGGATCTATTGCATGGGTAATACATAGTTCAACTTATTTCAAAAGCATCATCATAGAATCATATAGCTTTAATATTCCTTAGAGTATAACTTCTCCTTCAAGTATGGATTCATATCTATGATTTTCTTAAAAATACTCACTCATTGTTTGATTTTTAAAACTCTTAAGGAAAAATCTTGGTAACAAATAATTCAACCTTTACCAAGGAAGACAATCCAATTTTTGGGAAGCTGTAATTATAAAGTATTTCTTTTATATTGAAATAAAACCTGCATTCATGTAGCTTTTATACAGTCATCTTATGATACTTCTCTGGAGTTCAGTAATGGAAGGGTAACCTTTTCCCTTCATAAATAAAGTCATTACTCACTTTAAAAAAATCTGTTTCAAACTCCTAAGAACTAAGCTACTGATACCCCAGAGAAAATAATATATTTGTAACTTATTGAAAAATATATTTTATGTTAAAAGTATCCCCTATGTAAAAGCCTCTTTTCATTTTTTTTTTTTACAAGACTAACACCTTAATTACACTGGGAAGCATTCTGTGTTTTCATACACCTGTTACTATTCAGACACCTTCCTTCAGTCGCAGAAAATAGCAGCTTAAGTGTTGTACTATATTCCTCAAGATTTCTGATTCACACTGTTCAAACTGTTGCCAAGAATTGGCAATTTCACCTTGACAACACATCTCCATGTCTCTTAAATATGTTCCCCTTTCTCCTGTGATTCTGTCACTACTCTGGTACAGGTTCTCATTTGTTCATTACTAAATTATTACTACAACCTATTGATGGGTTTGCCTGTCTCCTATCTGCCCAATTCAGTCAATCATCCATTCTGTCACCTAAATGAATTTCCTAAAACACAGTTTTAAGCATTTTACTCTGATAACCATTCAGTTAATTACAATGGCTCCCTAACGTCTGTAGCATGGCATTTAAAACATTTTGACATCAAACGTGTTTCATAACCTAGATCCCAACCCATCCCAGACTTCTGCAGTTTTCATACCTCCATTTACTTATTCTTTAATCCAATGATACTAGCCTTCTGGCTGTTCCAAAACCAAGATTCTTTGTTTAATCTACAGGCAATTTCTCTGGCTTTTTCCCTTCTTTCCTCAATTCCATCTGCTGATTTTGCTTGATTACTTTAAGTCCCAATTAAAATGTCACCTTCTATGGTAAACCTTTCTTAATTTCTCTTAAATTCAGTACCATTCCAGTGCTGATGAGGTCACAGTTATTCTCTATATAACATGTTTATATATTCTTGTTTGCATTTTGTTTTATTCATTAGATTATGAGATTTCTTGAGGAAATGGACTGTTAAACTTTTGAATCTCCTAGTGATTACCAAACTTATTTTTAAAAAGTAGTAGGCATAAGACAAGCAGGATCTACTTTAAAGGAATATGATTTGCATTAATAGTGAATTTATAAAACAGATAAATTAGGAAAGTTCTTATTGTCAATTGATTCCTATGCTTGCAAAAAAGAAAATGGTTCCTTAAATAATAAGCTCTCTGATTGAATTTAATTGTAAAGTTACACATTGTTAGCTATTCAATGGTAATGGAAGTCAAGAAATTGAAGAGTAGTCACAGATGCTTCTAGTCTAAGGTCATAAATGAACATGTCTTATGTGGAATTTTGAAGTATCAGCGAAACAAGGCAAAAGTTTTTGAAACATTTTTCTTCAACTAAAGAAAATCTTGAAGTAACTAATAACATCATGTTTAATGGCCGATAAAGTGAGCCCTGGGGTGTTTTGTATAGAATATTGTATTGAAGCAACTACTCTGGTATTTGTCTCTAAGACCAAAATTCTACATTGTTCAAATATTCCAGAAATACAAACAAGAAAATAATTTAAAAATACATTTTCTACCTATATCATGAAAGAAAGACATATTTCCCTATATTAATCATCTTGTTTTCTGAAGAAAAGTGATTTAGACTTTGCAAATTTTCTATATAGAATAGGCCCCGATATATTTACATAAAAACTCAGTATTATTGCTAACTGATACTTCTGAGATAGCTCTCCCCAGGGTCTCAAAGCTATACTATTTGGTTACAAAATTAAGAAAGGATTTCCTGGTGTCATATTTTCCTTTCTTTTTAAAACTCATGAGGTCTTACTTTCTATTCTCCTCAAAAAAGAATACCAAGCAAAAAAAAAAATAAAAGCTTATATTCACATTTCCCTTTATTGCACTGTGTTCTATTTATCCCTGGAACACTACACGGAAGAAGTCCCTTGAGATAGAAGTGCTTCTGATAGCCTACTATCTTTTAATTTCTCCCAGTTTCAGCTTTGTAGACAATCAAAAAGATTTCTTCTGTCATGTGACAAGAGAAGTTGTGTACAGTCTTGTCATCTACTTCAGGTCCATGTGGGGATTATGCCAAAAATAAATTCTGTAACTGTTCATGAGGACTGCACTCATTTGGTCAAGCTTATTGGACAATCCTTCATTATCAATATGTACTTTCAGTTTCATGCCAGCTCGACATAAAACAGGTTCAATCTCACATGATAGTAGCTTTAGAGCTAAGAGAAACATTTGCTATATATTCCAAAACTCTGATTTTATAAAAAATATATTGAAATACAAAGTGACTTTTCAGGATGCTTAGGGCATAGCCTAACTGGACTTTGCATTCATGTGTTCATTTTCAAATTAAATATTCTTTCATCTACCTGTGCTACTTAAGTTAGTGTGCATATTGAAATAGTATGGAAATATAACAAATTTTCATTCTATGCCAATCAAAGTATCCAGAAATATCTTTGTCCACTGATTTCATGGGTTAAATGTAATACTGACATCTCTTCTTTACTTATTTTTTTTCTCAGCAAAATAATTTTCAACCTTAGAAACTTATTTCCACTAACATTTCAAGTTTAGGAAAGTCAGTAACACACCAAGAATTCCTTTTGGTACATATAGGAAAAACAAGCAACAAACAAATACATTTGCAACTTCAGGCAGTGGTTCTATTTGATGACTTCTGAAAACAACTTTGGGGGTTCCATAATACTCTAGTATTAAAGGGGTAAGATAAATCATAATTGTATTTATAACTCCTTTTCCCATGTAAGAGAAAGGGAGGGATTCAGAGGGTACTAGAGCCTTTGCTTTCAGGGCTTTGCTGAACTATTTTCAGGACTGCTCATTCATCTTTGACATTCATTGTCCATCCAAATTTCAATTTGTGGATTCAAGAGGCTGTAGTATAATAAGTAGAAACTCTACCTTAGTAAAACTGTTTGGAAAGACAGCTTCAGTCAGATTAAGGATACCTAATGGGGAAGTCTGTACCAATAATGTGAAGACTTTCCCTCGTGGAGCAGACAAATAAGAATGATTTGTTTCACTGTCCATGAAGATGGCTGAAGCAGGTGGTGTGGAGGGCTTAGAACTTGGTGAAACATAAAAATGCCACTGTGTGCTGGGCAAGTGCTTGTCTATCCAACTTTTCTCTTGCTACTAGACTTCTATGGCTCAAAGTGAGTGTGGCTGATGACTTTGTATAACTTTGCCTCACTTAAATCTAACTCACAAGCAAGTC
Source organism: Antechinus flavipes (assembly GCF_016432865.1). Taxonomy (NCBI): domain Eukaryota; kingdom Metazoa; phylum Chordata; class Mammalia; order Dasyuromorphia; family Dasyuridae; genus Antechinus; species Antechinus flavipes. The sequence goes on from NC_067400.1 coordinate 21,591,439, forward strand.
AAAACATGACTTCATGATTTCATTGGTTCTCTTCAGAAACAAAGGACAGACAACAACAATGATGGAAGAGAAGATGGTGGACTGAAGTTGGGAAGTCTTGGATGTAGCTAGACCTGTATTAGTTCCGGGCTGTGAGGTCCTAAAAGGATCACTTATCCTGTTTGTTCTCAGGCAATTACTGAGTTCAGAACTCTTGAGCCATAGACAGATGGGCATCTGCATTGGCTTAAGACATTCTCAGTCTCATGACAACCATATGGAGTCATAGAGTCTTGGTGAGCTCACCTATTACTTATGGAGAACCTAAAGAGTTTAAAAAGTTTCAATGATTTATTATAAAATGTTTAATAAAACTAAATAAAATTTAAATTTATTTAAATAAGATTTAACTAAATATTTTACTTTTATTGTTTCCAATTACATACACAAAATATAAATGATCAACATTAGCATTTGTTATTTTTAAAAACACAACACTGATAAAGACATTAAATCTTAGGAACATTGTAGTCTTTGAAGAATTTAAAATTGTATATTATCCAGAAACCACCATAGAGGTGTATTGTAGGTATCATATAATAAAAATAAGGTTTCAGAGAATCAGAGTAAATGATTACAAAAAAGAAATATATGAGGAGCAGCTAGGTGGCACAGTGGATAGAGCACTAGCCCTCAAGTCAGGAGAACCTGAGTTCAAATCTGGCTTCAGACACTTAACACTTCCTAGCTGTGTGACCTTGGGCAAGTCACTTAACCCCAATTGCCTCAACAAAACAACAACAACCATATGTATATGTGTGTATATATGACCGAAAAAAAAACATAAATCACACGGTGAAACTCAAGGATGACTTAGGGATGGACTATGCTATCCTTGGAGCAAGAAGAAATGAGGGAGACTCCTAGAATTTGTGGATGGAGGTGGACAAGAGTGATAGAGGATGGGCAGGCATGGGGAATAAGATGGCAATCAACATCCACACATGAAAGATTCACATCACTGAGGCAACATATCTGTTTTCAGTATTTGAATAGAGAATATAAACTCTGGTTTTTAATTTAATCTATTTTTTAAAACTGTTTCTTTCAGTGTTTGGAATGAAAATAGATTTTGACAGTTTGGCTAACTTTAACTGGTCTGACAATCAATTTCAAAGTTCAGTGATTTTCAGAATACCAGAAATATACATTAATGCTCTAACTCATCGGTGATCAGGCCCTGTGTAAAATTTGAGTGAGAAAATCTTTATAGCCAATCACATAAAAGTATTTCATACACTGTGAAACATGATAATATTTTAATGGATTTTTTTAAGTGTATAGCAGCATAATCCATCCTTCAAATCACTTGTAAAAATAACATCCCTTAGGAACAACTTACACTCTGAATGAGTCAAAATAAAAATGAAAAGAAATTGTTTTAAAACCCAAAGGTATGATATGAATATCGTTTGGAATGATTTGAACATGAGTATGGGGTGCTACTGATTCACTGAATTTCAGAATGGTAATGTAGTTTTAAGACTTTGGTGTCCAAAAGATCTTTTGCAGTCTGGTGAAGGCTATGAGAACCTTCTCAGAATAATCTTTACTTACTAAATTCTATGGGCCCCCTTTTAAATCTAGAACCACATACAAATTTTATTTGTCATTTAAGAATAGCTATTATCCATAGAGAGCTTTAAAATTTACAAAGCATTTTGCAAATATTATTGTATACTGTCTTCATAACAATCCTGGGTGATAGGTGCTAGCTACACCCCATTTATTACAATAGGGATGCTAAGACAGAAGTTGAGAGTTTTTTTTGAAGTCAGATTTAAATTTGAGAATTCGTGTCTCCAAATCTGATGCTCCAGCCATGTGGTACCTAGATGCCTTTTCAACTTTATACCACCAAGCTATTTTTGTAGTATAAAGCTATAGCTATCTCTTCTTCTTGAACTGTGCCATTCAGAAATGTTATCATCTTATTGTTCCTCATACATGATAGTCTATTTTCTATCCCTATGCCTTTGCAAAGCTAAATCCCTCATTTCTGGAGTTCACTCTTTCTTTACCTTATTCCCTGAACAGCTAATGCTCATCGTCTTATATGTATCTTTTATTTACTCCTAGGTGGTGCAATGATTTGGGAGGTCTATTGATATAATAGCTGTAAAGTGTTTAACCCAATGTTTCATAGCAGGTACTTAAAAATGCTTACACGCTTCCCTTTCCCCTTCCCACTTCCTGTAATAGAATGTAAGCTCTTTGAAGGCAGGATCTATTTTACTTTTTCTTTGTATCTAACTAGCAGAGTGCCTGACACTTGGTTTGGTTTAGTTAATTAATTGGATGATTATTGCTCTTTGACAATTACATGATTCCCTTTTATTTAAAAATAAAATACCACTTTTCCCTCTTCCAGTATAATCCAGTAAACCTTTTTATTTTTTTATTTTTTTTTAATTCTTAGAATCCCTTATAAATCAAGAATCCCTTATAAAACAAGAATTAGTGAATGGAAGCCTTTACAGTCAGTAAGGATGCTATTGGATTTTCTATCGTTGACCTAAAGACACATTTTTTTTTTCTGATATTCACCAGTTTAATAAGCTATTGTATATCATAAAACTCTCTTCAAAAATGAAGTGCTATGCTTTTTGGTGGTTCTTAACCCAACTGAAGAATTTTGGTGACAGGTGGGTGACTCTGGAACTCAACTTATGATAAATAGCACTTTATAATGACAAAGCTCTGATTATTACTTCAATTAAAAAACAGAATCCTGAATTAAAAAGAAACAAACAGAACCCAATCTGGATAAGCAGAAATTCAGCTGGCTTACTATATTACTCCATTTATCTTCCTCTTTCTACTTTCTTCTCTGTTGCAAGATGAGAAAGAGATGAGCAGGGGGTATCAAGAGGCTCTCTGTTAGTCTGCCTTATTGGGTATTTCTTTCTATATACATAATGTTCTGAGTGTAAAATGCATTGTAAACATCACCACCTCCTGCAGTCTCCAGCAGGCAACAACTCCTACTGTCTGTCAAATTGGCCTTAATATTAATAAATCTAATCACTTAGTTCAGGCAACAATTAACTAAAGCTTAACATTCTCCCAGAAGACTTTAAATACTAGATTATAAAACATATATAAAATTAAAAAATCCATGAATAAATTTTACATTTTTATATTAAATATATGTATACATTGATTTTGCAATATGTAAAACTGTGTATGTGGCACCAGAAATAAATATTGTTGCCTTCCCCCACTCTCCTCAGATCCAGCACACACTCTTCCCGTTATCCACTCTTGAAGATATGAAGTAATGTTCATTACCAAAGCAGGTGGAGCATCTGTAGCTTAAAGACTTAACTAGAGCACTGAGAGATTGGTGACCTACTAAAGGTCTGACAACCAGTGTGTGCAAGAAGTGGTCGGGTATTCCTGCCTTTTTAAGCCAGTTTTTTTATCTTCTTTGTTATGTTCCCTATTGTAAAGGAAGCTGTTGATCTAATATCACAAGAAAGAAATCTGTTTTAATTTAATTTAACAAACATTTATTAATCATCTATTATATACAAGGAATTATTGACAACATGTTAGGGGGAATTTTAACAGATAGCAACCATACCTACTGCTTCTCCTGCCTTAATTCAAAACTGTGGTCAAGTTTCACTATCTGCAGGAGGCCTTTCTTGCCAGCCTTCAACTTGATCCTCACATCTTCCTTATGAGATTATTTTCCTTTTACTTTGTATATATTTTGTGAATAGAGAGATATTTGCATGTTACTTTTCCCATTTGGATGGGGATTTCTTGAAAGTAGCAAATCATGTTTAAGTCTTTATTTACATCTCCATTGCCTAGCATAGTATCTGGCAAATAGTAAGCACTTGATAAATGCTTATAATTGTTTGACTACCAAAAAGTCCACAGATCAAAAAGCCACAAGTAAAAGAAATAGAAGTGTTTACTTTCAGGAAGCTTATATTCTACTGAAAATTCAACATGTGTACAGATAATTAATAGTTAGCTAATGAGAAGACAGAGAATAAAGATTTTATGAAATCTAAGGCATTTGAGCAGGGCTTTAAGAGAAACTAGGATGACATAAAGTGAATGTGATATGTGAGTAACGTCTAGGTTGCAGAACCAGGCTTTACAAATTTATAAAAACAAAAGATAGAAATGATGTTTAATTGTTGCTCTAGTTTTGATAGAATATGTGGGATGAAGAGGAATGATAGCAAATAAATTCATAAATATAAAAAGAAATTATATTGGGGAGGACTTTAAAAATGCCAAGTTATGGAGTATGTACATTTGCATAAATATATACATGTCTGTACATATATAAATATATGAACATATGCACACATACACACATATGTTTCCCATCTGAAAAAAAGAAACCACTGAAGCTTCTTGAATATGGCAACAATGTGGGTAGACATTTATTTCAGGACATTAAGTTAGAAATATATGGAAACCATGTAGAGGTTAAATTTTGAGGGCAGAGAATAAAAGAAGAACAATCAATTATAATACTCATCCATTTGAGAAATGCCAAATGTCTAAAAATAGAAGGAATAAAAAAAGGGAGCAAATGAAAAAGGTATTTTGGATATATAATTCTTGTTAAATGGCAGTTTACTGGTTAGAGGAAGTAAGAGAGAAGTAAAATTTGTTCTAGTTCTATAAAATTTGGCTAGGACATGGCTACTAATTTTTTTAAAAATGATTTTTAAATGAGTGGATATATGCTTGTAAATTTTAAGAATACTGGATACATTTTTAATTCGGTAGGGGATATTGTAGAGAAAACATAATAAATGTATTTTTCCAATAACAGGATGGTAAGCCAGCCAATTCATGTGTGTGGTAGGGTGGGCAATATTTGGTGTTATTTAGACAATTAAAATAGTTACATAAATGATATGATGATATGAAATTCTCACTGCAGTTTAAAGATTTGGATAGATTTTCAAATTTTCCTTTTATTTTAAAATGTTTACATTTCTAAATCCCATAGAAGGTCAAGCCTTAGATCTAATACCCCTTCCCGCCCTATCCCCTCAACTCTTTCTTGAAAATATCACTGCCAAGAAAGAAGTTTCCTTACTCTTAAAAAAACAAAACAAAACCAAAAAAAAAAAAAACCTTTTTTGTCTTATCATGAACACTGTGCAGTTCTTTAAATTGTTCCTGAGAAGTAAAAGTGACCTAAAATTTAAGTGAAGAAAGTGTTTGGTGCTCTGTTTGCCGAGTAGTTAATAGGCAAACTAAATTACCCAGCCAGTGAGTGCAAGAAGAATAAACAGTTTTCTAAAAGTAATTAGACAAATGCTGTACTTAAAGGACAAACTATGACACCATAGAATTGCCTGCTGTACCTTAGTGACAATGAGGCTGCCAGTGGCTTCCTGGCCTCCTCCTGTTTGTGAATTTCTGAGCTTCTCTTATCTTCCACTTAATACTGTTTTATAGCAAAACACTATCACAGCAGCATATCACATTTTTCCACTGAAGCATCCAGCTTCTCAAAAATATGGAAGTATTAAATGTGTAGGTGGAAATCCTTTATTGCCAAGCCAAATTAAAAGATGGACATACTGTAATTTTCCGTCACAGTGGGAACACTATAGGAAAAAAAAAAAAACACAAAACATATCTCTTGAAGTGGCATTTTCTTTTATCTGATAATATGCCATAAAGTGTACTTTCTAATTAAAACTTTTAAATGACTTTAATTACTGAAATAAAAAAGGACCTATGTCAAGATGATCCCCATGTGCACTGACTGGGCATTAGCATGGGGGTCGTGAATTTGTGTAGTAGCTGTACTAGATTAAATTGCAAAATGCAATGGGGAAAATTATTTCCTCTTTATTGCTATTGGACTTTTTAGTTGATGTTGTACTTACCTTGGGTAATGAAATAGTAGACAGAGAATTGGTCAAAGTTAGAATGACCTGAGTTCAAATTCCCATGCATGATACATTCTGCTTTTGTGCTATTGGGCATGTCATCTATCCTCTTACTGGTCCAGCAATGGTCACAAACTGTAAGTTTTTGAAGGAATACCAGTATATATCCATGTAGAATCCTCAGCATCAAGGAAGTCATGGGTCAGAATCAAAAGCTAAAAGTGGAAAAAAATCATTATTGATTGGAGAAAATTAAATTAAAATAATTCTGAGATACTATCTCAGACCTATCAACTTGATTCACAGGACAGAAAGGAAAAATGACAAATTGTGGAGGGAGTGTTGGGAAAATGAGATTTTAATGCATAGTTGGTGGAGTTGTGACCTAATTTAACCATTCTGTAGAGCAATTTGAAACGATGCCCAAAGGACCATAAAATTATGTATATTCTTTGAACTAATGACACTATTACTAGCTCAGTGTTCCAAAAGAGTTTTTTTTAAAAGAAGACCTACATGTACAAAAATATTTTTAGCAGTTCTTTTCTGGGAGCAAAGAAATTCCTCAATTGAGGAATGACTGAACAAACTGTGTGTATGCAATTGTGATGGACTATTGATGTATTATAAGAAAAGATGAGCAGAATGCTCTCAGAAAAAAATGAATCTAGAAAGACATAAGATAATACAAAGTGAAATGTACTGTGTACAAAGTAACTGCAATATTTTAAGATAACTTTTCTATTCTCAGCAATACAATGATCCAAGACAACTCTGAAGAACTTAGGATGAAAACAGCTATCCGTTCCCAGAAAAAAGAACTAAGATGTCTCAATAGAGATTGAAGGACACTTTTTCAAAACTTTATTTTTCTTGAGTTTTTCTTATCTTTTTTTTTAACAATATGACTATTATGGAAATGTTTTATATGACTACACCCATTTAAAATTGCTTGCCTTCTCAATGAGGGACAATGTGGGAATGGAGGAAGAGAGAGAATTTGAAACTGACAGTTTTAAAAAGGAATGTTTAAAATTGTTTGTACATGCAATTGGAGGAAATAAAATAATAGATATTTTAAAAACATTCATTTCTCAAATTTTTCCTTAGATAATTATTAGAATTTCCATAATGGGAAGTGTAAAATATTATTTTTTGTTATGAAACAGAAAAGGGTTGCTCCTCTAAATGCCTTTTCCTGCTTAAGATCCTATTCTGCAATTTTTTCTTTTGCTAAGATTTCTGTTCTTTGAATGAATTTATCTATCAGAATTGTTGATTATTGTAAAAAAAATCTTTCCCTTTCTATCAGTAAAATGATTGTTCTAAGAGTTATTGGAATATCACTTTCTAAAGTGTAAGATTTGTTGTCAGAAAGACTGGAGTTTTGTATCTTTCATCAAACACTGATTATCTAATTCAGGGCAAATTACTTAATCTTTCTCTATCTCTATTTTCCCTTTTGTAAGATGTGGATGATGATATCTCCTATACCACAAGATTATTGTAATAGTTAAATTAGATAACATAAATAGCACTTTGAATCTCTTAGCAAACTACATAATGTGCTGAATGTCAAATAAATAGATTTTGGGACTTTGTGAGATGTTCCATGAATGATGATGGAGACAGACTGCTTGTATGGCAGACAGGAAGATATAAGTTAGAATTCCTGCTCAAAATATATTGTCTGTTTTACCCTGTTCCAGTCAATTTACTCTATCTTGAATCACTCAGGTATACATTTCAGATAATTACAAAACTGCCTCACAGAGTTGTTATGAAGTCTTTAGGTGAGATAACATGTCAAACATAAAGGATGTATTCCTTCCTGTCCAAGGGACTTTTGAAAACAGAAAAAAAAAAGTTGGATAATTGTCAGCAATTATTTCTTTTGGTAGGGATTATTACCTTCACCTGAATTACCATGGTAGGATGTATTAATAGTTGAAACAAATACTTTAATCTTATTGCAAAATTATATTTAGAATAGGTTATGGAATATGTATAAAATATATGCCTTAAAAAAGAAACCAATAATTATATGAATTAAATAATTTGCAAAAGCCCAACACACAATATCATGCTTGTGCTCATGGGAGGTACAATCATAATCTCTAAGAATAAATACTAAATTCGATGGGGATATTCATAAATGTGATGGAAATTGTCCAGTACAAAGTCATACCAGAAAAGAGAAAATGTTTTTGGAGGACACTAATAAATGAAACAATAAGGAAAAAGTTGATGTAAAATGGAGTATTTGAGCAGAATCATGAGTGAATTGGAGGATTCTAAGGAGTGAGAGTAAAGAGGGAGTGGATTCTGAATATCAAAAATAACCAAAACAAAAACATAGTGACAAGGAGGTAGAACGTAATGGATAAGTTCGGGTTTTAGCTTTTGTTTGTTTGGATTGCATAAAATTTCAAGAAGACTAATGCATAATAATACTGAAAATGTAACTTGGATCATATTGTGAATGCTATCAAATGTCTAATTATTTTTTGATTTTTCAAAAAACACATTCTTTTGGGAGCCACCAGATTTTATTGAGTAAGGAAGTAATATAATCAGAGTTTAACTTTAGGTAAATCAGATAACTACATGGAGGATGGATTGTAGAAAGGAGAGATAATAAAGAGAGAATAAGTGAGAAACTACTGAGATATTTGTAGGAGGCATCCCTAGCTAAACTAGGATGCAGTCTAAGTTGAGAAAAAAGAGTGAAGAATAAGACAAGGATGTACTCATCTCTTTGTGATCTTAAAAACCATACTACTTTACTTTCCCCCTTTCCTGCTTGTAACTTCACAGAAGGAAATAATCAGGAAATCACTGATATTTCAAACAGATTTCTTGATATTTAACCTATTTAAAACAAAATATTTATTCATAAACTGTTCATCTTCTTTTACAAATGTCTTTAGTTTGTTTTTTCCCCAAGGTACCACCATTCTTCTACAGTTTTAGGTTTGTAACTTCAATATTATCCTGGACTATTTAATCTACCTTATCCCACATATCAAATAAGTTGTCAAATATTTCCATTTCTATCTTTCTATGTTTTGTGATTATTGTGCATTCAGTCACATATAAGTGTTTGTAACCCCATGAATCATAGCACACCAAGCTGTTCTAGTCTTCAGTATCATGTGAAGTCCACCAAAGCTCATATTTTCATTGATTTCTTGACACTCATTTCATCCTTTGCCATCCTTTTTACCTTTTTCCTTCAATCTTTTCCAAATCAGAAGTTCCATCTTCTCATTATCCAACTAAAATTTTTAAGCTTTATTTTCAATATTTGACTCTCCAATAAATCATTTAAATTCATTTATCTAAGTATTGATTAATTTAATATTTTTGTTGTCCAGAAAATTCTCAAAAATTTTTTTAACACCAGAGTGCAAAACCACTGGTACTGTGATATTCAACTTTTCTTGTAGCCTAACTCTCAAAACATACATTGCTACTGGGAAACAAACAAACAGGAAAAAAAAAAAAAAAAAAAACAACGATAACTAGCTTGGGTTATATGAACCTTTGTTGACAAGATGGAAACTCTACTTTTTAGTGTGCTATTTAGATTTGTCATAATATTCCTACCAAGAAGCATCTTTTAACTGTATGATTGTAGTCACTATCTTCAGTGAGTTTTATGCTTAAATAGGAAGGATATCTGACTGATTCCAATTCTTCTCCTTCTATTTCCCAGGAAGTGATAGAAAATCTCAAAGTTGCCAAAATCTTAAGGTTTTGTTTCATTTTGTTACACTTTGATCCATCTTTTATTCTATTCTCTTTCCCTCTCATCAAGAAACTTCTTGACCTGATCTCTCCCCATTTTTCCTTTGAAACAATATTAAATCAAGTCTCTAAAATTATTCTGAAAAGCCAGAATTCACAAAAAGATGGAGCGAAACAGTTTACTAGCCTAAGATAATTTAGAAGGAGTTCAGAAAAGTTATGCTTCACTTGGATGAAAGGGGAATGGAGTCCAGTGCAAATGATGTCTGGGCAAGCTGACAGAAGATCAGTAACTACAGCACAGACCAACAACTAAGTCCCAGGTCTAACTCAGCAATCCAGTGACAACAGCAGACCAGCTATAACAGTTCTAATCCTAATACAGCAAGCAAACTACTAGCCCCAGAACTCAGGCACAATGGACATAGTTATAGCACTTTAACACAGCCCCCAGTCCCAGAGGCTCCAACATAGAAAAACAGTGACCAAGATCCTGATACTTCCTCCTCCCTCAGTTCATGAAACATGGGAGAATGCTTCCTTTATGACATCAACAGAGCTCAACTTAAAAAAAAAAAATGAACAGAAAAAAAGAGCCTTGATCATAGAAATCTATTCTGGTGGCAGGGAAAATCAAAACACAAATTCAGAAGAGGACAAAAATGCCAAAATACCTACGTGTAAAGAGTTAAAAGGAAATATGAATTGATCTCAAGACCTAAAACATCTCTGGGAAGAGTTCAAAAGGAATTTTAAAAGTCAAGCAAGAGAGAAGAAAAATTGGGAAATTAAAGTGGTACAAGAGAGTTATGAAAAAGAATCAACAGTTTGGAAAAGAAAGAACAAAAATTGGCTGAAGAAAACAACTCTTTAAAAACTGGCCAAATTGGGGGAAAGTATACTAAAGAAAACATTTTGTTTGAAAGTAGAACTGGACAAATAGAAGAGGAGGTACAAAAGCTAACTGAAGAAAATAATTCCTTAAAAATTAGAATTGAGCAAGTAAAAGGTAAATTTATAAGACATTAACAATAAGTCAAACAGAATCAAAATAATAATAAAAAAACTAATTGTAAAATATCTCATTGGAAAAAGTACTGATCTGGAAAATAGATCCAGGAGATTTAATTTAAGAATTATTGGAATACCTGAAAGCCATAATAAAAAAGTTTGTACTGTATCTTTTTTTTTCCTATTTTTAAAGGTTTTTATTTTCAAAACATATGCATATTTTCATCATTCACCTTTGTAACACCTTGTGTTCCCAACTTTTTCTCCTTACCTTCTCCCTTCTCCCTCCTCTAGATAATGTTATCTAATATGTGTTAACCATGTGCAATTCTTCTACACATATTTCCACAATTATTATTCTGCACAAGAAAAAAAAAGATTAAAAAGGGAAAAAATGAAAGAAAAAACAAATTTCAAGCAAACAACAAAAAGAAGTGAAAATACTATGTTGTGATTAATATTTATTCCCCACAGTCTTCTCTTGGGGTATAGATAGCTCTCTCCATCACAAGACCCTTGGAACTGGCCTGAATCATCTCATTTTTGAAAAAAGTCACTTTTATTAAATATTGATCATCATATAGCCTTGGTGTTGCTGTGTTCAATATTTTCACTTCACTTAGCATCAATTCATACAAGTCTCTCCAGGCCTTTCTGAAATCATCCTGCTGATGGTTTCTTACAGAACAAAAATGTTCCAAGACATTCATATACCATAATTTATTTAGCCATTCTCCAACTGATGGGAAACCACTCAGTTTCCAGTTCCTTGACACTACAAAAAGGGCTGCTTACAAACATTTCTGCACATGTGCAAAATGCATCTTTTAGCATCTTTCAAGGACCTTGATATAATAATGCAAGACAAATGTTCTGAATTGATAGAATATGATGGTAAAGTGAAATAGAAAAAAATCCACTGATTATCATCTCAAAGATATGATTTCTTTATATTCTATTTTATTATTTCTTAATCTCTTTTAGCTTCACAGACTTTCCCTTGCCCAATTCTAATTTTCTTTTTCATTATTATTATTAAAGCTTTTTATTTACAAAATATATGGATGGGTAATTTTTCAACATTGACACTTGTAAAATCTTCTGTTTCAACTTTTCCCCTCCTTACCCTTGCTCCCTCCCCTAGATGGCAGGTAGTCTAATACATGTTAAATATGTTAAAGTATATGTTAAATCCCAATTCTAATTTTCAAAGAGTTATTTTCCTCTTTGAGATATCTCCATTTCTTATTGGATAACTTTTTTAAATAGTCATTTTGTTTTTCTTAGTTGGTTTTGTTTCTAATTTTATTTTTATTTTGATTTTCTCAATGTCCTTCACCCGATTTTTAAATTTTTTGAGTTCTATAAATTCTTTCTGGGCAAATAGTCATTTAATGTTACTCTTGAGGGTTAAAGAGGTTTGTTTTGGTGTTTTTTTTTTTAATTTCATTGTCCTCCTCTGAAGATGAATTTTGGTCTTCTCTATTCGTATAATAAGTACCCAGCAGGGTTGCTATCCTACTGCTTCTGCACTCCTGATGCCCTCCTAGTGCTACGCCCCCACAGTACAGCTAGGTCTGGCATGCCTAATTAGCTGAGTTTCCCTCAGTGTTTGTGAACTCAGACCCTAACTTCTCATACTATCCAGGAGATGAGGCTCCTGCTGAGGCTCCAGCCAAACCCAGCTTTCCCCAAAGTTCTCCACTTGGTGTTTATGGGGAACTAGCCTGGAGGTGTGTGCACTTCATACTGGCTAATTCCAGGCCCAGAAGCTTTCTGTCTATCTTGTTGGATTGTGCCAGGTAGACCCCTGTTCTGCCCCAAGTTGTTTTGATTTTTCACATCTATACTCACCTTGAGATTAAAATTTGTTCCATTTGTAGGAAAAATCTGAAGAGCTTGAAATTTACCAACCTATGTGCATCTTCCCAGAATTCTACCTAAAATTCAATTTTTAAGAAATTGTTTTCCTCAGTGAGCTTTTCGACCTACTTTTCCATTTGGCCAATTTTGCTTTTTAAGGCATTCTCTTTAGTAATTTTTTATATTTTCTTTCGCATCACTTTCATTTCTCTTCCCACTTGATTTTCAAAATCTCTTTTGTGTTCACCCACGACCTGTGACAAATTCTGATTTTTCTTGGAGGCTTTGAATGTTTGAGCTTTTACTTTCTTATCTTCTGAGTATATGTTTTGATCATCCTTGTCATCATAGTGACTTTTTATAGTCAAAATCTTTTTCTCTTGTTTACTAATTTCCCCAGACTTTTACTTGGTTTTGAACTCTTCGTTAAAATAGGTTCTATTTCCAGGGTAGAGAGTACACTGTCCCAAACTTCAGAGATTTTGTACAGCTGTTTTCAAGAATCCTTTTAGGAACCTTAGCACAGATTCCCTTTTTTGCCCTGAAATTAAGAGGAAGGTACTTCTTCACTGTGGCTATAAATTCTACTTTGCAAAAATCAATAGAGTCCTTCCTCAGTGCTAGTAAAGAAATCTCTTTATGATCAGATATTGAACCCCATTATTATCTGTGGGCTAAAGTCTCTGATAGCTGCCAACACCATCACTAAAACGACCCACTTCTGGTTTGCTGGTTCCCAAGGTCTTCTCATCCTAGTGAAACAAACCTTTCCTGTTATCATCCGTCGTGTGTCTGGGCTGAGAATCCTGGGAACCTCCAGTACTATCACTGATTCATAGCCCCCTTTTACTTCTGCTTTGTTGGTGTTTGGACTGGGACTGCAACTCTGTGGAGTGGTTTAAACCAGGACTGTGCTGGACTCTCACCACGGTGCAACAGACCTTTCATTCTGACCTTCCAAGTTGTCTTCAGCTAAAAAAGCTCCATCTTTTTGTTTAAAGGAATTTGGATGGATGTGGGCTAGAGGTCTGGTGAATCCTTGCCTTTACTTTTCACTCTGCCTCGTCTTCTAAGAAATTCTTGTCCGTCATTTCATATGTAATGATCACCTGAATGAAATTCACCCACTCCCTTCCATTGGAGTTCATTGACATCCAAGAATGTTTTATCTTCCATCTCCTGTTTGAGTATATCCCACTCCCATTGATTCCACATTCACTTTTCTAGTATTCTATCCTTCTTCTCCACACACATAGCTACTGCCTTAGTTCAGGTTCTCATGAACTCTTACCTATATCATTGCACCATTTCCTAACTGAACTTACTGCAAGTATTTCACCATTTCATTCCATTTTACAAACTATTGCCAAATCAACCATCCTGAAAAGACTGCAAGGTTGCTCAGTAGATAGAGCACAGATCCAGGGGTAGAGAAAATGTGAGTGAGTTCAAGTCGAACCATAGTCACATTTTTGCTATTTGATCTAGGCAATTTACTTAACCTCTGAGTGTCTGACAAAATAGATCCAGTTTATCTACTAGAAGAAGAAATAACAAACCATTACATTATCTTTACTAAGAAAAAGTTAAATGGGTTCACAAAGAATCAGCCATGACTGAAATGATAACAACAACATTCTTCCTTAAACATAAACCTTTTCATATTACTTCACCATTCAGTGAAAGTCAGGGGCTTTAAATTGCCTCTATGATTAAATATGAACTTGCAAGTTTAAATTTAAATCTCAGTAGAACCTGACCCTAAGAAAATCCAACCAAGTTCTTGATTTGAAATGATTTTTTTTATTACATCTACCTATATTGAAGGTAAGGAACAGAGCAAGAAGAGCTCAGGATCTAGATTCGGGAAAATATGAGTTTAAATCCAGTTTCACATTTCCACTAGTCATTTGATCCTGGGCAATTCATTTAACTTCTTTTTGCTTTCTCAACTATAACTTAAAGATAGTAATAGAACACACCACTCATGATTGTTGTGAGACTCAAATGACATTAACATTACTAGCAAAGAGCAGGTACTTAATACATGTTTTTATCTTTCCCCTGTCCTTGTAACGCCATATAACAGGTGTTCAGATGTCTATTTTACTTGGTTGTCTTTTTATGCTATTGATTAACTTTATGACCTTGGATAAATCACTTTTCTACTCTGAACCTCTCTCTGGATTCTCATCTCTAAAATGAAAAGTTTGGACTCTGACATGCTTACGAACTCTTTTTTCTGTGTTCCTTTGCATCTACGTATAAAGTTTGGACCACAGTTTTATATTAAATTTTATGAATGGCAGGAGGCTGAGAATGACATATGAAATGAAATATTCCTTCTCACAGACCTAAAACTGTAGAAGCAGAGGGGCAATTTATACCGACTCATGCCAGATATCAAGTAATTCAGGAATATAAATCTTATGGAACATTAAAAAAATGCTTCTGTTCGGTTTTCCTTTGGATATAGATTTATTGCTATTCTTTGCATAGGCCTCTTGTCAAACACAGTAAGACAGAACCAATTCCTAGGGACACTTCCAAGGTTAGAGACCTCAAATGTGAGTTGAAAGATATTCATTTTCAAGAAATGTTAGTACTGTCTGATATTTGATGGGAAATGATAGCATATGTGTTCATATTCAAAGCAAAGATTTTCTTTTTAAGAAGAAGTAGTTCTAGTTTTAAAAGTCTGTTTCTGCTATTTTAAAAAAAAAGATCAATTTAATTTATGGAATAATAAATTGAGAACTGACAAGCATCTTAGAGGTGATTGAATCCTACCCCTTCAATTTAGAGTTGAGGAAAATGAGTGCTAGTCTTGAGTGGTAGCTTGTCCAACATCACAAAGCTTAAGTAAGTCATAAAAGGAAGAGATAAAAGTAAATTAAGTGGAGAAAGAAAAGGAAGGAGAATAAAAATCTTGCAAGAGATTTTGCAACCATGGGACTGCATAGTGTAAAACAGCATAGAGGAATCAAGACTAAAAAGCACAAATAAATATTAGAGGAAAGTCAAAAGGACAAAACATATTTTATCTACATCTAATTTATCAACTATGAAGTTGAACTGGAAAACATTCGAGTGATATGGCACAGAGTTAGAGGAGATCACAAAACTATGACAACTCAGTCCATTATCAGTTTATACAACCTAATTTCTTTTGAACCTTCACTTCTGAAAGGCAATAATTCTGTCCAAGTATAATTCATTCACTAACATTTTTCACAGTGGTTGATCCAAATCTTCATTTATTTTTCTTCTCATATTTCTCAAGGGATCCTTTCCCCGTTTTGTTTTCCAGGTCAACTTTGTAGTAGATGCATTATATGTTGAGCAGGATGTGAAAAGATAATTCAGTGATTAAGAATTCTATAAAAGGTATAACTGGGACATGAAACCCCAATAGCATAATCAAGAAATTACAGAAAAATGCTTCTCCAAACTATTAGAAGTTGAGGGAAGACTGAAAAGAGAATGAATTTATAGGCCACAAGATGCAACTGAAATCTAATTGTTAAACTCCTTAATGTCTTACTCTAGACCTGCATATTCCTTCCATTCTGCTCTCTGGAATTTTAGATGCATACATAACCACATATTTTCTATTTCTTTCTTTTCTTTTCAACTTTTGAAATTCACAATAAGCCTGAGTCTCACATAATGAAATTGCTTCCCTCTACAGTTGTTCCACTAGTGATTGTACTTTGTCTCAGGCCTCCAGACTCATGGGCTTCAGGAAAGGAATCAGAAGATGCCTTTCTACCTGTTACTATTTCCAGAATATCTCTGTACTAACATTCATTCAGTGTTCTCTCCTCCTTGGAGTTTCACTCATTATCACCAAATACATATTCTTGTGATGATTACCTACCAATCTTGCAGGTATTTTCATGTCAGTGACTTGTTGATTGTTTTTCTTTTTACTGCAATAAAATGTATAGAAATACATGTATTTCTATACATATTGATGTTTGATCAAATAATCAATCATGTAATCTACCTTTAGGTACATAAAATGTAGTAATGTCCTTGATCCTGTCATTTCTTACAAGTGTTCCATAGTTATGTTGACAACCTACAAAACTAGTTTATCTAATCAGTATTTATCATCACTTTTTTTTTTTTTTTTTTTTTGCCAGATGCATCCTAATCCTGTTCTTCATTATCACCATCAGGTATTTTCAGTCATATTCTCCTTTCCTTATCTTTAATTCATGTGTTAAATAATTCTATTCTGAACTTTATTTTACTTTAGAATCCCTTATGTTCTTTTTCTATGAATGATAATGCATGGACATATGCTAATTTTTGATTATTTGCACCACTTGTAGCCTTTCTTTATACTTATGTGATGTGGAACAGAGGAAATCACAAAACTATGACAAATAGGTCCATTATTAATTTGTACAATTTTATATCTATTGGACCTTCACTTCTGAAAAGCAAGAAGTCTACTTGTATATAATTCATTCACTACCATTTTTTACAGTGGTTGATCTTAACCTTCATTTTTTTGTCCCTATTTCTCAAGGATTCCTTTCCCCCATTTTGTTAGCTGAAGATCTCAAATTATATTATACCCCCTTAAAGTGAGGACTTTAAGAGTTCTTTCTTCTCTCTTCTACTTCATCTTATCTCACACTCAGATATTTTTCCCTACAATCTTTTACTTCCCTTTAATCTTAGAGGTGCACCTTATCCTTGTCAAAGATAATATCTGTAGTTTACTTCTTAAACCAATACCCCCACTCACTTTGTCAAGTAAATCATGCTCACTAATAGTCATCATTTTCTCTTTAATCTCCTCTTATTATCTACCTTTGTGCTGCCTAGAAATCAAACTGTTTCCTTTATTCTTAAACATAAATAAATGACTAAAGAGAAACAAATAAACAATTCACTCTTTTATTCTAATATACCTGCTAGCAAATATTCCATAATTCTTCAATTCATAACTAAACTCCTTTTTAAAAATAATTCAAATCACTCTTCCCTTTCTTTTCTTTCAAAGTCTCTTTCTAAATAAAGTCTATTTTCAAGTCTACTTCAAACTATATAATATCATCATTCCAATGAAACGCTTCTCTTTAATGCTAATATCAATTTCTTAACTTTTAAATATGATGTCTTTTCTCATACTGTTGGAATCCTTACTAACTGCTAAGTAATTAGAGTTGATCTAATCTTACAAGAAGTTGTTTTGGCCAGAACCTGAAACAAGGTACTAAGTAGAACTAATCAAGACAAGGCTTGTGTTCCTACCTTTACTCATTGGACTCCACAAGTATGCTAGCTTCACAAAGTACACTTTCTAACTTCAAGAGAGTTCACACCTCCCTTAAAGTCATTGGGCCAGAGAGCACTATGGGAGAAAACCCATAATCCCATTCTCTCAGAAGAGGCAGATAAAAAGCCAGCGATGAAGGATCTATGGCAGAATACATTTTTTCTTCTTGGCTGGCTGATCGCGCTAGACTCGAGAGAAACGACTCTGCTGCAGAGAACACTTTTGACGGACTTCAGTGGAGCTACGCCAGAAGCCCTCTCTCCGCGGCAAGTGTGGCTGGGCTCCCCAGAAGGAGATAAGAGAGATCTTCCATCTCTGTTGGAGGCAGAAGAAAACAGAGGCAGAGGCTGAAGGACAGAACCTTTGGATTTGGAGACATCCGAAGGGCTCTAAGCCTCTAAACCGGCTGTGCCTTGAGAAGAACAAACTCCAACATTTGAACTCCTAACATTTGGCGCCCAAGCGTGGGAACCAAGGACCCTACTTTCACTGAAGAAGTCTCCAGTGACCAGGAACTGAGTGAGTACAACCTTTTTTGGCTGAAATGGGACAGATCCTAGGTAAAGATTCTCCATCCCCCACCCCAACCCCCCCAACCCCAGACCCACCCAGGAGTGGTGCTATAGAAAGCCTGCTTAAGCTGATAGAAGATCAAGGGCTACTTGTAACTTGGGGACAGACAGCTAGACTTCTGGCTACATTAAAACGCACCTCCCCTTGGCTCTTAGAGGAAAAGCAAATCTCTCTAAAAAACTGGGCATTGGTTGGTCAACAGATGTCTGCATATAACAATGAAAACGGTCCTCGTTCAGTTTCCATTGCAGTGTTCTATTTATACAATACAATACAGATGGCCTTAAAATACCAGGATATCCAAAGGGGGAAGCCTGAGATAAAGGAGGAAGACAAAGAACAGATTAATGGCCATATCCCCACAGGGCAGGGAGACTTAAGTAAGGCTCAAGGGTGGGGTGAATCTGAGGCAGCCTCAGCCCCACCTGAGGAGCAGGTAATTGACTTTCCTTCATCAACTCCACCCTCCTGGATGGAGGGAGGAGGGGTAGTGGGGGGGGCAGTAACAGCACCAGCACCTCCCCCCCAGCATCCAGCACCACCCCCCCAGTATCCAGCACCTCCTCCCCAGCATCCAGCACCTCCCCCGACATCCAGCACCTCCCCCCCAGCGTCCAGCTGCTCCTTTGAGTAGATTGCAAAAGGGACTAATTAAGGCCAGAGAAGAAGGGAAAAACGTATCAGAATTTCAACACCACATTTTTCCTGTAATTCAACAGTTTAATTCTTCAGGTCAGGAAAGTAGAAGATACTCACCTTTTGATATAGAAATCCTCAAAGACCTGAAAAAAGCTTGCACTCTTTATGGGGCTACATCAGCTTATGTTAAGATGCTATTGCAAAATTTGTCTTTTGAAATCTTGACCCCTAATGACTGGAAATCGATAGCAAAAATATGCCTAGAACCTGGACAGAACTACTTGTGGCTTTCTGAATATAGTGAGCTCTGTAGGATACAAGCCCAACAAAATATTCAAAGTGGAGTTCATACTGCAATCACCTGTGACCTACTAACAGGTACAGGTCCTTATGCAGATGTCGCAGCACAAATTGGTTATTCTGTAGCAGCATATCAGCAAATTGCTGATAATGCTATCAAAGCATGGGCTTCTCTTCACAATAAAGACGACAAAGGGGGGGCCTTCACAAAAATAACACAAGGCCAAATGAACCCTTCGCTGACTTTGTGGGACGCTTGCAGACAGCTATCATAAGAACAAATGGAGAAAATGCAATAACAGACATCTTGATAAGGCAACTTGCTAAGGAAAATGCTAATGAGGTTTGCAGAAGAATTATACTAGGACTGCGTAAGGATGCTCCTTTAGAGGAACTCATAAGACGCTGTGCCACAGTGGACACAGGTGCCTTTTATAGCCAGGCTATGATGCAGACTTCCCAAAATCCAAACATCAGAAGACAGAATCCCTCTTGGCAAGGGACTTCCAGAGAGACTCGTAGATGCTTTCAGTGTGGAAAAGTAGGACATCTGAAAGCTCAATGTTGGTATAGAGATAGAATGGGAAGACAAGGTGGGAGAACAAGACCCCAAACCCCATGTCCAAAATGCAACAGAGGCTTCCATTGGGCCTCAGAATGCAGAAAGATTCAGGGAAACGGGATGAGGGGCCCAGCCCCAGGGCCCAAGGCAAAAAACACTTGGGGCATGATGGCAGCCAATGGTGCACCCAGAGAGTGCCTAGAAGTCCAGTACCCAGACATGACCAATCAACCAGAAAGCCATATGATGGGAGAAGGGGATTACACAGTCAACCAGCCAGGAAGCAACCTGATGGCAGAAGGGAATTACAATTGGGGAGAATAGAGCTGTATGCAGCTGGGACAACTGAGATACCCCCTGGAGAGGTGAAATCTGTTCCTCTCCAGCCTATGGATCCCTTACCTCCAGGCACAGTAGGCTTGACCATTTCACCTCCTTGTATGTACAAAACAGTGTCCATCCACACACTGATGTGGGAAACTGGGGAATGTGTAGATAATATCCCAGTCACTAATACAGGTAGTCAATGTGTGACTTATCACCCAGGAGACGTAGTAGCATCAGGGTTACTCATACAGAATCCTAATAAGCAGCCTCGTGATAGTCACCCAGGTTCTGACTCCAGACTACAAAAACCAGAAATATACTGGACAGCAGCAGTAACGGCTGACCGACCTATGCTCACTATCTATATAAATGGCCTACCATTGGAAGGATTGGTAGACACAGGTGCGGATCGTACAGTTATTAGAGGTGCCAGTTGGCCCAGTCACTGGCCAAAGATTAAAGCAGATACCTATATGTCTGGAGTAGGAGGATCAATAGCAGCTGAAGTTAGTGCTGCCCCTATGAGATGGACTTTTGAAGGCAAAACAGGAGTTTTTACTCCTTTTATAGTTGAAAAAATCCCCATCAATCTGTGGGGAAGAGACGTTTTACAACAATTGGGGTTAAAAATGAGTACTTCGGTTTTTTAAGCAGGGCTGCTGTTGAAGGCCTGCCAACACTTTCACCTATTCCTATCCAATGGAAAACTGATACACCAGTGTGGATAGAACAGTGGCCCTTAAGTAGCGATAAAATTCAGGCCTTATTAGATATAGTACAGGAGCAGCTTGAACAAGGGCATTTACAACCTTCTCTAAGTCCTTGGAATTCACCAGTGTTCGTTGTAAAAAAGAAATCGGGAAAATGGAGGATGCTCACTGATTTAAGAAAAGTGAACGAACAGATGGAAACTATGGGAACTCTTCAGCCTGGACTTCCATCTCCTACTCAGCTTCCTAGAGAATGGCCTCTTTGGGTTATAGACATCAAGGATTGTTTCTATTCCATTCCTCTGGATAAGGAGGATATGAAGAGATTTGCCTTTTCGGTGCCCAGTGTCAATTTAGCTGAGCCTTATAAAAGATATGAATGGACGGTTTTGCCACAGGGTATGAAGAACAGCCCCACTATGTGTCAAATGTATGTTGCTGCTGCTCTTGCTCCAATAAGAAAAGCATTTCCAAAAGTTATGCTATTACATTATATGGATCATATTTTGGGATGTGCACCGGAGGAACAAA
Organism: Antechinus flavipes; assembly: GCF_016432865.1. Lineage (NCBI taxonomy): Eukaryota > Metazoa > Chordata > Mammalia > Dasyuromorphia > Dasyuridae > Antechinus > Antechinus flavipes. The sequence continues at coordinate 21,612,922 of NC_067400.1, forward strand.
TTCTAGAAGCATGTCTACAAAAAACCATAGAAACACTAAGATACTACAAACTTCATATCGCTACAGAAAAAATTCAAAGACATGCTCCTTTTCAATATTTAGGATATGAAATATATCCTAAGGCACTTACACTACAAAAACTGTCTTTAAGAACAGAGAGGTTGAACACCTTAAATGATTTCCAAAAATTAATAGGAGATATCCAATGGATGCGTCCAGTATTAGGTTTAACTACCAATCAATTGCAACCCCTATATGACATTTTAAGGGGAGACACTGCTTTAAATTCACCACGCCGGCTTACAAAAGAAGCTCAAGAGACCTTGAGAGAAGTTGAACTGGCTTTATCCAATGTAGTTGAGAGAGTAACTCAAAAACCCTTGGAAATATCAGTTTTTGCTACAAAAGAAGCACCCACAGCAGTCCTTCATCAAGGAGACAGTGTGATAGAGTGGGTGAACCTCCCAGCACAACCAGAACAAAGCCTTACGCCTTACCCAGTGCTTGTGGCTAGAATTCTATTAAAGGCCATTAAGCGAGCAGTACAATTATCTGGAACAAGACCTGACAAGATATATACCTTCTATACAAATGCACAAATTAATGTATGCTGTGAAACCATCCCAGAGTGGCAGATTTTATTGGCCATGGCTCCAAATTTTGCACATGGATCTCCATTAAAGATAACCAGACTACTGCATAATTGGCAATGGATTTTTGAGGAGAAGGTTTCTAAGGTTCCTCTTGAAGGACCAACCATTTTTACAGACGCAGCCAAACAAAATATTTGTGCTGTATACTCTCATGATCTAACTGTAAAAAGAGTAGTCAGAACTCCTTTTCAGTCCACTCAGCAGAACGAATTATATGCGATCATGCTAGCTCTCACTTATTACCCAGGCGACATAAATATAATATCTGATTCAGCCTATTCAGTAGGTGTGGTACAAAGAATTGCCACAGCCCAAATAAAATTTGCAGCTTCTAATATATATCAGCTCTTTAAGGAACTTCAAGAGCAAGTGAGAAAGCATCCAGGAAAGATTTATATCCTGCATGTCCATTCACATAGTGGACTTCCAGGTCCTATTTTTGATGGAAATTCAAAGGCAGATAGCCTTTTAACTATGTTGGCCAGTACGCCTTTATTTCAGGAGGCCCAGGAATCCCATTCTAAATACCATCAGGCTGCTCGAGCTTTGCGTTTACAGTTTGGGATTACAAAAGAAGAAGCTAGGAGCATAGTGAAAAGCTGTACAGCTTGCCTTCCCTTCCACGCTCCTACACTGCCTCCAGGGAAGAACCCTCGTGGTTTGAGACCCAATGAAATCTGGCAAATGGATGTGACTCATTATAAATCTTTTGGTCGTCTGTCTTTTATCCACGTTGTGGTAGACACCTTTTCAGGATTCACTTTTGCCATACCAGCAGCAAAAGAGACAGCCCGAGTGGTCACTGAATTCCTCATTCAAGCATTCGCAATTATGGGTGTGCCACAAGAAATAAAAACAGATAATGGACCGGCATATACCTCCAAACATTTTGAACACTTTTGTGCACAGTATAAGATTCTACACACTACTGGCATACCCTTCAATCCTCAAGGTCAAGCAATAGTAGAAAGAAGAAACAGAGACATTAAGACACTCCTCCAAAAACAAAAGAAAGGAGGAGCCACGGGTAACCCTAGAGAGCTTCTAAATTTAGTTCTCTATACCATTAATTTTTTAATCTTTGATAAAGATGCACTGGCTCCAGCAGACAGGTTTTATAACCCACCAGAAGAGCAGTGTCCAGTGCGAGCAGCTCCACTATCTTTAGATAATCGCCAGGTGATGTGGAGAGACCCAGAAAGTGGTGAATGGAAGGGACCAGATAGGCTAACTGCTTGGGGGAGAGGATTTGCTTGCATCTCTACAAGTGGAGAAGGAATCAGATGGGTGCCTACGAGCCGCATTCGCCTTGTCCATCGCAGAAAGATGGAGCAGACCCTTGAAACAAAGGAGAAGACCCAAGAAATATCAGGTGGTTCTGTTGCTGATTGTGCTCACAAGAATTATTAGATTCCTGGCACATGAACTAATGGACAATGGAATCCTATTGGACTGTTTCTAGGACTTATGGACATGTGTAAATTTTCAGATTGATTCTTGTTATTTGTTACATTACTACTAGCCTGTGTTATATTGCTATGTGCTCATGTAAATTATGTATAATGCCTCCCATATTGATGGATTTATGTATACCATGTATATCTGTTACAAAGTTCTGGCCCATATTGATGGATTTATGTGTACCCCCTCAGAAACCCCCTATGTTTTAAAACAAAAGAAAGGGGGAGATGTTGGAATCCTTACTAACTGCTAAGTAATTAGAGTTGATCTAATCTTACAAGAAGTTGTTTTGGCCAGAACCTGAAACAAGGTACTAAGTAGAACTAATCAAGACAAGGCTTGTGTTCCTACCTTTACTCATTGGACTCCACAAGTATGCTAGCTTCACAAAGTACACTTTCTAACTTCAAGAGAGTTCACACCTCCCTTAAAGTCATTGGGCCAGAGAGCACTATGGGAGAAAACCCATAATCCCATTCTCTCAGAAGAGGCAGATAAAAAGCCAGCGATGAAGGATCTATGGCAGAATACATTTTTTCTTCTTGGCTGGCTGATCGCGCTAGACTCGAGAGAAACGACTCTGCTGCAGAGAACACTTTTGACGGACTTCAGTGGAGCTACGCCAGAAGCCCTCTCTCCGCGGCAAGTGTGGCTGGGCTCCCCAGAAGGAGATAAGAGAGATCTTCCATCTCTGTTGGAGGCAGAAGAAAACAGAGGCAGAGGCTGAAGGACAGAACCTTTGGATTTGGAGACATCCGAAGGGCTCTAAGCCTCTAAACCGGCTGTGCCTTGAGAAGAACAAACTCCAACATTTGAACTCCTAACATCATACCATAATCTTCTTGATGCTGCTATAGAATTTCACACCAATTTTCATTTTCTCTTCCTGAAAATGGTCTCCTTTCTAGGACTTCATGACTGATTTCTCTTGGTTCTTGTCCTTTATACCTGACAGATCTCTTTTATTCTCCTTTGCTGCTTCTTCATCTTTTCTCATTCACTAACCATGGGTGTTCACCAACTTTCTGCTCTAGGTTCTCTACTCTATTTCTGTTGATTAATCAAGTCCCAAAAGTTTAGTTATGTAATAATCTATTTGCAGATGATTCCTACATCCATGTATTAAACTCTTTTCTCTCTTGCGTTTCAGTCACACATTAGCAACTGCCTTTTGAATATTTCAAATTGCTATTACTTAGGCAACATTCAAACCAGATATCATTATGTGTCCCTCAATAACTCTTATTAATTTCAAAGAAATGTATTTCCTCCCGTCAAGGAGACTCAAAATGTCAGTGTCTTTATTGATTCCTCATTCTCCATTCCTCCAAAAATTCATTGACAGATATTGCTATATGTATTTTGAAAAGTATATCTTACCCACATCTGCTCACTCGATTTACAAAATCATAACCCAATTTACCTGGATAATTCTTAAATGATATTTTATGTCAGAATTGGAATAAACATACTCTGTGATTCCTCTTAGCTCAGCTTCCATGATTTGATTACAATTTAAAAAAAACTAGGAACAAAACAAAAGGAATTCATTCAAAGATTTGGATCTTAATTATTTCTTATATTGATGTGCTTGCCTTTATATAGATTAATACTTTTAAAATCTTTAGCTATCACTCAACATTCCTAAGCAGTATGTTGTGGGTTATTAATGTCTGGCTATAATAAGTAAATTAAATTTATGTTATTTCTATAGAGAGGGGTATTCCTTATAGTTCACTTCTGAGTGCAAATTAACATGAAATAATGAGATACTTTGCATAAAAACCAAGACATCCCTAAAGTCAACGGAGAATTTATCAGTCTATCCATGTTAACCTCATGGTAATTTTCATTTTGTCTAAGAAATACAAACTAAGTTAAAAGTAGAAAATCAACAAAAGAAAAAAAAAGGAGAGGGGACAAAAACAATTTTAGATGGATCAGTGTATCAGCAACAGCGTAACTGATCTGTCTCTTTAACTCAGACATTAGCTTTGCTCCCAAGGCTAAAAATATTAGTCATTCATGAGTTAGAACATTTTCCTCATATACACATTTTGTCTCTATCTTAGACATTCAATTTGTTTTCTGCATAATCAGCAATTATTCCTACCTTGACCTATCTGTGTTTTCTATTCCTCACAAGTCCAGTAATCCATCTTCAAGTGGACTTCATTGCCCCTTTCTAAAATTGTCAGGACCCTTACCCTTTATTAATTGTTATTAAACTTGAGGTCAGGAATTTTTTGCAAAGCTTCAACTTTTCAAAGCCCTTTAAATGTAATCTCCTTAAATGCTAGAAAGATATTGGGTACAATGAATTTATAAAAGAAACATGAATTCAATTCAGAAAAGTACTATTATTTGTGATGCTAAGGAGCATGAGCTTCCAGCTTAATTTTATAAATAAATACATTACATATGAACTATAAAGTAAAATTATAATGACAATTTTATTTTATGATTTATGTTACTTCTCCAGAAAAATATGGGTTTAAATTTCAGACCCTTTGGTATTATATAACTATTTATCATGTCATTTTGTTTTATTTTGTTTTTCATGAACAAAGTAAGAATCATGACTTATTTAAACATTATTGCAATGACATCCACCACATTTGTTACTGTTTAATATAAAGGATTGTTTTTGATAAATCAACAATTCCATGTTAATCCAAAGACTTGAGCGAGTTAATGTGATGAAAAAGCTATATATATCCACATATAAATAGATATGAAAAGAAATGACTTTTACTCTTTAATGATTTCTAGACAGAACATTATTTTCTGTTGAATTCAAAAACATATCAATTATCCTTGAATGTATCAACCCAAAAATATTCAGTGAAAAAGATAGAAATTTATCCATGGTTAAATATTCTGAGTGATTTCTCTCCATATTCTGCCATTTATCAGAAGGGTTTGTAAAATGAACTTAGTGTTTTCTCTTAATTCCTTTGTGTTCAACAGTTTGCCACTAAAACGTGCAATCTTTCCGTTGTTTTTTCCTTGTTATTGTAATTACACTAGCATATCTAATTTTTCATTCCTATATTTCTTGATGACATTCTTTACTGGACCTGAATTTCTCTATAATTCTATTTTTATAAAGTGTTAATGCCTTTTAATCTTTAAGAATAAGTTCCATTGTAAAATCTTAATGTCCAAGAATAAGTTCCATTGTAAAACCCTAAACAAATAAATTGAAATTCAGTGTGTCATAGGTAATCAAAATTATAATTCATATTACACAGCCTGATAGAAATAAACCCCTCACTCAAGAAATACTTTAATATTCATTATGACATATAGGCAAGAGATTTCTTCATCAATGGAGCAAAATATCATTAGTATGTCCTACTAAAACAGAAATGCTTCACATACAATATTAATGGATTTTGTTTATATTGAAAGAAACTCACATTTGAATGGTTTCCTACAAGGCGATTTTTAAGAAGGTAAGATTATGGTTCAAGATTTCAGTCTAGTAAGAAAATAAGATTTAATATTAATAGACAATATATATAACTCTTAGAATTTTGCAAAGCACTTTATATGTATGTATATATGTATGCGTGTATATACATATATACATATATGTACCTCTATATATGAATATATGTCTATGTATCTGTATACAAACTTTTCTGATTATCAAAACAACCTTTATATAGGTTGAGAGACAGAGAGAAAGGAAATGGAGAATTAAAGATGTTAAACAATTTATTTTGGACAATAGAGGTAGAAAGTTCCTTTGGATTCCAAGTCTAGTGCAATATCAATGATAGCTTAAAAATTTCGAAGGGAGAAAAGAACGTGTTATGCTAACAACCAACAGCTTATACTGGTTGGCTTTTATATAGATCATAGAAAAGAGATCTTGTGGCTTTTGTTTCATCTTCCAAATAAGTGTGGGATTTTAAAAATAATTTTGAGACAAGTTGAAGTAGTCTAAAGTTACTTGGTGTAGAAAATAGTTTTCTGCTACCTCTTCCACTTCTACAGGTAGGTCCTTTGGTTTCTTTCAGGGATGGTAATCTTTCCTTTTCTCACGTCTCCATCTAACTGCTAATTTGCCCTTTAAAAACTCCAAATCTTTAAGCCAGAAATAGGATTCATATGTACTGCAATCAGCAATCCAAGATTCTTAATCTCTACTACATTTTTGCCTTTTGAAATGACAGGATAAAACATTTTTATCCATCTTTTATAATTAAAAATGCCGTCTGGAAGGAAACCTGAAATGCCACTGAGCATTCCTCCAAAAGAAGTAATACAGGATGACTCAGGACTTAGTGAGCATAGATAAAAGTCATTCAGATGACTGATAGATATCCACAGAATTACAAGATTTGGAGTGCCCTCAACCATAAATAGAAGACCTGTAATGACATCTTTGAACCCTGGGAAGGCACAAAGTGAACACTATAATGTAAGACTCTTTTGAAATTTTCAATCTTGTATTTACAAGTGATTCCAAGAACTTGTCAACAGGAATCCTGAATGAGTTGGATATGAAAAAAGAGAGTAAGAAACAGCACACGTATAATGGAAAGAGGACGGGAATAGGAGCCTGGAGACCAGTGATTTGATAAATTGCCCATACCCAGTTGTGCAAACTTGGAGAAGTGACAATTTTAATTTTATTTGTAAAGTGAAAATCTCTGGCAAAGTTTCTTATAGCTCTGACTCTATGTAACACTGAGGGGAAAATGTATTGAAAGTTCTAGAGGAGGTAACCATTTTCTTTTGGGGAGGGATTTCTGATCCATAGTCCCATAGAAATTCTTCCATTTGAATAAAATCATAGAGGTGAGATGGTCTAATCTGTAACCTGATGTCAGATCTTCCTTGCAAATAGGAGCAGAAAATAGTAGAGGCTCTGACCTTCTTCACCTAACTGCTTTAGCACCTAAAAAGTTTAAAAATTAAATACCAAACTCGAAATTCTAAATTCTATGGGGAGATTAATAAAATTGAAAGTTTAAAAAAAAACTATTGAATTAATAAATAAAACTGATAGTTGGTTTTATGAAAAAAAAAAAGCAACAAAATTGATAAACCTTTAATTATTTTGATTAGAAAAAAGGAAAGAGGAAAATCAAATTGTTAGCTTCAAAAATGAAAAGAGAGAACATTCTACCAATGAAGAAGGAATTAGAGCAATAATTAGAAGTTATTTTGCTTAACTTTATGTCAATAAATTTGATAACTTAAGTGAAATGGAGGAAAACCTACAAAAATATCGATTGCCCAGATTAACAGCAGAGGAAATAAATTATTTAAATAGTCTCATTTTAGAAAAAGAAATAGAACAATCCATTTATTAATCAACTCCCTAAGAAACCATTTCCAGGGCTAGATGGATTTATGTGTGAATTTTACCAAACATTTAAAGAACAATTAACTGCAATACAATGCAAACTTTTTGAAAAAATAGGGAAAGAAGGAGTCCTACCAAATTCCTTTTATGACACAGACATGGTGCTGATACCTAAATCAGTTAGGACAAAAATAGAGAAAGAAAATTACATATATATATATATGAAATTATATTCATGAGAACTCAACTTTACTTTCTTGAAACATTGAGAATTTAAAGTAACTTACTCAAAATCAAGAACTTAATATGTAGAAGAATCTTTATTTGAACTGAATTCTTTCTGATTTCAAGGCTAGTTCTATATTGTCCATATCATGAGGTGTCTAACTTCAGTTAAAGTCCACATAAGATTCCCAGTTTTTATTAATTGATAATGTGCATTCCTCAGTTGCCAAATACTATTGGTAATAATATAACAATAGCAATAACAAATCTATCATTTCTAGCAGAATATCTATTGAATTGTGCACAGATTTGTAATGACTTACATTCAGATCTAATCTGTGTCCCTCAGTTAAGTATAGAGTTCTATTTTACCTAACATGGAATAAGAGGGAGAGGGAGTAAGGGAAAGTGGTGAGGATGTTTAAAAAAGAGGGCAGATTAAGAAGGCACTTGGCCAAAGTAAAATATTTTTTTGAGTTTGAGTCTTGGTCTTCCCTGCCTCCATAGTAGCTTATCATCTATTGCTTTGTGATTCTGTTTAAGTCATTTCAATTTTTGTGCTCCAGACAATTTTCCGATGTTATAAATTTTTGAGGAATTGTAACCAGTTTTTAAAAAGTGAACTCATCCTCCTAGGGGAAAAACACAAAAATACTGATATTTATATAATAATTTAAAGTTTGCAAATGACTTGAGAAACTGCATATATCCCATATATTACTAAATCTTTTTTTTTTAACAAATAAAAACAAACAAAAACAAATTAAAGTTATAGACTGATTACTTTATTTAGGTAACATAGTTAAATAACTGTGAGAAGCAAAATTAAAAACAAGTCTTCTTGACTTGGGGAGACCTAGGTGGTATAGTATATTGAGGACTGGCTCAGAGTCAGGAAAACCTGAATTTAAATCTGATCTCAGAAACTTAATAACTATATAACCTTGGATAGCTCTCTTAACTCAGTTTGCCTCAGTTTCCTTATATACAAAATGATCTTGAGAAGGAAATGACAAACTACTCTAGTATCTCAAGAAAAGCCCAAAATGGGGTTATAGTCAGATACAACTCAAACAACTGAACAACCATGCTATGATTTCAGAACTCCATGCAATGTGCCACATTATCTTTCCTTTAACATTTTAATTATTGTTCATTAATTTATGTTATTGTTCTTTGTGTATATCTTACCACTAACTTCATAAATTTTGAGGTTATAGCAAAAGGATAAGTTTTGAATACTGTGAATAATTTCCCTTATTTTGACAGTATCTATTCAGGAATGTACTCACTGATAATAGAATTGGTATATACATTGCCAGAGTGAGGACAGTGTTTAGGAGGCTAGAAGGAAAGTGTAGGAGAGACAAAGTATTAGATTGTCTAACAAACTAAAAGCCTACAGAGCCATTGTGCTGATCTCATTGTCGTATGACTGTGGGATTTGGACAGTCTACCAGCATGCCAGGAAATTGAATCACTTCTATTTGAACTTTCTTAGAAAGATTCTGACGATCACCTGATAGGATAAAGTACCAGACACTTGGGTCCTTTCTTGAATTAAACTGCCCAGAACTGAAAATCTATTTCAGAGAGCACAACTATGATGGGCTAGCCACATTGTTTAAATGGCAAATTTGTGCTTATTTAAAAGACTATTTTCTCAAGAACTCACACAAAGAAAGTGTTCACATGATGGTCAGAAAAAGAAATACAGGGACACTCTCAAGTTCTCTCTGAAGAACTTTGGAACTTATTGAGAGACATGGGAGACACTGACAAAAAAGCATGAATGCAGCAGAATTGCATTTACTCAAAAGAAACATGATACACACATTTAGAGAATCCACTCCAAATGTATACATGAATTATTTGTGCCCAATCTGTGACAGAGCATTCTGAGATCAAATTGGTCTGACCAGCCACAGTTATACATATTGTAACTTCATTCTAACATAGGATGTCATTTTGATCTTCTACAAAAACAAAGATCAACAACCAATCTCTGAGATGAAATGTGATTCATTTGCCCTTCTCAGAATACAACAAGCATTGGATACCTTTCTTTAATCAGATTGTTTCTAATAAGAAAGCATTCTGCCATTTACTAATTGTGATAGTGGACTAGTAATTTAACCTTTCTGAACCTCAGTTTCTGACTTGTAGCAATGGGAAAACAATATTCACATAAACTTACTTGCATATTTTCTTCTCTTTTTCATCTTTCCTATTTTAAAAATCTTTTTAAGTGAAGAGATCTGTAAACCTAAAATTATTATAATAATGTAAGCTATTAAAATTGAATTACATTTTATTATGAAAGTGAGTATTCCTTAGTGACCCAAGAAGAGACAGAATAGAAGCATGATATTCTTTTTTCAGTGTATAACTTGAACCCAATTTTAAGAGGGGAACAGACTCTTTGCTGCTGAAGTTTTGGGTTATAGCAAAATAAATGCCTGAGGGTAGCAGAAGGGAAGTAAGGAAAAAATAATGAATTTTATCAGCATTTCCTCTTAGCCTGGTGTCACCTTTAATCTAAAAATCTCATTAGAAGGCATTTGGGAAGATGTTTTCATTCCAATAAGAGCAACTGTGATGAAATACCAAAGGGTAGCACCTGTAAACACTTTCTATGATTAGAAATGCATAAATTCCTGGGATTTAAATCTGGAAAGAAACTCAAAGATGATCTAATTCAATCACCTCATTTTATATTTATGGAAACTGAGGCCAGAAAATGTCAAGAAAATTGATCATAGGCATGGAAGTAATAAAGACACCAGCTATAGTTAAAAACCAGATCCTTAACTTCAAATCCAGAGGACCACTGGGTGATCAGTTTATAGAGGGTCTTTACAACAATGACTCCGGATACCATTGAACTACTGAGTTTTAGAAAAAAAACTTAAGTGATAAGAATTTACGTATGGGAAGGGACTAGAGAAAGGGACTATTAGAAAGATGATGAGTTTAAAAATGATGGGGAAAAGTAGAAAACTGCTGAATTTGGAGTCCTGGGATATGAGTTTGAATCTCAGATATGAAATTTAAAACCTGCCATATTGGTTAAGGATCTTTACCTAATTGGGTCTGCATTTTATCATCTATAAAATGTGAGGGTTAGAGGAGATGATTTTTAAGTTTCTTTCTAAATCTATAAGCATGGAATTTGCATAAGACCATTGAAATAGTTCATGTATGAGTTGATGAGGATTTGACGTATGCCTGGCAATAGTGTGTAAGAAAAGCAAAGCAAAGACAGGGAGGGCTATAAATAATAGTTAAGATGAATCAATAAATATTCATGAAGTGTCAACTCTATTCTGTCATAGAATATAATGGAAAAGTCTATCTCTGATTTAAAAAAAAAAACTATGTAAACAATTATGTACAAGTAATAAACAGGATAAATGTGGATAATCAGAAAGGCAAGTTACTAGTATTAAGGTGGATTAAGAGAATGTCTGGCCAGAAAGCAAGATTTTAGCTGAGACTTAAGGGATGTCAGGGAAGTCTGAAAAGGAGATAAGAAGCAAAGTATATTCCATGTATGAGGGACAGTCAGTAAAAGTACCTAAAGAAGGAATAGGGAGTGTCTTATAGTATGAACATTCAGGAGGCCCCTGTGTGAAATGACATGTCAGAAAATAACAAAGGTAAGAAAGGCCAGGTTATGAAGGGCTTTGAAAAACATACCCTTACGGAATTGTGAATACATTCAGCCATTCTGGAGAGCAATTTGGAACTATGCTCAAAAAGTTATCAAACTGTGCATACCCTTTGATCCAGCAGTGTTTCTACTGGGCTTATACCCCAAAGAGATACTAAAGAAGGGAAAGGGACCTGTATGTGCAAGAATGTTTGTGGCAGCCTTCTTTGTAGTGGCCAGAAACTGGAAACTGAGTAGATGCCCATCAATTGGAGAATGACTGAATAAATTGTGGTATATGAATATTATGGAATATTATTGTTCTGTAAGAAATGACCAGCAGGATGATTTCAGAAAGGCCTGGAGAGACTTACAAGAACTGATGCTGAATGAAATGAGCAGGACCAGGAGATCATTATACACTTCAACAACATAGATGATGATCAATTCTGATGGACGTGGTCCTCTTCAACAATGTGATGAACCAAATAGTTCCAATGGGGCAGTAATGAATTGAACCAGCTACACCCAGCGAAAGAACTCTGGGAGATGACTATGAACCACTATATAGAATTCCCAATTCCTCTACTTTTGTCCATCTGCATTTTTTATTTCTTTCACAGGCTAATTGTACACTATTTCAAAGTCTGATTCTTTTTGTACAGCAAAATAACTGTATGGACATGTATACATAGATTGTATTTAAATTATACTTTAACATATGTAACATGTATTGGTCAACCTACTATCTGGGGGAGGGGGTGGGGGGAAGGAGGGGAAAAATTGGAATAAAATGTTTTGCAATTATCAGTGCTGAAAAATTACTCATGCATATGTCTTGTAAATAAAAAAGCTATAATTTAAAAAAAAAAAAGAAAGGAAAAACATACCATTAAGATGATGGAACAGGAGAGAAAACTTTCAGCTCTCTAAATTTCTTCCACCAAAAAAGAGAGAACATTCCCTCAATGTAAAGCTGCAGAAATAAAATAAAGTCAGATTAAAGCAGTTGTTTTTCTAAGACAGCCTAAGAAGATTCCAAGAAAGATGACATCAGGGATGCACTGAGGGAAGTGAAAACACCTCCAGGTTAACTCTGCAGAATCAACAAGCAACAAGCCCTGGAGACCTCCTGGGAGATGGTCTCAACCAGAGAAACTTTCATCTCATGCATGATGTGACAGTCTGATGGCTGAGTAGGTAAAGATTAAAGGAATTTCTACTGTCAAGGGATACCAAACACAGCTGTGATGACCAGATCCATCCCAGGTCGGGTGAACTCTGCAGTGTGGAAGGATCCAGTACCTCTCTGGTGAGTACATTAGCAAAGGGGCAGGTACCCTGCTGGTTGTGGGCACTGTGCAGGAGAGCAGTGTCCCTGGTTTTAGTTCCAGAACAAAGACATAGAGTTTGAAGTCACAGGACCAACCACAGGGAGTAAGATTATTTGTGGGATAGCATGAGCAGGGGCTCTGGCAGTGGATTAAAAGGGAGAGGAGAGCCCAGTCCTGAGAAAATAACAGTAAGAAGCATCTGATGTTTGTAACATTGTTTCCCATATCTTAGAATTAGAACTTGATCACAGTAATAATTGTTTTTTTAGATTGCCAAGATTAACAGATGAGAAATATTTCATTTAAAAAAACAATAAAAAAGAAAACCAGAAAAGAAATACAAAACAAAAGAGAACATTGTTCTTGTGCTGAGGACGTTAGGGAGGAATCAAAATATATAACAATTAACACTTCAAGAAAAAAAATATATATATATTAGTAGAAGAAATTCTATCCCTGAATGTCAATATTTTCTTCCCTTATAAATGGTTCTTTTGTTCTCTGCCGTATATCTTTTTTTTTTATTTTATTCTTTTTTTTAACCTTTCAATTCCCCCCACCTCCACTAAGCAGGCTATAGTTAAGACAGGATATATTTATGCATGCATATGTACATACATACAAACTACAGGATCCTATATATACACACACATACCTTCACATATAGATGCACAAATATCTTTCCTCTTTTAATTCTTCTCTTTAATTTGCCTTTCAAGCTATATAAGTAGTATTGCTATTGAACCTGTTCCTGACATGAGTAGGTTTTTAAAACTATAAGCCTCCCTTATGCCTTTGTGTCTATTCTTCCTCTGCACCTCATTTGTATGACATAATTATTATTTTTATCTTAACTCTGCTTCAATTTTCCTTTTGAGCTAACCTATTGTTGATGTCAATCTTAAAAATATGGTAGACATTTCCTGTATTAGAAAAAAAAAAAACTTTAAACAGTCTGTCCATGTTGAATTCCTTGGAGCTGATGTTTGATATTGACTCTAATATGTTAAATTTTCTGTAAAGTTTAGGTTTGGTTGATAGGAAACCCTGAAAATCCACAAGTTCAGCGAATATTTGTTCTCATTCAATGTTATAAATAACTTTGCTGGATATAATGTAATTGACTGTAGGCCTAGTTATTTTGATTGTCAGTAAATCTGACTCCAGAACCTGTTTTTTTTTTTTTTTTTTTTTGAGGCTACTGATAAATCCCAAACAATTCTAATTGTAGCTCTAGCATAGTGGGCACTAAAGTTCCTATGTGTTTTCCACAAAAAATTTAACTAAGGTGGTGACTGATGGATTTTATTTTTCCATTTCTACATTCTACTCCTGTTATATCAGCTCAGGACAATTTTTCTAGGATTATTTCTTCCATTATTGTGTCAAGATTTTTTTTGGAGACAACTTTCAGGCAATCCCAATTATTCTTAAATACTTTCTTCTTGATCTGTTTTCCAGATTGTCATTTTTCTTATGTTTCACATTCTATTTTTTCATTCTTTATAATCTGTTTTGTTATTTCTTGGTCTCTCAAATGTCACTGATTTCCCTTTGTCTAAGTCTATTTTTTAAAAATAATTATTTTCATCTTTAAGTCTCTGTACCTCTTTTCCTATTGGGCTAAACTTTTTTTTTCATAATCTTCTTGTTTTTCTTGGATGGTTTTTATTTTTTTGTTTTTCCTCAATTCCTTTCATTTGATTTTTCAGTTTTTTTTAGTTCTTCTATAATTTCTCTCTGGGCAGTGAGCCATTTTATATTATTCTTTGGCATAGAAGCTTTTTTTTTTTTTCCTTCAGTGTCCTTCTCTGAAAATGAACCCCTGGGCTCCCTGTTTCCATAGTAAATTTCTTCTTTTCTGGTCCAGTATTTTTCTAAAAAAACAATAAGTATTAGTGAAAGGCTCTCTAATTTTGGGATGGGGGCTGGTGCCTCTCACTTTATTTGAGCTCTTCTCTCAGACCTGGAACTACAAACCAAAAACTCCATCCTCCTGCAAATGTCTATAGTCAGCATCTCTACTTCCACTGCCTCTACACTCGCCTGGTATGCCTTCTCACCCAAGGTAGAGTTTCTGCAAAACAACTGGACCTGGAATTTCTAATCAGCGGAGATTCACTCAGTCCTTCCAGACTCAGATTGGAGTTGGAGAATGACCAAATAAGTTATGGATTATGAATGTTACGGAATATTATTGTTCTATAAAAAACAATCAGCAGGAAGATTTCAGAGAGACCTGGAGAGACTTAAATGAACTGATGCTGAGCGAAGTGAGCAAAAACAGGAGATACACTATATACTATACACACAACAACAGCAAGACTATGTGATGATCAATTCTGATGGATGTGGCTCTTATCAACAGTAAGGTGATTCAGGCCAGTTCCAGTGATCTTGTGATAAAGAGAGTCACCTACACTCAGAGAGAGGACTGTGGGAACTGAATGTGGTTCACAATATAGCATTCTCACTCTTTTTGTTGTTGTTTACTTGCATTTTATTTTCTTTCTCATTTTTCATTTTTGATTTGATTTTTCTTGTGCAGCAAGATAATTGTATAAATATGAATATATATATATATGTATTGGATTTAATATGTATTTAAACATGTTTAATATATATTGAATTACTTGTCATCTAGAGGAGGGGATGGGGTGAAGGAGGGAGAAATTTGGAATACAAGGTTTTGCAGGGGTCAATATTGAAAAATTGTTTTGAAAATAAAAAGCTTTAATAAAAAATAAAAGTAAAAATTATGTTATAATATATTTTAGGGACCAGGGTAGAGGACTTAGAAACAAACTTGCAATTGTAAGTAGGTTTTTATCTGCATCTAGTGGGAAATTTCATCTTAAAATTATATTTCTTGGCATAGACATATGAGGTTGATTTCAGATATAGATCAAAGGAATGAAAGGAGACCTACATGGGAAGAACAAAAAAATCAAAAAAGAAAAATTTGCATGTTTACAATGCCAAAAGTAACAAAAATAATTTTTAAAGAAGAACAAATAAGTAAAGAAATGAAGGAATGAATCAACAAAAATGAATGTCATTGAAGCATAAGTCAAGAATGAAAAACAAATGAATGAGAGGAGAGAAATTTCCTGGAATCAAAAAAATAACAAGTGAAACAAAGATGAATGTTTTCCCTTTGGGGATAAAGAAATCATATAATAAAGAAATCCAGAAAGTATTGCCAAAGATGCAAAACCATACATAGGAAATTGAAGACTATTGAGAATACATGTGGTCTTTTCCTCATTGTTTTCATGCTAAAGGAAGTAAAAAAGAAATGTTCATATATTACATGAACATCTATTTCTCTCTGTCTCTCTATTATCTATATATTTATGTTTCTATAAAATTATCTTTTTTAATTTATGAAGCATATTTCTGGTTATGAAGATAGCATTAAAAAGAATGTGATTTTTATCTTGACCTTTTTCTTCATCATAAAATTGAGATAATTTGTTCTGATCTCAAAGAGATACCAATCAGCTGAAATGACAGATACTGCTTTACAAAATTAAAATCTGTGTAAATGTTAGTTATAGTTTCTGAACCACAGCTTTAAATTAAGAATAAGCGGCTCTTAGATAACAGCAAAATGTAACCTGCAAAAGCTAAATACAATGCATTTTTCAGGTGTCTTACAAATCTAATTATAATTTAAAAACATAAGGAAAAGAGAGCCATATATTCACCAAATCAGATATTCTAGAAAGTATCTACAAAGAATAGAGAAAAATAGCAGTTAAGATAGCTCATTGTAAATGACAAAATTACTTATCTTCACCCAGATATTCTCTACTTTACCTTACTCTCTTTACTGGATTTTCCTCATGTGAATATATGCTCTGATTTTACAATGTTCTTCCAGCCTGTTCTCTTTCTTTGAAAAAGATAGTTCAATGAAGAGTGATATTCAAGTTATGAGATTTATCTTCCCAGATTGTAATAATATCTGTGATGATAACTTTGTCTCCTTGCATTAAAAAATAATTCCAATTAATCTTCTTTGTTTTTTGAACTTGAGAATTTGCAAATAGACATTTGAAGCTAAAGGTATTTATTATAAGTTCTTATTTTGTTTCATGTTTCTGATGGGATCTTTACTACTCAAGTCAATGTTCTGAACTTATAAATGAATAGTGTAATATAACCCCAAAACAGTTTACAGACATTTCATATGATCAGTTCTAGGATGCAGATAGTAAGACAGTTAGCATGTTCATTTTACAGATGAGGAATCTGAGGCTTAGAGACTTTCAGAAGATCTCATGTTATATAAAGGGTTAAGATTGGGATGGAATTCAAAACTTTAGACTTTCAGTCCTATTCTTTGCTTTCTATGTTGTTATCTTTTATGAGTCTAGGGCTGTGACAGATGTCATAATAATCCACATCTATTTTCTTCATCAGCATGTTACATGTTTGTATTTTAGGTTATATAAGAATTGATGATAAGAATATTTAAGAATCTTACATGATTAGAGAGAAAAAAAGTTTTTATTGGTTGAATAGCATATTTATTTTCTTTGTTTAGGATCATAGGCTTTTAAGTTTTCAAGGTGAGAGAATTTTACAGGGTAACAAATCCAAACCCAAATTTTGCAGATAAAAAAAGGGAGAATCAAAAGGATTGCATGAATAGAGCCAGTTCACATTTGTAATATATAAAAACGCCTAGATTGGAAGTCTGTTCTCTAATTGAATATCCAGTATACAAAAGTGGCAAGAGTGGAGCCAAGATAGTACAGTAAAGTCAGGAAACTGCTTGAACTCTTTTTCTTGAAAACCACATGAAAACAAGCCTCTGAAAAGAGTTTGATGGAATGAAACCACTTTCCACCTCAAGATAGATTTGAAAAAACTTTAAGAAAGGTCAGTCTCACTGGGATAAAAGTGAGACTCAGCCCAGCTCTGATTCTGGGAAAGCTAGTGAGAAGGTATTAATCACAGCAAATCAGCAATTAAGAACATAAGTACTGGCTCTATAGAGGAGCAAATCATTGGGGCAGGCCCCGACACCAGTTCAGAAGGCAAACTCTGAGAAACCAGACTGTTTCTTGAATAAAGAAGGCAAAGCTACCCCCAATAAATACAAAGGACCCCTGTACTCAAAGCCAAGGCTCAGAGCTGCAAATAAAATTTGGAACAATGCCCCCTTTACTCCAGGAACAGAGCTCAACCATAAAAGAAAAAAGAGAGAGGAAATATCAAAATAAAAGGAAAGAAAACAAACAAGAAATAGAAAAGAACTGTTACCATAGAAAGTTACTACAGTGAAAGTTTGTGTTTACAAAACACAAACTCAGATGAGGACAGAATGCCCACAGAATTAAATTTCAGAGTGGAACAAATTGGTCTCAGGCCCAAAGAGGCTTCTTAGAAATGCTCATAAGACTTCAAAAAGCAAATAAGATAAGTAGAAAAAAAATGAGAGAAGAAAGGAGAGGTATGCATGATAGAATCAACAATTTGGAAAATGAAGGAAAAAATGTCTGAAGAAAATAACTCCTTATACAGTAGAATAAACTAAATGAAAAAAGGAGATATAAAAGAAGTGAAGAAAATCACACATTAAAACTAGAACAGGGTAAATGGAAACTAATTACTTTGTAAGACAGAAAAAATCAGTCAAACAAACTAAAAAGAATGAAAAATTGGAAGAAAATGTGAGACCTCATTTGAAGAACAGCCAAATTGGAAAATAAATCCAGAAAAGACAATTTAAAAATTATTGACCTACCTGAACACTATGACCAAAAAAAGAGCCTGGATACCATTGTACAAGAGATCATTAAAGAAAACTGCCCAGGTAATCTAGAAATGGAGGGGAAATACTTATTGAAAGAACTCATTGAACATCTTTGGAAAAGAAAGAAAAACAAGAAACAAACCCCAAGGAACATTGTTGCAAAACTACAAAACTACAATCTCAAGGAAAAAATATCGCAAGTTGCAAAACTACAAAAATACAGCAAGCTGCAAGACAAAAACAATTCAGATATCAAGGAGCAACAGTCAGGACCACTCAGGCTCTCCAGTTTCTACAATAAAGGATGAAAAGGCCTGGAATGCTATATTCTGAAGGCAAAGGGCCTAGTATTACAACCAAGAATTAACTACCCAGAGAGATTAACCATCAACATTCAGGGGAGGCAATGAAGTTTCAATAAAGTTAGAGACTTTGAATCATTTCTACTGAAAAAAAAAATCAGAACTAAATAGAAAACTTAATGTACAAATATAGGTATCAGTTGAAGCATAGAAAGGAAGAAAAGGGGAAAATATACATTGTTTAAAGATTAAACTGTTTATACCTAGATGGGAAAATGATATCTGTAACTCTTGAGCAATATATTTGTCCCTGGAGCAGAAAGAGGGGGGCATCACATGGACTGAGGGTATGGTTATGAATGGACTGTGATGTGATGACATCAAAGAAAAAAAGACTTTAATGGGTAGAAAAAGAGGGAAATTGAATTAAAATGGGACAATTAGTTCACACAACAAATACTGTTTTCTAAATGCTGATCTCATTGGTTTTCTTTCTAAGAGAGAATAACTTAATCATTCAGTTGAATATAAAACATTTATCTAGTCCTATAAAGAAGAAGGAGAAGCAAGAAAGAGGAAAACCAAAGTGGAGGCAGTGTAGAAGGGAGGGCAGAAATACTAGGGAAAAAGGTAAGAGAAGAGGGGAAGGGTTGATAGAAGATAAGGTAGTGGGTGGTGTGTGTTAAAAAAACACTACTAAGAGAAGGAGAAGGATGATAGGAGATAAGGAGTGGGTGGGGTGGGTAAAAAAAAAACACTAATAAGAGAAGGAGAGGGGTAATAGGAGATAAGGCAATGTGTGGGGTACATAAAAAACACAGGACAAAGGACATGGTAGAAAGGGAGAACACAAGTATATACAGGGCAGGAAATAAAATGGAGGAAAATACAGAGCTGGTAATCATTAACTGTGAATGGGAATGGGATGTACTCTCCCTTAAAACAAGAGAATAGCAGAATAGATTAAAAAAAAAACAGAATCTTATAATATGTTGTTGCAAGAAATACATAGAGTATAAAGGTAAAAGTCTGGAAAATAATTTATTATGCTTCAGCTAAAGTAAAAAAATAGGAGTAGCAATTCTAATTTCAGATAAAGCAAAAGTTAAACTAGAAGTAGTAAAGATACTAAATGTGTATGCACCAAGTATTGGAGCAGGCAAATTCCCTGAGAAAATTTTAAACAAATTACAGGAAGAAATAGACAGCTGAACCATTCTAGTGGAGGACCTCCGCCTTCTCTCAGAATCAGAGAAATCAAACCACAAAATGAACAAGGAAAAAAAACTAGGATTCTAGAAAACATAGATATGATAGATCTGTGGGGAAAAAAAATTGAATAGGGACAGAAAGGAGTACACATTTTTTCTTGACAGTACATGGTACCTATACAAAAATTGACCATGTATTAGGGGATAATAACCTCACAATCAAATACAGAAAGACAGACCATATTTAAGACCACAATGCAATACAAATTCTATTCAGTAAAGGAGTAGCAAAAGATAGACTAAAAAAAGTTGAAAATTTAAAAAAATCTAATTCTAAAGAATGAATGGGTCAAACAACAATTCACAGAAACTATTCATAATTTCATCTAAGAGAATGATAATAATGAGGAAATACATCAAAACAAATGCAATGCAGCCAAATAATTATTAGGGGAAATTTTGTATCTCTAAATAGCTACATAAATAAATAGAGAAAGGGAAGAGCAATGAATTACGCATGCAGCTAAAAAGCTAGAAAAAGGGGAAATGAAAATAACCCAATAAGAAATTATAAATTCTGAAACTCAAAAGAGAGATCAATAAAATGAAACTAAGCAAACTATTGAACTAATAAATAAAATTAAGAGTTGTTTTTTATGAGAAAAAAACAACAAAATAAAGCTTTTGTTAATTTGATCAGAAAAAAAGAAAAACAAAACAAAATCACCAGCATCAAAAATGAAAAGGGTGAACTTACTACCAAAGAAATTAAAGCAATAAATGTATTGTTCTTTGTGTAATTTTCTGGAGGTCTTGGAGCAACCTTCTTTTCAGTAAATTAATCACCACAAGAATAGCCAGGTGTTAAAGTCCAAAAGTTTTTATTGTCTCCTTCCTCTGGTGCTCAGCTAGCTTTTTCCTGACCTTCAGATAGGACTTGGTTGTTGGAATCCTTACTAACTGCTAACTAATTAGAGTTGATCTAATCTTACAAGAAGATGTTTTGGGCAGAACCTGAAACAAGGTACTAAGTAGAACTAATTAATACAAGGCTTGTGTTCACACCTTTACTCATTGGAGTTCAATGAGTTCACACCTCCCTTGAAGCTTTTTGGTCCAGAGAGCACTATGGGAGAAAACCTACAATCCCTCTCTTGAGCATAAATAGAGCTTCAATGGGCCAGTCGAGGAGTTCTTCAGAGGAAGAAGCTACAAGTCGAGATTTCACCGAGTGAAGAGTGGAGCTGGCTGGAGGCTGAAGAAAGCAGAGGCAGAAGCAAAGGACAAAGCGGCAAGAGCTCTTGGAACCAAGCAGAGAGATAGGCCTCTAAGCTAACCGGGCTATATTGGAGATAATAAAAGATCTGAACTTTTATCACCTGGCTGCGTTTTGAGAAGAAAAAGCTCACCACATTTTGGCGCCCGAACAGGGACCGATTCAGATCCATCTGAACTAGATCACAACACTTGGTTTCAGTGCAAAGAATGCAGGAGGAGACTAGGATATAATTAAAGTTCCTTCATTTTTTGGAACATCAAATTCCAGCCCCTTTGATGCTTTAAATTGGAAGCTTGTAGGTCCTGGGTAATCCTGATTATGGCTCCTTGATATTAACATTTTTTTCTTTCTGGCTGCTTGCAATTTCTTTTCCTTAGTGTGATAGTTCAGAAATTTAGCCATAATCTTTCTTGGAGTTTTACTTTTGGGGTTTCTTTCAGGAAGTGATTGGTTACATCTTTCAATGGCTATTTTACATTCTGATTTTAAGACATCAGGACAGTTTTCCTTTTTTCTGTAAAAAGCTTTCTAGGTTCTTTTTTTTCATCATGGCTTTCAGGAAGTCCAATTATCCTTAGATTGTCTCTCCTAGATCTATTTTCCAGGTTTTTGTTTTTGTTTTTCCTATGAGGTATTTCATATTTTCTTCTATTTTTTCATTTTTTTGGTCGCTTGACTGATTTTTGAAGTCTTATTGAGTCATTCACTTCCATTTGTTCAATGTGAACTTTTAGCATATTATTTTCTTCATTTACCTTCTTTAGTTCTTTTTGTATTTGACCAATTGAATTGTTTTGTTTTTGCATTTTTTCCATTTCACAAATTCTATTTTTCAATGAATTGATATCCTTTTCATATCTCTTTTATAAGGAGTTATATGCCTTTTCCATTTTATCAAACCTATTTTGTAGGGAGTTGTATACTTTTCCCATCCTTTCTTGCAAAGATCTCGTTTCCTTTCCTCATTTTCTTCTCTCATTTAGGCTCATTTATGAAATCTTCCAAGAAGGCCTTGTGAAATGGGGACCAGCTCATATTTCCCTTTGGGGATTCATCTGGAGTTGATTTGCCTTTAGGAATCTCAGGATTTGAAATCTGTTTTCTTCTTTCTCCATAAAAGCTGTCTATGTTGATAGTTCCTTTTGGGTTTTTTTTTGCTCATTTTTTTTAAGGCTTGAGATCTGCTCCAAATGCAAAAGATTGACAGTTGCTTTAGTTTACTCTGGTGCAGTTTTGCCTATTGACTTCTGGTGCTGAGTAATTGGGGATAGGTCATTTCTTCTGTGGCTCAGTGGTTTACAGTTTGCCTTTTGTAGCAAATCTGCTAGATCACCCACTTGCAACCAGCACAGACTAGCCTAAGAGGCTCACAGAAGAGTCACAGGTGTGTGGAAACTGCAATGCTCTGGCTCAACAGCTTTTTGCCCCAGTCTCCCTGTGCTTCCATCTGGGCTCAGCAGACTGTTGCCCTGCCCATTTGAAACAGACCTGTTCTGAAGCTTTTCCAAGGTATCTTCTTCGGGGAATGTGCTATACTTCAAATATTTATGGATTCTTAGACTCCAAAATGAGTTTAGATGCTTAATCTGCTGTTGGTTTGAGAGAAGGTCAGAGGATATCACAGAAAGTCATGTCTGCTCTTTCCCATCTTAACTCTGCCTCCTGATTTTTCTCTTCCAACATGATTCATAAAACAAAAAACAAAAAACAAAAAAAAAAAAGGAAAAGGTGAAGAGGAGGAGGACGAGGAAGAAGAGGAGGAGGAAAAGGAGAAAGAAGAAGGAGAAGAAGGGAGGGGAAAAGGAGGAGGAGAAGGAGATCCAGTAACTTTAGGGGAAGCTGGTTGCACAATGGTTAGACCAACTAGCTCTGGAGTGAGCAGGATCTGACTTTAAATCCAATGTTAGGTAATTAACTTCTCTATGAATATGAACAAGTCACTTAACTCTGATTATCTCCCCCCGTAAAAAGAAAAGTAAAGAAAATCTAATACACTTTACAAAATGAAATATATTTAGGGGATTGCAATTTGTGAGAAGTCTCTTTTTAAATATAAAATGAAGTGTTGCAAAAATATTTCATAATTTAAAAAATCAGATATTTAACTAATTGTTCATAAATTAACACTGTTTAAAATTCCTGTTTTACATGTTTGTCTATGAAAAACATACCAATTCTTTAGCAACTTGATCCATAAAATCAATTATTGTTTCTGTTTTTTTAAATAAAGACTATGCCTAAGAATGAGAACTTTTCAAAAGTTGAAAGGGTTACTACTAGAAGATTTATTATGTACTGACTTTATAAGGTACTAGGTACAAAAATACAATTGTGAGATAACCCCTGTTCTCAGGAATTTAGATTCTATTGTATTGTCATTTCAGAAAATCATAGTTTCAAAGTTATCAGATAACTTAATAACTATCAAGACTAACCCCCACATCCCTCTAAATTCTCTTGATAGCACACAGAGCCTAAACCTGAGGATTTATAATGAGGGGAAACACTAGTCCAGTCAGAGGCAATTTATTTCACTTCTAGAGCATTCTAATTCTTAGGAATTGTTATTTCCTGACATCAAGCTAAAATTTGTCTCTTACCAACTTTTGTTAATATGTCTCTAGCTTTGTGTAGTAGAGCCAAACAAACACACCCCCCTCTTCTGGACAGCAATCCTTCAACGAATTAAAAATAATGGCCATATTCCCTCGATTTCTTTTGTTTACCAGGTTAAACAATTCAAGTGACTTAAGTCAAGTCTATATTCAAGTCTAAATTCCTCGTCTCTAGATATTCTTTACCTTGCCAACAGCTTGTCTAAGATGATTTGAGCACAATGTTACAAATTTTAATCAGAACAAAATAGAGTGGAACAAATACATCTTTATGCCCTAGTTCCAATGTACCTCTCAAGCAGGAATGCATTGCATTCAGTTTCATCCAGCTCGAGATGATTGTTAAATTTTCATTGTGATCATTTAATTCTCTGAAATCAGCAAACACTGCAGATTAAGCTTTATTTTGATTATCTAAACCTAGCAACGGACAGAAAAATATTAATAATACATAATTTAACTTTCTTTTTTTTTTTTTTTTTTTGTATAGAGAGATGGTCATTGCACATTAACCATTTATTAACACAATCCAGCTCTCTCATTTGCCCAAGATTGCATTAGTATTTTTTTTTTAGCTACCCTACCACAGGGTTGCTTCATTTTGAAGTCTATTAAACTCTAAGCTTTCTCATAGATAAATTGCTATCTATTCAAACCTCTGTCATCTTTGACTTCTAAAGTCAAATTTCTGAACCTGAGTAAAAGTTTACCTTTTGTGTCTAGAAAATTTCCTCTTATTTAGTTCAGCCCACTACTTCCACTACACACACACACACACACACACACACACACACACACACACACACATATATATATGTATGTATATTTTCCCCTTCCTTTTATGGAAAAAATTTTGAAGTTTAAAAGAAATCTTCTTCATAATATAATTTTCACGTGGTGTCAACTAAATGTTTCTTTATGAGTGCCTAACCAAACATTACCATTTATCTTCTCTCATAAACAGAAGATGCAAGGATGTAATCATCATTTCCAGGCAAACATGGTTGATAAGCTCATAAAGAAAGAATTAAGCTTTCTTGATTAAAGTAAAAGGCTTTCCTGAATCAAGAAAGGTATTTATATTACAATTTAACTATAGGCTATCATGAAGAGTAATTTCTTTCCTCTACCAGCTGTTCCCATTTAATATTTCTAGAAGAGGATAAAGTTTGTGAGAAAATTATTTGGCCAGCTTCCCTTTACTTCCCCATGCAAAAACTGCTGTTCAGAGTGACCACTCCAGCATGAGCTGCCTGTTGGGTCTAATTTCTCTTTCTACTCTGATGACAGAGTAATGAGAACATCAAATATCTCCTTCAAGGCAACTGCACTAGGTATTCTGAATTAATACTAAATTTCAACTTAATGATACACGTCTTAAGCAAAATGTTTCTGAAACCTCAATATTCATTCAGTGGAGCACAGAAAACAGGTTTTTTTTTTTTTATGGTGCTTATCTAACATATGTATCCTTGATGGTGTCCTGGCATCTACTATTGTTCCCTTTGAAGTTATAGAAAACTTAACTCGGTCCCTCACAATGCCCTTCATGTTTTTAAAACTTCAGATACTTACTAGGTTTATTTTCCTTCCCAAGACAAACTCTGGTGTGGGGCTGGGGCTGGGGCTGGGGCTGACAGACCAAGATAGAAGGATTCTTCCCCCTTTCTCCAAGTGACTCCTGCTCAGGCCATGACATTTATGTCCTGCCTTATGACAAAGCAAGTGATATACAAACTCACTCCCCCCACAATATACAACCAAAGCTCTTGATAAATCAACAGAATTTCTTTTTTTGTCACCACAACTCACTCTATAGTTTTCGCTAACTAAATATTCTCAGCTGTTTTAGATGTCAAGTGTCAGACTGTAGGGTAACTAGATGCTGGAATCAATCATCTTACTGAGTTCAAAACTAGCCTCAAACATTTACTAGCTTTGTGATACTAGGTAAGTCTCTTAATTTTGTTTGGCTCAATTTCCTCATCTGAAAAATGAACTGGAGAATCTTTACTAAGAAAACCCAAAAATGAATTCTGAAAAAAGAAAATGATTTAACAACAACAAAAAATTCAAGTTTTCTTATCAGTTACTTTAAATGGGGTAAGGGAACTGATTAAATGACTCCTTTTTTTCTCCTTTTCCTCCCTTCTTCCTTCCCTCCCTCCCTCCCTACTCTCCTTCCCTCCCTTCCTTCCTTCTTTCTTCCTCTCCTTTCCCTCCCTCCCTCCCTCCCTTCCTTCTTTCCTTTCTTTCTTCATCCCATTTTTCCCTTTGTCACTTAAATCCAATTTCACTTGGATGTCATGACTTCATCTTCTTAATGTCAGCATGCTCTTTGAGAATGAAGGATAAACAACTACAACTACACACACACACACACACACACACACACACACACACACACACACATATATGTACACACATATCTATCTATCTATCTATTTATAGATAGATAGATAGATAGATATGTGTGCATGTATGTGATAAGCTGTGACTATACTTATTTTATGAAGAGATAGTATTAAAATGATGAATTTTAATGGTCTTTTGTCTTTGTTCCAACTCTACATTATAAGTGAACCTTGATCTGAATATAATAGGTAAAAATAAATTTACATTTCTTTGCCTGCAGACCCATTTCACCTCCACAAAATTTCAGAAACAATCTTTTTTTTTAAAAAAAAATCATTTTCATTAATATTCACTATATTCCTCAGGAAATATGAATGATTATCATAATTTCTATGATAAAACAGGTGCTGGGAGCTCAAGGTCATAAACAATCTTGTATAAGATAAATTAATAATGCTCAACATTACAATGACCTCCACAAGACTGAAAATTGTTTGGCTATTTTACATATCTTTGGTATCTCTTCAGTGAAGGAGATACAGATGTAAAATAAAATAATAATACTCCCTAATTCCTCCTAAACATATGTTCTGTTTGTGAAGAAACAACCTAAAGTCAGGTAGTCTGGCTTGGAAGAGGTAGAGGCAATAGAGTAACTGGGTACAAATTTCATCTTAGATGATGAGTAACTGTGTGAATTTGCTCAAATAACAGAAACAATTTGAGTATCAGTTTTCTCCTTTGTAGAAAGGGAAAGTCATAAAAGTAGCCCCTTTCATTTCAGAGTCAGAATGTATACAATTTGGTTACCACTCTTCAGAGAGACTTCCAAGACTCCCAAAGTTTCCAAGTCCTGGAAGAAGAGTGATGACCAAAAGGCACATTGAAATCCACATCCTCAGTAGTGGCCATTGTGTCCATTTGTTTGTTTTTTAAGAGCATGGATATTTAACCTTTGTTAAAAAGGAGTCTAATCAGTAATGTATGGTGAGATAGATGGTGATAATATTAAAAATCACAATAAAATAAAATATAATAATTTAAAGAGGTAAAAAAGACTCTTAATAGGAGAAACTCACTACTATACTTTCATAATATTTTTAGATTATCATCTCCAGTTCCTTACATTTGTCTGTAAAGCATTGCCCATATAGTCCCCTCAACATTATTTACCATTGGGACTAAAAATTTCATTCTTGAGAGCTTCCTTCTCTCCCGGATATGATCTCCCTGGAGAATTTGGGACCCTGGGATTCTACCTAGCCTTTTTCTAATCTCTAAAATTTTGCAAAACATTTAGGTTAGATTATTATCCACTTTCCTGTCAGAAATTTGAAGATAGAATGAAGTAGTTTCTTTCCCTTGGCCTTTTCATAATTTCTGTCTGAATATTGACTTCTTCCTTGTTGGGGAATTGTTGTTCTCAATAGTAGTACTTCTCTTTTATATTTGACAATGACACTTTGTCATGATGACAGTCTTAAACATTATGAATTTCTCTGCTTTTGTCAAAGAAGGACTTCCGGTAGACAGAAAACTGAAGTCTCTTTAACAACAGTATCATAGTTCTCTGTGTTCTGAAAACCTTATCAGATATCTTCTTTCTTTATATTTTGTTAATTTTTTTCTTTTAACTATGTATTTTTTCTTTTCTTTTCTTTTCTGTTTTAATTTTTCTATGTATCTTCAGGCAAATAACACCACCTTATTCCCCGTTTCTTATTCTTAGATTTTATTATTTTTTAACTTAATCTTATGACTGCTGTTTTATAATTTTTTTTTCCTTTTGAAGCACAGGTCAGATCATGTTATACCCACCCATACTCAAAAGCCTAAATTGAAACCTTATTATCTTGGCATTTAAGTACTTTATATAAAATTTAGTCCCTTCTTACCCCTGCTGTTTTCACTTTACTACCTCTATTGTTGTTTTGGAGTCATCTCAAAATCTCTGTGACCCCATTTTGAGTTTTCTTGGCAAAAATGCTGGAGCAGTTTGCTATTTCCTTCTCTAGCTCATTTTTTGGGTACAGAACTAAGGCCATAGGGTCAAATGACTTGTCCTGTGTCCCATAGCTAGTAATTGTCAGTAGATTTGAACCAATTCCTTCCCAATTTCAAATTCAATACTCTAGCCACTGCACCATCCAACTGCCCCATAATTACACTTAAGCTCAGGGTCACTGATCCCTTTGCTATCCCTTACACAAGACACTCCACCTCTCAGCCCCAAGAATTCAACTCATGTCATAAATGGATTTTTCTCTTTCCTTATTCATGGCTTCTAGCTTCTTGACTTTCTTTCTCAATTAAAATTTCACTTTCCAGAAGAAGTCTTTTTTGATTCCCCTTAATAAGCTTGGTCCTTCCCTTTGCATTAGATACAATATAGTATGCATCTGTCTCGTTGAACATTTATGTTTTACTGTCGTTTTCCATTTTTTCAGGCTGTGAGCACCTTGAGTACAGAGATTTTTTTTTTTTTGGTCCTTTTTCTGTATCCTTAAAAACTTATCAGGGGTGGAATCAAGATTATGAAGAGTAGACAGGTCTTTACCAGAGCTCTTCCTGATGTTCCTGAGATCAACACCAGATCAAGCCTCTGAACTGGTTTGGGAGTGAAAGAACCCACAAATATTTGAAGTTAGCAAATTTCTAGCAGAAGATATTTTGGAAGAGCTTCATAAAAAGTCTGCTTCAGGCATCAGTGGAGGGAAAATCAGCAGCACTGACCCAGGGGAGCGTAAAATTTCTGTTGCCTATTAAAGAAGCCTGGAACAATTTCTTCTTTACCCTAAGAAGACCCCTAACTTATTAAAAAATTAGTAAAAAAGCAAAAAGAACTCTGACCATACATAGCTTTTATGGAGACAGAGAACAGACTTCAAACCCTTAAGTTTTGCCATTAAAGGGTATTGAGGACACTAAAGACAAATCATGTCCAGATGAAGACACAAAACATCATATGAATTGAGCCTCATATCCCAAGGCACTCTGGAAGAATTCAAAAGGATCTTAAAAAGAGAGTTAGAATAAAAATGGGAAGGAAGTAAGAACTGTTCGGGAGAGTTTGGGAAAGGAACACAGAAATTATCTGAAGAAAATGGCTTTAAAAATAGATTTAGAGACATGGAAAAAGTATTTAACTCCTTACAAAATAGGTTTGATGAAATGGAAAAAAGAAACCAACTCATGAAAAGCAGAATTTTGGAAATGAAAAAAAATCTCAATGAATGAAACAATTGATTTCACTTGACAAAATGCAAAAGGAGATAAAAAAGCTAATTGAAGAAAAAATTCACTAAAAATTAAAATTGAACAAATGGAAGAGAATGATATAATGAGACATCAAGAATTAGTCAAATAAAACAAAAAAATGAAAAAAAAAAAGAAGAAAATGTAAAACACCTCATTAGAAAAATGATCCAGGAGAAACAATCTAAGAATTATTGGAGTACTTAAAAACCATCATGAAAAAAGAGCCTAATATCATCTTTTAGGAAATTATCAAGGAAACCTGCCCTGATGTCCTAGAAGCATAGGGTAAAATAGCCATTAAAAGAATTCACTGATAACCTCCTTAAAGAGACCATAAAATGAAAACTCCATGGAATATTGTAGCTAAATTTCAGAATTATCAGATCAAACTAAAAAATGTTGCAAGCAACCAAAAAGAAAATTCAAATATCAAGGAGCCAAAATCAGTATTACCAAGGACCTAGTAGTTTTCATTTTTAAAGATTGAAGAGCTTGGAATTTGATATCCCAAAAAGCAAAGAAACTTAGATTGCAGCCTAGAATCAACTATCCAGAAAAATTAAGCATTATCTTTCAGGCAAACAATTAACATTCAATGAAACAGGTGAATTTCATTTATTTCTATTGAAAATAAAAGAGCTGAACAGAAAATTTGATCTTGAAATACAGAACTTAAGAGAAGGATAAAAAAGGTAAAAAGAAAAGAAAAAAAAAACTTGTTTCTTTTAAGAGTTAAAAAAAATTTATAACCTATATGGGAAGATGATATGTTTAACTCTTCAGAATTGTATTTCTGTTATGGGTATACTTAAAGGATGTAGGTATAATCTGATTTTATTGTGATGATATAAAAAATGAAACTAGAAATAAAAAGAGGATTGTAATGGAAGAAGAGGAAAATGGAGGCAAAATGGAGTAAATTATATCTCATGATATGAAAGCCAGAAAAGAGCTAATACAATTAAGGAAAAGAAGATAGGAGAATTAGCACATGAATATTACTTTCATCAGATTTGGCTAAAAGAGAAAACATCAGACCTATTTAGCTTCTTGGAGAAATGTATCTCACCTTATAGGGAAGGAGGGAAAAGGGGAAAGTGAATGGGGAGGCTAATAGAAGGGAAACAGAAGTAGAAGGGGAAAACAATAAAAAGGGAGAGAGCTGTAAAAAGGGACAGATGTTTGAGGGAGGTGGTGGTCAGAAGCAAAATACTGAAAAGGAGGGAAAGGGGAAAGGGAAAGAGAAAAATATAACGGGTAAAATAAGATGGCAGGAAATATTGAGTTACTAATTTTAATTGTGAATGAGATGAATTCTCCCATAAAATGGATGGGTATAGAAGACTGGATTAATAGCTAGAATCGTACAATATGTTGTTTACAAGAAACTCATTTAAAACAGAGTGATACACAGAGTAAAGATAAAAGACTAGAGCAGAATGTGTTATGTGCATCATCTGAAGTTAAAAAATAAAACATGTGTAGCAATCCTGATCTCAGATAAAGAAAAGGCAAAAATAGATCTAATTACATGAGATAAAGAAGGAAATTACATCTTGCTAAAAAGAATACAATAGATAATGAAGGAGTATCAATACTAAACATATATGTATTAAATAATATAGCATACAAATTCCTAGAGAATTTAAGAGAGTTGCAAGAAGAATTAGAAGCAAAAGTATACTAGTGGGGGATTTCAACCTTCCTTTTTCAGAACTCAATAACTCAAACCAGAAAATAAATAAGAAAGAAACAAAAGCAGTAAATAGAATTTTAGAAAAGTTAGGTAGGATACACCTTTAGAGAAAGTTGAATGGGCACAAAAAGGAATATATTTTTTTCTCAGTAGTATACACACAATTTGAGCATGAATTATGGCAGAAAAACTTCAAAATCAAATGCAGAAAGGCAGAAATAGTAAATGCATTTTTTCAGATCATGATGCAATAAAAATTACATGCAATAAAAGGCTAGGAAAAATAAAAATTAATGGGAAAAGAAATACTCTAATTCTAAACAATGATTTAGTGAAACAAGTTATACACAATTGATAATTTCATCCAATAGAATGACAATAATGAGACAACATACCAAAATTTATGGCATACAGCCAAGCTTATTCTTAGGGGAAGATTTATATCTCTAGATGCTTACTTGCATAAAATAGAGAAAGAGAAGAGCAATGAATTGGGCTTGCAACTAAAAAAAAATCTAGAAAAAGAACAAATTTAAAACCCTTAATTAAATACCAAATTTGAAATTCTAAAAAAATAAAAAGGGAAATTAATAAAACTGAAAGTAAGAAAACCTTTGAATTAATAAACAAAATTAAGATTTTTTTAATGAAAAAAACAAAATAGATAAACTTTTAGATAATTTGATTCGAAAAAGGACGGAAGAAAATGAAATTAATAACAAAAATGAGAAGGGAGAACTTTCCACCAATGAAGAAGAAATTAGAGAAATACTTAGAGGTTATTTTGCACAACTATATGTCAGTAAATCTGCTAATATAAGTGAAATCTTAGCCAATCTGACAGGTATGTAGTGGTATCTGAGAGTTGTCTTAATTTGAATTTCTCTAATCAATAGTTATTTGGAGCATCTTTTCATATAACTACAAATAGTTTCCATTTCTTCATCTGAAAATTGTCTGTTCATATCCTTTGACCATTTATCAATTGGATAATGGCTTGAACTATTATAAATTTGAGTCAATTCTCTCTATATTTTAGAAATGAGGCCTTTTTTTTTCAGAATCTTTGAATATAAATGTATTTTCCCAGTTTATTGCTTTCCTTCTAAGCTTGTCTGTATTGGTTTTGTTTGTTCAAAAACTTTGTAACAATATAATCAAATTGATCTGTTTTGTGATCAGTAATGATCTCTAGTTCTTCTTTGGTTGCAAATTCCTTCCTCCTCCACACATTTGAGAGGTAAACTATCCTATTTTCTTCTAATTTGTTTATAATATCATTCTTTATGTCTAGATCATGAACTCATTTTGATCTTATCTTGGTATACAGTGTTAGTTGTGGGTCAATGCTAGTTTCTGCCATACTAGTTTCCAATTTTCCCAGTAGTTTGGGTCAAATAGTGAATTCTTATCCCAAAAGCTGGGATAGTTCCACTGATCAAGTGCTCTATTTCTTAGCCAGTACCAAATGGTTTTGATGACCACTATTTTATAATTTAGTTTTAGATCTCGTAAAACTAGGTCACCTTCATTTGCTTTTCTTTTCATTAATTCCCTTGAAATTCTTGACCTTTTGCTCTTCCAGATGAATTTTGTTATTATTTTTTCTAGGTCAGTAAAATATTTTGTTGGGAGTTTGATTGGTATAGCATGAAATAGATTAGTTTAGGGTTTAGGTAATATTGTCATCTTTATGATATTCGCTTGACCTATCCAAGAACACTTGATATTTTTGCAATTGCTTAGATCTGATGTTATTTGTGTGGAAAGTGTTTTGTAATTTTGCTCATATAGTTCCTGACCCTCCATTGGCAGATAGATTCCCAAATATTTTATCCTATCTGCAGTTATCTTAAATGGAATTTCTTTTTGTATCTTTTGCTGTTGGATTTTGTTAGTGATGTATAAAAATGCTGATAATTTATGTGGATTTATTTTGTATCCTGCAACTTTGCTAAAGTTGTAGATTGGTTATTGATATAGTCAATTATGCTAATAGTATTACTAATATTGAACCCGTCCTGCATTCCATAAACCCTACTTGGTCATAGTGTATTATCCTGGGCATTACATGTGAATTCCACCAAACATTTATAGAACAATTTATTCCAATACTATGCAAAATATTTGGAAAAAAAAGAGAAAAGAGGAGTCCTACCAAATTCCTTTTATTATACAGATACTGATACCTGTGCTGATACCTAAACCAGGTAGGATGAAAAGAGAGAAGGAAAATTATAGACCAATTTCTCTAATAAATATTGATGCAAAAATCTTAAAATATTAGCAAAGAGATTACAGCAAGTAATATAATATACTATGACCAAGTAGGATTTACTGCAGAACAAGATTAGTTCAATTTTAGGAAAATCATTTGCATAATTGGATAAATCAATAACTAATCTATCAAAAATCATATGATTATCTCGATAGATGCAGAAACAGGACTTGCCAAAATCCAACACCCATTCCTATTAAAAACATCATAAAGTAGAGGAATAAATGGAATTTTATTCAAAATGATCTGTAGCATCTATTTAAAACCATCAGCAAGCATCATATGTAATGGAGATAAACTAGAACCATTCTCAATAAGATCTGGGGTGAAACAAGGTTGCCCACTATCACCATTACTATTCAATATTGTATTAGAAATGTTAGCTTTAGCAATAAGAGAAGAAAAATAAATTAAAGGAAATAAAGTAGGTAATGAAGAAAATAAATTATCTCTCTTTGCAAATGCTAAAGAATCAACTAAAAACTTAATAGAAACAATTCACAACTTTACAGTATTGTAGTATACAAATAAATTCACATAAATGATCTGCATTTTTATATATTACTAACAAAGTCTAGCAACAAGAGCTACAAAGACAAATTTCATTTAAAATAACTGTAAATAATATAAAATATTTGGGAATCTAGCTGCCAAGGCAAAGTCAGGAGCTATATGAACACAATTACAAAATGCTTTCCACACAAATAAAATCAGGTCTAATCAAGTGGAAAAGTATCAAGTGCTCATAGTATTATAGAAATAACAATATTACCTAAATAAATCTACTTATTCAATGCCATACCATTCAAACTCCCAAGAAATTATTTAACAAAGCTAGCAAAAATAATGACAAAGTTCATTTGGAAGAATTAAAAACCAGGAATTTCAAGGGAATAATGAAAAAAAAATGCCAATGAAGGTGTCCTAGATGTGCCAGATCTAAAACTATATTATAAACTAGCAGTCAACAAAACTTTTTATTCAATCAGTGGAATAGGTTAGATTCATAAGAAATAATAATCAATGAGTACAGAAATCTAATGTTTGGTATACACAAAGAAACCAGTTTCTGGTATAAGAACTCACTATTAAACAAAAATTGCTTGGAAAATTGGGAATTAGGATGGCAGAAACTAGGCAATGAGCCACATGTAATACTCTATAACAAGATGAAGTTGAAATGAGTCCATAATGTAGTCATAAAAAGTGATATAAGCAAATTAGAAGATTTACTTCTTAGATCTGTGGAGAAGGAACAATTTGTAGCAAAAGAAGAATTAGAGTACATTATGGCATGCAAAATGGATAATTTTGATTATATTAAGTTAAAATGTTTTGAGAAACAAAACAAATGCAGACAAGATTAGAAAGAAAGGAATAGAGAAGATTTTTTTTTTTTTATTTCAAGGGTTTCAATAAAGGCCTTGTTTCTAAAATTTATAGAGAATTGATTCAAATTTATAAAAATTCAAGTCATTCTCCATTTGATGGTCAAAGTATATGCACACACAATTTTCTGATGAAGAAACTGAAACCATTTCTAGTCATATAAAAAGGCACTCTAAATCACTATTGATTAGAGAAATGAAAATTAAGATATTTTTGAGATACTACTACATACCACTCAGATTGGCCAAGAGGACAAGAAAAGATAATGCCGAATATTGAAAAGAATGTGGTAAAATTGGGACATGAATGCATTGTTGGTGGAGTTGTGAATGGATTTAACCATTCTGGAGAGCAGTTTACAACTCTGCCCAAAGGGCTATCAAACTGTGCATGCCTTTTGATCTAGCAATGTTTTTAATGAGCTTATATCCCAAACAGATCTTAAAGGAGGCAAAGGGACTCGTGTGTGCAAAAATGTTTGTGGCAGCCCTATTCATACTGGCAAGGACCTGGAAGCTTAGTGGTTGCCCATCAGTTGGAGAACGGCTGAATTACTTATAGTGTATAAATGTTATGAAATATTATTGTTCTATAAGAAATGATCAGCAGGATGATTTCAGAAAGACCTGGAGAGAATTACATGAACTGGTGCCAAATTAAATGAGAAGAAACAGAAGATTATTGTACATGACAACAACAAGATTATACGATGATCAATTTGATGGATGTGGCTCTTTTAAACAATAAGATGATTCAGAATTACAATGATTTTGTGATGAAGAGATCCATCTACACCCTACACTGTGGGAACTGAGTATGGATCATAACATAGCCTTTTCACTCTTTTTGCCTGTTATTTTCTTACTATTTTTTTATTTTTTGTTTTGATTTTTCTTATGCAGCAAAATAATTGTATAAATATGTTTGCATATTTTCACCATGGCTTTCAGAAAGTCCAATAATCCTTAGATTGTCTCTCCTTGATTTATTTTCCAGGTCAGTTGTTTTTCCAAGGAGGTATTTCACATTTTCTTCTGTTTTTTTCTAATTCTTTGTTTATCTTGACTGATTTTTGATTTGTCATGGAGTCATTCATTTCCATTTGTTAAGTTCTAATTTTTAGTAAGTTATTTTCTTCAATTACCTTTTTGATTTCTTTTTGTATTTGGCCAATTGAATTTTTAAATGAGTTGTTTTGTTCTATGGATTTTTTTTTCCATTTCACAAATTCTGTTTTTCAGGAGATTGTTTTCTTTTTCCATTTCATAAATTCTGTTTTTCAGGGGGTTGTTTTCTTTTCCCATTTCATAAATTCTGTTTTTCAGGGAGTTGTTTTCTTTTTCAATTTTGTCAAACCTACTTTGTAAGGACTTTTTTTCCATTTCACTAAATCTATTTTGTAAGGAATTTTCTTCAGATAATTTCTGTTTCCTTTTCCAAATCCTCTTGTAAAGTTCTCCTTTCCCCATTTTTCTTCTAGTTCCCTTTAAAAAAAATGTTTTTTAATTTCTTCCAGGAGAGCTTTATGAGATGGAGACCAGTTTGTATTACTCTTTTCTGCTTCATCTGGATATGATATGCTTTTAGTGATCTCAGGGTTTGATATCTGTTCTCTTTCTCCATAAAAACTTCCTATGGTCAGAGTTCTATTTGCTTTTTTGCTCATTTTTTTAAAAAATTGAAGTCTGCTTTTAGGGCAAAGGAGTGATTGCCCAAGCTTCCTCTACAAGTGGTAGTGGCTACACTGAATCAGTGCTGACTAACTTCCAGTGCTGGTTGGATATGGCCAGGTACCATAAAATTCTATTGTTTAGGGGCTATTTGTTTTTTGTAATTGTGTTGGATGTCTTATAACTAGTTTGCTGATCCTGGCTTACAACCAGGATAAAGTAGCCAACACTGCTGTAGATTCCTCCTGGTAAATTCATTGGCATACAGAATCTACCAGGACTGTGTGCTGCCTGTGCTCTGCCAACCTTCCTCCATGTCCTATTGAAACAGATTTTTTCTGGAGATCCTTGAAATTATCTTCTGCTGGAAATTTGTTAAATTTCCAATATTCATGGGCTCTGTCACTTTCATGTTCAAGACAGTTCAGAGGCTGGGTTTACTGTTAGTTTGAGGATCATGGGGAGAGCTCAGAAAAAGACATGTCTCCTCTCCACCATTTTGGCTTTGCCCCCAGATGTGGCTCTTTCCAACAATGAGATGATTCAGTCAAGTTCCAATGGCCTTTTGATGATGAGAGCCATTGGCATCCAGCAGGACTGTGGGAATTGAATGTGAATCACAACATAGTATTATCACTTTTTTTGGTTGCTATTTGCTTGCATTTTGTTTTTCTCATTTTTTTTTCTCTTTTGATGTGATTTTTCTTGTGCAGCATGATAATTGTGGAAATATATATATATATATATATATATAAGAATTGTTCATGTTTAACAAAAAAAAGTCTTATCAAAGTTCCAAGTGCATGGTAAATGTATCTTGAGTGACATATACATTTTCACAGTCATATTCATTGATATTTAGACAGTAATTTTTAATCTCCTTGCTTTTGCCCCATAGTACTTAATTTCCTCTATACCTATACTTTGATCATTTATGTGTAAAATATTAATCCATTCTCTTAGTCCCTCAGTTTATTTCTAAAATTTTTATATCTTTCCTCTAGTCTTTTTCCTCTTCATTGATAGTACTGATAAAAAGTTAGAGCTCTTAAAGCCATAAATATATTTTCTTAAAGCTTGTGTATAATTAGTAATAAATTAGAGATTATTTTTCACAAAGTAATGATTTTTTTAAAATCCTTTTACTTACTTATTTTAACATTTTTTTTGAGGGAGATGTTTAGTCATATAAATTGGAATGACAAGATCTCAAAATAAATTTAATCATGGCTTATGGTATAAACATAATATCTGTCTGTCTCTGGGTTTCTGTCTCTATGTGTTTGTTTCTCTCTCTCTCTCTCTCTCTCTCTCTCTCTCTCTCTCTCACTATCACTTTCTCTCTATCAATATTTTTATTCAACATGAAATCTTTTAAGCACATACTTTGAACCAGATACCACCATGAGTTCTGAAAATATAAAGATAAATACAAATACCCCCTTGCTTTCTTAGTGATTGCATTCTATTTTATTATAGTTGAGGAAAGTGAGGACTAATGAGGAGAAATAAAATACCTGAGATTAAGTGACTATTTACTTTCAAAACCAAAATTTAAACAATGTCATTTGTTTGAGCTCTTGTCCCATGTTTCTACTCCTTCCCAGTCAAATTAGATGAATGAAAAGATAAACAAATTGGCAAAAATTAATGGAATACTGAGAAAATCATTGTCTATATTTTAATATCACATAATAAAGTTCTGATTCATTGAATCAGTGGAAAATTAATCAAATCCTTTAAAATGTATGCAATATAATAAAACACAAAAGAATTTTTTATTTATCCACATTTATGCTATCTATGATTAATAAAAAAAAAAATCACATAAGTACTCCTCCAACTGCTAAGCAAAATTGAGTATATTCCCCCATGGTCCATTCTAATATCAGATTCTCTGGATTTAACATATTCCATTAATTTTCACAGAGAAAAATCATAACATTTTGCAGACAGGATGATTTGCTTTTTAGAAATTAATACCTTAACACATTTCTGAGTATTTCATCTGTCTTTTGAAGTGTAAAATTGTCTTGTTCAGTGAAACTCAAAAGGGAAGTATGATAGCTGTCTTCAAGCATTTGAAGAGCTGCCATTTGGAAGAGGGATAAAGCTTTTTCTTCTTGGCCTTGGAAGCAAGCTAGGAGCAATGGGTGAAATTGTAAAAACAGCTAGACCTAATTTAAAAAAAATTCCTTAAAAATCATTCAAAAGTGGAACAACCTTCCTAGGAAATTACTGGATTTCCCCTCACTAGAGGTTTTCAAGAGCAGACAGCACTACAGCTTGTTAGTAGATGGCATTCTTAGTCAAGGACATATTGGAGTCATTGTACTCTGGGGTATCTGAGGTATTGGGATACAGGATACCAACTCACATCCTCTGACTCCAACTCAATTCTCTTTCAATGGACATTATCTTGGCAGGCTAATTGTATATAGTTCCACTTCTCTCATATCCTAGGTAAGCCACCTTCCTTGCTGTTACCTGCATATGTGATTCCACCTCATGATAGTGTGACCCTTTTACCTAAAATGCAATGATCCTTATCTTGTTCCATTTCTACATTGCTCCATGATCTTCTCTCCATTTTCCAGTTTACTTTTATGGATTGTCTTCTCCCACTTAGAAAGGAATGTTCTTAAAGCTAAAACCTTGCTTGGTTATGTTTCCCAAGACCTCAGAACTGTGTCTTTCATAGAGTTAGCATTCACTACGTGCGCTCGCGCTCTCTCTCTCTTTCTTTCTCTCTCTCTCTCTTTCTCTCTCTCTCTCCCCTTCCTTCTTCCCTCCCTCCTTCCATTCCTCTCCATCCATCCATCTATCCATCCATCCATCAATTCATCCATTCATCCATCTATCCATCTATCCATCTATTCATCCTAGTCTCTGCCTCTTTAAACCACTATCTTCCTTTCAGGTTCAGTTTAAGTTTCATCTTTTTCAAGAAGTCTTTTCTGATTTTTTTCTTAATTGTTAATGTGCCCTACCATCACTCAACCACTGTGAATTTATTTTGAGCATATATTTTCTCATTTGTGAACATGTTGATATATCACAAGTAAACTATAATAAACTCCTTAAGGACAGAAACCATTATTGTCACTCCTTATATTCTCAGCTCCTAACTCAGTGTGTGAAAAATATCAAGAGATTAATACATACTTTCCAATTGATTTGCTTTATGCAACTCATAATAAGGATATGACATGGGCCTTGGCCTGTTACTTTATATTCTTAGAGGACTACTTGGATACTAAAAAATTAAATGACTTGCATTGATCACACTATCAATACACGACAAAGGTTTTGCTTGAAAATTACAAAGTTACCTGCACTAGTGAAATTATGTACCTTTTAAAATATTGCAGGGACAACATTTACTGATAGCTTTTATTATGAAGTTTAAAAAATTAGAATATTCAGATAAATGATTTTTTTAGTTATTTTATTATCCCTAAAAACTTAAATCTGAATTATCTAAAGAGAATGCTAATCCCTTTACCTAGCATTTTAGAGTTGAGTTCTATTTGAAATTTGGTGGTCCCTGACTTTTACTAAATGCTGACATTGTCCTAGTCTTTATGTTACATGCTGAAGATACAAAGATAAAAATAAACTTTTAATAGTTGACCAGAGAATTCAACACAAACATATGCAAATATATACATAACACACCTATTTATGCAATGTATAGCTGGCTAGTGTAGTGGATAGGGCACTGGTCTTGGAATCAGGAATATCTGCGATTTTACCAGACCTTACACACTTACTACATAGCTATATGACCAGGGACAAACACTTAACCTCAACTTTCTTTAAAAAAAAGAAATGAATAAAAAAAGCTTTGGGAAGGCACTGTAATGGTGGGGAGAAAAGATTTTAGAAACTGGGAGAACCCAGAAAGGCCTTGTGTAAAATGTGGCTCAAACTAAACTTTGAAGGAAAGAAAAATAAAATTCTAAAATAAGAAGTGACGAGGGAAGACATTTCAGGCCTGTGAAAAAGTCCACAGAGTGATGAGGTCTGAGATTCGGCCATTTCTCTCTCTCTCTGTCTCTCTATATCTACATCTTTTAGAGATTCTGTTCTGTA
This sequence comes from Antechinus flavipes, assembly GCF_016432865.1. Classification (NCBI taxonomy): domain Eukaryota; kingdom Metazoa; phylum Chordata; class Mammalia; order Dasyuromorphia; family Dasyuridae; genus Antechinus; species Antechinus flavipes. The sequence goes on from NC_067400.1 coordinate 21,653,485, forward strand.
TTATAGCTTTCAGATATCTAGGAGATAACGGGGTTAGTGTTCTAGAAAAACACATAAGGCAAGCAGAAGATAATATGGTACCATTCTTTCCAATAGTTCAGGACAAGCCATGTGGTCTTGGACAAGCTAATCTAAGTGATAATGTCCTTGGTCCAGGTGACAATAGCAACTGTATATATCATCCTCCATTCCCACCCATACATATTCCATCTCCCAAAACTTCATGGCTATTTACCACATATTTCATGAGTACTAGAAACTAAATTTAACTTTGAAAGTGGAATTATTAGTAGGATAGCAGGATCTGCTTTGACAGAGAAAATATACTCACTGATCAGATTATATAAAATATTTCTGTTTACCTTAGTTTACTTCTCTGTAAAATGATCTAGGGAAGGAAATGGTAAAATACTTGAACATATTTCCCAATAAAACCCTAAATGAAGTAACAAAGTATTGGACATAACTGAAACACCTGGCCAAAATATTTTCATGTGTTTTTATTGTAGTTCATGGAATTACATAGCTATTAATATCCTGCTGAATTTCAAAATTCAGCAGGAGTAATAAGAGTTGTAAGTTGCATATTCTCAACACCCTTTCCTAATGATCACATAGGTTCTGTCACACTAAATACTCAAATATTTATAAGCTTTCTGCCTTATGGTAAATCCTGCTGAGTTAAATATTGCCCAGTATTCTTCTATATAACAGAAATGTAGCATAGTTGCATTCATATAGCCCATTGCTTAAAGCTCTGTCCTTTCCAGATGAGCACAGGTGGTACTTCCAGAATCGGGGAGAAAAAATGCCATCACCAGTGAGAGATTTTGAAATTAGAACTTGAAAAGGTTTTTCTTTCAGAGGAAGGGAATGAAATATGAAAAAGTACTTGGGACCAGTGAGATGGTAAAATAAATTGAAATCATTACAGTAGGAAATCTTTATGAAACATTTTCTTTTACCATTGGAAAGAATATAATACAATGGAAGCATTTAGCAGAAATCCATTATAATGAGCAATCTTCTCCTTGTGGTATTGACCTACTTAGCTTTGTTCACTACCTATTTATACATCCGTTTCTTCAATCTCCCTTTTTTTTTTTCATGAAAAAATAATCTGATTCTGCCTTTTGGGCCTTCAGAAGAGAAAGTGCTCTCACCTGATCAATTTTAAGCATTGTGATGTTCAAAAGCCTTCATTTCATAGGAAAGGGACACCCTGGCTGCCATGCCTTTAAATGAATATGTGTTTCTTTGCTAAGTACTTAGTTGATCCAGACACGCTAGTGCTTTTTATAGTGCATAAGACAAGCTTGTCCTGATCACTAAAACCACTTAGCAGCCCACAGTCTTATAACTTCCAAAGCCCTGTAGCCAATTGTCATTATACTGAGTGTTACAGATATCTCTTTGGCAGTAAGCTTCCTAGAGAATGACATATTTTCATTAACAGGCAGAGAATCTTAGCGTCACACTTGAAAACAAAGTTTCAATGCTTTTTTTTTCCCCTTATAAATAAACTTTGACTCCATCTACATGCCATAAAATCAGAATTCGCAAAATACATTTAGAAGATTTATTTCACATCATGACTTACTTATTGAGTTTCTGGGGACAATAAATTTTGCTACAAAAGGCAAGTCTCTGTTCCATGGCCGATACAGTGATGGGGAGTGGCAAAATTCAGTCTGGAATCCTGAAAATTTTAAAGTTCATATTTTTATGGAGAAGTCAACTGTAGCTTTTTTGTTGTTGTTGTTGAGGATTTACTTGATATCTTACTGATAAATGAGAGGTAAAAAAAACACTGTGTATTTAAAATCTGGTAAAACTATATGTATTTCAACTTGTTTTCTAACGGAATTTTTATAAAGATTTGCTCTGAAAAAGTGATAGAAACAAAATTAGTATTGAGCTTTATAGACACGAGAGTATAACACATTGTGACTTACTACTAACTTTAAAATTTAAAAAAATATGTATTTACAATGTGCTTAGTGATATATTACTATAGATATATGCATATACATATGCTTATACAATTTGATCATTTTTCTTTATGTCAAAAAGAGAGAAAATACACTCCTTTTAATTTGGGAAAAATTAAAGATTTGAAAAAGGGTTGCACTCTTTATGGGGCTATATCATCTTATGTGAAAATGTTACTAGATAATTTGTCTTATGAAATCCTAACCCCAAATGACTGGAAATCCATCACTAAAACATGTCTTGAACCGGGACAAAATTTATTGTGGCTTTCAGAGTTTCATGAATTATGTAGGATTCAAGCCCAATGCAATAGGCAAACAGGAGCTATTGTACAAGTTGCTTTTGACCAACTAACTGGAGAAGGTCAGTATGCAGAGAGTTCAGAACAGATTTATTATCCCATAACAGTGTATGAGCAAATTTCTAAGGCTGCAATAAAAGCTTGGAATTCTCTCCCTGGACAGAAAGATGGAAATAATGCTTTCACAAAAATAGAGCAAGGTCCCAATGAACCTTTTGCAGATTTTGTGGGACGTTTACAAACAGCTGTAATAAGAACCATTGGAGACAATGCAGCAACAGAAATAATGACTAGACATCTGGCTAAAGAAAATGCCAATGAGATTTGCAAGAGAATTATATGGGGGCTAGACAAAAATGCTCCTTTAGAAGAGATCATAAGACGCTGTGCCACAGTGGGCACAAATGCTTATTATGCCCAGACTATGATGAACATGGAAAGACAAGGTCCTTCTTGGCAGAGGAATTCTAGAGAAACTCGTCGATGTTTTCAGTGCAGAAAAATTGGACATTTGAGAGCTCATTGTAGAAATGGAGATAGAGTGAGAAGACAGGGTGAGAGAAAACCCAAAACCCCATGTCCAAAATGTAACCGAGGCTTTCATTGGGCCTCTAAATGTATATTGACCCAGAGGAAGGAGAGGCAAGGCCCAGCTCTAAAGTATCAATCAAAGGACAGGTGGGCATGATAGCAGCTGAGGTTACACCCAGAGAGACTTTAGAAATTCAGAACTCTGATGTCATCAACCAACAGAAAAGCAATCAGAATTACAGTTGGGAAGAATACAGGCCATTTAAGACAACAAGACAATATCCAATGCAAACGACTCCAATGTAATTACCAGATGATGAGGAGAAATCCCAAATTTGGTAAATAGAAGGGAATTAGATTAACTGCTTGAGGAAGAGGATCTGCTTATATTTCCACAGATGGAGAAAGAATCAGATGGCTGACTATGAAACTGTTAAAAAGACTTTTAAAAGCTTCAGGAATCATTGGATTTCCTAACACAAGATGAAACTGTTTTACTTCTTGAAAAACCAGCAAGAATCATTGGGTTCCCTGAGATGAAAAATTGTTGATGAGACTTTTGCAGTACTTCAGGGCTTACAGGAACTATTGGATTCCTGGCACATGAACTAATGGACAATGGAATCCTATTGGACTGTTTCTAGGACTTATGGACATGTGTAAATTTTTAGGTTGATTCATGTTGTTACATTACTACTAGCCTGTGTTATATTGCTATGTACTTATGTAAATTATGTATAATGCCTCCCATATTGATGGATTTATGTATACCATGTATATCTGTTACAAAGTTCTGGCCCATATTGATGGATTTATGTGTACCCCCTCAGAAACCCCCTATGTTTTAAAACAAAAGAAAGGGGGAGATGTTGGAATCCTTACTAACTGCTAAGTAATTAGAGTTGATCTAATCTTACAAGAAGATGTTTTGGGCAGAACCTGAAACAAGGTACTAAGTAGAACTACCCATAATCCCTCTCTCTGGAAGGAGCATAAATAGGCCAATGGGCCAGTCGGAGAGCGCTCTAGAGAGGAAGACGCTACAAGTCAAGATTTCACTGGAATGACATGAAGACTGGAGCTGGCTGGAGGCTGAAGAAAGCAGAGGCAGAGGCTGAAGGACCAGACCTTTGGATTTAAAGACATTTGGAGAGAGCTCTTGGAACCAAGCAGAGAGATAGGCCTCTAAGCTAATCGGGCTATATTGGAAACAATAAAAGATCTAAACTTTTATCACCTGGCTGCGTTTTTGAGAAGAAAAAGCTCACCACAGTTCAGGACAAGCCATGTGGTCTTGGACAAGCTAATCTAAGTGATAATGTCCTTGGTCCAGGTGACAATAGCAACTGTAAATATCATCCTCCATTCCCACCCATACATATTCCATCTCCCCAAACTTCATGGCTATTTACCACATATTTCATGAGTACTAGAAACTAAATTTAACTTTGAAAGTGGAATTATTAGTAGGATAGCAGGATCTGCTTTGACAGAGAAAATATACTCACTGATCAGATTATATAAAATATTTCTGTTTACCTTAGTTTACTTCTCTGTAAAATGATCTAGGGAAGGAAATGGTAAAATACTTGAACATATTTCCCAAGAAAACCCTAAATGAAGTAACAAAGTATTGGACATAACTGAAACACCTGGGCAAAATATTTTCATGTGTTTTTATTGTAGTTCATGGAATTACATAGCTATTAATATCCTGCTGAATTTCAAAATTCAGCAGGAGTAATAAGAGTTGTAAGTTGCATATTCTCAACACCCTTTCCTAATGATCACATAGGTTCTGTCACACTAAATACTCAAATATTTATAAGCTTTCTGCCTTATGGTAAATCCTGCTGAGTTAGATATTGCCCAGTATTCTTCTATATAACAGAAATGTAGCATAGTTGCATTCATATAGCCCATTGCTTAAAGCTCTGTCCTTTCCAGATGAGCACAGGTGGTACTTCCAGAATCGGGGGAGAAAAAATGCCATCACCAGTGAGAGATTTTGAAATTAGAACTTGAAAAGGTTTTTCTTTCAGAGGAAGGGAATGAAATATGAAAAAGTACTTGGGACCAGTGAGATGGTAAAATAAATTGAAATCATTACAGTAGGAAATCTTTATGAAACATTTTCTTTTACCATTGGAAAGAATATAATACAATGGAAGCATTTAGCAGAAATCCATTATAATGAGCAATCTTCTCCTTGTGGTATTGACCTACTTAGCTTTGTTCACTACCTATTTATACATCCGTTTCTTCAATCTCCCTTTTTTTTTTTCATGAAAAAATAATCTGATTCTGCCTTTTGGGCCTTCAGAAGAGAAAGTGCTCTCACCTGATCAATTTTAAGCATTGTGATGTTCAAAAGCCTTCATTTCATAGGAAAGGGACACCCTGGCTGCCATGCCTTTAAATGAATATGTGTTTCTTTGCTAAGTACTTAGTTGATCCAGACACGCTAGTGCTTTTTATAGTGCATAAGACAAGCTTGTCCTGATCACTAAAACCACTTAGCAGCCCACAGTCTTATAACTTCCAAAGCCCTGTAGCCAATTGTCATTATACTGAGTGTTACAGATATCTCTTTGGCAGTAAGCTTCCTAAAGAATGACATATTTTCATTAACAGGCAGAGAATCTTAGCGTCACACGTGAAAACAAAGTTTCAATGCTTTTTTTTTTTTCCCTTATAAATAAACTTTGACTCCATCTACATGCCATAAAATCAGAATTCGCAAAATACATTTAGAAGATTTATTTCACATCATGACTTACTTATTGAGTTTCTGGGGACAATAAATTTTGCTACAAAAGGCAAGTCTCTGTTCCATGGCCGATACAGTGATGGGGAGTGGCAAAATTCAGTCTGGAATCCTGAAAATTTTAAAGTTCATATTTTTATGGAGAAGTCAACTGTAGCTTTTTTTTTTGTTGTTGTTGAGGATTTACTTGATATCTTACTGATAAATGAGAGGTAAAAAAACACTGTGTATTTAAAATCTGGTAAAACTATATGTATTTCAACTTGTTTTCTAATGGAATTTTTATAAAGATTTGCTCTGAAAAAGTGATAGAAACAAAATTAGTATTGAGCTTTATAGACACGAGAGTATAACACATTGTGACTTACTACTAACTTTAAAATTTAAAAAAATATGTATTTACAATGTGCTTAGTGATATATTACTATAGATATATGCATATACATATGCTTATACAATTTGATCATTTTTCTTTATGAATAAAATTCAGAGAAACTAGGTATATTTTTGCATAAGAGTTAGTATAAAATTGGCATCTTAAAGTGAAAGTGAATCCAATATTTATCTTTAATATATTAAAGAATTGGAATATCAGTATTCACTATAAAGTTAATAACTTTTTTGTGTGCAAAATTTTTTATAGTTTCCAATAATTCACATTGGAAATTTTTTAAAAAGCAAGAAGAAATTTCAGAAGCCATGAGCAAAGAAAATCATCACTCTTGTTTTATGACTGAAGGGGAGGAGGCTTTGTTACAACATATGAATTGCTGGAAAGTGGGGGATGCCTTCTTTTAAAATCAGGTAATCCACCCTCGTTTGTAGTTCTTGAAAAATGTGTAACCAGGTCTGGTGTATGTGTATGTATGAGTGTGTGTGTGGAGATATGATAGGGGAAGGAGGTAAGTAGATAATATCTGCTAAAATTTAAATTGAATTAGAATACAAAACATATCATGTTCTTAATTTCAAAAACATAAGAGATATTTAGGGAATAGAAAAATTTGTTTTCATGTTTATTAAAGTAAAAGGAATGATTAACTCCACAGGTATAAAGAACACAAAGGTGGAATCACCAACATTGGATAACATGCTTATTTCATGACAATTTAAAGTGGATCCTCAAGAAACCATTTCAAGATAGATAAAGCAGAGGCCTATGTGAGCTACACTTATAGTATATACTTCTTATATTTAACACTGAGGTGATAGTAGAGACAGAAGAAGCCCAGAAATTTTCAGTAATGGACGTGGGCATAATAGATTTATAGAAAGCATCAAAATCAGGAAGATCTGGATTCAAATCCTTTTTGACACATGTGATCCTGTGTCTGGCACTTTGACTCAGTGCTCTAAGTGATTCGTTAAGATTGTGAATTGAGTCATTTAAGCCTTTTTGCCTCATTTCCTTCACAAAAATACAAGACATGTAGAAGGAAGTGGCAAACTATTCTTGTATCTTTTCCAGGAAAACCCCAACAAAGAGCTGGACACAACTGAAATAACTAAATAACAACAATATAAATTGCTGAGTTGATGCTGAATCTAGAGCTGTGATTTGAACCTGGATCATTTGATTAAATATCTAGTAATCTTTTTATTTAACCTATTACCCTATGATTAATTTAAAGTATTTATTAAATCCTTATAATCATTAATTTTTCAATCATTTCTTTTTTTTATCTATTAGCATCACTTTATAGCATACCTGCTTCATCACCAATGGTAGAAAATTATGAAATCTTAATGATTCCTAGCTTTATTGTCTGATTGAGTCTGATTGACTCTCTCTCATCTTTAATTAATTTAAAGTGCAGTGATTAAGAGATATGCTTGGTCAGATGCTAAATGTAGAAAAAATGATTATAGCTATTTAAAAAAAGTGAAGTGTAACTGATCACTCACTTGCTTTATGTAACTGATCAAAATAGAATAAAAGCATAAAAAAGAAAATGGACTCTCTTCAGCAAGATTGCTACAGTGCTGAAGAAGCAGTGAATTTTAGTCTTGAAATTGTAAGCTTGCAATGATAGCAAAATTGAAGAAAAATTTTGGGCAGTTGCAAAGATATTGGCATTTAAGTCGACTTCAACAACTTTTGAAGAAAGGAAAATTGAACTACAGATGGCATACATTGAAATATATTAAACTTTGAGAAATGAAGATTACTTAGGTCTTTGAAGGAAAATGGAAAACTATGAAATCTATCATGAGTCTAATATTCTATTCATTCTATAGCAAATGTTTGGGATTACTCTGAATATTTCCATGAGTATTGTGAACAATAAAAATCTCAGGAATGGCAGGGGACTTTCAAAGACACAGTGGTTTAATACTGCAGGATAAACTGGAGTCTTGAGGTATAGTGTGAGGAGGAAAGTTCTTGTTTTATTTTTAACTAATATTGGGAAAAAATAGCATCTCAGTGTCTATTCCCTTCTGACCCTGCTGAAAACAAAAAATAATATGCAATAGCGATGTTGGAATCAGATTATATAAAGTTCATCTATTCTATTGTTCTATTTTCTAGCTCATAAAACTATGTTATAACCTGTCTCATAAAAGACATAAAAGGAGTATTTGAGCCTATATCATTGATCTTTAAACTTTATTTTACAGGTAAAGAAACTAAAGGTGGAATGAAAAAGATTATTAAACACCTTCTATATGACAGTTACTATGCTAAATGTTTTAGAATTGTGATTTTTAAAAATCTTCCAATAACCTGTCAGCTAGGTAGTAGTAAGTAAGTTTACTATTCAAATAGTAAAAAAAAAATCTTTAAAGCACAAAAAAATTCCATGGAAATTCATCTATTCCCCAGTATACACATTAGAGAGAAAGAATGTTACAGTGAAGAGTACTGTGGCAGAACCTGAACATTTTGTCCTGAGTCTAATACTTTTTGCTAGCTTACCCTCGAAGAGTGATTTGATATTTCCAAATTTCTATTTACTCTTCAGTGAAATAAACTTAACAAGATATTTACTACCAAACTTAAAGAATTTTTAAAGAACTGTACCATTTAGATTTATGTATATTTTAAATTACTTTTGGAAATCACAGCATCTCAGTCCAAAAAAGAGACCTATAGACTTCAGAATAACTGTATATATCTTAACTTTGTCTAGTTGTTACATATCAAACCATGCACAAATTCCTATGTTACAGTTTAAGTTCCAATGTGACAACTTTGAATGTTGACATGTCCTTCACAAATAGTTGATAAAATGTTTTTCTTTTCACAAATTTTAGTCATAGCAAGATCAGTTATTTTGGTATCTGGAGAAAGGGGCAAAATGTGCCTACAGCAACTTGAAACGATCAATCAAAACAACATATTAAGGAAGTAAGGCAAGAAACACCAGAATATTAGACCCTGTAAAGGCCCAGGAACACCTTCTTACTATGCTAATTTGAGGCTTACTGGATGATGGACAGAGAGCAATCAGGTTTATATTTGAGCTTGGGTGATGATCTTCTTAGCTATAGCTAATTACAAAGAATAATGCTCTCTAATGCTAGCTAATTATTTAGCTATACTCTGTTGTTTTTCTGCTCCTGAAAGTAAAGATCATAAATGTCCTCTAACTATTGGTTCCCTGAAATCAAGCCCCATTTTTATCATCCTAGAAACAAGACCCAAACAAAGGAAAGAAAAGAAAAGAAAAAAAAAGTTAAAGTATATGTTACAGCTGATGTTCTATAAAAGACTGCCTGTCCAATATTAATTTCATATCATTCAACCTATGATGGGAGCAGGAACTGTGAGAATTAAATGAGTTCTTGGTACAGATGTGAGAAAGAGACCGATGTGATTTAATTGGAGAGTTTGTTGTAGCTGGCAGCTGCAAAGGGAGGTAGCCAAATCAGGCAGCCCCAAACAGCAGGAGGTGAAGGTTTATAATGACTAAAACCACTAAGGGAAGGGATGCCATAGCAAAAACGGGAATTACAGAAACAGGAAGTAGAGTGAAGATTACATTTCTTAATACTAGCTGGAGACAAAGAAATGGGGTTTGAGTGCATATGTGAAAAGTGATTTATTGTCTGGATGTTCCAAGGCTAAGGAGCAGGTACCGGATATTTCAGGAAATAGCATTTTTGTAACATTTTCATAACATTGATACAAGGGGCTCCAGAGTGCAGGCATTACTGCCAGATTATAGAAATGTTCTAGGAGGTCTCATGTTCTAGGAAATATCAATCTTGCGACCATGAGAAGTTTCAAGGGCCCCAGGAGTTTCAAGTGCTCCTTCTCCCATATACACAGAGGGTCATAGGATTCAGAGTACTTTGTAGAAAGGCTTCTAATAGTTTGTTTCTCATTCTATTACCGATTCTCATACTTATTACATCTATATTCTAAGCCTAATGCCACAGGGTATAAAAGAATGGATCTACATAAAATGTGTGTAATGAACTTTAGTCAAAGACACGGGCTAAATTAAAGGCATAAATATATGACTATCTGAGTGTCTCCAATGAACACTAGTATTATCTTTTGTGAGGAATCCATTCAATCCAGAATCATGAGGCATCTTATACAAAGAATGTTTATGGACAGAAAATGATACAGTCAATAATATTATTTCTTTTTTAAATTTGAATGTGCTCCAGTTTAGAGATGCTACTTTGAGATTGCAATTTCATTACCTCCTGTTTGGGAATTTCCCTGGCAGTACAATTGATATACTACAATCATTGGATCATTAAGTTAGTTGGGGGTGTTGGGAGGGAGGGACTAAAATGATTAGCCCTTGCTTTTGGCTAGTCTTTGAAAGTTATTTTACATATCCTTTAAGGTTTTTTTGTTTTGCTTTCATTTATTCATATCCATGTGTCTCTATGAATGAGAGATCCAGAATAGACCTCTAAAGAAATTCAAGAATGTAATAGAAAAGCAAAAATATTATATATATATATATACATATATATATAATATGTATAAATATCTCTGAGTGAATGCTATTAAACATTTATAGAGAAGTTTAAAAAATTATGAAATATAAGATTATATGGCATTTAATTCAGACATCTTGTTTTACAAATGGAAAAAAAATAGAAAGAAATTCAGTTAGTTCAAATGCCTTTTTCAAAATTAGTCATGTAGAAGTGACAGATCCAGGATTTGAAACTAGATCCTTTACTCAAGGCCAGCACTCTATGCGCAAAAATTTTTTTTCCTTAATATAAATTAAAATCTGCAATATTTTGGTCTCTTCTTGTATATTATATATTTATAGCTATATTATTATAACTATATATACATATTTATCTGAATTTCTATTTCTATATCAGCATTTTTATCTATATTAATCTACATTTGTAATTATATTTATTTCACCAAATTTATCTTTATTTATATGAATCTTTGTCAATCTATAACTTAAATACACTTATTTTACATTCATATTTACACATTTATCTATATATCTTCTATCCCTCTCTATCTTTAACTACATATGTGTGTAGCAACATGCTCATCTTTAGTATACTCATCATCATCATAATCATCATTATCTTTTGTCTTAGAGAAGGGAGGGGTACTGTTAATAATGTTATAATGTCTAAATAAAAAAATTGGGGTACAGATGTGGTTGCTAATTGCCAGTGATAGTCCTTAGGAAAGATATGAAATTCTAAAAGGAGAACTGGTCTAGCTGGGAGCTATAGAACTTTAGATACAAGGAAAAAACAGTTAAGTGTAGACAGAGAAAAGGTGAAACAAGTAAGCTTTCTTGGTAATGGGATTTCCACACAGTGTAACTGTGCTCAGGATAGACACACTAGGCAAATCTATTGGGCCATAAAAAATGGCATTCAATGTCCATGATTTAGAGTGAGTTATTATAAGATTCTTATTTGGGTCAATCAGAATCAGACACTAGAAACAGGGATTGAAAAACTTAGTCCTTGGGTGTACTTAATTTTCAAGAGGACTGCTAACTCATGCTGGGAGAAATGTCAGGGCAAACTGAAATCTATTCAAACTCCCTGTTAGAAGAAAAAAAATCATTCATTGTTGTTGATTTTAACTGTGACAGAATAATTCAAGATTATTATCATTTTCATTTTCCCCCCTTAATTTCCCAGAGGACTTATTTGTTTAGAAGGTGAAGAAGCTACTGCATTTTATAAATCCTACATATGACTGGAACAGTTTGCATTTACTATTTAATCAGAACTGTTAGAATCTTCAAAACTAATAATTGAGTTCAAATTTGCTTTCATTCCTATATTTCCATCTATGGATTGAAGATTCCTTCATACACAACAAAAGTTGTGAAATGTGAAATGTGAAAAATGTGAAAAGAGATGAGGATTGGGAATAGCAAATAGCTTGGCATTTGGGTCTTATTGGGTCCTTTCAAATTTTGAGTGAGGAAATTGGAGTCCTCAAACAAAGACTAAAAGCAACAGGAGTTGAGTGTCCAGGAATTCAGGCAAGCTGTTGCAGCCATTTCATCTGTAAAATTTTGTAATCAAGGGTCCTGGATGAGTATGGACCTTAAAGCATTAACTTGGTGGGATTTGTGACTACCCTCCAATATCATCCCAGAGGGATTTTCCCTTGGCAGATAAGCAGAAGGTAAAGTAGACTGTCATCTTTGCTTTTGATAATTTCATATTTTAAACATACCAGAAACTTTATTAACATAGAGCAGGGACAGCTAGATGGCACAGTGGATAGAGTTTCAATTCTGGAATCAGGACAGCGTAAGTTCAAATATGGCCTCAGAAACAACACTTACTGTGTGATCCTGAGCAAGTCACTTAATCCCAATGGCCTCTCAAAAACAAAACGAAAAATATAGAGACCAATGGTAAATATCTATTCATGCTCCAGTTCTGTTGTCTTTCAGAACCAGGTTTCTTGCTTCTATGTTGATGGTTCTGTTTTAGTTGTATTTGTCAACTGGTAGGAAAATTACATGAAAGATAATTCCCGTAAGGACGGAATTTTAAGGATCTTGACCATTCAATACACTTCCCCTAATGAAGGTATGATTTCTATCTATCTATCTGTCTGTCTGTCTGTCTATATACCTATCCATTCATATATTTATTTTTGCAATACAAAATCTTCAGCTACTTAACCTGTTAAAGGAAGGGCATATCTGGAGCTACTTTTTTCTGCTTTTGTTGTTTACTTAAGATACTTAAAACAATCCCTTTAATACAACCCAAACAACAACAACAACAAACACAACATTTCATTTAATGCATATATTGAACTAATCTGAGTCTTCCTCACCAGTATCGCATGGAAACTTGAAAAAATATTTTTGACCTCTCAACTACATTGAGTCATTTCCATGGAGCCAATGACACCTCTAAAATGATGCTGTAACTTATTCAAGATAGGGATAACAAAGCAGAAAAGGTTCCTTATCTAGTTTCCATTTGAAAATTGTTACCATTCATCTCACATGCTGCTCACAAAATGTGTCAGAGGGTACATGAAACTACATGGAGGCTGGAAAGACAAGAGAAAATTGAAAGCTCTCTTTTATTATTGTTAACTGATAGAGCATTCTATCTAACAAGGAAGAGGATGGACAAAGGACCACTCAGAGTTTGTGGCATCATACTTAATTAAGCATATGAGTCACTTATGGACAAAAGCAGCAGATCTCATCACTTCAAAATGCCACATTTCCTCAGAGCTGAGTCATACACAGGTGTCTACCAGAATCAAGAATGTCATGCAGTGCTCATTCCTCATTATATATGTAAAATTCTGTGTAAATGCTTATAGGCACTTAAAGTTACAAATGTGAGGGCCTTCTTGTCCTCCATAATGTCTTCCTGTGTCCTGTTTTTTTTTCTAGCTGTCCTCATATAACTAAGCAGGGACAGAAGAGGAGAGAAGAGGAAAAGGATCTCTCTCTTTGTCTCTCTCTCACTTCTCTCTCTCTCTCTCCCTCTCTCCCTCCCTCCCTCCCTCCCTCTTTCTTTCACTTTCTCTCTCTCTCTCTCTCTCTCTCTCCCCTTTCATAGTTCCCTCCTCCCCTACTCTCTCTTGCTTGATCTCTACTTTTTTATCTCCATAGCAGTTTCTCAAGGCAAGAATCTCTCTCCATAATTCTTTTTCTTTTCTTTTTCTTTCTTTAGTTTTTATTTTCTAAACACATGCATAATTTTCAACATTCCCCTTGCAAAACTTTGTGTTCCAAAATGTTTTTCTCCTTCCCTTCCCCCACCTCCTCCCTTAGACTGCAAGTAATCCAATTAAACATGTGCAATTCTATACATATTTTCATATTTATCATGCTAAACAAGAAAAATCAGATCAGAAAGAGAAAAATGAGAAAGAAAACAAAAACAAGCAAATAACAACAAAAAAGTAAAAATAGTATGTTGTGATCCATACTCAGTTCCTAAAGTCCTCTGTCTGGATGCAGATGACCCTTTTCATCACAAATCCATCGAAACTGCTTTGAATCACCTTACTGTTGAAAAGAGCCACATCCATCAGAATTGATCATTGTATAATCTTGTTGTTGCTGTATACAATGATCTCCTAGTTTTACTCACTTCATTTAGCATCAGTGCATGTAAGTCTCCCCAGACCTCTCTGAAATCCTCCTGCTGATCCTTTCTTATAGAAAGTAACCATAACATTCATATACCATAACTTAGCCATTCTTCAACTGATAGGCATCTGCCCAGTTCATAGTTCTTTGCTACTACAAAAGGGCTGCTATAAACATTTTTGCTCATATAGATCCTGTTCCCTTTTTATGATCTCTTTGGGTTACAGGCTCAGTAGAGACCCTGCTAGATAAAGGGATATGCAAAGTTTGATAGTCCTTTGAACACAGTTCCATATTGCCCTCCAGAACGGTGGGACTCCACCAAGAATGTCCCAGTTTTCCACATCTCCTCCAACATCCATCATTACATAATTTTTTTTTTAAGGCCATTTGCTCTGTGAAGAATGAAAGCAAAACATCAATAACCTTTCTGTCTGTCCTCTTTCCCTGTGGTCTGTACCAATTAGTTGCCATTCTCAAAGGGACCTGTCTTTAGCACTCACACTGTTATTCTTCTATGCCAACAGAGGGAAAAGATAGAGAAGAAGACAAAGATGTCAGCTTAACTACCTTTTCCCTTCTGGAATCAATTGACATATTGTTGACATTATCTTATGTCACCAGAGGAAATGAAGGGTGAATAATAAGTCTGTAATGAGGTTATAACTCAAATTCTTCCACCATATATAAACAAGCTACCCAGAAACCTCAAGCCTTCAGAATGAGATTAACCATACATAGACCTTGAGCACTGAGAAATGCTTAAGAAAGCCCATGATAAGCCAAGGAGTTTATACAGTTTATACAGACTTAGATGGGTCATTGCTTTCTGAATCCTAACTCAAATCAACTTGGGATTTTGATACATAACTGGCTATTCAAGAAAGAAACCAAAAAATAGGGAAGAAAAAAAGGCAGTATGAAAGAGAAAGACAAATGATTGCAAAAAATTAAGAGACATGGATATGATAGATACAACAGCATCTGTGGTAAACAGTTATCAGGAAGGAGATTGGGAATAGTAGATAATCAGACCAAAAATAGTGAGAAATGAAAGACAAAATCATTGTAAATTTGAGAAAGTGGGAGCTGGACATGTTATCATGATGTTACACTAAAGTTATATCAGCTATACAATATACCCAGAATTTGCTTGTTTGGTTGGTTGATTGATTTTGAAGGAATGAGAGATTTGAATAAAGATCATAGGTTCATAGATTTAGAGAGAGAAACATTCATAGATTAGAGAGAGTTAAGATTTGTAACTTAATCCAACATGCCTTGTTTTATAAAAAGGAACTTTGAGAGCCCAAAGAATATAAAAGGACTTGGTTTGTTAGTATGCATCTATGGAAATAGAATCATTGATCTGATCAGTAAAGGACCTCAGATTATTTTTTCTTTAGCCACTGCATTTAAAATATGAGGTAATTGAGATTTACAGGCTGAAGTCAAGTCAAATCAACTAGTCAACAAGTATTTGTTAAGCACATATTAGGTACCAGGGACAGTGCTAAGTGCAAGGGATTAAAAAAAAAAATCTTGAACAGTCCTAGGTCTCAAGGAGATCAGTGGGAAAAGGCACATAAAAGTCCAGTATTCAAGATATATATATATACATACATACATATATATATTTATAAAACACAAGGGAAGGTACTAATTTTAGGGCAGTCTGGAAATGTTTTTTTGTGAAGTGGAACTTTAGCTGAAACATAAAGAGAGCCAGAGAAGCCATAAAATGGAATAAAGAAGGGAAAAACAAACAACTAAAAAACAATTGAGGCATGTAAAACTATTAGTCAAAAACTATAATTACAGGAGTTGGAGTATCATGATTAAGGAGTAAGGAAGAAGCTAATGCCATTGGAATGCAGTCTTATTATAGCTAATAATTATATAGTCTTTTATTTTCTCATCTGATGCTCACAGTACCTCAAGATGGTAGGTGCTATTATTTACCTCATTTTTACAAGCTAGGAAATGAGACAAAGAGAGGATATACAATTTCCCAGAATACCCGAGCTAGCAAGTATCTAACACTGTATTTGAGCTCACAGCTTCCTGACTCAAGATCTAGGTTTCTATTCATTAAGCCAGTTAGTTTCCTCAGATATAAACTAGATCATGTAGAGAATCAAATGTGTAAAATCATGAGAAAAAATAGGGAAGTACAAGATCTTTTAAGTCAGAATGTTTTCTATTTGATCCTAAAGGTAATGGGAAGTCATTGGAGTTTATTAAATTGGTCCTAGGGTATATTGTTAGGCACAGACTTTAGAAAGATCACTTTGATAACTGATAAAGAATATGGGAAAGCATTTTTGTTAGGAAGACTAACTAAAAGACAAGCAAATTATAGAGCTTTGAGATGGTGAGGGCCCATGCCAGAATAATAGTAGTGTTGGGGTGAGGGGAAAGAAGAAAAGTCCTATCTTTGTCAGATTTTACAAAGATAGAAATCATAGGAGTTGGCAAGAGATTAGATTGGGTGGGTGAAGGTGAAAGGATAAAGACTCAAGAATAACACAAATTATAACCCTTGATGACAGGGAAAATGGAACTTCCCTGGATAGTAATAAGAAAGTTAGAAAGAAGGAAAATTAGTGGGCAGGAGAGAAGAATTTAACTTTGAATGTGTTAAAATTAACATGTATAGGGGAAATCCTGTTTAAGATGTCCAATAGGAAGTTGGATATACAATATAAGATGATAGGAAAGAGGGTATACCTGAGAATAATCCATTAATGGATGAAAAGTGAATTTATGCAAGCTGATGAATTTACCATGAAGAATAATATAGAGTGAAAAAGGAGGTCACATAGGAGCTTATGGGACACCCAATTAGCAGGTTGATTTAATAGAGATCCAGCAAAGGAGAAGAGTATTCAGAAAGTTAGGAAGAATACCAGCAGGGAGCAGTATCATGAAATTTTAGAAAGAATAAAATATCAACAAGAGAATGATCAACAGTGTCAGATGCTGCAGAGAGCCCTATGGCATAGTAAAAGTAGGGCTTGAATTATCATTATCTGATTACACAATGAAACACACGGGAAATAACAAAGTCAGCATTTTTGCCCATGTTCTATTATTCTACGTCCAGAGATTCTTGAGCTACTGTTATAGTAGATGGCAGAGTCCTTAGAATGATGGATTTAGGAATAGGAAATCTGAATTGTAATCCTGCCTTATATACTTCTTAGATGTGTGATTCTGGATGGGTCACTTAAATTCTACTTGCCAGAGTTTCCTCATTTGGAAGATGAGAATAATAATAACCCCAACTCCCAGGATTGTTGTAAGAATAAAATGAGATAATATGTAAAGCACTTTACAAACATTGTAGTGATATATAAATTAATGCTGCCTTTATCATCATGATCATGAGATCATTATCAAGATCATCAATCATAATCATCATCATCCCATTGGCATTAATCAAAAGCAATTCTGCTGTGATGAAGAAATATCAGGTATAAACTATTACTCTAAGGCATGGATAATGTGTGCATGTGTGCTGTGCATATATTTCTGCAGAACAAAGAGGGAGGAGAGCAATATAGACCCAAATTCTGGGAAAAAATTATCAAGTCAAGTTGAAAGACAAATAAGTCTATAAGCCTAGATATAAAGGCTTATGAAGAGAAACCTTGATATACAAAATAGAAATTTGTACACACCTAAACTGAACAACCTAAAGTAAGTTTTGTATGAGAGAACATATGACCCCAAACTCTGGGAAGTTTTTATTTTTATTTTTTTATCCTTTTGGGCAGAGAGAGCTTTCAGAGCAGCCTGCACTTTATGATGGGAAACCTTTGCATTTCAAAGTGAGATTTCGGCCTGAAAAACCAAATATAACTAGTGAAAAAAGTCAGAACATATTGTAACTGCTAGGATGGTGTGATTTTTGTACAACTCATTTTCAAGCACTGTCAGTCTATTCCCTGACTGGTTTTCATCAATGCTTAAGAAACATCTCACTGTACATACTGCCCAAATACTTAACTTAGCACATACCAAGAGATGAAGTTTCCATAGATTTCAGAAAAATAAGGGCAGATTCACTAATCCACGGTATCCCACAAAAGAATGGATGCATTTGATGGGGGGTAGGAATTGAATGATCCTAGGATTTTCAAAGAAATCCATTGTTTACCTCTTGCTTCAGGAACATAAGTAAATAAAGAGGTAGAAACAGTTTATTTTCCTTTTTCACTGATGGTAATGTCTTTTTTGTTTACTCTACAAAAGATCATTTGGACACACTAACTTTCTTAATGCTAGAAGAGGTATTCACTTACTAAATTGGGCAGATTATTATGAGGTAAGCATAATTTTAACATTTTGATGCACCTCTACTTGCATCCATTGTTTATATCAATGGATTTGGATGTTATTCCAAAGACCAAATATTATGGTAGAATAGATATTTTGAGAATATTATTTATCATGATTTTCATATCTAATGCTAATCAACACATCAAAAAATTGTGATTTCTTTTGGAACTCTTGGCATGAAAAATGCCCCTGAAAGATCATGACCTTCTTATAAGATATTTTTAGAGCCTTGATTGAACCTCAGAGGAGTTCAGCTACTTGCTTCTCAGCATTTTCAGAGAAAAGATACTAACCCAGATATTCTTGATTCAAATTCCAGTATTTGAAACCTTATAACCATATCTCTTTCCCTTATTATCTTAAGATAAAATTTAAAATACTATTATGACTTAAACAATTTCTAGAGACTTGTTAATTCTCAGTCTTTCAGATTCAGATGATGAATTTTGCTACAATGACTTTGTATTTCAGTCAGGGTACTGGATTTGAATCCCAGTTAAACAATTGATAATTTATGACCGTCTATGTAACATTTGGAGAATAATTTTAACTTTCTGATTTTCAGTTTATCCATGAAATGAGAGATTGAATTAGAGTAATCCTGAGTTTCCACCTTGCTCTAGTTCCTGTATCCTATTATAGGATTGCAAACAGGGTGGGTATATCCCTCAAGTCAGGCATAGAAGCCCTGAAAAGTCAGGGTTCCTGGGATTCAATCCCAAGGAGACTTAATACTGGGAACTGAGACTGTGCTTAAAGGAAACCAAAGTAACTTATGAAACTAATGCTTTTCTTTCCTTTAGAACCTGAAGCACTACATGGACAGAGAAAAAGACTGTCGCTTGCATGTTAGACAAGTTGAAAAATGTGTGATTATGCTTTATAGAGTTAATATTAATTTGTAAAAGCTAATCTGACTCTTAATGGTTAAATGGAACTAGGATAGAAGGGCTCACCATCATATATTAGAGGAGCACAATCAGTAGAATGGAATCAGTGTCAGAGAGCCTAAACCCTTTTAAAAGTGTCAACCCTGGAAGGGAGAAGTAATATCTGGAGTAAGAGATTTATACTTCAAGAGGGCCAAGAAAGACTGTGTAATATTATGATATGGTGCTTATTTACCTTCTAGTAGAAGGACATGTCCAATCCCTTGCTATTGTTCTTTAGAATTGAGATGTAAACTGATCTTTTCTAATGCAGAAGTCACTGCTGTGCTTTTCAAATTTGCTTACATATTTAGTGCAGCACTTTAACAGCATCATCTTTAAGACCTTTAAATAGCATTCTATCACCTCCACTAATATTTTTGTTATCAATGCTTCCAGAGGCTCACTTGATTACATTTTCCACAATGACTAGTTATAGATAAGTAACCATATATCATTATGGCTATTGATGATTTAATATTTTTTTTTTTGCATAGTTCTTTTGTGTATTTTCACCACTTTGTAATCTTTTCTCTTTCTCCTCAATCCCTACCATTTTGGTCTTTTATCATGCCTATTTTGTATGAAACTTTCCCTTGATATTTCTAATTATAAGAGATCTCTTGTCTTTCCATTATATTGGTTTCTTCTATTTCTTTGCATTGATTATTGAATAAAACCTTCTTCTCTCTTTGCTATTGTGTGGAATTCTGCATGTATATTGAATTTATATTTCCCTTTTTTTTTCTCTCCTCAGGTATTTGTAAAGCCTCATCAGGCAATCATTTTTTTCTTTTTTCTTTGAAATGTTAATATTGCTGCTGCTGCCTCTTGTACTCTATTGCAAACCTTGTTCATTGTTTTTTTACCCACTCAGTCTAACACATCTTAAATCTATCCATCACTTTTATCTTACATTCAATGGAAATGTTAATTATATATGTGTGTGTGTGTGTGTGTGTGTGTGTGTGTGTGTGTGTGTGTGCTCTGATGGTTTTCCTTATTTTCTTCTATTTAAGTCAGAATTTTACAAGAAGTTCACAATCTGGGCAAGAGTTATTTCCAGATATTTTAAGTGTCTGTATAAAGCTCCACTTTTAAATGCAATATTATATAATCTATATTGACCATATCATTATATCCATATGTGGGATTGCCTTTTGGGTTGTTGAAAAACAGTGTTTGTTATGACTAGTAAGTTTTCTAAACACAATTCTATTAGTCTTTGCCCTTTTTCATTCTAGACTCCAAGATCAAACTCACTTGTTATTCTAATTATCTTTTGATTTCCTACTTTATCATTTCAATCCCCTTTGGCGATTGTGATTCCTTTTTTTTTGGGGGGGGGAATATTTCTAAATGTTGTAAGTCTTTGTAGATCTGATCAACCTTTACCTCTTTAGCATCTATAGGTGGAGCATAAATTTGTTTTATGGTGATTTTGGATGGTTTGCCTTGTAATTGAATAGATATTCTCATCTTTTATTGATTAGGAGAGCTATTTCATGTCTTCTAAGGGATTCTTAATTAAATTGCTCCATACTTATCCATTTAACTTCACTGACACCCAAGATGTTGATTGTAATGGGCTGAAGCTTGAGTTGATGCACTGAGGTCCGAAGCATGTGAGGCTAAATAGTAATTGGACCATACTCTATTCATATATGCTTGGAGAAAGAATGGCCCCGCCCACTCTTTGTGCAAGTTCTGATATGTTGTATAGGAAATGACATAGGAATAATTTTGGTGGGTGGAGAAAAAGAGGTGGGGAGAGAGGCAGAGAGAGACTGCTGGCCGGGTTTGTGTCATGGCTGCTCACATTCCTATTGCCATTCCCCTTCACCTCCACAAAGTATAAAGATTGAATATTTTCCCTTATCCTGAATTCCTGACTCTGGCTGATTTTAAACTACATGGTCATCACATTTCACACCCAAGCATGGGAACCAAGGATCCTACTTTCACTGAAGAAGTCTCCGGTGACCAAGAACTTAGATGAGTATTTTAATAGACAAACAGGGAACTTATTTTCTTAAGAACTAAACTAGTAACCTTTTCTGGCTGAAATGGGACAGATGTTAAGGGTTTGACCACATCCAACACCTGTTCTCAAGAATCTTACAATCTAATGGGGAAGAGAGACTATATAAACAATTCTGTACAAATAACAGCAATTTATCTACAGGAAAAATTAGAGATAAGCAATGGAGAAAAGGCACTAGCATTAAAAGGATGGAGAAAAAAATTGTTATAGGTGAAATTTTCTGAGTCTTGAAGGAAGCCAGGAAAGTAAGATAAGGAGAAAGTGCATTCTAGGTTTGGGCTATCACAGTCAGTAAAAATGTGGCAAATGAAGAAATGAATTTTCTTGTGGAAGGAAGAGCAAGAAAGTCATTTATTGTTGGGAAAAATAAGGTATAATATGGGAAAGATAGAAAAGAGTTTGAATATGAACTTTTAAATATCCCTGTAACTTAAAAAATGCAATAAATTCAGAGTGCAATTATCTTGTATTTGTTATCTATTCCTGTCAAAATACTGAAGGACAAGATATCCTCTGCTTTTTTATTTGCATCCCTAATGTAAAACACAGATCTTAAAATGTAGTAAATACTATTTTTTTATCCATCTTTTTCCTCATCATCATAACTCAAAAATTTTATAGCATTTTATGCTTGCAAACCACTCTTTATAAAGCTTATTTATAGCATCCATTCAAGGTCTATGAAAGACTGATTATATGGGTTTAACATCTGAGAGTTTGTCAAATGGGAAGACAGAATCATAATTTCTCACTAAAATTTTGCAAAATGATACATACATATGAGATTTCTATGGACATGTCAATCTACACATTTACAAATAAATTAAAAAGAAACAACTTTTATAGTTAAAAGAGCTCTGTCTTTAGAATCAACTATCAGAGTATGGTTAAATCATTTCATCTCTTTGGCCCTACATTCTTCATCTACAAAATGTAGATAATAACTCCAACACTGTTTACTATAAGGTTAATGTTGAAAAGAATTCTTTAGTACCAAGTATACAGGATTAAAAGTCAGAGAAATTTGGTCAAATCTTAACTCACTTTCATGACATTTTAAGTAACCATGCACAAATTTTCCTAACCCATATAAGGGAATATATGGGTTAGGAGACTTTTTTTTTTCAAATCTCCATTCTTCTGAAGCTAGAATAGAATAAAATCCTCTCACTTTGCCACTTAAAGTTCTTAGCCTTTTAGCAATCTAGACACATTTTCTAGTCAACATATTACTATTCCTCCTACATGCTATTTTTCAAATTCAGCATTTGCCTTCAGTCTCTATGATTCTGCAAAGTTTCTCCCATTTTCTTGAGAAACATGACCTCTGTTTGTAGTGGCTAGAAACTGGAAAATGAATGGATGCCCATCAATTGGAGAATGGCTGGATAAATTGTGGTATATGAATGTTATGGAATATTATTGCTCTGTAAGGAATGACCAGCAGGATGAATACAGAGAGGCTTGGAGAGACCTACATGGACTGATGCTAAGTGAGATGAGCAGAACCAGGAGATCATTATACACTTCGACAACGATATTGTATGAGGATGTATTCTGATGGAAGTGGACTTCTCTGACAAAGAGACTTAACTGAGTTTCATTGGAGAAATGATGGACAGAAACAGCTACACCCAAAGAAGGAATACTGGGAAATGAATGTGAACTATTTGCATTTTTGATTTTCTTCCCGAGTTATTTTTACCTTCTGAATCCAATTCTCCCTGTGCAGCGGGAGAACTGTTCGGTTCTGCAAATATGTATTGTATCTAGGATATACTGCAACATATTTAACATATATAGGACTGCTTGCCATCTTGGGGGGGGGAGGAGGGAGGGAGGGGAAAAAACGAAACATAAGTGATTGCAAGGGATAATGTCATGTAAAAATTATCCTGGCATGGATTCTGTCAATACAAAGTTATTATTAAATAAAATAAAATTTAAAAAAAAAAAAAGAGAAACATGACCTAATCACTTCCATCTCTTATATAGGAAAAAAAAATTTTGATCAGAAAACTGATAGGTTTAGGATTATGAATTAATTGGAGTTGAAAAATATGGGGAAAGCAAGATGCAGATAACTAGACATGGTAGAGAAGATAAATGCAATTTAAAATCAGGTATTTTGTGTTAAAATTAGGGCTTGCCTCTTTCATTGGTCATTGGTCTAAAGCAATCCAAAAGTAGATAAGGTATATAGACCTCTGACCTGAAGCCAGGAAACATGAATTCAAAAGTAGCTTAATTACTAATTATGTTACCCTGGGTCAACCACTTAAACTCTATCTGTTGCTTTGGAGTCTTAATCTGTAAAATTGACATAATAATAATAACTATCTCCCTGGATTATTGGGAGAATCAAATAATATAATTTATTTTATTTTATATTATTTCTACCTTCCTTCCTTCCTTCCTTTCTTCCTTCCTTCTTCCTTCCTTCCTTCCTTCCTTCCTTCCTTCCTTCCTTCCTTTCTTTTTTTGGTCTTTTGAGCCAAAGGCTACATATATATTTCTCCATCATTTTTTTATTGTACCTTTTTATTTATAAAACATATGCATGGGTAATTTTTCATCATTGACCTTTGCTAAACCTGTCCCAAATTTTCCCCTCCTTCCCCCCCATCCCCTCCTCTAGATGACAGGCAGTCCAATACATGTTAAATATATTAAAGTATATGTTAAATACAATATATGTATACCTATTTATAACATCTTTTCTTGCTGCATAAGAGAAATCAGATTTAGAAAGAATGTAAGAATAACCTTAGAAGGAAAATAAAAATGCAAGCAAACAATAATAGATAGAGTGGAAATGCTATGTTGTAGTCCACACTCATTTCCCATAGTTCTTTCACTGAATGTAGGTGGTTCTCTTCATTACTTAACAATTGGAGGAGATCCGGGACTTCCTACCAAGATGGCAGAGAGGACTACTTAATCTCCATCTTTGCTCTCAGAATTTATTTCATAGCAAGCCTAGGAATTAGTGCTTGACTTGGAAAAAAAAAAAACCCACAAATAATTATCAACAGAAGACATCCTTGAAATTCACCAGAAAATGTCTGCTTTTGCTCAAGGGTGGGATTGGTTAGATCGGTCACAGGCTGAGGGCAGGCAGCGGCAGTGAGAGCTGGATAGGCAGCTCACACTGAGCAGACCAGAGTGGGGTAGGGTGCGATCTCTACTATTTCTGTGGAAAGAACTTTACCACAGTGTGGCTATTTTACCTTGGCAGCAAACCATTAGACCAGAAGAGAAGCTGTAAACACAGAAGATAGAGATTATAACCCAGAAAATAGGGACTTGGCCACACACACCCAAAGTGTCTCTGCACATTCTCAGAGTCTCAGAGAGCAGACGTATCACAGCCATTGCTGTCCTGTGAGTGCCTCACTGTTGCCCCTCACCCCAGTCTGTAGGGGAAGCTCAGCAATACCATCCAGCCCTCCCTCCCCCCCCTGCAAAAAATAGCAGACTGCATTTATTTTTTTGCTAGTTTGTCTTTTTTGATTCTTCTCTGACAAAATGAGCAAAAAATTTAAATAGAATCTAACTATAGATAGCTTCTATATGGATAGAGAGCAGACTTTAAACCCTGAGAAGACTAAAAACAGACTGTCTCCAGATGAATCTCCATAAGGGGATAGGAGCTGGTCCTCACAACACAAGACTCTGATAGAAGAAAGTAAAAAGGCTCTCACAAGAGAATTAGAAGAAAAATGGGAAAAGGGAAGGGAAGTTTGGCCAGAGAGTGTGGCCAAGTCACCACACTCATTTAAAGATAGAGTGGATAAAGAAGTCAAATCCCTGAAAAAACAGAATTAGTAAATTGGAAAAAGAAAATAGCTCTCTAAAAAATAAAATCGGTGAAATGGAAAAAAACATTCCATAGAACAAAACAACTCACTTTAAAACTCAATTCAGAAAAAGATATTAAAAAAGTGAGTGAAGAAAATAATTAATAGAAAATCAAAATCAAACAAATGGAATTGAATGTCTTGAGGAGACACTAAGAATCAGTCAAGTAAAACCAAAAAAAAAAAAAAAAATGAAACAATGGAAAAAAAATGTCAAATGCCTTCTTGGGAAAACAACAGACCTGGAAAATAGATCTAGGAGAGACAATCTGAGAATTATTGGACTCCCTGAAAAATATGATAAAAAAAAGAGCCTGAACACTATTTTCCAGGAAATGATCAAAGAGAACTGCCCAGAAGTTATAGAAACAGAGGGTAAATTAGAAATTGAAATAATTCATTGATCACCTACTGAAAGGGACCCTAAAATCAAAACTCGAATAAACATAGTGGCTAAATTCCAGAACTATCAAACCAAAGAAAAAGTATTACAAGCTGCTAGAAAAAATCAATTCAAATATAGAGGAGCCACAATAAGGATTACCTAGGATCTAGCAGCATCCACATTAAAGGATTGAAGGGCCTGGAATATGATATTCCAAAAAGCTAAAGAACTTGGTATGCAGCCAAAAATAACTTACCCAGCCAGCCAAAATGAGCATTTTTTTTCCTAGGGAAGAATATGGGATATATCAAAATAAGTGAATTTTAACGATTTCTGATGAAAAAACCTGAAAGAGCTCTGGAAAAAAAAAATCTGCTATAAAGATATATAAAGAACACATATATAATTTGTTCTAGAAACTAGAGGTGGAAAGGAAATAGTACCAGAAAAAGGGTAAAGTAGGGGTACTACATCTCACAAAGAGGCAAAGGAAACCTATTATATCTGAGAGAAAGAATGGAGGGAGATGAACATAGCATGTATCATACTCTTGTCAGAATTGGCTTAAAGAGAAAAATATTAGACATATTCGATTTATGGTTAAACTTCTTCCACCTCATTGAAAAGTGGGAGGGGAAAAGTGAAAAGGGAAGGAGTAAACTAAGTGGAAGGGAATACAGAAATTGTGAGGAAAAGGGATAAAATAGGGGGAGGAACTCTAAAGTTGGGGGAGGGATACAAAAAGGGAGGGCTGTTAGAAGCAAGTAGTGCCCACAAGTTTAATACTGGGGAGGGGAATAAGGGGGAAGGAAAGGAGAAAAGCATAAGCAGGGGTGAACAATATGGCAAATAATATAGAATTAGTCATTGTAACCATAAATATGAATGGGATAAATTCTAGCATAAAGAAGAAGTGGTTAACAGAATGGATTAAAATCCCAAATCTTACAATATGTTGTTTACAGGACACACACCTGGCTGGCTGGAGGCTGAAGGACAAACTTTGGATTTGGAGACATGTGGAGGGAGCTCTTGGAACCAAGCAGAGAGATAGGCTTCTAAGCTAACCAAGTGAAAAATGCAATGAATCTCTCTTGCCTCCAAGAAAGGGCTTGTGATCTTCCTCCCAGAGTGCTCCTCTCCCACCCCTGGCAATCTGGCAATGTTCCAAAGTAACTCCAACCCGAAGCTAAGAGCCTCTTTATATATGATCTCCCAAAAGTTATATATTTATAAGAACCTCTTTATATATGATCTCCCTCCTTATGGAGGCAGGGATTAAGGAAGGTGTAAATTCGGATATGTCATACTAAACCTTGAAATCTCCCAAATGTGTGAACTCCAATGAGTACTTAAATACATTAGTGAGCTACAGGATTTGCTAAGTACCATGCTAAATTAGCACTTTGTAAGGATTCCAACAACTCCCTAAGAAAAAATCCCCAGAACCAGATGGATTTACATGTGAATTCTACCAAACATTTAAAGTACAATTTACTCCAATGCTATATAAATTATTTGAAAAAATAGGGATTGAAAGAGTCCTGCCAAATTTCTTTTGTGACACAGACATGGTACTGATACCTAAACCAAGTAGGTTGAAAACAGAGAAAGAAAATTATAGACCCATCTCTCTAATGAATATTGATGCTAAAATCTTAAATAAAATATTAGCAAAAAGATTACAGAAAATCATCCCCTTGATAATACACTATGACCAAGTGGGATTTATAGCAGGAATGCAGGGCTGGTTCAATATTAGGAAAACTATTAGCATAATTGACTATATCAATAACCAAATTAACAAAAACCATACGATCATCTCAATTGATGAAGAAAAAGCATTTGATGAAATCCAACATCCATTCCTACTAAAAACACTTGAGAGTATAGGAATAAATGGACTTTTCCTTAAAATTGTCAGGACGCATATCTTTAAAATCATCAGTAAGCATCATATGTAATGGGGATAAACTGGAACCTTTCCCAGTAAGATCAGGAGTGAAACAAAATTGTCCACTATCACCATTATTATTCAATATTGTATTAGAAATGCTAGTCTCCGCAATAAGAGTCGAGAAAGAGATTAAAGGAATTAGAATAGATAATAAGGAAACCAAATTATCACTCTTTGCAGATGATGTGATGGTATACTTAGAGAACCCCAGAGATTCTACTAAAAAGCTATTAGAAACAATTCACAACTTTAGCAAAGTTGCAGGATACAAAATAAATCCCCATAAATTCTCAGCACTTTTATACATCACCAACAAAATCCAAGAGCAAGAGATACAAAGAGAAATTCCATTCAAAATAATTGTCGACAGCATAAAATATTTGGGAATCTGTCTACCAAAGGAAAGTCAGGAATTATATGAGCAAAATTACAAAACACTCTCCACACAAATAAAGTCAGATTTAAATAATTAGAAAAATATTAAGTGCTCTTGGATAGGCTGACTGAATATAATAAAGATGACAATACTTCCTAAACTAATCTGTTTATTTTGTGTCACTCCAATCAGACTCCCAAGAAACTATTTTAATGACTTAGAAAAAATAACAACAAAATTCATATGGAAGAACCAAAGATTGAGAATTTCAATGGAATTAATGAAAAAAAAAATCAAATGAAGGTGGCCTAGTTGTACCTGATCTAAAACTATATTATAAAGCTGCAGTCACCAAAACCATTTGGTATTGGCTAAGAAATAGATAAGTTGATCAGTGGAAGAGGTTAGGTTCACAAGAAAAATAGTCAATAACTATAACAATCTAGTGTTTCCCAAAGATCCCAACTTTGGGGATAAGAATTCATTATTTGACAAAAACTGCTGGGAAAACTGGAAATTAGTATGGCAGAAATTAGGCATGGACCCACACATAACAGCATATACCAAGATAAAATCAAAATGGGTCCATGATTTAGGTATAAAGAATGAGATCATAAATAAATTAGAGCAACATAGGATAGTTTACCTCTCAGACTTGTGGAGGAGGAAGAAATTTGTGACCAAAGCAGAACTTTGATTACATGAAATTAAAAAGCCTTTGTACAAACAAAACTAATACAAACATAATTACAAGAGAAGCAACAAACTGGGAAAACACCTTCACAATTAAAGGTTCTGATAAAGGCCTCATTTCTAAAATATATAGAGAATTGACTCAAATTTATAAGAAATCAAGCCATTCTCCAATTGATATGAACAAAAGGATAATTGGATCAATTGGAGAATGGTTGGGTAAATTGTGACATATGAATGTTATGGAATATTATTATTCTGTAAGAAATGATCAGCAAGATGAAGACAGAGAGGCTTGGAAAGACTTACACGAACTAATGCTGAATGAAATGAGCAGAACCAGAAGATCATTATACACTTCAACATCAATATTGTATGAGGATGTATTCTGATGGAAATGAATATCTTCGACAAAGAGAAGATCTAATTCAATTCCAATTAATCAATGATGGACTGAATCAGCTACACCCAGAGAAGGAGCATAAACTGCTTGCATTTTTGTTTTCTTGCCAAGTTATTTTTATGTTTTGAATCCAATTGTTTCTGTGAAACAAGAGAATTGTTAAGTTCTCCACACATATATTGTATCTAGGATATACTATAACATATTTAACATATATAAGACTGCTTGCCATCTAGGGGAGAGAGTGGAGGGAGGGAAGGAAAAAATCAGAACAGAAGTGAGTGCAAGAAATAATGGTGTAAAAAATTATCCATGCATATGTACTGTCAATAAAAAGTTAAAATTATTTTAAAAAATACAA
The DNA here is from genome assembly GCF_016432865.1 of Antechinus flavipes. NCBI lineage: Eukaryota > Metazoa > Chordata > Mammalia > Dasyuromorphia > Dasyuridae > Antechinus > Antechinus flavipes. Next base: position 21,682,968 of record NC_067400.1, read on the forward strand.
TTGGAACTGATTTGGATCATCTCATTGTTGAAGAGAGCCACTTCTATCAGATTTGATAATCATATATTATTGTTGTTGAAATGTATAATAATCTCATAGTTCTGCTCATTTCATTTAGCAATAATTCATGTAAGTCTCTCCAGATCTCTCTGAAATCAACCTGCTAGTTATTCTTACAGGACAATAATATTCATCAACATTCATATACCATAATTTATTCAGCCATTCTCCAATTGATGGGCATCCATTCAGTTTCTAATTTCTTGCCACTACAAAAAGGGCTGCCACAAACATTTTTGTCCATGTGGGTCTCTTTTCCTCCTTTAATATTTCTTTGGGATTTAATCGCAGTAGAAATACTGCTGGGTTAAAGGGTATGGACAGTTTGATAACGTTTTGAGCATAGTTCCAAATTGCTCTCCAGGATGGTTGGATCCATTCACAATATATCAGGGTTCCAGTTTTCCCACAACCCCTCCAAAATTCATCATTATCTTTTATTGTCACCTTAGCCAATGTGAGAGGTATGTCATGGTATCTCAGAGTTATTTTATGCATTTCTTTGATCAATAGTGATTTGGAGCACCTTTTTATATCATTAGTGATGATTTCAATTTTTTTCATCTAAAAATTGTTCACATCCTTTGGCTATCTACCAGAGAATAGTTTGAATTCTTATAAATTTGTGTCGATTCTCTATATATTTTAGAAATGAGGTCTTTATAACAACCTTTGAAAGTAAAAATGTTTCCCACTTTATTGCTTTCTTTCTAATTTTGTCTGCATTAGTTTTTTTGGTATGAAACCTTTTTAATTTAATATAATCAAAATTATCTATTTTGTGATCAATAATGATCTCTACTTCTTCTTTGATCACCAATTCCTTCCTCTTCCACAGATCTAAGGTAAACTATCCTATGTTTTTCGAATTTTTTATATCATTATTTATGTCTAGATCATACACCTATTTTGACCTTATCTTGGTATATGGTGTTAGGTATGGGTTAATGCCTAGTTTCTACCATACTAGTTTCCAATTTTACCATCAGTTTTTATCAGATAGTGAGTTCTTATCCCAAAAGTTGGGGTTTTTGATTTTGTCAAACACTAGATTGTTATAGTCATTGACTATTTTGTTCTCTGAACCCAACCTGTAATGACCGTGTTTTTAAAATCAGCCGGAGTCAGGAATTCAGGTTAAGGAAAAAATCTTCAATCTTTATTGAAGTGAAGAGGTGAATAAGGATTGCGATAGCAATATGGGCAGCTGCGACAGGAAGCCAGCTAACAGAGGAGGATCTGAGCTTAAAAACCATTGCAATCGCAATGCAATCAGTCTCTCCTCCCCCTTCTTTTTCCATTCCCCTGTCTCCACCCACCAAAATCGTTATTTCCTATACAACACATCAGGACTTGCACAAAGAGTGGGTGGGGGGCCATTCTTTCTCCAAGCTTATATATTAATAGAGTATGATCCAATTACATTTAGCCTCATGTGCTCGGGACCTCAGTGCATCAACTTGAGCCTCAGCCCATTACACCAACCTATTCCTCTAATCAACTACTCTATTTCTTAACCAATAACAAATGGTTTTGATGACCACTCCTTTATAATTCAATTTTGGATTTGGTACAGCCACGCCACCTCCATTTGTTTATATTTCATTAATTTCCTTGAAATTCTTGAACTTTCATTCTTCCAAATGAATTTTGTTGTTATTTTTTCTAGGTCAGTAAAATAGTTTCTGGGGAGTTTGATAGAGCAATAAATAAATAGATTATTTTAGGGAGTATTGTCATCTTTATTATATTTGCTCAACCTATCCAAGAGCACTTGATATTTTTCCAGTGGTTTAGATATGCCTTTATTTGTGTGGAAAGTGTTTTATAATTCTGCTCAAATAGTTCGTGACTTTCCCTTGGCAGGCATATTCCCCAAAATTTTATACTATCAACATTTATCTTAAATAGAATTTCTCTTTGTATCTCTTGTTAGTGGATTTTGTTAGTGATATATAAAAATGCCGATGATGTATGTGGATTTATTTTGTATCCTGCAACTTTGCTATAGTTGTGGATTATTTCTAATAGTCTTTTAATTCATTCTCTGGGGTTTTCTAAGTTTACACCATCATATCATCTGCAAAAAGTGATAATTTGGTTTCCTCTTTCCCTACTGTAATTTCTTTAATCTCTTTTTCTTCTCTTATTGCCAAAGCTAGCATTTCGAATTCAATGGTGAATAATAATGTTGATAGTGGGCAACCTTATTTTACCCCTGATTTTATTGGGAATGGTTCTAGTTTATCCCCATTACATATGATGCTTACTGATGATTTTAAATAGATGCTACTGATTATTTTAAGGAAAAGCCCATTCATTCCTGTACTCTTTAGCATTTTTAATAGGAATGGGTGTTGGATTTTATCAAATGCTTTTTCTGCATCTATTGAGATAATCATATGGTTTTTGTTAATTTAATTATTGACATAGTCAATTATGCTAATACTTTTCCTAATATTGAACCAGGTCTGCATTCTTGATTCAAATCCTACTTGGTCATGGTATATTATCTGGGGGATGATTTTCTGTAATCTCTTTGCTAATATTTTATTTAAGTTTCTTGCATCAATATTCATTAGGGAAATTGGTCTATAATTTTCTTTCTGTTTCAACCTACCTCATTTATGGTACCTATCAGTACCATATCTGTATAATAAAAGTTATTTGGTAGGAGTCCTTCATTCCCTATTTTTCAAATAATTTATATAATATTGGAATTAATTGTTCTTTAAATGTTTGGTAGAGATCACATGTAAATTTATCTGGTCCTGGGGATTTTTTTTTCAGAGAGTTGATTAATAGCTTGTTCTATTTCTTTTTCTAAAACAGGACTATTTAAGCAATTTAAGTCCTCCTCTGCTAATCTGGGCACTCTATATTTTTATAGATATTTCTCCATTTTATTTAGGTTATCAAATTTATTGGCATAACATTTGGCAAAGTAACTCCTAATCATTGCTCTAATTTCCTCTACATTGGTGGAAAGTTCTCCCTTTTCATTTTTATGACTAACAATTTTATTTTCCTCTTTCCTTTTTCTAATCAAATTTATTAAAGATTTATCTATTTTTTTTCATAAAACCAACTCAGTTTTATTTATTAATTTAATAGGCTTTTTTTTTTCTTTCATTTATATTAATCTCTCCTTTTATTTTTAGAATTTCAAGTTTGGTGTTTGGGGGGTTTAAACTTGTTCTTTTTCTAGCTTTTTTTAGTTGCAAGCCCAATTCATTGATCTTCTCTTTCTCTATTTTATGCAAGTAAGCATCTAGAGATATAAAATTTCCCCTTATTCCTGCTTTGGCTGCATCCCACAAATTTTAGTATGTTGTCTCATTATTGTCATTCTCTTGGATAAAATTATTAATTGTGTTTATTATTTGCTGTTTCACTCATTCATTCTTTAGGATGAGATTACTTAATTTCCTATTACTTTTTGATCTATTTTTCCCTGGCTTTTTATTAAATGTACTTTTATTGTAATCTGAAAAAAAAAAGCATTTACTATTTCTGCCTTTCTGCATTTGATTTTGAGGTCTTTATGTCCTAATATATGGTCAATTTTTGTATAGGTTCCATGAAGTACTGAGAAGAAAGTATTCTCCTTTCTTTCTATATTCAATTTTCTCCAAAGATCTATCATACCTAACTTTTCTAGTATTTTATTTACCTCTTTAACTTCTTTCTTATTTATTTTGTGGTTTGATTTATTTCGTTCTGAGAGAGCAAGGGTGAGATCTCCCTCTAGTATAGTTTTGCCATCTATTTCTTCTTTCAGCTCTTTTAACTTCTCCTCTAGGAATTTGGATGCTATACCATTTAGTGCATATATATTTAGTATGATATTGCTTCATTATTTATAGTACCCTTTAGTAAAATATAGTTTCTGATTTTTCTTATCCAGCAAGATAATTGTATAAATGTTCAAATATATTGGATTTTACATATATTTTAACATGTATAGCATATATTGGATTGTTTGACATTTGGAGTTGGCATTGGGGGAAGGAGGGGAAATTTGGAAAACAAGGCTATGCAAAGGTCAATGTGGAAAAATGATCTGTCCATTCATTTTAAAATAAAAACTTAAAAAGGATGAAAAAGTAAAAAAAATGTAATTAAACCATGGAAATTTTCTATTGTCACAGAAAAGATAAAAGCAAAGTGGAGAACAATGCCAAAATATCTATGGGCAAAACTCTCAAAGGAAAAAAATGGTCTTGATCCCAGAAAAAAACTTCAAAAAGGAGCTTAAAATCATATGAGAGAGGGAGAAGAAAAGTGAAGAAAAGATATAAGAATGATTCAAAAAAACATGAAAAAAGAATCACCAGCCTAGAAAAAGAAATCAACTGTTTAAAAATTAAAATTGGCAAAGTGGAAAGAGAGATACAAAAATCCAATACAAAAAAAAAAAAAAAACTCTTTAAAAGGTACAATCTATCAAATGCAAAATGAAAATATAAAAGCAAGCTAAGAAAATCCTGAAAAGTTAAAATTCAGGCAAGCTAATAACTCAACATCAAGAATTAACCAAACAAATTCAAAAGAATGGTAAAAAGAAGTAAACATTAAATACTTCATTAAAAATACAACTGACCTGGAAAATGGATTCAGAAGAGACAATATCAAAATCATTTTCCTATTTGAAAGCCATAATCAAAAGCAGTACCCAAATAACATCTTTTAAGAAATTATTAAGGAAAACTACTCTGATATGCTGGAATTGGAGTGTAAAATAGTCATTGAAAGAATCCATTCATCACCTCAGGAAAAAGACACTAAAATTACAACTCCAAAGAACGTGATAGATGCAGAACTATTGGGGTCAAGAGGAAAAAATACCGTAAGAGGCCAGAAAAAAAACTAAAATATTGGGGAGCCACAATCACTATTACAAAGGACTTTGGAAAAAAAATTAAACAAACCTACAAGACTTATAGAAACTAATGCAATATGAAATAAGCAGAAGCAGGAAAACATTATAGACAATATCAGCAACATTATGATGATTAACTATGGGATTCAGCATTATCAGAAATACAATGACCCAAGACAAGTACAAAGGACTCATAAAGGGAAATACTAGCTACATCCAGGTAAGGAACTGATGGACTCTGAATTACAAATCAATGCATTATTGTTTAAAACATTTTTTTACGTTTTTTTCTTTTGATCTGTTTTGTCTTTCATAATTGTGCCTAGAATGGAAATATGTTCTGCATGATAGCACAAGTATAACATATTAAATTGCTTACCATTTTAGGAAGGAAAGAAGGAAAGAAGAGGAGAAAACACCAGAATTCAAAATACTGTAAAACTAAATGCTAAAAAATATCTTCACATGTAATTGGGGAAAAATAGCATTTGAAAAAAATGCTCTTAAGAAAAAGTGTACAGGGTTAGTGAATAGCTAATCTGGGTGAGTAATGTATTCTATAGCCATGGCACAGTGATTGAATCCAAACCTTTGGCCTCATTATCAAGTTCTAACCAGTTTAGTAAAGCAGTCAGAGATGAATAAAAACAGTAGGGGAGCAACGATCTCAGGAAGGACTTTTTTTTAGTCTTAGCAATGAGGAGGACAGATGGGTGGCAAGCTGGGGACTTTATCTGAAAAAAGACCTTTGAGACTTTTCACTTCTATGTGTGTTATCTGCAAAGATTTTCCCTGAGGGGAGACCTTCCTGCCTGAGTTTTGACCACCAGGGATCAGCCATTGCTGACAACAGCTAGTTATTATTAGTTCTGCCCACACATGGAGCATTGTAACACAAAGAGGTTAATAGGTGCCCATGCAGAGCTCTGGGAGAAGCAGCCAGGTTTCAAAGTTGATCATGGTGCTTGGGGGTAATGGTTTGAGAGGAAACTGCTGAATTAAAAAGATTAGATGCTGGCACTACAAAATCGTTCCTTAATATACATGTGATTAGGCTCCAGGTGGCCCTGGACTTGGGTTGATTCAGTTAATGTTCCCTTGGCTAGAAAAGGATAAAATCTTAACTGGCTGTAAAGAGTTGTATTAAGTACTAGTTGGCAACTCTTGGCCAAAGGGTTGGCATCCTAACTTATATTTTGTGAAGAGCAGCTGCCAAAACAGAGACATTATTCTGACAGAAAAAGTAATTTTAAACTCATAGTTTAATTCGAAGACCACTCCTTTGCTTTATCAGTCTCACCATGAAGGCCCCATGCATTATCCTAAAAGTACTCCAATTTTGGCACTATCCATTACATACTGATGCTCAGTAAACAGAATTGCTCCAGTGAGAACTCAACAAGGAAATGCAGTGAAAGATTTCATTGTATCCCTCATTGCAGTCTACTTTCCAACTAGTTTGGGAGCTTGATTATATTATCTTCCATTCATGGCTTACCTAGCCTCTAAATGGGAATTTTTAGTATAATAATGATATAGTGTTCATCTATGAATCAGAAGCTTAAAAAAAAAAACTGGACTAGTTAAGTGATGATGTTGATGATGATTAATATTTTCATTATGTTTGAGGTTTAATTTTTTCCAACTGCTAATTGTTTTAATGATGAAAAACTGAAAAACACTACATTTTTTTTTTTATCTGCAGGGTTCTGAGTACATACTTAAAAGTGACATGCTGTATAATGAATAGTGATTTATATCCTTTGGTATTTTAAGAGGCTAAGCTTTTTGTAATGCTTCCCTTCTTCAGAAAGTCAAAAATTTTGTTCTGTAGTGGGCTAATGCAGCTTACTAATTCTATAAATTTTTGTGATGGGGACATAGTAAACAGACTCATGAATCTGGAACTCTTGCAAATCTGAATTTGATTCTAATTTCATATGTTTATCAACTGGATAGTTATAGGAAAATAACATTGTTTTCTTCAGATTGATTTTATTCATGTATAAATTGAAATTTCCAAAATCTACAACTCTTAATTCATGGCCTTATATGAGAATAAAATGAAATAATGAATAAAATACGTCATGAAACAGTGATTATTGTTATTATTTTTTCTTAAGTTGATTTTTCAGTTTAACCTAGTAAATAATTAGAACTACTTTATTTTATTCATTTATTTTTTATTTCCTTTATTTCTGCTTGCTTCTCCTCCTATTTTTAATCACTCAGAATAAGATTTACAATATATTAATTTTCAAAAGCTGATTTCCAGAAATCTATAGTTTGTAAACAATCACTTTCTATGTTTACATTGAGAATTCACATAAAAGCTGAAATTTTATATTAAGATGATAGAAGTCAAGTCAACAACTGCAACAGTGAGTTGCTAAGCCACCAGAAAAATGCAAACTGTTCTAGGATAAAACCAGTCAAGCCACTGAATCCCTAAAATGTGTAAAAATTAGATCACTATATCATGATGTTGCCCTGAACTGAGTTATCTTGAGGTTTATATATACATCATTGACTTGTCTTGAACCAAATAATTTTTGGCTAAAATTATATATCATAACCATATGTATATACAAAAAGATTAAAGAAAATATTTTGTCATAAATATATTTTCATAAGCAATTTGGAACTACCAGTTTTTTTAATTTTTCTGTAATTCAAATATCATCCCTTTAATTGTGATGATTAGAATCAACAAAATAATAATATGCTACCTAGTCTTACAGTTGCATTTTATCCTGATGACATTGTTCATAGCAAAAAAAAAAAAAAAAAAAAAAAAAACAATCAACAAATGTGGGATTTCACATTGTCTCTACTTTCTAAACAAATGTTCTATTATTGAGATTTGATGAATATTAAAGTATTTATAAAAATCTTAATGTTCTGTTCTAATATTTTTATCAAACCCATCATCAATACATGCAGAGATAATTACTCTAAGAATATTACAAATCAAAAAAGATGATATATGCACCAACATTTATTGATGCTACTTTTAATTTCTGATGTTATTCTATTTGTTCATTTGAAATATTTCCCTTATTTAATATATTCTTAAAACTGCTGAATTAAAAGATATTGTAATGATCATTATTTCTACATGTTTCAATGTACAGAGATTGAAACAGGCTCAGAAAGGGAAAGCAACCACTAGTTTTTCAACAGCACCCAGGCAGAAATTCAGGTTGTCCAATTTCTAATCCAGATGGCTATACATTTTAAACTGCAGTGGGTGAACTCAGGCTGAAACAGCCTGCTTTTCTTTATTGCTGTTGTTATTGTTTTAATACACTTACAAGAATTTGTCATTATTTGGTAAAGATTGATAGACACAAAAAATAAATTATTTTTAAATAAGTTAAAAATAAAGAAGAAAAGATTGGACATCAATTAAGTATATGCTTAAGGCAAGATACATAATAGTTCTAATTTAGATGCCAACAAACCTTGTAATTAGATTGTAAAGGTTTCCCTTAATTGGTCAGTTTTCTCTATTGAACTAAGTCAGTATATGTTAGTTTATTTGCATTCTAATTAATAACTTTGGTTTAGACCTGAAAGAGGAGTTAATGTTTTTCCTGACACCATGCATGGCTTCCATTCCCTTAAAAGAACAGGTGATTTCAATCCAGCAACCAAATTAAATATATATTTAATTCAGAAAACAACAAAACATATATTAATGGATGTTTGTTAAAATTAATTGATAACACAAAAATATTAAAATCCTCAGATGTCAAATAGTTGATTCTTATAATGAAAGGGGATTTGCAATTACATAAGAAAACTGGGCCTGTATGGAACAAAATAATCTAGAGATGTGAGTTCTTTACATATTCCATTCTGGTTGTGTATTATTTTGAAAAGCAAAATTCTTTGAGCATTCAGTGACTTCATCATTTCAAGCATTGGAATGATGTCCTAAGTGATGTTATTATGTTAAAAGAAACAAATTGTTTTTAAAGGTAAATTTACCATGTGTCTTGTACCCTGTTAAGCACTAGGGTATACAATTTAGGACATTCCCTGACCTCACTGAGATGGTTTCTAGTGGAGGGAAATAACATATTTATTCCAAAATGGAGAAGATTTGAGGGCAGCATGGGGTATATTTTAGTCTGAAAATTTGATGCATTGGTGAGTAGAGTCACAGAGGAGCAAATTGGCACATCCTTTTGCAGAGCAGTAGTTGGACTGAATTGATTGGCTCCAGAATTGGAAAGGTAGTGATTACACAAATAGTAGAAAGACTATGTTGGCTAGGGAGCAGGATAAAGTATGGCTTGAGCATAAATAATACAATCTATCCCAACAGGCCTAACCATTTGGTATGGCAAGACTCCAAATGTAGAATTCCATCGATGAAGGGGCTAGATCTTTAGGAAATAGTTTCTCTCTATAGCCTCAGAGTAGGTAGGAAGAAGTTGAACAGATATCAAAGAAGATCTAAGGAGAACATAGCTTTCCTCCTCCATTTCCCTTTTTTTTGTAGATGTGGAATTTCCCTTTGAAACTTGGTATATATATTACCAGATTGTGTCTGTCTGTTTTGCTGAATTAAAATATGATTTCTATGATTTGTTGTTGCTGTTTGAATGAGGTTTTGATCAAAAATCCAAAAAGGTGACAGGTGAAAATGAATGGTATAGAGAAAGGGACAAGGGTCATACTTTAAGAAAGGAGAAGAAATAGTCAAATGCAGATCTCTTTTGATATACAATAAACTTTGTATTGCAGTGGATGAAGTAAGGCTAAAAGCTGTTTTTTTTTCCAAACCCTCTACAAGATTTCATCATTATTTGATAAATATTAATAGAGGTAAAATATAAATTATTTTTTAAATAAGCTTAACAAATAAAGAGTAAAAAATCGTTATCAATTAGTTATTGTATAGCTTTATATAATTATATGACATTAAATAAAAACTTACATGAAATAAATTATATATTACATTATATAACTATGTATATGAAACACAAATGGGTGTTTTAGTGACTAAGGAGAGTGCTGCTGGACAGTGAACTACAGTTGCTGCTATGCTATGTAATCATTTCAAGTGTTATGTTAAAAGGGACAACTCAGGGAGAACAGAAAGAGGACCAGGACAAAAAGGAGTGACAAAACAAACTCAAACTTTTTAAAAGGAGCTTTGTGTAGGGTCAAATTTTCACTTTTTATAGCCCTAGGGGCACAATTTTAGAAATAATTTCCCTGAAACTTTCTCCTGTGGTTTCTCTCTGATTTCATCTTTTAAGGTGCTCTGGATCCCCCAGACAGCTGGGGGATCCAATTTTTGATTTCTCAGGGCTCTGATAACTATAAAATAGCAAGACGCTGATAAAGTTAGGCTAAGAAAGAGAACAAAGGGAAACAATTTATGTCTGACCAGAAAAGAACAGAGGGTGGAAAAATGACAAAAAACATAAACAAACAAATAAAAACAAATTAAGACTTCTCAAACAATATGAAAATCATTGTCAAAAAGAAAAAAAAAAGCATAGGGCTCAGTTCTAGCTTTGGAAGCATACTACTGAGAGGGGATTAGATGATTGGGGGAGGCAAATTAAAAAGGCTATAGCCTCACATTTCCCTAACAGGTAGCCTATTTTCACTAACTTAAGACCTTGAAGTTCCAGACTGACAGACCTAATAATTCCTGTGTGGCATCAGAAAACACTTGCTGAAATGGATCAGTTTTTTTTTTTTTTTTTTTTTTTTTGTTTTGTTTTTTGAATTTGGGAAATTTTTATGCTTTTAACCTACTTTACTTCAAGGGATTTTCTTGGTCTGTTTTACAGACATTATTTAGGTAACTTCAAATTTAGCATAGAAGCTATCTTCTACCCTCAACACACTATTGGTTAAAAAGAATCAAGAGGAAAAATATATATTTAGCAGACATTTATTGAACATCTGTTCAAGACTTTATTTTATCAAACAATTGTTAAATATAAAACCAAATTAATAGCATGTATTCTGTCCAGAATTTATAATTTTTGCAAAAGACTGTACTATAGATCCAGTTCAATTATATCTCTAATCTTTCTTTGATATGTAAAGTGTCAGCATTTATGGTAGCCAAATATGAAAAGTATTTACTTCCCCAAAGCATCTTTTCCCTCAAACTTCATGGTACCTCTGTCTTTCTTGCCTTAAAATTCATTGATTCCATGGTGCTTTCCTCTGAAACCCTTTTAAAACCTACTACACAGCTAATCGTGTCTTCATTTCTCTCTTAATTCCAGTTGACTCTCTGGACTTCTTCACCTTAGCTCTCCATGAACATCTTCTTCCTACCCTCCAACCCAGTCCCTAGTCTTTGAATCTTATTTTGTGTGTCTTCCCCCAGAAGGTAGTGAGCATCTTTCTTACTGGTAGTATTTATATTCCCAGTGCTTAGCATGTGCCTGGAACTTATGAAGGACTTATAAAATCTTGCTGATTCGACTTAACAGATATTCTACAATGATAAATAGCATTTCTCAGCATATGGATTTTAGTCTTAAGACTTTGGATTAATTTATGTGGAATGATAGTAGCTAAAGCACCCAGGTTAGAATCAGGAAAGATTCACATGGCTTCTTCAAATCTGATGAGATTCTAGACAAGTCACTTATCCCTATTTGCCTTTATTCCTTGTCTAGAAAAACCCAAATGGGGTCATGAAGAGTTAGACACAAATGAAAAATGACTGAACAACCACAACATTAAGTTTATAATAAGATTAAGTTCATAAAAATATAAATGTAAAAATAATGAATTTATCTGTGGTGACCCCCTCTAATTTCTCAGTCTACTTTATATATACCTCACTTGCATGGGAAAAGATGAGGCTGTTTAGACAGCTTGATGGAATAAGGAACTCTCAGCTTAATTTGAAATACAGTCTCATCATTAGTCATCTCCTCCTTTTCTGGTATACCCTGTGTTTGATCTCTGGAGCACTGCAAACACAGATCTCTCCCTGGACCCACACAGGTACCTGACTATGTCCCAAACTCAATACACAAAAGATACATGGGAAGAAAACTTAGGATTTAATACTGATGCACCAAATCTCATAAAACATAAGGTTTGGTTTCTAATATAGAAAATAGTTTGATCCAAGAGAGGGGAGGAAACTCTATTCACTAAACCTATCTTCTCTAACTATCTTGCCAGACCATACAGAAAAATAGGTCATGAAAACATATTTATATAACTTTTTAAGGTTTCCAAAGAATTTCTTTTATATTATTTCATTTGTTATTCATAAAAATCTAGTGAGCTAGGTGTTATTATTATTATTCATATTTTACACTCAAAGTTCTTAAGGCACAGATTTAATAACTATTTCAGGGTCACTTAGCAAGTTTCTGAGAAGAGAATTTTAAACTTAGATCTCAGGATCATAACTTTATAGACTCAGACCTTGAAAGGTCTTCTGAGGTTATTCACTCTGATTTTTCGTTCATTTCATTTTGCAGAGAAGCAAAATAAAGCATATAAGGTATAACTGACTTGCCCAGGGCCATGTGGCTAACAATGTCTGATGCAGGTATTTCTGATTCAAGTCACAGCACTCTATATCAAGAAGTCTCTCTTTGAGTACTGGTGTCGGGTCAGGATTATTACTGCCATCAAACTTCTGACTGATTAGTAGTATAATTTCTATGTTAGTTGTACAATAAAACAGCACTTAAATAATATTTATGTAGTACTTCTAGTTTGAAAATCACTTTACATACTGTATGAATCCTTTTCATGTCTTTCAAGACACTATAAGGAAGATACTATAAGCATTGAAATTCCTATTTTATTGATGAATAAAATTGAATGTTACTGTTCAGGGACTTGCTCATTATTACATTTCTTAAAGATATCCTGGATACTTATGTTTATTGGTAAACAAGGTAGATCACCTCAGCTCTGTACTTTTTCATTTGGGACATAAAGTCCATATCTTCTGGAAAGTGCCCAGACTTGGTTTCTTAGGCTAAATCTAATGCCATAAATTCCCAAGTCCTTAATCTACCCAAGTTGCATGGAGCACTCTAGCTAGGCTATATAGAAAAATCATACTTGTTTATAACTATTCCATTTTCATGTTCAAAAGCTCTTAAATTCTTTTGTCTGATCATAACAATGTATCTTTCTAGTTCCCTTAGTTATCTTTTATCTTCACCTGATCTCAAGACCTTATTGTTCTTGTTACATTGTCTTCCCTCTGTAACCTTGGCCCTCTTAGTGAACCAGCTTAACTTTTAATTATTTTCTACTTTTGAATCTCTTGTTCCAATATCCCATTACTAAATATGCCTTCCCAACCCACAAACCTCAATTGCTCTCACCATCTGTTTGCTTTGCTAACATTCGGATGTACCTTAATCGAGCTGGAAGAATTCATGAAGCCATACTGATTATATCAACCACAAATTTATGCTCCCTAATGGCTTTGTGATTTTGTAAAGCTCTATTTATCTGCACTTAAATAGGAACAAAAGGTAATTGAGGGTTGGTGTTTGGCAAGGTGTGATCAGTGATGGCATATGGGCCTGAAATTTTTCTTTTCTATAATCGATACTTTATCCCACTCACTAAAATGGCTGTTCCAAATCTTCTTTTCTCTAGCCCCCAAATCTCCTTCATTTAAATCCAATTCACTTGCAAATAATAGCATTACCTTCCTGATGTCATGGGTCCTCCTTGAGAATGAAAGACAAGCAAGTTGGAAGTAGTAATAACTGCCCCACTGGGGATCCAACTGGCCAATTCAAGTTCTGTAACACAATTTCTTTCCTTCTTCCTTCAATGCTTCCTTTCTTCCTTTCTTCTCTCTTTCGCTCCCTCCATCTTCTGCCTCTGTCTACAATGGAAATCATACCCTTACCTATTGGTGCTCTGTCCAAAGAAATATAGGTTTTGATTGCTAAAACTTCATGTGATATTTTGTGGTTTATAAGCAATACTTCTTTCTTAAGGCCCATGCATTAAACCTAAATTACTCTGGTTCTTATTGATTGATCAAAAGTATATTCCAGCCTCACTTGGTCATTGATTGGGCCCAGATGACTCAAAGTAAGTATAAATAACTTTTTTTTTTTTTTCTTGAGAGTCTTCCCCTCCCAGATGAATTTTTTAGGACTAGGTAGAAGAGGTTCTTTGAAGGCCAAATAAGTTGCATTTTACTCTTTCCCAGTAATCTCCGGTCTTCTTAAATATGTGGAGAGTATCTAGTTCATTGAAAAAAGTTATAACCCTCAATGATGGTGTTTCAAGCAATTACAGGGAGTTATACATTTAGGCACTAACAGAATAACTTTTTCATAGAAAAAAAATAAACTACATGATTGTAATTCTCTAAAGGTCTATCACATTTAAATTTCATGAAATCAAATCAATTCTTTGACTTCTTTCTTATTTATTTTAAGGTTTATCTAGCTCTGATAGGGGAGAGTTGGAGTTTCCCATTGTTGTTGTTTATTGTTCTGTCATTTCAGTCATATCCAATTCTTTGTGAAAGCATTTGGGGTTTTCTTGGCAAAAATATTGAAGTGGTTTGCCCTCTCATTTTGCACATGAAGAAACTGAGGCAAACAGGATTAAGTGACTTACCAAGGGTAACATAGCCAACAAATGTCTGAGACCATATTGACTCTGCACCTGGACTTCTATCCACTGAGTCATCTAGTTGCCTAATTAATGTTTCTCCACTATAATATTTAATATCTATTTCTTCCTGTAATTCATTTAACTTTTCCTTTAAGAATATTGTGTTTGCCTTTTGATGTACATATCTTTATAATAGATATTACTTTGTTGTTTATGGTGCCTTTTAACAAGACATAATTTCCCTGCTTAGAGATTTCATTAGATCAATTATTATTTTTTCTTTGTCTGATATCATTTTTTTCTTCAACCAAAGCATGATAGATTTTGCTCCATTCCCTTAGTTTAACTCTGTCTGTATCTCTATTTCAAGTGAAATTAAGAAAATATTGTTGGATTATGGGTTCTCATCTATTTTACTATCTGCTTCTGTCTTATTAGTGAGTTAATTATATTTATAGTTATAAATACTCATTGTACCTTCCCTCCTTCCAATTTTCTTTTGCTTATCCTTCTCTTTTTTATTCTTATTTTTTTTTCTCATCCCTTTTTCTTCCTACTTCCCTGCTGAGTAAAATAAATTTATATTATCATGTCTGAATGTATTTAGTTAGTGAGAGTCAGAGTGGTTTTTTTTTTTCTCTCTTTAAATCAATTTAGCTGTGAATGAGGTTCAAGCATTGCTTACTCCAGCCTCTTAACATTTCTCCCAGCACTGCAAAAATTCTTCCTTGATGCCTCTTCTTTGTGAGATAATTTTACCTATTATTCTCTCCCTTACCCATTTTTTCAGGTCTTCCCTCTTTGCTGTATATGTATGTATATATATATTTACAACATCCTAAAATAATTGACTTACTCCCAAACCTTCTTTTACAAAGATTTATTCTAACTGCTCTGATATAATTGGAATTGAAAAAGTTTATCCCTGGAAACATTGGTAGAGCTACAAAAAATTCTCTGAGCATCCACAAAATTTGAGGAACCAGATTTCTTGGCAGGATGAGAAGATGGAATAAAGACCTGTTAAGGTTGGATAAATATTATATATTTATTATTTTCTTATGAGTAATTCTTCCTATGCAAATTTCCAATCCTGCTTAGACACATCAGTAATTAGACTTGGAAAGGATCTTAATGATCAACTTTGATTCTAATCATTTAATTTTACAGATGAGAAAACTGAGGTACAAAGATGTTCAGTCATTTGAACAAGTCCAGTCAGAGCCAGAACATAAATATGAATCTAGGATTCCAAATTCTTATTCTTATAGAGGGCCACAGAGAATGAGAAAACTCTGGGTGAGGTATAAGACCCTTCTGCCCAGAGGGAAGCTGCTGACATTGTCTGGATTGGCTCTCCATCTTCCCTAAGGGATCTTGGCCCTTCTGAGAAGTTAGGGGGCAGTGATAACCTGTGTTGTAATTAAAGCAGAGTGATATCATGTGCTAAAGAGTCATCTACACACAATAGCAAGTTGTTTATGTGTTCCCACATGTGCAGTATATAGTTAGTTCATGAACAGTGTTGCTTTGGTTACATAAAGATATTAGGGT
The DNA here is from genome assembly GCF_016432865.1 of Antechinus flavipes. Classification (NCBI taxonomy): domain Eukaryota; kingdom Metazoa; phylum Chordata; class Mammalia; order Dasyuromorphia; family Dasyuridae; genus Antechinus; species Antechinus flavipes. Next base: position 21,699,073 of record NC_067400.1, read on the forward strand.
ATATAAGGCTGAGAATTTGGACTAAATAGACATCATATTTGACTATCCATGTGAGTCCTGCCTCATCACTCTTCTTTGAAGACCAAAGACTCACTCTGGTACCAAGCTTTTCTAGAGAGCTAGTCTGGATACAACATATTCTAATGCTTTCCTTCCTTGAATAAAATTCTCAGAATTCTCTCTTTCCCTATATTTCATGAATCGGTCACTAAACAACTATGATTATGTAATTCCATGATTTACTGTGTCTACCTTGCTAAGTACACCCCTAAGCTCTAAGGAAGACAAAAAAATTACCTCTCAAAAGATCTTATCAACTTACCTGTTGTCTTTAAACTTGTTATAACGATATTTCACACCTTTCTAGCATCAAGAGAGGTAATTAAGTGTTTTGATTTAAAGGGATTCCAACTGCTTGCTGTTGAGAGAATAAAAGTAAGAAAAATGAATAAGTAGTATCTGTCCTCAGATTTCAAAGCAGATAGATTCCTGTGTAGATATAAAGGTCAACTGCATTTATTTTTTGCTATCAATTAAATAAAAGGCATTGCATTTATTTTCATGAATTCCTTCAGGGAAAAAACATCTCGATCAATTTCAATATCATTAAATATAAATTCCCACTTGTCAATGAGAGTTTCTATTTATTCTCAGTATATGAGAGGTTTAGGTTTTCATTGGCTTATTGCACATACCATTTGCTCATTCACCTACCATTTTTGCAATATTTGCTTGTGCATACAACAAAATGGGATACTTTCCCATATATTGTCCCATAACTTTTATGTCCTACTGAATTGTCCCACTTTTTCACTTAGAATTTCTCATTCCAGGCTTTTGACCTCAGAGAAGACCAGATAGGTTAACACTAGCTTTCATCTTCCTTATTCTGAACCTTTTAATCTTCTCTAACTCTTTCCAATATCCCTATTCCCATGAGCATGTTAGAAATGTTCTTCTTCTTGCCAGCATTAAGTTTAGTACAATGAGAATTTCTTCAAGTATTTATCTTCCCTTTCTTAAAAGGAAGCTCCTTTTAAAACCTCCTTTCAAAGCAATTGAGGATGAAAACAGAGAAACTATTTCATAAATATGAATGACAGTCTCAAATTGACAGTATTGTCAAGCATATCAAATAATTTAAAGTAAAAAAAAACTATTTTTAAAGCATATTTCAGGAAATTTGGAAACTAAAGGAGAAAATCATTCCAATTTAAATATAAATGATTTCTTAAATCTTGCCAATTTTCAAATATAGCAGCTATTATGACTGTGGAAATTACAATCCAATGCTTGTTATTAGACATAGGATGATAATATATACATAGTTAACATTTTATCAGTAAAGTTCATCAATTGGAAATAGGAAAAACACACTAAGGGGAATTGCTGAATGATGGGAATTTCTTCATTGATATCTATAAATATGGCTGACCCACCCTATCTGTTGATTAGAAAGGTTTTTAGGTCCATGTAACCAACACAATAGAGACTAGACATCATCTTTAAAAACTCTTCATAATAAATAGATTATGTGCTATAGCAATGTGTGGAAAGGTGAAGAACTTACAGATTAAGGACATATTGATCAGAGACTGTTAACTAAAGTAGATCAGGCCTATAGGCCCCAGTCACGTGATTTTAGATGAGACCTGGACTGCATTCCATTGTCCAAAGAAGGAATTAAGTGCTCGAAGCTGTATATCACCTTTTTCACTGCATTCCACTGACCAAATAGGGAGATAAAGGTTTATGTAACCAATCACAGCCTGTAAAGGGTGGGATTTTAGGGGTTCTTTGTCTGAAATGTATAAAAGTTGTAAGCATCTTCAGGTGAATGAGTCTCCTCCTGTGGATATCTTTGCTGTCTTTTCAGGCCCACAGGCCAGGACCGTCCACTTCTCAAGATTCTAATAAATTCTTTCTGTATATCATTTGGAGTAACTCCTGAGTAGTCAGTTTGGGTAAGTGCAATTGCCCCAAACAGCAAGAACAATTGCAACTGTCTGTCTAGGCTAAGACAACAAGAACTTTAATTGAACTAATAGTCTGAATTAATAGAGAAGGTAAATCTAATATTTAATACATTCACTTAGCACCTTTTCAAAGACCATATTCAGTGCTCTGTTAGCATAGCATATTGGACAAATAGGTTCGCATTGTGAAATTTCCACAGCAATTTCTTTTATGTTGATGTAGTTCCTAGTAATGTAGTTCTGCTTGTCACTCATTTGACCCTCCCCCTCACAGTATTCTGTGAAAAAATTTCAAAATGATTAAAATGTACTTGCTTTCTTCCTCTGACTTGTTTGAAACACATATACATTGCAATAGAAGTGGAGACCAAAAAAGGCAGAATACACACTGCCTGGGGCATAAGTTTAGCAATCATCCAAAGAAACAGCTTAGTGATAATATAAAGAAATGTTTAGCCAAAGAACTGAAAAAGAGAAGGGTATGATTTAGGAAGCCAGAGTAAGTGTAATGTTCTAACAGGCCTGCAGGAAAGGTGATCAGGATCCAACTGTTGAGAAACGAGAATTGAGGGTAAGAGAACCCCTTTGGTCGATGTTGATGTTACAGATCCCTTGCAAAAGAATTTCCAAACTCGAATTCTGTGGCAAAAGGGGATTTATTTGCACTAAGAAAGCATTTTGCTAAGAAGACAGCTTTCTTAGTGGGCCTCCTAAGTGGGTCTCTTTAGTGGGGAATTAGCAAAGATGCCTTTACTCTGAGAAGAAATTATCTTCATCTGACAGTAGGCAAAATCCTGTTAGGATTTAGCAAAGATTCAGGGTTCAGAGTCACCTTTTATTAGCCTTCTAAAGCTTGGGTCTTCAATTCAATTCAACATTGAATGAAATTACTGAACTGAGAATTTGAACCACTCAAAAGGATGTTGAATATGCTCCAAGCCAAGATTTCCAATTGAATGAGATTACTTATGAATGGGTGTGGTCCATCCCAGAGGCTGAGAGAGTTTGAGACTCAGTAATTCCCTTCCTTCCCCCACCCTAAGAGGTACATTAGGGTACCCCCCAAGAGAGACACAATTTACATCACAACTGGGACCAGTTCTAGCCACCCTCCCACCTTAGTCACTCAGGGTGGGGAACAAAGCCATAAAATGTGAATTTTTAAATGGGAAGAATCAAGTATATGCAGTGCCCAAGCAGAACTCTTCAATGTTTTTCTCCAAACGTTTTTAAAATGATACCTCAAAAAACAGGATCGCACACAAAATTTAGTAGCCCCCACATTAAATTAGTGTAGGGTTTGAAATATGACATTCCTGGGAAAGGAATTAGGAATATAAACAAGAATAATATATCTAGCAGAAATGAGTATAATTTTTCAAGGAATATATATATATATATACACACATATGTATATGTATATGTGTGTGTATGTATATATATATATGAGAGAGAGAAAAGATAAACATATAATAATCATGAGGGATTCAATAAAATTAAACATTATATAGCTATATAGGAAGATGATACATTTAACTTTTAAGAACTTTATTATATTTAGGGCAGTTTTACCACAAATATCTCTGATAATGGCCTTGTTTCTCAAATATATATGTGTAATGGAATGAAATTTACATATAAAAATGTGTCATTCCTCAATTGATAGTCAAGAGATAAGAGTATGAAGTTTTCAGTAGAAGAAATCAGTGCTATCCATAGTTAATATAAAAATGTTCTAAAGCATTGTTGTTTAGAGAAATACAAATTAAAACATTTTTGAGCTGACATCTCACACTTTGTAGAAATGACAAATTCTGAAGTGGATGAGGAGCAGTGGATACAATAATAAACTGTTGGTAAATTTGTAAAGTGGTCTGATAATCCTGAAGAACGCCTAGTAACTATGCTGAATGACATTTAAAACTATATATACCCTTTGAACAGTTAGCAATGATACTACTAGGTCTGCACACCAAAGAGATTAAAAAAAAAAAAAGGATAAGACCTATATGAACAAAAATATAACAAGTCTTTTTGAAGAGGCAAAAAAGGAAAATATGTGTTGGAGAATAGATGAAGAAGTTGTGGCAGATGATTGTGATAAAATATTATTGTGTTAAAAGAAATCACCGGAGGGATGGTTTCAGAAGGACAAAAAAGTCAAGCCCTATATGAATTGAAGCAAAGTGAAGAAGAAATGACAAATCATTATGAACAGTAGCATAATGTTGCAATGATAATCAATTATAAAAGGTTTTGTTACTCTGATCAATATAATAATCCAAGTCACTTGGATAATTATATTACATATATATATATATATACATATATATATGTGTATATATATATATATATATATACATATAAAAGAATTTTTGGTGAAAATATATTATCCTTCAGAAAGAAAAAGTGATGAATTCTGAATATAAATTGAAATATAATGTTATTGCTTCCTTCATTCCTTCCTTCTGATTGTTATGCCACAGTTTTCTTTAACTGTCTTGACTCAGTTTCCCTGTCTCAGTTTCCTTAACTGTTCTGTCTCTGACCCAGTAAAACTAAGGATTATTCGCTCTCGGGTTATAAATTAGCAAGATAAAAGAGTAGATATCCTGATTCTTTTAGGGATTTACAATATTCCTTTAGAATATTCCAAGATACCCCATGGTATCTTTACTTCTTTGTCTCTGGAATTTTTAGGTTTTATGGCTTCCCCTCCCTGATAAAAAAACTTTCCCTCCCTTTCTCTTCTTTGTCTCCAAAAAGGTATTTAAGAAGTTGGGGTTCCTTCATTCATTGCTGGAGAATGGCGTCTGGCAGCTGTATGCTGGACGCTGGATTCTTTGGGTCCTCCAGCCCTGGGACCAATATGGATTCCTTGGTCCCAGTATACTTATCTCTGTCTGACTGGATAATCTGAGACGAGAGTCCTGTCCAGTCAATCTTACTCTCCCATTAATAAAAATATTAAAACTCTCTAATCTCTCTCCTGCCTCAGTTTCTCCGGCATTACATGATGAGGTCTAGATATGGGGTACCTAAATGAAATTAGGGTTTAATTGAGGTCTAGTGGCAGGTTTGGGGTACAGGGAGTCAGAGTTCCCCTGCAACTGTGCGAGAGCTTCCAATAAAGGAATTTATTGACCTGAAAGGCTAGATTGATAAAAGAGGTTTATGATGGGATATGGAAGGTTAAAGGATAGTTAAGAAAATAGGTGAAAGTAGAGATAAGAAGGGCACCAGAAACAGGGTTCCAGTGGACAGAGAGTCCTGGAATGCCAGGCATAAGCTGTCATGTTTGGAACCTCTGCAAAGAGAGGGTCCCAGTGTGGCTATTTTATGAGAGATTTAGCTAGAGGGGCCTGTGGGTGGAATCCCAAGTTGGCTCAGATCAGGGTGGGGCTGGGACAGACCCAGATCTTCTATTGGAATTCAAAGGGACCAGGATTTGTGAATCAAAAGGTCATGGACTGATAATGCATTAACTAGGAGGGGTTGGGAATCAGAAAGAAAGGAATAAGTCAATTCTTAAAGGGGTCACACCTGCATCACTTCCTTCCTTCCTCTCTTTCTTCCTTTCTTCCTTCTTTCCTTCCTTCCTTCCTTTCTTTTGAATTATAGTTAATATGTATCTATGTTTCAAGTGATTTCACGTATATACTTGATATATTTCTTGCCTTCTTAATTGGTGGGGTTGGGGTGCAAAGTAGAGAATTTGGAATTCAAGTTTTTAATTAATGTTAAAATAAGATACTTAAAATTTAAAAGTTATAAACCAAACATAGTAAAATAATGTAAAAGATGGAAACAACAACAAAAAAAAATCTCCATTCAAGAAGAAGCCTGAAACAGCCTTGAATGGTATAAATCTTGCAGAGGTGGAGGAGGGGGTTGGAGGTGAGCGTGGAGAAGTTCTGTAATCAAAGATAAAAGAGTTAGATATTTAACAATGAGACAATATAAGATAAATAAAAAACGTCACCGATTTTAAAAAAATTTCTTTGTAAAAATTCACAAGAAGACAAGGATAAAAGCAGAAGTTAAATTGTAGTGATGGTAAAGGAAATGGCCTGAAACACCATCAACTAAATGTCACCACATCCTGTGTATAATAGAATGATTCCCCACCCCTGGAACTAAATTGTAGACTAAGAGAGTAAATTAAAAGGGAGAGGGCAGCAAGAGGGTAAAGGGTAATGTGTGATGCAAGTTAGGAAAGTCACTGGTAAGCAATGAAGGGAAAATCATTTTGATAGTCTTTCAAGAAAAGAAGTCCTAAGGGAAAATATGTGAAGTAGTAAAGGGATAAATTGAAATGGAGAGGCCAGCAAGAACAGAGCAATTTGATTCAGTGATGGGAGGGTATTGCATTCCCATGGTAGGAGGTAGATATTAATAACCTGAGATTGAGATGTTAAATGTCTACTATCTACAAGGTTTTGATGATAAGAGAATATATATCCCCTGAAATAATTTTGTGCCTCAATGGATATATTTTTTTCTGAGAATAAGATTGAAAATTCCTGAAAGAAAGTGATACCAAAACAAATAAGGGAAAAAATTTTCTTAGGGAGTAAGGAAGAAAATAAAAGAATGAAACCATCATATATCAAGCTCCTCTATAGATCAGACATTTTATCAGACACTTTAAAAATATTGGAATCAGCTAGGAAGTAAATTTTTCAAGTCACAATTGAACAAAAGCATCCTGACTCCAAGATTAGCACTCTATTCTCTATACCAATATCCAGGACATGGATAGTGATGAAAGTCATTGTCACGCAAAATGGAGAGATTTCTGACATAGAGCAAAAATTTCTCCTATTTGATATAGAAATGAATAATTTTAAGATTGGAGAATAATGTGAAAAATGTTAAAGGAGACAAGCACTACATGGAAATAATAGATATATTTTTAGAAGAAGTAACTCAAAATCAATTAGTAGAAAATTTTAATCCACAAGAAATCAAAAGAATAAAGAAATAATTAATTCATATAAGAAAAATGAATGAAAAATTTAAGTCTAGAGCAAACAGAGAAATAAATTAAGAAATAAGGGAAAGTAATGCATTTTAGAAAAAAATGGTGAAATCAAAAACTTAAAGCAAAAAAATCAAATGGGAGAAAGAAAAAGCAACAATTAATTATTGAATTGAGAGAAAAAAAAGCCAATAATAATTATTTTTTTTTAAATTTTATTTTATTTAATAATAACTTTGTATTGACAGAATCCATGCCAGGATAAATTTTATACAACATTATCCCTTGCAATCGCTTATGTTTCGTTTTTTTCCCCTCCCTCCCTCCACCCCCCCCCAAGATGGCAAGCAGTCCTATATATGTTAAATATGTTGCAGTATATCCTAGATACAATACATATTTGCAGAACCGAACAGTTCTCCCGCTGCACAGGGAGAATTGGATTCAGAAGGTAAAAATAACTCGGAAAGAAAATCAAAAATGCAAATAGTTCACATTTATTTCCCAGTATTCCTTCTTTGGGTGTAGCTGTTTCTGTCCATCATTTATCCATTGAAGCTCAGTTAAGTCTCTTTGTCATAGAAATCCACTTCCATCAGAATACATCCTCATACAATATCGTTGTTGAAGTGTATAATGATCTCCTGGTTCTGCTCATCTCACTTAGCATCAGTCCATGTAGGTCTCTCCAAGCCTCTCTGTATTCATCCTGCTGGTCATTCCTTACAGAGCAATAATATTCCATAACATTCATATACCACAATTTACCCAGCCATTCTCCAATTGATGGGCATCCATTCATTTTCCAGTTTCTAGCCACTACAAACAGGGCTGCTACAAACATTCCCTTTTTTTAGTATCTCTTTGGGGTATAAGCCCAATAGAAACACTGCTGGATCAAAGGGTATGCACAGTTTGATAACTTTTTGGGCATAATTCCAGATTGCTCTCCAGAATGGCTGGATTCGTTCACAACTCCACCAACAATGCATCAGTGTCCCCGTTTTCCCGCATCCCCTCCAACATTCATCATTATTTTTTCCTGTCATCTTAGCCAATCTGACAGGTGTGTAGTGATATCTCAGAGTTGTCTTAATTTGCATTTCTCTGATCAATAGTGATTTGGAAGACTCTTTCATGTGAGTGGTAATAGTTTCAATTTCTTCATGTGAAAATTGACTGTTCATATCCTTTGACCATTTATCAATTGGAGAATGGCTTGATTTCTTATAAATTTGAGTCAGTTCTCTATATATTTTGGAAATGAGGCCTTTATCAGAACCTTTAATTGTAAAGATGTTTTCCCAGTTTGTTGCTTCCCTACTAATCTTCTTTGCATTCGTTCTGTTTGTACAAAGGCTTTTTAATTTGATATAATCAAAATTTTCTATTTTGTGATCGATAATGGTCTCTAGTTCATCTTTGGTCACAAATTTCTTTCTCCTCCACAAGTCTGAGAGATAAACTATCCTATGTTCCTCTAATTTATTTATAATCTCGTTCTTTAAGCCTAGGTCATGGACCCATTTTGATCGTATCTTGGTATGTGGTGTTAAGTGTGGGTCCTTGCCTAATTTCTGCCATACTAATTTCCAGTTATCCCAGCAGTTTTTATCAAATAATGAAATCTTATCCCAAAAGTTAGAATCTTTGGGTTTGTCAAACACTAGATTGCTATAGTTGACTATTCTGTCTTGTGAACCTAACCTTTTCCACTGATCAATTAATCTATTTCTTAGCCAATACCAAATGGTTTTGGTGACTGCTGCTTTATAATATAATTTTAGATCAGGTACAGCTAGACCACCTTCATTTGATTTTTTTTTTTCATTAATTCCCTTGAGATTCTCGACTTTTTATTGTTCCATATGAATTTTGTTGTTATTTTTTCTAGATCATTAAAATATTTTCTTGGAAGTCTGATTGGTATAGCACTAAATAAATAGATTAGTTTAGGGAGGATTGTCATCTTTATTATATTCGCTCGGCCTATCCAAGAGCACTTAATATTTTTCCAATTATTTAAGTCTGACTTTATTTGTGTGAAAACTTTTTTGTAATTTTGCTCAAATAATTCCTGACTTTCCTTTGGTAGGTAGATTCCCAAATATTTTATGCTATCAACAGTTATTTTGAATGGAATTTCTCTTTGTATCTCTTGCTCTTGGATTTTGTTGGTGGTGTATAAGAATGCTGAGGATTTATGGGGATTTATTTTGTATCCTGCTACTTTGCTAAAATTATGAATTATTTCTAATAGCTTTTTAGTAGAATCTCTGGGGTTTTCTAGGTATACCATCATATCATCTGCAAAGAGTGATAGTTTGGTTTCCTCATTGCCTACTCTAATTCCTTTAATCTCTTTCTCGACTCTTATTGCAGAGGCAAGTGTTTCTAATTCAATATTGAATAATAATGGTGATAGGGGGCAACCTTGCTTCACTCCAGATCTTACTGGGAAAGGTTCCAGTTTTTCCCCATTGCATATGATGCTTACTGAAGGTTTTAAATATATGCTCCTAACTATTTTAAGGAAAAGTCCTTTTATTCCTATGCTCTCAAGTGTTTTTATTAGGAATGGCTGTTGGATTTTATCAAATGCTTTTTCTGCATCTATTGAGATGATCATATGGTTTTTGTTTGTTTGGTTGTTGATATAGTCAATTATATTAATAGTTTTCCTAATATTGAACCAGCCCTGCATTCCTGGTATAAATCCTACTTGGTCATAGTGTATTATCCTGGGGATGATTTTCTGTAATCTTTTTGCTAATATTTTATTTAAGATTTTAGCATCAATATTCATTAGGGAGATTGGTCTATAATTTTCTTTCTCTGTTTTCAGCCTACCTGATTTAGGTATCAGTACCATATCTGTGTCATAAAAGGAGTTTGGTAGGACTCCTTCAATCCCTACTTCTTCAAATAGTTTATTTAGCATTGGAGTTAATTGATCTTTAAATGTTTGATAGAATTCAGATGTGAATCCATCTAGATTAGGATATTTACTTCTTCCTCTGTTAGTTTAGGCAAGCTATATTTTTGGAGGTATTCTTCTATTTCATTTAAGTTGTCGAATTTATTGGCGTAAAGTTGGGCAAAGTAACTCCTAATTATTGTTCTAATTTCCTCTTCGTTAGTGGTGAGTTCTCCCTTTTCATTTTTAAGACTAACAATTTGATTTTCCTCTTTCCTTTTTTTAATCAGATTTACTAAGGGTTTGTCTATTTTGTTGGTTTTTTCATAGAACCAACTCTTAGTTTTATTAATTAATTCAATAGTTTTTTTACTTTCAATTTTATTGATCTCTCCTTTTATTTTTTGAATTTCAAGTTTAGTGTTTGATTGGGGGTTTTTAATTTGTTCCTTTTCTAGCATTTTTAGTTGCAAGCCCAATTCATTGACCTTCTCTTTCTCTATTTTATACAAATAGGCCTCTAGAGATATGAGATTTCCCCTTATTACCGCTTTGGCTGCATCCCATACATTTTGGTATGATGTCTCATTATTATCGTTTTCTTGGATGAAGTTATTAATTATGTCTATAATTTGCTGTTTCACCCAATCATTCTTTAGTATGAGATTATTTAGTTTCCAATTATTTTTTGGTCTACTTTCCTGTGGCTTTTTATTGAATGTAATTTTCAATGCATCATGGTCTGAAAAGGATGCATTCACTATTTCTGCCTTACTGCATTTGAGTTTGTTTTTATGTCCTAATATATGGTCAATTTTTGTATAAGTTCCATGAACTGCTGAAAAGAAGGTGTACTCCTTTCTGTCCCCATTACATTTTCTCCAGAGATCTATCATATCTAACTTTTCTAGTATTCTATTTATCTCTTTGACTTCTTTCTTATTTATTTTGTGGTTTGATTTATCTAATTCTGAAAGTGCAAGGTTGAGATCTCCCACTATTATAGTTTTACTGTCTATTTCTTCTTGCAGCTCTCTTAATTTCTCTTTTAAGAATTTAGATGCTACACTACTTGGTGCATATATGTTTAATATAGATACTGCTTCATTATTCATTCTACCCTTTAGCAAGATATAGTGCCCTTCCTTATCTCTTTTGATTAGATCAATTTTTGCTTTAGCTTGATCTGAGATCAGGATGGCTACCCCTGCTTTTTTGACTTCACCTGAAGCATAGTAGATTTTGCTCCAACCTTTTACCTTTAACCTGCATGTATCTCCCCGCTTCATGTGTGTTTCCTGTAAACAACATATTGTAGGATTCTGGCTTTTAATCCATTCTGCTAACCGCTTCCTCTTTATAGAGGAGTTTACCCCGTTCACATTTATGGTTAAAATGACCAATTCTGTATTACTTGCCATCTTGTTAACCCCGGTTTATGCTTTTCTCCCTTCTTACTCCCTTACCCCCCTTCCCAGTATTAAGCTTGTGAGCACTACTTGCTTCTCACAGCCCTCCCTTTTTTAGTATCCCTCCCCCCCCTTAGAGTTCCTCCCCCTAATTTACCCTTTTCCCTCCCAGTTACCGTATTCCCTTCCACTTAGCTTATTCCTTCCCTTTTCACTTTTCCCTTCTCACTTTTCAATGAGGTGGGAGAAGTTTCACCATAGATTGAATATGTCTAAAATTTTTCTCTTAATGCCAATTCTGAAAGCAGTAAAATACTCACTATATTCATCCCTCTCCATTCTTTCTCTCAGATATAATAGGTTTTCTTTGCCTCTTCATGAAATGTAGTACCCCCACTTTCCCCTTTTTCTGGTACAATGTCCTTTCCACATCTAGTTTCTAGAACAAGGTATACATACATCTTTATAGCCTAAATATAGTTCCCAAGATTAATCTTTACCTTTTTAGATTTCTCTTGAGTTCTGTGCTTGTAGATCAAATTTTTTGTTAAGTTCTGGCTTTTTCATCAAAAATAGGTGAAATTAGCTTACTTCATTGAATGTCCATCTTCTTCCCTGGAAAGAGATGCTCATTCTCGCTGGGTAAGTTATTTTTGGTTGCATCCCAAGTTCCTTAGCCTTTCGGAATATCATATTCCAGGCCCTTCGATCTTTTAATGTGGATGCTGCCAGATCCTGGGTGATCCTTATTGTGGCTCCTTGATACTTGAACTGGGTTTTTCTAGCTGCTTGCAGTATTTTTTTCCTTCGCCTGAGGGTTCTGGCATTTGGCCACTATATTCCTTGGTGTTTTGATTTTAGGATCCCTTTCAGTAGGGGCGATGAATTCTTTCAATGTCTATTTTACCCTCTGTTTCTATGACTTCTGGCCAGTTCTCTTTGATAATTTCCTGGAAAATAGTGTCCAGGCTCTTTTTTTCATCATACTTTTCTGGGAGTCCAATGATTCTCAGGTTGTCTCTCCTGGATCTGTTTTCCAGGTCTGTTGTCTTCCCCAGAAGGTATTTCACATTCTTTTCCATTGTTTGATTTTTTTGGATTTGTTTGACTGATTCTTCTTGTCTCCTCGAGTCATTCAATTCCATTTGTTCGACCCTGATTTTCAGTGAAGTATTTTCTTCACTCACTTTTTTAAGATCTTTTTCTAATTGTCCAATTGAGTTATTTTGTTCTGTGGAATTTTTTTCCATTTTGCCAATTTTGTTTTCCAGTTCACCAATCCTATTTTTCAAGGATTTGGTTTCTTTATCCACTCTCTCTTTAACTGACTTCTCCAGGCTCTTTTGCCAAGCCTCCCTCTCCTTTTCCCAAGCCTCCCTCTCCTTTTCCCATTTTTCTTCTAGCTCCCTTGTGAGAGCCTTTTTAATTTCCTCCATGAGATTCATCTGTGCTGAGGAACAGATGATCGCCTCCTTTGGGGATTCACCTGGGGACTGTTTGTTTTTAGTCTCCTCAGGATTTGGAGTCTGCTCTTTATCTATATAGAAGCTGTCAAGGGTTAAAGTCTTTTTCAGTTTCTTGCTCATTCTGTCTAATAATCAAAGACAAACTATCAAAGAAACAGAAGGAAAAAACCCTTGAATGGAGGCTGCTTTCTTTGGGGGAGGGGCAGGGTAGCCGTGAGGCACAGGTCCTACTGTACTATGGCGCCTGCGCTCTGAGATCCTAGCGCGCTGAGACACTGTAGGGGAGGGGTGGCCAGGTCCCGAGAGACTCCAGCTGTTTGGGGTTGTATTCTTCACCCCCGGTGTTTTTAGCTTCTCTGCTGGGCTGCTGACTTGCTGCCGGAGCAAAGTATCTAATCCTGTAGCAAAGCTCTCCCCTCAGAGACGGCTGCGATCACGCCCCACCCCCTCTCTGCTCTGCTCGGCTCTGAGCTGCTTTCTGTGCTCTCGCTGCAGCTGCTGCCCGCAGTCTGCTTCCCATCTAATAACCGTCCCCGCCCTCGCGAAAAACAGACCTTTCTTGACGAGTCTCAAGGATGGTTTCTCTTGGTAAGTAATTGTATGTTTTTTTTTTTCAGTCGAGCATTAATTCAGAGGCATGAAATGAAATGGATAGTGAGAGAAAAACACGGAGGTTACACAGCAGTGTGTCTCCTCTCCACCATCTTGGCCGGAAGTGAAAAGCCAATAATTAGATAAATATATTTTAAATAAGTTCAAAATATAAATAAACTTAGGGACAGGTGTGATAAATGAGAAGAATTGGAGTTTGAGGATGAGGGCAAGAGAGCTGTTGGACATAGAGGTGTTTTCATGTATATTAAGTTAAAATTGCTGAAAAGATCAAGTACTGCCTTTGAAGATAAATTAATAAAACTTTAAAATTTGACAAAAATAAGTAAATAGGAAAATATAAATTTAAATTACAACTTTAAAAATGAATGGATTAAACAATTCAATGCAATCAAAAAGAAGGCTGTATTGAATAAGAAATCAAAAGTGTACAACATATTGTTTCGAAAAAATCCACCTAAAATACAAAGATAAAAACAAAATAAAAACAAAGATGAAAACAATAAAATTAACAGTGTGGAGAAAAATATACTATAAACCAGGTGGATAAAATATGTATTAAATTATGTACTTACTAAAGCAAAAATATTATAATATGAAAAAGAAATACAATATAATGTAGGAAATAATCACACACAATAAACCAAACTCAGTATTATATTTGCATGTACCAAATAAGTCAACTTTAAAATTCATTGACTGAATTACAAGATGTTATACTTAGACAATAATATAAAAAAATAGAAGATTCTGGGAAGATGGTAGAGTAGGTTAGAAAATTCCAAGTTCTCCAGATTTCCCTCATAAACAAGACAAAATAGCTTTTTAGGATGAACATAGAATGATAAAAACTAACAAAGATTGGGGCAAAAGAGTGGTTCTCCTAGGACAATCTTAGAAGTTCTAAGGAAAGATACTAGAACAGAGACTTGATGGTAGAAAGCATAAATACCTCCATACTAGTTCCATGGAAAGAGATAACAGTTAAGCCCAAGATAACTATATTGGGAGGTTGTCTCTTTGGGTATCTGAGTGGGGAAAGATGGAGGGAAACTGCTGATAAAGAATCCTAGGCCCAGATGTTCTGCCTAGACACAGTTCTGAGTGAGAAGGAACCAGGACAAATTTGAAGAATGCAGAAGCAGTCAGGTAGGGATGCAGCTAGCTGTTAGCCCTTATAAGAGAGAAAAATTCTTGATTTGGGATTCCAAATGAGATGGAAGAACTGAAAGGATTTGTGGCCAGAGGCAACATCCTCCATACCCTAGGCCTAAAGTTGATTATATTAACAATCTGCTATAAATTTTTTAAAAAGAATATGCATAGGAGAATGAAACCATAGAAAGTTACTATGGGAATAGGGAAAACTGGGGTTTATCTTAAGAGGAGAATATACTGAAGCAAAAAAAAAAAAAGTTTCTCCTTCCCCAAAGAATAATCTTAAATGATCACCTGTCCTCATAGATGAATTAAAAAAAAAAAACTTTAAAGATCAAATGAGAGACTTTGAGGAAAAACTAAAAAAACAAAGCAAAACAATAACAGTTGGGAAAAAAAACAAGATTATTAAAAGAAAGGCAACCAACTAGAAAAGAAGAAAATTATTACTTGAAAATTAAGGTTGGGAAAGAACAAGCTAACAAAATTATATGAGATCAGAAAACAATAAAGCCAAATATAAAGGATGAAAAGCAAATAGAAGGGAATGTGTGACATCTTATAAAAAAGGCAACAGATCTGGAGGACAGATCCAGAATAAAAAATATGAGAATATTTGTACTACCTAAAAGCTATGATAAAAAATAATATTGATACAATAATGTGATATATATATACATATATATATATATATATATAATCCAATTACATGTAAAGATAGTTTTCAACATTCATTTTAATAAGTTTTTTTAGTTCCAGTTTTTTCTCTCTTCCTCTCTTACCTCTTTCTTTTCCAAAACAGCAAGTGATCTGGTATACATTATATATGTATAATCATTTTAAACATATTTTCATAATAGCCATGTTATGAAAGAAAAATCCCTGCTCTAAATCTATGATTCTTTGGAGTCATAAAAAGTAACTCAGAATTCTGATTGATATCTTTCCTAATTTTTTCGTATACATTATTATGGTCATCCTATAAATTGTTCTCATGATTGTGCTGACATTGCTCTTTATCTGTGTTGACAAATTCCTTTGAATGTTTTTTTTACTTGGTTTCTTTTAACCTTATTACTCCCATTTATATAACTTTATAGAACCCATCCCTTAATCAATAACTTTCTACTCTGCTTACAATTCTTTAACAATTAATTAATTAATTTTTTAAACAATTCTCTTACAATTCTAATACAAGGAAATAAACAAAAATAACACTTAACAAATCCAAACAGCTAGATATTTCATTTCAAACCCAAGAAATTGGTAAAGATTTTTTAAAAAGTTAATCATTTTTGGAGATAACAATCTGTTATTGGTGGAAATATAAATTAGTACAAATAAATGATAAACTAATTAGGAATTATACACATAAAATCACTAAAATATCCATGCACTTAGATCCAGATAGGTCACTTCTAAACAATGCCAAAGATTTCACTGACAAAAAGAAAACCTCCATAGTTACAAAAATATTTACGGCAGCCTTTTTTTGTGTTAGCTAAGAATTGGAAGGAAAGTGGGTGCCTATTGATTGGGGAATGACTAAATAAATTATAGTACATAGATGTAATGCAATTTTATTGTACTTTAAGAAATGACTAATAGGAATATAGATGAAAAGACTTTAATTGATACAAAATGAAATAAGTCAGAAACATGATGTGCAAGATTACAACAATGAAAGCAGAAAGAACAATAACTATCTGGATGAAGAGAAATTATTTAGAATAAACTTGACATAATTAAGAGAAATGATAGCATATTTTCCTCCCTGTTTTGCCAAGATCAAAGTTCATGAATACGAAGCCTTGCATATAAATCATAATGGTTTTTTAATTCATTGAATTTTTTCTTTGACTTCCTTTTCTCTTTTTACTTTTCTCTCTGTCCTTTACTCTCTTTCTTTTTTCTGCCTCTTCATCTTTGTCTCTCTATTATGAAATATTATTAAATAGTTTTAGCAGCTAAAATAGAATTTTAAGTAGATATATATGTACATATATATGCATATATACATATCTATATGTGCATATATACATGCATATATATTTAAAATATATATGCCTATATATGTATATATTTGCCTAACATATATATGTCTAATATATGTATATATTTGTTTTTCATGTGTAAATATACAAGTATATGTGCACATGCATGTGTATGCATATGTACATAGTGTACCTATATGTTTATCATAATATGTACATGTATGTACATAGATACACACATGTATGTGTACATGAGAGTATAGACACACATATCACATTACCTAATTTGTGATTTCAACTCTGTAGGGGGATGTTTCTGAAGAGGATCCTTGAATAATGTAGATAAGTGAACATCAGAATATCCAATAATAGCTGGGAATCACTGGTAGGTCAATGTTTTGTATAGTTTCATTCAGGAAGACAATTTCAGAAGTAACACTTCAATTTAGATCTTCCTACTACTATCCAATTGGTTATACCTTGCAATATGTTATTACTGTTAAAAATAATAAATCAGGAAAAAAAGACCAAGATACCAAAACTGACACAATGAGAAAATAGATAATGGATTGAAAGTAAATTTAAGAACAATCCAGCAAAGTATCATACACCAATATAAACCAATACAAATTTAAATAAAAATTTTTTCAGAGCACAGTAACTATTTTCAAGGATGTGAAAGGCTCTTGCATACCAAATAAGTTAGACTTGTCCCCTTTTTACCCTGGGGATAATAATAAGAGCATTGGGTTAAAATGACAAAAAGACAAATTTAATGAGCATTTCAGAAACACTTCTTGCTAATTATAGCGATCTTACAATTCAATGAAGGCCTTTGGCTAGGGAATTCCACTCTCTCTGGAGTTATAACTACAGCAGAGGCTGGGTGAGTTTTGCCAGATTTGTCCCAGCGAATAAGTTATGTTCAATTATAGGATGGTCTAGGTAGCATCTGAAGTTCCTTCTCCATATATCAAAGATTTTGTGATCTTCTACAATAATATATGATTTTCCCCAAGTTTCAAAACAGGAACCAGATAACCCAAATGACATTTTTAGAAAGAGAAAAATAGATTAGCTGTAAATGAACTGCTATAGGGTTTAGTATAAATATAAAAAACAAACCAAATAAAAAATTCTTTAGGATAAGATGATTAATTGGTGATTCTATCAGAAATTTAAAGAATCAAAAGTAACTTTTAAAGATTGAGGAAAATAAATGTCTATAAAATCTCTTTTGAATCGAACATTGATTTATAGCATTTAATATGGTATTTATACCATGTATGCCATATATAATATAACCATTTAATATAAGCTCATTATTGCTGAGATTTATTTATAAAAATAAAATAACACATTGGTAAATTGAAATAGTTGTTAGACATTAAATAAAAAGATAATAGACTGATTAATATTAGTAACAGTCAGATTATAGATGGATAGAAATAGACACAATATTTACATAATCATCTCATGCTTTTTAATGGAAAAGAGTAAATTAGAAAAGCAAGAAGGTTTAGAACTAAACAAATGCAAGAATTAGTGCTCAGTACAATTATATAAATTACTGGTATAGAAACTCATTATCCTACACAAAGTGCAGGAGGAAAAAAAAAACAATAACTGGATGACATTTTGGTGGAACATGTAATTAGCTTATCTTCTCTCTTAGATATTTCAAAAATTCAGCAATCTTACATATGTGGCTATTAGAACAAAATGTAAACAGCTAATTCTCATCTTGTTTGGTAAGAATTTTTTTCATAAATCTTCAAGAACAGATCCACTCAATGTGTTAGAGGCTTGCCTCCAGATATTTTGAGATTTTATGCCAACCAATGCCATTGTTCTTGTCTTGGTGATGCCTAGTTTTCATTTAAACACCAGCATGCTTTTTTTGGTCAGACATTTCTTTTATATTATCTTTTAGATCTCTTTTCTGCATAATTGTTCTTGAGTACCCAGTGTCTGCCTACTCATGTCCACCATAAGTCTTTCCATTAACCTTTCAATAGTTCAATTAAATATCAATAGACTTTGATATTATATGTCTCTAGGTGTATCTTTAATGGAATTAATAACTCGGAAATGAGCAAATACTCAATACTTGATATATAGTCTTGTTGCTGTGCTTTGGAAACACAAGGGGAGGGAAAGCATTTACTGCTCTTGAGGAACTCAATTTAATGGAAGAGACATTTAAACAATTGTGTACAAATAAGAGGCAGAATAAATTGAGAATGGCTTCAAAGAGAAGGCAGTAAGATTAAGGCTTCTTGCAGAAGGTTAAATTCATGTTAAGACCTGTAGGGTTCTAGAAGAGTCAGGAGGCAGATATGAAGAAGGAGAGAGTTCCGCGGATTGAGGACAACAAGGAATAGCTTTGAAACCAGAGTTATTTTATAACAAAGTAGAGAGAAGAGAATAAACTTTATCTAGACTGGGAAGGCAGAAAGAAGTAGAATTGTGAAGGGCTTTAAAAGCCAAATAAAGAATTGGATAATTTATCTTGTAGCTACTATAGAAACAAAGGAGTTGATTAAATTGGAGATAACATGGCCAGACTTGCACTTTAGAAAGATAATTTTGATTATAAAGTGGAGGAAAGTATTTAGGAATTAGGAGAGTTAGGATACATTGAGACAGGGAGACTAAGCAGTAGGCTTTGCAATAGTCCAGACATGAGGAGACAAGGGACTGCATCAAAATAGTTGTGTCAAAGAAGAGATGGGGATATATACAAAAGATGTTACAATTTAAAAGAAAAAATGTCTTGATAACTAATTATTACATGGGGATGAGAGATAATAAGATGAATATGAAATCTAGGTTCTGAGTTAGAATAGTTAGGAGAATGATGATACCCTTGACAGTGATAAGATGCTTTGGAAGAAGAGATAATTGTCAGGGTGGGGGAGAAAGAGAGACAGAGAGAGACACACAGAGAGAAGCAGAGAGAGAGAGAGAGAGAAAGAAAGAGAGAGTTCAATGTTGAATCTATTGAATTTAAGACATCTAGGAAATATCCATTGTGAGATATCAAATAGGCATTTGGAGATTTGAGACTGGAAAGCTGGAGAGAGGTTAGGGCTGAATAAATAGATCTGAGAATAATCTTCATTAAGTTGGTATTTGAATTCATGGAAGCTGATGAGATTGCCAAGTCTAGACTTAATGAAAATGATGAGGAATAAATTAACAATGCAATTTCCAACTTAACAGAGTGTTGTATATACATTTTTCCCCCTGAAGAATTGGTTGTTAAAACATTCCCAGCATGCCACTGCTTGTAGTCATAAGGCTTTCCTGAAAAAGTATCTTGTATTATGCACCACTATATGGTTTAAAAGGACAAATTATATCATCATGAAAAATAGACTAGAAAATGACATGTTTGCTATTGTGAAAAAAGGAAATACTTCTAACAAACAGTAAAGTGTGAGAAAAGATAAAATGTTATTTTATTACATTAAGATAAAGAAATATAGGGAAAAGCAATGCAATCAAATTAAGTAAATAAGAAAAACAATAGTGGGAGTTATTTTAATACTTTTTAATATCAAATGTCTTGAGAATCAAAAGAGAATTCTATGGTGTAGTGGATTGGGAATAGTCTTTGAAGCCATGAAGTCTTGCCACATCATCTCTGTCCCTGGAACTAAGTGAATCACAAATTCCCTGGGGACATCATTCACTCATTTCTCTCAATAATACAAACATGAAAGACACAGTTCCCCCTAAATATTATATTCATATCTTGAAAATATCTTTCTGATGTCTTTGTTAAATATGTTAAAGTTGTCCTGTCTACCTCTACTTTCAAGTGCTAAGAATTTCCCATTATCTTAGTGACATAAATTTCAATTTTTTGACATCTTTTTTGGGGGGAAGCCACTTTATATACTTAGAGCATAGTTGTGCTAGATATTCAAACTGACAGTTTTAAATGTGGGAACTGACAAGCCAGAAGAGCATAGTGGAGGCTTCAGGTGCTATATATCTAGCAGGGAATGGCTTTTTAATAGATTCATTTTAAAAGTTATTCAAAATGGAGTATTTCACAATGTTGTATTGAATCCAATGATCACCGAGACACAAACACAGAGTAGTAGACATTCCTTCTAACAAAATCAACTTAGTAAACCACAATATCAGGGAAACTTCCTCTTACTCATGAAAAGATGATCTTAAATTACTCAATGGCTGAAATGACTCTAGAGAAGCTGGAAGGCCTGAGACATCAGCACAGTGTCTGGGACACAATTTCCAATGAATGAGTGCACGCTGACCGACTGTTTCAGTGGCCATCTACTTTAATCTCTTCATTTTACACATGAGAAAATTGTAGATCAGGATGTTCTTTTACCTGCCCAAGGTCACACAGCTGTTAAGCATTCAAGAAAGATCTTATCTCCATGCCCAGAACTTTATTCACCACACATGCTGTTTCTCAATTTATAATTAATAAACTTTGGCATGTGGCTAGGCAAGAGGAAAACAAAAATGCCAGCTCTTTCATTTAGTTTTGTCTATATTTACATTGGGGAAAAACAGTGCTTCAGGGAGAATTTAGGCATTATAGAGCTATACAACCTTGCCAGCTTACCAGGAGGGCAGCTTCTAAAGAAGAGAATGCTGGTTTTGTTTTGTCATAACCATACATATAGTCATAGTTGCAAAATGAGAGAAGGGAGGATTCCACTGGACCAGGAAAGACACTTTAGAGGAGCTTTAAAATAGCTTTATAAGTAGGAATAACAGTTTTCTTTTTTAAAATGTTTCATGCCTAAAATAAATAATCCTCTAGTAAAGAGAGCAAAGTCCTCTAGTCAAGATTCTGAAAGGAACAAGAAATACTACTTCTAGGAGCTGGGAGAGAAATAGGAAAGTGATTTGGCCTTTGTTAGTCTTGTGACTGCCTGGAAGGTCTGCTTCTTTTCTTAAAAGATCTATAGAGAGCCTTAGGACTTTCAGGGAAAAAAAAGGAAGAACTCTTCTTATGAGACAGAAATAACAATGTAACTTAAGTCTGTTACCAAAGCCAAGTGGAATGCAGTGAGAAATTCTGAGACCACATATCCAGTGGACCCATGAGAGGCAGTGACCAGGAGACAATATGCCCAAAGAAAGAAAGAAAAGTAGAGAGGAAGGAAGGAAGAGAAAAAGTGTAAAAAGATGGAAGCAAGGAAGGATGGAAGGAAGGGGGTATGGAAGAAAAAGTTTGAAATACTTTATGTATAACACTGGAATAAATATTTAGAATGAAAGAAAATCAATACAGTCCTACATTTAAGGCGCTCCCATTCTAACAGGACAGCATAAAACATATAGGAGATTTTAGGAACAAGTCAGATGGAATGAATGAATTAATTAAGCATTTCATATGTGGAAAGCACTGTGATGAATGCTGGGGATAAAAATATATAAAAAAATAAAACCTTCCCTGTTCTTAAGTTTCTCCTTTTCTGATAGAAAAAAGAACCCATAATTAAGGTTTTAGCTTCAACTCAAATGGAAACTCCTTAGAGAAAAGTGGTAAAACAGATACGAATGTCTTTTTAAAAATCCATTGCATCTAATGAAATCATATTAATTTCTGATGTTGAGAGATCAGATAATGTCAAAGTCTTTGGAGAAAAGAACGTTTTTCTGAGTCTTCAGAAGATATGTCTGTAGCAGTTGCCAGAATGTGTATCCACCTGTGTTGCTTCGCAGGGTATGGACTGGGAAGAATGGTTTGAAAGCAGGATTTGTGGTCAGGGGCCCCAGGGAAGATGCTATTAATTACTAAGGTCCTTTGCTTAACTGCCATTTGATGATAGTTGGTCAGCAGTGGTTATTGATGGTGATGGAAGAGGGCTTTTTTGTTGTTGTTGTTCTTTAGAATGCAGTGGAAAAAAAGTGAGAATACATTTTTGTTTTGTATTACTTCTGTTATTGAAACCAAATATATTTCTGACATTGAATCATCTGACTGTTTTAAAGAATTTTTTTGGTGCAAACTTTCTTTTCTGTAGCTTTAACTGGCAAGAAAGAAGAATTTACAAAAACTGCAGTTTTCTCATCCAGATAATGTGAGGACTGGTATAGAAACACTTTGATTGTCTGTGGGTTGCTGTTCTTTGTGGGGCTTTGGGTCCTAGCTGTTCTTTAGTGGAAGTTGATAAGTGATTGGTTTTTCTGGGACATAATATGTAAGCCCATCATCGACAAGCATTGATTCTTTATATGGCTTTATATGCCTGAAGACACTGAGTTAGGAGAAAGAGGGAAATAAAGGGAATGTTTCTTTATATAGCATCCACTATGTGTTAGGCATTATATAAAGCATTTATTACACATATTATCTCATTTGATTCTTAATACAACCCTTTAAGGCAAAGATTGCTATTGTCTCCATTTTTTTTTTTTTAAATTGAGGGAACTGAGGCAAACAGAATTTAACTTACTTCTTACTTACTTACTTATTAGTATGTTTTTGAGATAGAATTTGAACTTAGGTCATCCTGACTTCAGACCCAGCACTTGATGCACTGTACCACCAACTGTACCAATGTGCAAAGCAAAAAAAAAAAAAAAAAATTGGGGGAGAGTGTATCCATAGCCATTGGACCCAAGTTCACTTGCCCATGAGTGGAAAATACAATATATTTCACAGAGACAATGCGACCACTTTTTCTTTCATCTTTTGTTCTCCTGGATACTCAATGATATCACAAGACTTACTCATAAATTGAACTTAAGTGAGATAGGGCTATACGAAGTTGTTAATCTCATTCTTTCCTCATAGTATCAAAGTCAAATACTAAGGCAAAGTCAAGATGTTGGCCATAGTCCTAGATGAAGTAGATGACTTTGGCTTTTTTAATTTAAGTCTTCCCCAGTTTTTGGTTTTTGTAAAGGTAATGCTCATTCAATGAATAAGGCTGGGCAAGAATGGACAAAACACAATCTAATTTAACATGTGGAAGATGTCGAAAACTAAGGCTACCACTAAACACCCTTAACCCCACTTAGATGGGTTGCTGAGATAATTTGTTTCTTCTCAGTCTACCCTCATTTTTTGGATTATCTAAGGTTATAGAATTCTGTAGTAGAAAATCAAAATTCTTGCAAGTTCCTTGGGATTTTCCATTCAATATTCCATCACCCATTTATGCCAGTAGTTTATTTGAAATAGCTAGAAATCATATGATGAAAAAATATCTTTAAAAATGAGCTGGAGGAGGAAATGAGAAAACATTATGGTATCTTTGCTAAGAAAACCCCAAATAAAATCATGAAGAGTTGGACACAATTAAAATGATGCAATAAAAATAATAATAATAATAATTTATAATGATAATATCCCTCAAAAGAAATTGCCCTAACCACAAATAAGGGGAAATGGATAAAGAATGTCCATTGGTAAGAATATGAATGAAATTAAATCAACAGTCTCTAGAATCTGTTGGTAAAATACACATAAATAGGTATAGTTCTCTGTGAGTATATGCATTTATACTTGAATCATTAGTATATGATTTTGATCAGACACCTCAAATAGTCAAAGGTCTGCATTCAGAAATAGATAGGAGGAGGCAAAGACAAGATGCTGGGGTAAAGGCAAGCCTCTTCCCTAAGGTGTCTCTTCCAGATACTTTTAAATAACGACTCTAAACAAATTCTGGAGCAGCAGAATCTACAAAAAGATAAAGGGAAACAATTTTCCAATCCAAGAAAACTTATGAAGTTGGCAGGAAAAGTCTGTTATATAAAGGTGAGAGTGGCGTGCAAGCCACAGCTTTAGCCCTAGCAAAGCAAGAAACAGGCCTTGAGAGCCACTGAATCAGCAGTAGCAGTGGCTATTTCCAAAGTATTCAGATAAAATAACTGGTCAGAAGGAGATTATAGAGGCCATTTTACTAGCACTGAGGGAAAACCCCATTGTTGTTTTGATTCCAGGTCACAGTCTTATCAGCACTAGCATGAGGAGAAGCATAAGCATACTAGAGCTTGTGGCCAAAGTAGAGCCAGGGACCCTCCTCACAGTTCCAAGACAGAAAATAAATGTTTAGTGTTGTTAATAGGCTAGGAAAGTAGTAAACATATCTTCTTTAGATCATAACACCCTGAAAGAACTGAAACTTGAAGGTCCCTAGAAGCAGCTCTGAAAATATATGTAGACAATTGCTGAAGCTTAAGACAATGAATCTTCCAACCTGGAAGTAGAGTTTTTCTTTAACAGTTAAAAGTCAAATAATAAGCTAGGGAAATGAGCAATGATCAGAAAAAAAAAATCTGATCCTATAAAGTTAATATGGTGATAAGAAGGAGAATATAGGGAAGAAGGGGAAAATTTGCAACAAAAGATTATGAAAGAGTCAGTATTGGAAAATTCACCCATGTATATTCTTTGTAAATAAAAAAAAAAAGCTTTAATAAAAAAATGAATAATGATAATTCCAAAGCAATATATATAGAGATTGAATATATCTCTACCTCTGTTTGTTTTCAAAATTAATAATCCCATTAAAAATAGGAAATAGAAAGTTTCAAACTAAACAATGTCAATAGTAGAAAACCTAGTAATAGTTGTAGCAGCAGCAATTGCTGTTTTTGTTATTAATGCTGGAGCAATTATTTCTCAATAAATATAATAGTAGATGATTTACACATATATGTCAACTTTGGTTTAAAAAACAACTATAACCATCTCACTAGAATAGCACAACAAATATTTGTATTTGGGAATAAAAAAAAAGTATTATTATTCCCATCTTATACAAAAGTAAATTGGTGCACATAATCACTTTCCTGAAATTAGGAATTTAGAGTATGTGACTGAACTAGAATTTGAACCCAAGTTTTCTGATTTTAACTTCCATGCTCTTTCCACTATACAAACCCTGGCTCAAGGAACGATATGAATGTATCTAGCAATGAGGGAATATTGGAGTGATTTTTTTTTTTTTTCTCTCCCTATCTTTTGTTCACATGAAGGAAGGGCTCAGGGCCTTACCTAGTGTCAGATATCTTGGTATGACTCAAATATATTGAAAAGTAACAGCCATAACATGTAACTCTACTTTAATATTCCAATTTTATCCTTCTTTCAGTGTAAATCTTCACTTTCCTGAGGGCAACATTCAAATACTTTTCCACTGCTACCTACAATATATAAGAGAATCTTAGATTGACTATTTTAGTGAGGGAATGTCACCTTTTACCAATTCATTCTCAGTTGGGTCCTATCCACATTTCCATATTTAGAAAGAGAAAGAAAAATATAATTTTTTGAACTATTCCTTCATCCTGTGCAAACTGCCTTTCACCCCCTCCTCCCTCAATCTCATTTGCAAATTCATTTCCTGGCAAGGGACTTTTTTTTTTCCTGTAACTGCCCAGAGTTCCTTCACCAAATTCTATTAAAATAATGATAAAAAGTTTCAAGGATGGTCTTTTAAAGTGGAAGAAACATCAGTTTTTTAGACTGAGTTTCCAATCCTGGTTTTACAACTTCTCTCCAATTCACTCATGGAAATGTCTCTAAACTCTCTGGACCTCAATTTCCTTATTTGTATAAGTTTGGCAGTTGGACTCAACTTCTAAAATTCTTTCCAGATCTAAGTCTGTGGCACTATGAACTGGAAAGATTTTTCTAATATTATCTGATTCAGATTCCTTTTTTGAAAGAAATACAAATGTTTTGTTTGTTAGTTTTCCCTCAATTACAGAGCCAACTGTTTAAGAACTCAAATTAGTTTATTTTATTATTTATTTATTTTTGTTTTTGTTTGGTTGGTTTTCCCCTGGGATTTCTGCTAGAGCACACTGCCTCCCTGTGGATCACTCTCCCATTGCCTGAGTAGGGGGGGTGGGAAAGGGGAAGTCTAATAATATCTTATTGATTTCCATCTTATAACTAATAAAATAGATGCTAAAATGTTGTGAATTTTTACTTAATATGAGATACCAGGTGATATAAAAATGCAGTTGAGTGAAATGATTCATTTTCCTTAGAGGTCAAGTTATGCTAGGAAAAACAGTTGGGATTAGAGTAATTACTCATTTTGAAAAGTGACAAGGGATCCTAAACTTTCTTCTAGAAAGCCAGAAGCAATGATGAGAAAGTTGTCCCATTTAATATTTCATCTACTGACACTTGTTGCCATTTGGAGCAATTCCATAGAGAGGAAGCTAAAATATTACCTTTAAAAGTGAGGTAAATGATAACTATACTCTTTTGTTAGAAAGTCTTATTCAGCTTATTTACAAGTCTATGATTTTATTCATGTTCATTGTCTTTAGGGGGGTCTTCCTTTATTTATATAAAATTTTAATCATTGTGGTCAGTAAATCAATCAATTAGCAAGGATCTTTAATAAAGATTATTACATTGTAGGTATTTTACTAAGTGCGAGAGAGATACAATAACAATAATTAACTGCCATTGCTGCTGCTGCTGTTATTGTTACTACTACTACTAGTACTAGTACCATTAATGCTACTAGTCTTCATTATCTCTATCCTCAAGGATCTTATATTCTAATCAGCTTTCTGATGATAATTTTTCTCTGCCAGTGATTATGGGCCAATAGTTTTAGGCTAGTTTAGTTTTAGTCATTTCAGTTGAAGAAGCAAAGATTCCATGGAAGTCAAAGAGTGATAGACAATGAACATGAATTCTTTTTTTTAATAGTATTTTATTTCTTTAATTACATAAAAAGATAATTTTCAACATTGAACTCTGTAAGATTTTTCTCCCTCCCTTCCTTACCACACCTTCCCCAAGACAGCAAGTAATCTGATATAGGCTATACATGTACAAATAGCTTAAACATATCTTCATATTAATCATATTGTGAAAGAAAAAAATCAGAACAAAACATTAAAAAAACATGAGATAGTAAAAGCAAAAAAAAAATTGTGAATTTGCTTTGCTTCAATATTCAATCAATATCCATAATTCTAGATGCAAAGAGCATTTTCCATTCCAAGGCTATTCAAATTGTCTCAGATCGCTGTGTTGTTGAGAATAGATAAGTCTACCATAGTTGATCATCACATACTCTTGCTGTTCACAAAATATGTGACTAACCAACTAGCTACATAAAGTGCAACCTACCTTATAATTATAATCTTCACCTCATTCCTGGCCTGTTGTAATTACTTGTTCTTTAATCTCACTTCTTGATCTCTACCTATTCTCTATATACATTACCAGATAAATACCAGTTGGTATTAATGCTATTTGCAGCTTTGCATATATATACATTCTCATATATGCAGCTGTATATATAAACTCCATGGGTATGTACACACATGTTGTTTCATAAGGGACACAATGCATTGTGCATTTAGATACAGTCCAGAAAAAAAACTTCACCTCATCCATAAAACAAATAAATCATGCAGATTATGAATCATCCCTTTTCTTTACTCAGATGTCTTTCTACTATCATTCTCATGAACTTGGAGATGAAGTAGATAAATGAAATGGATAGATAATGAAATAATGAGGTTATCCTGTCTAACTTTTTAAAGGAGCAAAAATCATCTCATAGGTTAATTCCATTCCCCAAACCAAGCAAAGTTAACACAAGGATGTGAACTAGACCCTGAGTTATAAGAAGAACAGTACTGAAGACTTCAATCCCAATATATAGCTCAGTAAAAAGTTATACAGAGGGAAAACTAGGCTCAGTATAGTGTTTTGTGCATTTTTTGCTGTCTGCTGATCTAGATGACAAGTTTCATAGAAAGATGGCTTTTTCATATTTGTATCTCTATTTCCTCACGCAGCACCTTGCCTAGAGTAGCAAATATTAATAACTGTTTATTGATTGATTGATTAAGAAATAAGACATATGAAATCCAACAGTACTTTATATATATATATATATATATGTATATATATATATACATATATATATAGTAGCAATATAAGCTCTATAAGAGCTTATATTGTATTATATTATAACATAACTTCTTTGTCTTGAAGTCCCTTATTCATAATTCAAATTAAGCACCCACTATACATTTGTTGATTAAATCAAATTGAAGATCAGAGAGTGATTAGCATTTTTTGTCAAAAGAAAATGAAATCAGAGGGGAAAAAAGTCCTCTAGTTTCAGGAACTAACATTTATTAAGCATCACAATGTACAAGATAATGCAATTCATCCTGGGAATATAAAGAAAGAATTGACCAAGATCCCTGCAGCATTGTTGTATGAAGCATCATGGTGTTCTGTTGTTTTTTACCTTTTTAAAAATTATTGTGCCTAGATTCCTATTTTTATCTCAGTGTATCTAAATATGGTCTAAAGCCAAATAAAACAAATAAACAGAAGCTCACCATCTGAGGATTAGTCATGATTCTTTATTCTGAATATGATTTAGGGAATATTTAAAGGACCCAATTGAGTCAGATGTTCCAACAATAGACATTTGTTCTAGGTGGCACAATTTTAGATTGAATTTCTTTTGAAAACAGATAGCAAATAAAATAAACATTTATTTTCAAGCTTAATAAATTGTTAAAAGAACATTTTAAAAATACTGGTAATTGAGGAGGAACAATACCTTTGCTTTTATCAAGGTAAATTTGATTTTCTGAAAAGAGATAGAGCTGAATATATTCTGATGAGATCAGTACAGCAATATATGAAAATTATGTAAAGGAGAATATCATCACAAATTCATATGCAAATAAAAATATTTACATTTTAAATATAAAATTGAATTTTTTCACATTAATATTTTTAAAATGAGGTCACATTTGGCACATAAAGTTAAAGTTGAATAGGTCCCTTTCCTGTCCTCCCTTTCCTTTCCCTCCCCTCCCTTTCCCAATATTCTTCCCTTTTTGGGGATTCTTATCCATATTTGGTGTCCACTTTGCAATCAACTCTCACCTGTGGCTGTGATAAGCTGTAGTATGTACACCAGTCCCACCCAGATAAAAAGTGATTTCTATTATATCACTTATAAACACGTGATCCTATTCTAGACTAAAAAAATCTTCTAAATAGTCAGAGTCTCATAATTTCTTTGTTTGTAAAATGAAAAGAACAAAAGTAGATGATCTTTAAGGACATTTTAATTCTAAAACATCACAATTTTACAATCACCCATATTCATTCTGAAACCCAGTATGAGAGGGCACAGAGGATTAGCCTTAGAGTAGGAAGACTTTAATGTTATGTCCTGTGTATGACACACATTGGTTGTATGCCCTGGCCAAGTCACTTAACTTCTCAGTAACACAGCAAATTCTTTAAGACTATAAGATACAAAAGGGATGGTGATTTACATTTATGAAGGAAACTTTCATAATGTGATCTCCCCATATAAATGCAATCATAATTCTAACTTCTTTCACCTCAAATGCCCCAAATGCATATATTTCACAGATAGACATTCAGAGGTATATATGTGTATGTAAAAGAGAGACTGACAGACAAAGACAGAGAGAAGCAGACAAACCAAGACAGAAATAGAAATTGAGTCAAAGGGACTAAGATGAGGACATAGAGAAGAAAAAGGATAGAATAAGTTTATTTAGATATGTTTCTGACCTGAACCATGTTTTTAATTTAATCTGTATAGAAAATTATCAGTGAGAAAACTCTCTGCTGAATAGCTCTATTGAAATACCCAAATAGCAATGGAGCCCATGAACTATTGACTTAGAAAACCACAAAGTAACATTAATTATATTGAATTCTATTTGCTTATTTTGCTAAACATTTCTTAATTACATTTTAATTTGGTTTGGTGTTTTAATTGCCTCCTTGTTTAGGAATTTGACACTTTGAGTGATGAGCATTCTTCTGGAATTTTCAGACTTCCAGAGTTGCTTATACACTTAGAACTTGAATGACTTATTCAAGGTCACATAGATGGTAAATGTCAAAGATATGAATTGAACACAGAGTTTACTGAAACTGAGGGCAAACTCTATTCATTTTTAATTGGCTGCTGCTGTTACTACTACCATTGTCTCTGCTCCTATTGCTGCTTCTGTTGCTACTGCTGTTGTTATTTCTGTTATTACTACTAGTACTGCTGCTGCTGTTGTAGCTACTATCATTCTTGTTGCTATTGCTGCTGCTGCTGCTACTACTATTACGGTTACTACTGTTACTGCTACTATTATTGCTGCTATTGCTATTCCTGGTACAACCATTACTATTTCTGCTGCTGCTGCTACATTCATACTCCTGCTTTTGCTGCTTCATGTATTTGCTTGACTGTGTGTTTTCAGGAAGTCCTGAGAACAAGACACATATATTGAAGTAAGCTGTTTCATTGTTTTGATTCTCTTTATAATAAAGACAGTATAATAAGTACAAAAAATTTGTATAAATTGCATGATGGGGGCTCTGAGAAATTAAAAGCAGAAGTCAGAAGGTGGAAAAGCAGTAAATATATTTATGTAAATTAAGTGAAATGTCAGAATATTTTAGAAGAAAATGACTCGCATGAAGCAACATGAGATTTATAATGATATACTATTTGGTGTTTTCATGTGGTTTTCTACCCTGCCACTCTACAAAATTCTAATCTGAAAATACACCATAAAACAATTATTTTATTCACCCCCCAGATTGGGGCTACTTCTGGAGGAGTCCACTGCAGAGACAATACCTAAAAGCAATCTTGTCCAGTACTTTTGAACAATTATCCACTTGACATGACAGGAAATTTGAAGCCAGGAAATTTTAACTCCTGATAGAATATGATAACATGGCAAGTGATTGGCATATAACTACAGAAGAAATTGAAGCAGATAGAGGCAATTCAAGAGACAACAATGGGAAAAAATATTAGAATGCAAGTTATGATTATCTTTATCTGTAAAACAATGTATTGGATTTCTAAGATATCTATCAACTCTTAAGATATATATCTATGAGTAAAGAAGGGACCGTGGTATTGGGAAAATAGGAAATTTGAACTAAGGTCTAAGTTTTGAGTATTAATACTTGTGTGTCTCTGGGCAAGACATTTAATCATCAATACTCACTTCTATTTTGTGTGGAAGAAGAATACTTATACTATATTCCTAAAGTAATCACTTATCAGAGAACTATATTAATGATTTCTCCAAATTTAGCTGCAACTCAATACCTATGAATTGATATGATTTTTCTTATTATTTTGGCTAACGTTGATATCAGATTTTAAAAAGCTTTTAATAATTCAAATTATTGCAAGAGAATCTTCATCTAAATAATATATGTACAAGACTAATAGATTTAGACTTTTTTAAATCAACAATAAAAATGTATTAATTGCTTCCTATGTGTAGAAAACATTACTGTAAGTAGTGGAGGAAATATAAAATTAATTTCTAACCCTGAAAATTATAGTCTATAAGAATATGACTTATAAGAAAAGAAAATATGGCTTTAATATAAATATATAACCATTATCTGAATATCACATTAGCAATTTATAAGACAAAATGGCAATTCAAAGACTCAGGTAATAAAATCTACTTAATTAGAAAAAAGGGAGCAAAAATTGATTTTTTGTTGGTTTTTGTTGATTTGCTTTTGGCCATTTGAAATCAAGAAAGAGAACACAAATTTCTATTCTATTAACATCACACGAAGAAATTATTTGAAAAGACTTATTGGTAGTAAGAATGATGGCGATAAAGAAAGGAGAGAAAAAAATAGTATGAAAAAGGTAAGAAAATAAAAAATGAGAAAGAGAAATAGAGGAAATAGAGAATGAGAACATAGAATAAGGGAAGAAGAAAGGAAAGAAGGAGAAAAGGAAAGAAATAATTGATTTCCTTGAAAGAAATAATTAGCAAGTTGGGAAGCATTTTAGAATGTGGTATCTAAACCTAGGTGATCAGATGCTTAAATTTAAAGGAAAAACAGTTGAGAAGATATTGCTTACAAAGACAAATGCTTTGAAATTACTTCATTTAAAAAGCTTTCCCATCTTTGCTTCAATTGGTTCATATTAAGAAAACTATAAGTATAATCGAGCATATCAATAACCAAACTAATAAAAATCATATGATTATCTCAATACATCTCAAAAATCATTTGGTAAAATCCAGCACCCATTTCTTTGAGAGAGTATAGGAAAAAATGGACTTTTTCTCAAAATGATCCATAGCGGGGGGTAGCTAGGTGGTACAGTGGATAAAGAACCAGCCTTGAAGTTATGAGTTATGAGGAGTTCAAATCTGACCTCAGACACTTAACACTTTCAAGCTGTGTGACCCTTGGCAAATCACTTAACCCCAATTGCCTCAGAGGAAAAAAACAGTAGCATCTACTTAAAACCATCAACAAGCATCATATGTAATGGAGACAAACTAGATCCCAATAAGATCAAGAGTGAAACAAGGTTGCTCACTATCACCATTACTATTCAATATTGTATTAAAAATGTTAGCTTTGGCAATAAGAGATGAAAAAGAGATTAAAGGAATTAGGGTAGGCAATCAAGAAATCAAATTATCACTCTTTGCAGATGATATAATGGTATACTTAGAGAACCCTAGAGAATCAACTAAAATACTACTCAAAACAATTCACAACTTTAGCAAAATTGCAGGATACAAAGATTCACATAAACCATCAGCATTTCTATATAATACCAAGAAAGTCCAGCAGCAAGAGATACAAAAAGAAATTCCATTCAAAATAAGTGTTGATAGTGTAAAATATTTGGGAAACTATCTGTGAAGGGAAAGTCAGGAACTATATGAATACAACTACAAAACACTTTCCTCACAAATAAAGTCACATCTAATCAGGTGGAAAAATATCAAGTGCTCATGGGTAGGCTGAGCAAATATAACAAAAATGGCAATACTACCTAAATTAATCTACTTATTTAGTGCCATATCTAGCAAACTGCCAAGAAATTATTTTACAAACCTAGAAAAAATAATGACAAAGTTCATCTAGAGGAAGAAAAGGCCAAGAATTTCAATTGAATTAATGAAAAAAATGCCAATTTAGATGTCCTGGTTGTGCCAGAACTATAACTATATTATATATCACCAGTCATTAAAACCACTTGGTACTGGCTAAGAAATAGAGTAGTTGATCAGTGGAATAGGTTAGGATCACAAGACAAAATAGTCAATAACTATATCAATCTAGTGTTTGACAAACTCAAGGACCCCAGCTTTGGGAATAAGAAGTCACTATTTGACAAAAAGTGCTGGGAAAATTGGAAACTAGTATGGCAGAAATTAGGCATTGACCCACATGTAACACCACAAACAAAGATAAAGTCAAAATGAGTTTGTGAACTCTAAAACTCCTTGAAGGACAAATTCTCCTTGAATCCTGCCTCTGTGGGGACCCTACCAGAGGACAAATAGCTTCATTGTATTGCTGGGTGAGACTAGTTTAATAGGAAACTGGAGATGTTAATCCCATTGAAATAGAGAAACACCTATTCCATTTTAAGATTATCTCCAATTCCAGTTTAAGCTAAAACCCAGCTTGTAGATAGAGCCAACTTGGAACTCCCACACTACTAGCTCTCTTCAGTTTGTAGCCAAAGCTCCTATTATAAAAGAACCAATCTAAAATCCTCTCTTTGCAGAGGTTCTAAACATGCCATGCTACGCCAAGGAGGCCTCTGCTGGCTGGAACAATATTCTCTTCCAGTGTTACCCTCTCTTTATCCTTACCTATTTCCTAATGAGACTTATGCCCCTTTATCAGGATCTCTCTATTAGAAACTTTACTTCTCTGTCAGATTTTGCCTCTGAGGAAGTCAGCCTTTCTATTCTTGCATAGTAAAGGCTGACTTCCAAAGCCGATAATAAACCTCTTTTATCAATCTAGCTAAAAAAATTGGGTTCATGATTTAGACATAGTGATATTATAAGCAAATTAGAAGGACATAGGATAGTTTATTTCTCAGACCTGTGGAGGAGGAAGGAATTTGTGTCCAAAGAAGAACTGGAGTTTATAATTGAACATCAGATAGATAATTTTGATTATATTAAGTTAAAAAGTTTCTGTACAAATACAACTAATGCAGACAAGTTTAGAAGGGAAGTAACTTTTTTTTTTTTTTTACAAAATAAATTTCAAAAACAGCAAATGCTTAAAATTAAAAAAAGAAAATATGTAATCCTTTCAAAAAATCTTTGTTGCAATGACACTATTTGAAGAATACCACTCTCCAAGTTATTTCAAAGTAGAGAAAAACTAAGTAAATAAAGAGAAGAATATATAAAGATGTACCCATTTAATCTTATATTGGCATGAGGATATGTTTCTACTCTACTTTGTTTGCTTCATTTTTTGGCATAAGTCCTGGATTGAACTAGTGAGATGATGTTATTTCCCTTGCTTGGAAATTGAGATTAAGTAAGAAATGGTCTATGAAATGTTTCTTTGTATTCTATGAAACAGTACTTTCCTGGCACTGACAAAATTTTTCTCCTGGCAAAACTTTTGTTTGGACAAATCTATACAAGTCAGGAAACATTTGGCAGAAGTCTCATTATGTTGATTTCTTGTTATTTCCCTCATATTTTGTATTTTAGAATAATGTTCTTTTTCATTATTATGATGCTGTTTGTTTAATTTTATCTGCTAATCAGTGATTACAGATGACTCAAAGTATAAGGAAGAGAAACTGAAATAAGTTGTACCATGGCTTCTTGGTGTACAATGGCATAAAATACCATTTGTGTCTGTGACTGGAAAAGGAGGTAGAATGGTCATGAATCAAAAGTAACCAAGTACTGCCTCCTCCCATAATAGTATAAATAGAGAGTGTGTGTGTGTGTGTGTATGTGTAATACCAAATAAATTTAGGGAAAGCCCCAAGGATTTTGGATTTCTCCTCTACAAAGGATTCATGGAGAGGCATGGCCAAGGATTTCATAAAATGATAAAGTTTGGACAACTTCCAATCAGTTCTGCTATAGGCATTGTAGGACATGAGATTAGAAATATTAGAAATCATCTCCCACAACATCTCTTCTTTGACAGGCAAGAAGACTAAGTTCAGAAATGTTAAAAGATTTACCCAAACTTTTATCAGTAATTAGTTGAACAAAACAAACTCAAATGAAATTAATTCCTTTGATTCTACATCCAGAATTATTTTACTCATTTTTACTCTGTCTTATAGAAAATACTCATACTTACAGGAAACAGATGCATGGTATTAAACTACAATAGCCAAACTAGTTTGAATTGGTACTTTTTTTGTTGTTGTTTCTATGTTAAGATCCTGATTTTCTTATAGTATTAGCTAGTAATTGGAATTTATGGAAAAAATTGATAAAATCCATAGGGGGCAGCTATTTGTAGTGTAAATATTGCTCATCCAAATCTGGTGGTTACTCTTTTCAGCTTTTCATGTAACACTTGCCAGCTTCTTAATTCTCTCAGTTTTGGGACAATTGAGAAACTTTGAGACAAATAGCATTTTGTCAAAAGAAAGAAAAAGCTGGAGAAAATTTGGGAAAACTCCCCTAGGATATGTACCTGGATAAAGGTTAATCAATAATGAAACTGTTAAGTGAAAAAACAAAACAACATTTACGTAAACACGTAGAAAGTTGACATTTGAGGGTCTGACATAAGATTCAGCAACTTGCAATTATGTAATTACTTTGATCTCCACTCATTAATTCCTTGTTTTACATATCTAAATCCAGTATAATTTATTATAACATTGCTCAATCATTCAGTCAAATAAAACTCTTAATGACTCAATGGACCATACTCTTCCTGAGGTTTCTTTGCAAAGAGGAGTAACTTGCCATTTTCTTCTCCAGTGGATTAAGACAAACTGAGGTTAATTGAATTTCCCAGAGTCACATAGGTAGAAAGTGTCAGTGGTCAGATTTTAACTCAGATCAGATTCTAGGCCCATTGTTCTATCCACTTGAGTCACTTAGCTGCTTCCATTATACACAGATATACCCCCATATATTTGTGTATGTGTGTGTATATGTACATATTGTATAAATAAAATACGTCTCAATATTGTATATATTTTGTCAATATAATAGCATATTGCATTATTATATTAATTCTATTCTGTTCTATTACCACAGCAACATAGACAAACCTCTACTGTATTGCAATTGCTAAGTACTGGGAGAAGAGTAATGTTAAACAGCAAGACATATAAGCTTATCATATATTACAAAAAAGAAAAGCAAGATGAAATTTCTTTGGGAAGAAGACTGCTTAAGTAGGAAGCCTACTCTAATGTCTGTAAAGTTAGTTCAGTATATTTTAGCCTAAAAATGCCCAATAATTGCTTAGTAAAATGTAAAAAAGATATGTTGAGACAAATACTCATGTTCCTGCAGATCATTATGAAACTAAAGAATTTGAGTACATCAGATTTATATTAGCCTTCTCAGATAGGATATCATATGAATGGGTCTCTAGGAACAGCTAAGGAGATAATATATGAAAGCAACACAAAATATGAAGGATTCCAAATAGTAATTCCAACTTGAATATTTTGCCAAACATCTTAGTATGGTCACATCCAAAAAATCCCATTCTGTTTGATTTTTAAGAAACATGAATTTATTAACCATTCACTTTAAGCTTGCACTTTCTTTTTTGACAGATGTTCTATATTTCTTTTTTTTTATGATGAACATTAAAAATAGTGTCATTTATTTGGCACCTGTTGTGTGATTAGCATTTTGAGAGGTATTGAGATGTCCCATCTACCATTGTGTAAAACTTTTGAGTGTGGTACATATGAGGAAGGGTTACTGACTGCTGTAGATCACTTGGGATGAGCCTTATCACCAACTGGTTAGAAATAATATGAACAATATTTTGCCCAAAGTTAAATAAGAAAAAAAGAATGTACATGTATAATCAAATAGATAAATAACCAATAATTTAAAAAGAGGTCACGACTTCCTTTTGCTTCTTTTCATTGGAAAAGGCACAGAAGATTCTCATAATTATAAGTTGTTTTTTTTTTTTTTTTTGGGGGGGGGGGAAGGGCAGACCTAATACAGTGGAGAGGAAATGAGTCCTTCTCTGAGTTCTTCCTTGCTTCCCTCAGATCAATACCAGATCAAGACTCTCAACTGGTTTTGGAGGGACAGAACACACATATATTTGGAGTGTAACAAAATTTCCAGCAGCAGATATTTTTGATCCTCCAAAACATTCATTTAACTCTTTAAAATTATATGAGAGGTAAGATATGTATACTATGTAATGTAATATAATTATAGCATAATGTAGAATATAAAATCCAATTAATAATACATGAACATAGTAACAAAATAGATGACCCAGCGTTACTTTCATTCTGTAAAAACAAAAGATTTGTGACTGGAAGAATGAGGTAGATGAGTTATATAGCAAAGTGGAGTTGGAGGTGGATGGAGGCGGATGGAGGCAGCTGGAAAGAAGGAAATAAGAGTGAGAGCTAATAGATGGATAACCCACATGGTCCATTGGTAAACAAATATCAAGAAAGTTATTGGAATGATGGATGTAATACCTGTGAAGGATGTAGAGTAGGAAATGGACAAAGGTAATATAAAATGAGAAAGCTGGAGTGGATTGTACATTGTATCATGACAAAAAATCTTGACAGTACTGAGACCACACATCCATCAATGCATACTAGTAACTCTTTGAAGAATTTCAGATCATTTATTCAAAAGTAATATAATATGAAAAAGGGGATGGAATCATACACATCTACGGTTATCACTATGTGCTAGGAACTGTGTGGAGTGTTTTTTTAAATTTTATCTTCATTTATTTATTTTTACAAATATATTCTCATTTGATTACAGGTAACTATTCTGAGCAGCTAGAATATAGGAAAAAATAAAATAAAGTTTTAGACTCATCTGATTTTGTTGAATCCTGAAAACACTTAACAAAGCAAAATTCATATATAATAAACAGTATACATGTTTAGCATTAGAGTAATGATCACTGACAACACTAAAATTTTGTTAATAAAAAGCCCAGCCTTTGAAGTGTCTCTGTCATAGATTCAGAAATGCCCCTTTATCAAAGGTAGAGCATTATACAGTAATTGAGAATAATTTTCATACTGTGTTCTTGGTAATCTGCATTTTAAGGTATCTGATAG
Organism: Antechinus flavipes; assembly: GCF_016432865.1. Classification (NCBI taxonomy): domain Eukaryota; kingdom Metazoa; phylum Chordata; class Mammalia; order Dasyuromorphia; family Dasyuridae; genus Antechinus; species Antechinus flavipes. Next base: position 21,737,680 of record NC_067400.1, read on the forward strand.
CTATTTATCATTTATACTTTATTTTCATTCATTTGGGGGAAAGTTAAAGCACATTGTGAGAGTACAAACTGCGTAATTTAATTGTGAGCACTGCTGCAAAAGGTAATTAAGCATCTATAAAAAAAAGAAAGAAAAATGATATAAAACAAGTCCTACAGCTAAGGGAATACTATTTTAAAAAAATCAATTATTCTCTGAAACACAGGAAGCTGCTTTTCAGAAATTACAACAAAGGGAACTGCTGGTAACCATCCTACTGTATGTACATTTCTCAAAATAGTACAAGCACTTTCACAGAGAAAGCCAAGTCATTCATTATAAAATGCCCCCAAGACATAGATTTTCTCCAAGTGAGCTTCACATTCCTCCTTTGCAAAAGGAAATCAATTTCAGAAATAGGGGAAATGCTTAGCAACAGAAGTGCAGTGACTTTAAGGACTTACACTGACTAGGATATTTATGAATATATGGATATTTGGATACCACTTAGAACCATAATTTAAACTCTTGAGGAGATATTTTCACTATAATTTGAGGATCTATCATAATAAGAAAACTTTTAGGAACTTTCATTTTATGGAGTCAAATTGTAATATGGAAAGCAAAATCTACCAGATACCTGTGCTAAAATGAATTAATCATCATTCCAGTTGATGCAATGGTTGAGGTAAACCCTATTTATTGTCTTAATTTTGTGTGTGTGTGTGTGTGTGTGTGTGTGTGTGTGTGTGTGTGTGTGTGTCCCTTTACATAGTTTCACATTTATGTAACTTTTCCTAAATTATATAGTGCTAATCACAATAAGAGTTAGAGAATGAAGAAACTGATCAAATTTTTGCCACAGACTCTTATGGTTTTTTGACCTAAGATATGTTATTTAATTGGTCTCAGCTTCTATTTGTGTATAACCATAGCACCTATTTCAAAGGTTTATTGTATAAATGGGATAATACCTGATTTTTTAACCCTGTCATCCCCGCTCCCTCCCTCCCCCTTTTAACTAGCTTAGTGATTCCATCAGTATAGGAAATGCTCAATGATATCTACAAATGCTGATTGCTACATCTTCTACATTTTAAAATGTTTCATGGGACAATTAAAAGTTAAGAAACTTGTTGACAGTTACATATTGAGTAAATGTATGATATAGGATTTGAACCTATTTTACTTTGTTCCTGACTTGACCATTACTGTGCGTTGTTTCTTGACAGATTCTACCTTCAGGCTCCTCTTTCCTCTGACTTGAGAGTTGGAGGACAGAGAACCGAACTTCTTACAAAGACTTCTTGTAGAAGACAGAAACTAGCTCTCAGAGCATTCTACTTCTGCTGTTCTTCTTGGCTTCACCTCCATGCATGGTGGTATCTTTATCCACTTTCCTATGTCTCTTCAGCTTTCCTATTTATTTATTTATTTATTTTTTGTTTTATTCTTTTTTGATAGTAAGCTCATTGAAGGCAAGGACTGTCTTTCTGCATCTCCAGTTCTTTGCATAGTGTCTGACAAATAAATGTTTTAATAATAATATTAATAATAATAGCCTTTTATTTTTCAAAATACATGCAAAGAGAATTTTTAACATTCACTCTTGCAAAATCTTAATAAATATTTGTTGAATATTAGAAATCTTAAATTACTTTTTAAAGGTGAGTCACTTCTACAACCAACCTGCTACTTCTACCACCACCACCAACAGTGTTACTACCACTCTGCTGATAGAACTGCTGCTGCTATTACTGCTGCTGCTACTGCAATGATGATGAAGACTAATTTTTGCTGCTTCTGTTTTTACTGTTGCTTTCAACCCAGAGTTGCTAGCGAACACTCGATCTTTATTTATTATCTGATGCTACAAAAAAATAACTCTACTAAATATAAATTTCATTTATATAAATATAAAATGCATGAATATTTAATGTCATCATATTAGAACTACAAAATAACATTTTCACTTTATTAAAATAGGGATAAAGAATTAAATTAGGGGAAGGACATCTTACCTAGCCTGTGAATTCTAAGGGAGATAATGTCCTGGTTAATATTAGGTTCTTGTGATGACATAAAACTGACTGCAGTTAGTGAGAAGGAATATAGAGATTTTCAGGCCCTAAGGGAGGGAATCCATAGGCCACTGGATATGACTGTAGTTGCTGAATGTAGGAACATACAACAGGAACTCACACATGGGATATAGGTAAGGGATAGCACCCTAGGAACATAATAAAAATACCCCCTAAATTTCCACATCTTATGTCAAAACTCAGATTTCCTGGCTTTAGTTACCGTTTTACAAAAAGAATAAGATACTGAATGAACTGATGGGTTAAATAAAAGCCAATACCAAATTTTAACTTCATTTTCAAATGTCAATAATTAATTTAAAAATTCTCTTTAATATTACTCATCTTAGAATTCTTTATAATAATATCTTTTAAAGTTCAAGTCACTCAATGCCTCCTATTTAAGACCTTTCTTGATCTTTCCCCTATGGTTTCTTTCCCCAAAATTATATTTGTGTTTATACTGTTACTAATAAAATAAATACTGTTATTAAATAGTTTATGTTATCTATTCACAGGCAGAAAATATGAATAGTTTCTTTGTGTGTATCTTTGTATTCCATGTTCTTAGCATAGCACTTGTTAAAAAAATTAGGAAAAACAAATGAATGTTTGCTGATAAATTGATTGTACCCTAATTATACAATCAAACACACTTGTATGACGATAATGGGCTTATATGGTCTTATTATGATTTCAAGTTCAGATTTGAGAATTCAATGCCATATCAAAGTTAAGGAAAGAGAGAGACAGACACAGACACAGAGGGAGGGGGGGAAAGGGGATGGGGGAGGGAATAGGGGAGAAACAGAAATGGAGTCACACACACACAAAGACAGAGATAAAGACAGTTATAGAAGAGAGAAATGAGGATGACTCAACCAGCTACAGGATCAGCAGCCTAAGAAAGTTCCTGCCAACTGCAACATCTGAGAAGAAATAGAGAAACAAAGATATGTCTAGTTTCCTTTACCTGGACTGGTAAAGAGAGAATGAGGGAGAAAGAGTAAACAAAATTGAAGTCTCCAGATGATTTTCTATTCCTTTATTCACAAAATGAAAGTTGCTCATGTAGATATCCTCTCAGTTTCTTTTCATTTCTAAGACTACAATCTGATGATAATAAAGTCCCTATTTCCCATTCATATAGCATGTCAAAATTGATAAAGCCACTCATACTTATCACATAGTAATTAGATCTTCAGTAGAGATCTAATTAAAAAGTTTTTTCTTTTGCTATCTTCCAAAAATTTCCATAAATATGTAGAATCATAGTATATATGGTATATACATGTGTATATATATTATATACAATATATATGACAAATACATATACATGTATTTTATATATTTTATTATATATGCATATATGCATGTATGTTTTCTGTATCTATCTCCTGTGATTTCTCTGCAGTCTTTGAAATAAAAAAACAGTTCTTGACAATCTTCCAAAATTCATCTAATTTGGGGATTCCTTAATGAAATCCAAACACAATATGAATAGAATGTGCTCTATTAATTTCAGGATGATCAAAGAAACATAGTCTGAATAATAAGGGATCTTGGAAACCATGTAGTAGAGCCCATATTTGAAAAAAAAAAAACTCTTTAATAGACATTATGAATGGTCCCATAGCCCTAGATTATATATTCTTAATAATGGAAAAGATAATGACATAAAACTGACCATTTTCCTTTTGTGTACCTCCAATATAAAAGACATTATTTTCTTACATTAAACCTGTGTTTGTGAATGTGTGCGTGTGTGTGTGTGTGTGTGTGTGTGTGTGTGTGTGTGTGTGTATAGCATCCACGTTAGATGTTGGTTCTATGTGGTCTTTTTCCTGAGACAAAGATATGAAGATCTTTTTACTGATCCTTGAATGATGTGATTGTGTAGCTCATCGTCATTTTGATTTCCTTCCTTGGATTGGTCTCCAACAAATCATGGTATTCACCCAAATATGACATCAAATGGTGAACACCATGCTTTGGGTATGGCCTAATCAGGGAGGAATTCCCCAGATAATTCTCTTAGCCTAGTAAACTAGTCTTAATATAAGCTGAATTATACTGAAAATGTTGTCTTTCAGGGTGATCATTATGGCAGAGAACTAAACAAAGAAAACTTCAGAAATCTGTAACCTACCAAATAAGGAGGTATGGCAGATTGCTGCTTTCAGAAGGTAAAAAGGGTAAAGGCTTCTAACAATGCAATGCAAAGTGTCGAAAATTGATGTTTTCTAAATGGCTCCCTTCCCAAATAAACACTTTGTTTCTTTGGGTGAAACCATATGTCCTTATTTTTGTAGCTGTTAATTATCTTGATTTATCATCAGTTTATCATCAGATGTGCCTACCAGTCATGAGAAAACATTTTTACTCATATATTAGTCTGTAAAGCAGTATTAAACCTGTAAAAAGTTTTACCAAGTTTTCAACATTGAAAAACAAAACACAACAAACAAACTTCATCCAGTAGACTGATTCTTTGTAAGCCTTATCCTATTTAGAAGTAGCTTATATAAAGTAAAAATAAACTATGTCATGTCCTTAACTTCTTCCTATCTTTACCTTGTTGAATCAAAACTGACTGAAGTTGATCTGGTCTCCATTCCCAGGCCAATGGATTGGCTGAGGTTGACCAGACATTATCATTTATAGCCTCACATTATTTTGTAAAATTTCCCAAGATTTCTTTATGGACTTTTGTTTGATGTGAAAAATAACTTACCTTATGAAACACTGAGATGTCTAACTTTTCCCAACAGCAGCCAAACTAGTCTCTCTGCTTTTATACCCTAAATTAATCCTGTTCCAAACCTCATCCTGAGGAAACTCAGGACCTGCTTGTCTGGCCCTCCAGCTGTAATTCATTTGCCCCAGTAAAGACCTCAATTTTCATTGTATTGACCATTTTCATTTAAATTCAAGTTGATATAAGCAATAAATAGGACAATTTCAATGGTGTCTGGATAGAGATAATTTGGACAATCACAATGGTATTTGGGCAGAGATAATTTTTGACCTGGTCATAGAAAGTCAATATCAACATCTAATGAAGCTTGATATAGGGAGATAGTGTGAGTTGGATGAAATATTCCTGGAATGATTTGGGAGTTTTACCACTGACAGAGTGTGACCTTAGGCAAACCACTTCCTTTCTACACTATTTGGTTTCTTCATTTTAATAGCCAGTTAGACTAGATGATATCTATACCTATAATTTCACAAATTAGAGGAAATAGACAGAATTTCTTATTCTCTCTAGGCAGGGTTATGAATATTTCTTCTACTTTTATGTAAGAATAATGGAATTGGAGATTCATAAGAATTAAAATCATTTTTGGATGAGAGTACCTCATCCTAGAATATTTATATAGTCACTCACTTTCTATGACAGTTTCTTTTGTTTAATTGTCTTTAGCTTCTCTAAATCTTGGAAAAATAAGGTGCATGTGCTGGAGACAAACACATGATTATGACAGATAGTAGAGCTACAACTAGTAGTGTTTAGTACTGATGAGATAACAGGTACAGAGAGAGAAATTTAGATTATGAAACAACAGTCATTGTCATAGTAACAATGACCTTTTATTGTTATGACTAGGCACAAAGGCAAATCAAAAAAGGATTTAGCTTTGAGTGAAAGGGATTATTTAAAGGTCAGAAGAAAGAAGGAGAGAAGTAAGGGTGGAGGCCAGAGAAATAAGGAAAACTTAAAGAGAATCCTAGTTGAGAACAAAGTCCCATGCAACTTATGTCTACATCAGCAACTGAATAATGGGATAGGATGAAGTGTGCCTGCTCAATAAAGAGGGTGGGGTCCCTGATATCATTTGGTGAGTTGAGTGTTCCTTAGTTTTTCTTTCAAGACAGTCTTAGGAATTTGGCCTCCCTTTGTATGTGATAAAGCTGGCAATTGGAGCTAGAAGGACTGGTTAAAGTTTATACTGGTGTGAGCAATATGCAACTTTCCCTCAGATCAACCATGATAAAGACAATGTGGACACAGGTCTCCAATGACCTCCAGTCCACTGGACTCCAATGAACCAGTCTATTTGGGTAAAGATCCAGATTCCACATTATTAGGGGCAGAGTGCATAAGACACACCAAAGCTGCTCCAACAGAGGTTTCCACTGGAACAGAGCAGGATAGATTGGTTTAATGATCCTTGCTAATTTTTCACTATGGATTTCATTTATGATTTCTTGAAATATATCTCTGAAAAAACATGCTTAAAATAATAGTTAAAAAAAGAACTCAAATGATTCTTTAGCTTTAGCATTGGTGGCACAATAGGTAGAGCACCCAGATCTGAGGTTAGAAAGACTCAATCTTCCTAAGTTTAAATCTAGCCTCATATACTTTAACTAGCTATATGACCCTTTGCAAAGCTTTTCATTTTTTGGTGCAGTTTTTTTTTTTTTTCTTTTTCATCTATAAAATGAGTTGGAACATAAAATGGTAAACCACTCCAATAGCTTAGCCAAGGAACACAAGATGAAGTCATGATGGATCAGTGTAGACAAAAAAACATCTTTACCACAATGATTCTGTTGACCAGCACATTTTGTTTTAAATAGAACCACTTGGCAACAATGCCTTAAACCTCAATTACTCTGACTTTCAATGAATGGTTAATTAACTGGCCAAGCCTAAGCCTCTATTGCTCTTTGGGAAGCTTTTGATGGCTTAGAATGAGTATAAATAGCAATTATATTCTGCTTAGACCAAAAATCAGAGGGTCTTTCACCTCCCAGATTGATAATTTTTTTTGTGATTGTAAATTAGACCATCTTTTGTTCCAATTCTTTCTTAAGTCATTGAATGCCTGTTGCATCAGACAAATTAAGGCCTTGGGCAGACTTCAATTTAGAAAGGCCAACAGATTCCACAGTGGTTCTTCTATTATTCCCTTTTATCATGTGGACTTAAAGATAAACAAAACAAATCAAAGACACAAAACTATTAATGGTGATTCTGATTGATTTATAAAAACCTCCATTTTCCTGGAAGTTTCTGGTTTTATTTTTTACTTCCTATTCAGACATGGTCTTTATCATATATCCCTGACAAAACAATTAGTTTCTTGTTTATTGGTCCCTGAATCTTCTAAAATATTCTAATGTCTCAGTATCAGTATAGACCCTCCCTCCCTCCCTCCCTTCTTCTCTCAGTTCCTTCTTCCCTTCCTTCCTTCATTGCTTCCTTCCTTTCTTCCTTACTCCCTTCTCTTTCTTTTTTTCTCTGTCTTTTTCTTCCTTCCTTCTTTCTTTCTTTTTTTCCATGACATGGGTCTCATGAAGGGATTGAGTCTTCAGGATGAATCAACAACAGAAAAGATCAAAAATCAATAATCATCTTATGAAATACTTGTATATAATTTTTTAAAACCAATAACTTAATAGGTATTTATTAAACATCTATTCTATGCTAGGCACTGGGGATAAAAATAAAGAGGATAATCTCTACTTACAATTATAATGCCAGAGAAACTGAGGCAAGACAAAGATTCATTTTTAATATTTTAATTTTGGAGAGTTTAGGCTAGCCTACTGGAAATCATGCTCAAAAATTATTCGACTCTGAGTGACTGAAATAGGGAACTTTTATAGCTATAATCTTATAGGGAAAACAAAGGCAGAGGGGGAGGGGTGAGGACACAATTCAAGAAAAGAATCATAACTTAGTCCTGATAAGATAAGTGTCAATGATGGGGGAAAGATTTCTTTCTTTGTGACTCCCAACCCCCCCTAGCTAATGTAATTACTCTTTGACTCACAAATCCTGGTCCCTTTGTATTCCAGTAGAAGATCTGGGCCAACTTTGGGGCTACAGCCAAAAGCCCCTTGAGCTAAATCTCCCATTATAAAAGGGACACACTGGGACCCCTCTTTGAAGAGGTCCCAAACATGCTAGACATGTGAGGACCCTCTGTCCACTGGACTCTCTGTCTGGTGCTCTCCTTATCTCTACCTTCACCTATCTCTTTACTTCCAAACCCAATAATAAACCTCTTTTATCAATCTAGCTCTCGGGCCAATAAATGCCTTTATTGGGGACTCATGCCACTACTAGACCTCATCAACCGCCATATCCTTGCACCGAATCCAAGGGGAGTTGCAAGGGGGTTTCCTTGTACCCCAAACCTGCCACTAGACCTCAACTAAACCCTAATTTCATTTAGGTACCCCAAATTTAGACCTCAACATCAAGATAAGAGGGTGGAGGGCAGGAGGCAGCAAGGCAAGGGGCAATATTCAAACAGAGGCAGAATTATTCTAGCTAGGGTCCAGATAATGCATCTGGATTTTATGATACAATGGAATGTAAAGTGTCCAGAGCATCAAGGTTTCGATTTTCCCAGTTCTGATGGCAAGGAATATAATAATTATAATTTTATTCAGAGTATAAAACAATAAGCCTACATCCTAAAGGTAGAGACAATAAGAACATATATAATTGTATTAAACACAAAAGTAAATAAAAACATATCCAAATTAATGGAATAAAAGTTATTTGAGGAGGAAAGACACTGATAGATTAGCATATCACAAAATCCTTAATTTGGAAAGTGGTGCTTGAGCTATATATTAAAAGAATAGAGTGACACTGATGCAGAAAGAAGAAAGAGTGCATCTAAGGTCCTGACAGTGGATAATTGAAAGGCAGAAATGAGTTTGATTATCTTAGTAAGTAATGGGAAAGCCTAGTGGCTAGATCTCAGGTTGGGAGGGGAAATAAAAGTCAATGGCAGGGAGAAAGTGAACTGAAAGTAAAAACAAAAAGTTCATCTTTTATTCTACAAGCAGTAGGAATCCATCAGAGTTTATTTGACTGGGAAGTCACATGATTAAATTTGCTTTTAAGGAAAATTACTTTGGCAATAACAAATAGGATGGGCTTAGGTGGTGAAAGAATTGAAATAGGTAGTGTAAGTTTTTTCATGCAATTATCTAGCACAGAGTAATGGGTGGTGGTGGGTGCTGTGTGAGTATAGAGAAGGGTTATATGCATGAGATGTTGTGAGGTTAGACATGGCATCATTAACTTGAGTGGACATTTAGGGTCAGGAAGTATAATGGGTCAAGGATATTGCTGAAGTTACAATTCAAGGAGACTGGAATTGTGGCAGTAATTTCTAGAGTAAAGGGAATGTGAGAAAAAAGGGGGAAGAGGTTTAAGTAAAGAATAATGAGCTAGAAAGCAAATTAATGTAATTAAAAGAAAGGGAAAATAATCAATTTTGGATATGTTGAGTTTAAGATGTCTCCTGGACATTAAGTTTGAAATGTATGATAAATGATTATTGATTTTAGATTAATGAAATTCTGTAAAATGAATACGATATTGCCCTTGAAGTCAAGAAGGTTAGGGTTCAATTTATACTTCTGACATTGGCTGTATGAGAAATATCAAAAAAACTGTTCAAACGGCAATAATGGATAGGTAAATTTTACATTATGCTCTATGGTCTACAAAGGGATTCATATATATTATCTCATTTAATCCTCTCAATTCTATAAGGTAGCTGTGATAGGACATAACTATTATCATTGTGCATATGAGAATCCTGAGCTATATCAAAGGTGTCATAGCTGATAAATGCCTGAGACAGAATTTAAAATCCAGTCTTCTTGCCTCAAAATTTAGCACTTTACCAGGACTCATTAAGCCCTTAAAATTTTCAACCCCAATGCTGGAAAATTAGGTATTATTATAGAAATGACTACAGATTTGGCTAAGTTCAAAACAAGTTTTGATAACTGAAGTATCATTGTCATCATCATCATCATCACTATTTGGGGAAAAATTAAATATTGAAAAAAAAAAGTTTAAAAAGAATCTAAATTCCACCCACCATTGGTATTTGCTAAGATGACATTTAACATACATTACATGATACCAAAACATAAACAATCCAAAATTTTGTGTTTGCTTCACTAGTCCTGTAGCATAATAAAGTAGATATTCTATCTTTAAACTAATGTCTAGGATTCCAACTCTGAATGCAATACTTTAATATAAGTGATTCCTATTTGACATTCAGTTTTTTTTTTCAATTAAAGGAGGGAAATAGAACATAATCTATATCATACAAGTTGACTGTGAGGATATTATTTAAAAAGATCATAAAGTTTCATGAAAATTTATTTTTATTTTATTTCTTGTTATATTTAGAAAATTACATTGATGGTTCTAGACTTTTTCCCCATAATAAATTATGTTTTTTTTTTTTTTTTGTACTACAAAATTCATTGATCCCTGAAGCAGTTTTCATTGACCTCTCCTCCCCTAACTTAAGACAATGAAATCAATTTATTGTACTAGATTTTTCTTGGTGTCTTTTCTAACTTTGTGGTAATATTGAAAAAAATATGACCCATTCTAGGATAAGAGATTATATGTTTGAAAGGAGAAGCACTATTTGAGGGATATTGCGGTACAAAGGATAGAGCACTAGTCCTAGAGTCAGGAAGACCTGAGTTCAAAACTTACTAGCTGAATGACCTTGGGACTGTCACTCCAGATTACCTCAAAAAAATAATTGTGGCAGAGTAGAGAAGGCAGGGCAGTTAAGAGGTCGAGTTGAAACTACAACTCTGCTACTTAAAAACCATGTACTTAGAGTATGACACTTATTGTTGTTGGTCTTCCATTTCCTCACAGATGAAATAAAAAGTTTGGATCGAGTGTTTTCTAAATCCCTTCTAACTCCAAATTCATTAGCTTTTGAACCTATAAGGAAGAGAATAATAGAGAAGAGGAAAGACAAAAAGAAATATAGCTTAAGATCCTTTTGTAAACTAGTATTCATACCATTTTAGAGACTTTCTATCAACCAAACCTAGACTTAATAGAAAGATCAATTTCAAGGGAATCAACAGGAAAAAAAATTGTCTTTTTTAAAATTGGGAAATGAATACCATATGTTTAAAATTGACATCACTAATACTATTTCCAAAAAGAAAGATTGGGACAGAGTTAAGGCAAAAATAGCAATTATGTTATGCATAATTATAATTTAATTAGTAATTATAATTATGCATAATAATAATAAGTGAGGTACAGAGGAAAAAATAGACATAGAAGCATTAAAGAGGGTGGAAGGTTCTTAGATCTGAAAACCTCTTCACATAGGAAATGGGTTAAATAGGAAAAACTATACATATACCATAAAGGGTATAGCATTCTCCAAAATCTATAAAGAAATAACTGGGAATTGATGAACAGAGAAACAAAGGGTGAGGGAAGAAGATAAGGGAGGGATTCATTGATGGGGATAGGTTAAGTAATAACAAAGCATTTTAAGGAGCAAAATTAAATCAAAGCTTTAGGGGGCAAAGGAAAGATATGGGTAAGGTGTATGTGGGGAGGTGCAGTATGTATGTATGTGTGTATGTGTGTGTATATCTACATATGTGTACATAAATATATCCTTTATTAACTATAGCATGCTTGGGGGTGGGAGGGAATGAAAGAGGGAGGCAAAGAATAAAGTAAAAAAGGTGCACAATAGAGAACAAAAGAACAATTTACAAGGGAGTAAAGATGAACACTCATGAATATATATTATACAAATATAAATATATATGCATATACATATTTTTTCCTTGAGTGATAATTTGTTTTTACCTATATTTGATTCCTTTCTGGGATTCTGCTGGGCACATGACAATGATCTCTGTTTTATTTTATTTTGTTTTGTATTCCCTTTCTATTTTTCTTTCTTCTTATTCTGTTTAAAAAAATGAAATAAATTAAAATAAAAATGAAATCTTCTTAGGGCTTTAAAAATGCCATGTTAGATTTAGAAAGGGACCATAGAGTTTCTTTAATCCAATCCATACATGAAAAATAATACAACATAATTAAGAAATAGTCATCCAGTCTTAGATTGAAGTCAAGAAATATGGAACATCTCACTCAAGTTTTGGAAAGCTCTAAATATTAGGAAATTTCTTCTCACATCAGAAATGAATTTTGATCTTTAAAGAAAACTCTTATTTCCCTTACATTTTCCCATTTTATTGTCCAGCAATTCAGTCATGACTAATTCTTCCTGAACTTATGGAGAACAGCACCCTTCCAACCTAAGGGACTCATCTTCCAATATTATATCTTTTAGCATTTAATATTGTCCATGAGGCTTTCTTAGAATAGACCCTAGAGTGATTGTTATTTTACTTCTTCAAGTGATCACCTTTTTCTCCATTATGACTGGTCTATCTTGAGTGGCCCTGCATTTCATAGCTCATAGTTTCATTCAACTATATAAGCTGCTCAGCTATGACAAGGCAGTGACACAAGACCCTCTTAGGTCAAATTTACTATGCCTTCTATTTTGGTACTCCTTCTGATACTTGAAAATTATAGTTTTCCTCTATCAGGGTTAATATTCCCTATTCACCTGAATCCCATGTGACATAATCCTCATCATGCTGATTGCCCTTTCCTGTCACTGTTCTTAAACTAGCAAGAACTGAGAATAGTATTCTAGATGTCATGCTTAATTGAATGTGGACTTTCACCTTCCAAGTCTTGAAAACTAAGCCTCTTGTTATTTACCTACTTATATATCTACCTACTTGTAATTTTGCTTACTTCAAATCTCTCCATCCTTTCTTCAAGATTAACCTGAAAAGCCTTTGACAAAGTCTTTATTAAATTTTGGATAACTTTTATTTATGGAATTCCTATGGTCATGTTCACCTTATAAGCCTGAAGTGAGTGAAGAAGGAAGGGAAACACACACACACACACACACACACACACACACACAGAGAGAGAGAGAGAGAGAAACAGAGGAGAAAGAGAGAATGACAGAAACAGATAGAAACAGAGACAGAGACAGAGAAAGACAGAGAGAAACAGAGACAAAGAGACACAGAGAAAAAGAGACAGAAAAAGAAACAGAGAGACAAAGACAAAGGCAGAGAGACACAGAGAGAAAGCTATAATAATTACTTATTTTATCAAAGTTCCCTAACCATCCATTTTATGATATGTTCCAGGATTTAGATAGGGACCAAAGGCAAATTTACTGATATATAGTATAAACTGGCTATTCTCACTTATCTTTCCCCCTTTTTTTCTATTACAACATTTGCCCTTCTCAATAACTATATAAAGTCTCATCCTCCATGATCCTTTAAAAGGTCATCAACAGTAGCTTAGAGATCATATTAACCAGCTCTTATTGTGCTTAAAATATTTTTCATCTATGTCCTCTTTGAATTCAAGAAGGACAAGTAGAAATGCTCTTACTATCTTTCTTTCTTATTCATTATTATCCATTTTATTATTATTTTTTCTTTCTAAAGGTCATTTCTTTTTGGAAGATCAAATAAAAGTAACATAAGTGATGACTATATCTGCTTCTTTTTGCAACTTGTCTAATTGTACTACATGGAATGGCACTATGAAAGAAAGCATAGCTTTCTATAAGATATTGGGAACAAAAAATAAAATCACCAAAGCTATGGTTTGATCAGAAATGACCTGAAAAACTGAAATCTGAGCTAAAATAAACAAAAATCATATAATTTTGATGATTGATCAGTTATTTACTGTATAAGAAAATGTATCAAAATAAGAATATAGATATGAATATATGAAAATTCTTTGAAATGTCTTATTCTCATTTGAGTCGAATCTTCATAACAGTAAATGAGGTCATCATTCACATATACACATATTTAAATACTAATGCACTTTTTTGATTAACTATAAATATATGGCTAGATAAATAAAGATGTAGATTCATATACTCTACAAAACTATGCACATTAGCCTTTGGGTCTTCCTTAAACATGCCTCTCTATTTTCAAACACTTTATGATTTCATTGGTATTTCCTAAGATTCTCCCCTATTTTTCTTTTTTCTTTTAAATTTATTTATTTTTAAATTAAAGCTTTTTATTTTCAAAACATATGCATGGATAATTTTTTATCACTTGCAAAATCGTGTGTCCCAAATTTTCCCCAATTCCTCCCATCCACTTCCCTACATGGCCAGTAATCCAATATGTGTTAAAAATGGTTAAAATATATGGTAAATCCAATACATGCATACATATGTATACAATATATTTGCTGTACAAGAAAATCAAATCAAACCAGAAAAAAAAATGATGAAGAAAATAAAATGCAAGCAGACCACAAAAAGAGTAAAAATGCTATTTTGTGAACCACATTCAGTTCCCACAGTCTTCTCTCTGGCAGCAGATGGCTCTTTTCATCCCAAGATCATTCAAACTGGCCTGAATTATCTCATCATTGAAAACAATCATGTCCATCAGAATTGATCATCGTATAATTTTTTTGTTGCTGTGTACAATGATCTCCTTGTTCTGCCCATTTCACTTAGCATCAGTTCATGTAAGTCTTTCCAGGCTTCTCTGAAATCACCCTGCTGATCATTTCTTATAGAATAATAATATTCCTTAACATTCATATACCAAAACTTATTCAGGAATTCTCCAGCTGATGGAGACCAACTCAGTTTCCAGTTTCTTACTATATCTGTGTCATAAAAGGAATTTGGTAGGATTCCGTCTTTACCCATTTTTTCATATAGTTTGCATAGTATTGAAATTAATTGTTTAAAATTTTTGGTAGACTTCACATGTAAATCCATCTGACCCTGGAGATTTTTTTCCTTAGGTAGTTGATTAATAGCTTGTTCTGTTTCCTTTTCTAAAATGAGACTATTTAAGTAATTTATTTCCTTTACTACTAATATGGGAAAACTGTAATTTTGTAGGTATTTTTCAATTTCAATTAGATTATCAATTTATTGAAATATAGTTGAGCAAAATAACTCATTATTATTGCTCTAATTTCCTCTTCATTGGTGGAAAATTCTCCCTTTTCATTTTTGAGACTAATAATTTGATTTTTTCTTTCCTTTTTCTAATCAAATTAACTAATTTTTAAATCTATTTTAATTTTACATAACCAACTCAGTTTTATTTATTAAAGTGTGTTGTTTTCAATTTTATTAATCTCCCCTTTTATTTTAGAATTTAAAATTTAGTATTTAATTGGAGGTTTTTTAATTTGTTCTTTTTCTAGCTTTTTTAGTTGCAAGCCCATTTTGTTGGTTGTCTCTTTCCCTATTTTATGCAAGTAAGCACCTAGAGATATAAAAATTCCCCTAATAGCCTCTTTGGCTGCATCCCACACATTTTGGTATGTTGTCTCATTATTGTCATTCTCTTGGGTGAAGTTGTTGATTGTGTCTATTATTTGTTGTTTCGCCACTCATTCTTTTAGATTAGATTATATAGTTTCCAATTATTTTTTGGTCTATTTTCCCCTGGTCTTTTATTCATGTAATTTTTATTGCATCATCATATAAAAATGAATTTAATATTTCTGTCTTTCTGCATTTGATTTGAAGGATTTTATGCCCTCACACGTGGTCAATTTTTGTATAAGTTACATGTACTATTGAGAAAAAAGTATATTGCTTTTTATCTCCATTCAATTTTCTCCAAAGGTTTGTCATACCTAATTTTTCTAGGATTCTGTTTACCTCCTTTACTTTCTTATTTATTTTGTGGTTCAATTTTTCTAGTTCCAAGAAAGCACTATTAATAGTTTTGTTGTCTAATTCTTCTTGAAGCTCTCATCTTCTCCTACTGGAATTTAGATGCTATGCCTCATGGTACATACATATTTTAGTATTGCTATTACTTTATTATCTATCATATCTTTATTTTGGATGCAGTTTCCTTCTTTATCTATTTTAATTAGATCTCCTTTAGCTTTTGCTTGATCTGAAATCAAGATTGCTACCCTACTTGTTTTTTTTTTTTTTTTTTTCTGAAAGCATTCTTCTGAAGCATTATATATTTTGCTCCAGCCCTTTACCTTTACTCTAAATGTTATCACTCTTCTTTATATCTGTTTCTGATGAACAACAAATTGAAGGATTCTGGTTTTTTAATCCTGTCTGCTTTCTGCTTCTGTTTTATGGGAGAGTTCATCCCATTCACATTTACAGATATAAAAACTAACTCTGTATTTCTTGACATCGTGTTTTCCCCCAAGTATCATTTCTCTTCCATTTTCCCCTTTCCCTCCTTCTCAGTATTTTGTTAATTACCGCCCCCTCTGTCAAACAGTCCTCCTCTTTTTCAATCTCTCCTCCTTTCTTATATCTTTTTACTTCTACTTGTGTTCTCCTTTCTATTAGCCTACCTGCTTCCTTTCCCTCTTCTCCTCCTACTTCCCTATAACAGAAAACAAGCCACTCTGTGAAGCTAAATGTGTCTGATATTCTCTCTTTGAGGCCAATCTGATGAGAATAAGATTCACACCATGCCCATTCCCCTCTCCTTTTTGCCTCAATTGCAATGTCTTTTTTTCATTCCTCATGACATTTAATTTACACCATTGTAAGTCCATTTTCCTCTTCTTCCAATAGAATCACTTTCCTCCTCTCATTTCTTTTTTATACCAACACAATAAATTCAATTTATATCTGTACACTCCAAGTATATTCATAACATAGAAACAGATCTCAAGAATCAAGTTATATATATATATATATATATATATATATATATATATATATATATATTATATATAAATATAAGCCTTTTAATTTTAAAAGAAAGTTATTTTTTTCTTTTTTTTAAACCTTTTTATGCTTCTCTTCAGTTCTGTATTTGTAGATCAAATTTTCTATTCATCTCTGGTCTTTTCATCAAATAGATGAAATTCACATGTTTCATTGAATGTCCATCTTTTTCCCTGAAAGATGATGCTCAGTTTTTCTGGATAGATGATTCTTAGCTGCATTACAAGTTTCTTTGCCTTTTGGAATATCAAATTCATGCCCTTCGATCCTTTAAAGTGCAAGCTGCAAGATCCTGGATAATTCTGATTTTGGCTCCTTGATATTTTAATTATTTTCTTCTGGCTGCTTGTAATATTTCTCCTTGATTTGATAATTCTGAAATTAAGATGTAATGTTCATTGGAGTTTTTATTTTGAGGCCTCTTTAAGGAAGTGACTGTGAATTCTTTCCATGGCTATTTTACCCTCATCTTCTTGGAAATCTGGGAAATTTTCCTTGATGATTTCCTGAAATATTATTTCTAGGCTCTTTTTTTTCCAACATGGTTTTCAGGAGTTCCAATAATTCTTGATTGTCTCTCCTAGATCTATTTTCCAGGTCAGTTGTTTTAGCAATGATGTAGTTTAAGTTTTCTTATATATATATTTTTTCATTTTTTGATTTGTTTGATTCTTGAAGTCTCATTGATTTATTCACTTCAATTTGTTCAACTGATTTTTAGTGAATTATTTTCTTTTTTTTTTAATTTTTATTTAATAATTACTTTATATTGACAGAATCCATGCCAGGGTAATTTTTTTTACAACATTATCACTTGCACTCATTTCTGTTCTGATTTTTCCCCTCCCTCCCTCCACCCCCTTCCCTAAATGGCAAGCAGTCCTATATATGTTGGATATGTTGCAGTATATCCTAGATACAATATATGTTTGCAGAACATATCAGTTCTTTTGTTGCACAGGGAGAATTGGATTCAGAAGGTATAAATAACCCGGGAAGAAAAACAAAAATGCAGATAGTTCACATTCGTTTCCCAGTGTTCTTTCTTTGGGTGTAGCTGCTTTTGTCCGTCATTTATCAATTGAAACTCAGTTAGGTCTCTTTGTCAAAGAAATCCACTTCCATCAAAATATATCCTCATACAATATCATTGTTGAAGTGTATAATGATCTCCTAGTTCTGCTCATTTCACTTAGCATCAGTTCATGTAAGTCTCGCCAGTCCTCTCTGTATTCATCCTGCTGGTCATTTCTTACAGAACAATAATATTCCATAACATTCATATACCACAATTTACCCAGCCATTCTCCAATTGATGGGCATCCATTCATTTTCCAGTTTCTAGCCACTACAAATAGGGCTGCTACAAACATTTTGGCACATACAGGTCCCTTTCCCTTCTTTAGTATTTCTTTGGGATATAAGCCCAATAGAAACACTGCTGGGTCAAAGGGTATGCACAATTTGATAACTTTTTGGGCATAATTCCAGATTGCTCTCCAGAATGGTTGGATTCGTTCACAACTCCACCAACAATGCATCAGTGTCCCAGTTTTCCCGCATCCCCTCCAACATTCATCATTATTTTTTCCTGTCATCTTAGCCAATCTGACAGGTGTGTAGTGGTATCTCAGAGTTGTCTTAATTTGCATTTCTCTGATCAATAATGATTTGGAACACTCTTTCATATGAGTGGTAATAGTTTCAATTTCATCCTCTGAAAATTGTCTGTTCATATCCTTTGACCATTTATCAATTGGAGAATGGCTTGATTTCTTATAAATTTGAGTCAGTTCTCTATATATTTTGGAAATGAGGCCTTTATCAGAACCTTTAACTGTGAAGATATTTTCCCAGTTTGTTGCTTCCCTTCTAATCTTGTTTGCATTAGTTTTGTTTGTACAAAGGCTTTTTAATTTGAAGTAATCAAAATTTTCTATTTTGTGATCAGTAATGGTCTCTAGTTCATCTTTGATTACAAATTTCTTTCTCCTCCACAAGTCTGAGAGATAAACTATCCTGTGTTCCTCTAATTTATTTATAATCTTGTTCTTTATGCCTAGGTTATGGACCCATTTTGATCTTATCTTGGTATATGGTGTTAAGTGTGGGTCCATGCCTAATTTCTGCCATACTAATTTCCAATTATCCCAGCAGTTTTTATCAAATAATGAATTCTTTTCCCAGAAGTTAGGGTCTTTGGGTTTGTCAAACACTAGATTGCTATAGTTGATTATTCTGTCTTGTGAACCTAACGTTTTCCACTGATCCACTAATCTATTTCTTAGCCAATACCAAATAGTTTTGGTGACTGCTGCTTTATAATATAATTTTAGATCAGGTACAGCTAGGCCACCTTCATTTGATTTTTTTTTTCATTAATTCCCTTGAGATTCTTGACTTTTTATTGTTCCATATGAATTTTGTTGTTATTTTTTCTAGATCATTAAAATATTTTCTTGGAAGTCTGATTGGTATAGCGCTAAATAAATAGATTCGTTTAGGGAGTATTGTCATCTTTATTATGTTCGCTCGGCCGATCCAAGAGCACTTAATATTTTTCCAATTATTTAAGTCTGACTTTATTTGTGTGGAGACTTTTTTATAATTTTGCTCATATAATTCCTGACTTTCCTTTGGTAGATAGATTCCCAAATATTTTATGGTATCAACAGTTATTCTGAATGGAATTTCTCTTTGTATCTCTTGCTGTTGGGTTATGTTGGTGATGTATAAAAATGCTGAGGATTTATGGGGATTTATTTTGTATCCTGCTACTTTGCTAAAATTATGAATTATTTCTAATAGCTTTTAAGTAGAATCTCTGGGGTTCTCTAGGTATACCATCATATCATCTGCAAAGAGTGATAGTTTGGTTTCCTCATTGCCTACTCTAATTCCTTTAATATCTTTCTCGAATCTTATTGCTGAGGCTAGTGTTTCTAATACGATATTAAATAATAATGGTGATAGTGGGCAACCTTGCTTCACTCCAGATCTTACTGGGAAAGGTTCCAGTTTTTCCCCATTGCATATGATGCTTACTGATGGTTTTAAATATATGCTCCTGACTATTTTAAGGAAAAGTCCATTTATTCCTATGCTCTCAAGTGTTTTTATTAGGAATGGATGTTGGATTTTATCAAATGCTTTTTCTGCATCTATTGAGATGATCATATGGTTTTTGTTTGTTTGGTTATTGATATAGTCAATTATGCTAATAGTTTTCCTAATATTGAAGCAGCCCTGCATTCCTGGTATAAATCCTACTTGGTCATAATGTATTATCCTGGAGATGATTTTCTGTAATCTTTTTGCTAATATTTTATTTAAGATTTTAGCATCAAGATGACAGGAAAAAATAATGATGAATGTTGGAGGGGATGCGGGAAAACTGGGACACTATTGCATTGTTGGTGGAGTTGTGAACGAATCCAACCATTCTGGAGAGCAATCTGGAATTATGCCCAAAAAATTATCAAATTGTGCATACCCTTTGATCCAGCAGTGTTTCTATTGGGCTTATATTCCAAAGAAATACTAAAGAAGGGAAAGGGACCTGTATGTGCCAAAATGTTTGTAGCAGCCCTGTTTGTAGTGGCTAGAAACTGGAAAATGAATGGATGCCCATCAATTGGAGAATGGCTGGGTAAAATTATGGTATATGAATGTTATGGAATATTATTGTTCTGTAAGAAATGACCAGCAGGATGAATACAGAGAGGACTGGCGAGACTTACATGAACTGATGCTAAGTGAGATGAGCAGAACCAGGAGATCATTATACACTTCGACAACGATATTGTATGAGGACATATTTTGATGGAAGGGGATTTCTTTGACAAAGAGACCTGAGTTTCAATTGATAAATGACGGACAAAAGCAGCTACACCCAAAGAAAGAACACTGGGAAATGAATGTGAACTATTTGCATTTTTGTTTTCCTTCCCGGATTATTTATACCTTCTGAATCCAATTCTCCCTATGCAACAAGAGAACTGTTCGGTTCTGCAAACATATATTGTATCTAGGATATACTGCCACATATCCAACATATAAAGGACTGCTTGCCATCTAGGGGAGGGGGTGGAGGGAGAAAGGGAAAAAAAAATTGGAATAGAAACGAGTGTCAATATAAAGTAATTATTAAATAAAAATTTTAAAAAAATAAGATTTTAGCATCAATATTCATTAGGGAGATTGGTCTATAATTTTCTTTCTCTGTTTTCAGCCTACCTGGTTTAGGTATCAGTACCATGTCTGTGTCATAAAAGGAGTTTGGTAGGACTCCTTCATTCCCAATTTTTTCAAATAGTTTATTTAGCATTGGAGTTAATTGTTCTTTAAATGTTTGGTAGAATTCACATGTAAATCCATCTGGTCCTGGGGATTTTTTCTTAGGGAGTTGATTGATAGTTTGTTCTATTTCTTTTTCTGAGATGGGACTGTTTAGGATATTTACTTCTTCCTCTGTTAGTTTGGGCAAGCTGTATTTTTGGAGGTATTTTTCTATTTCATTTAAGTTGTCAATTTTATTGGCATAAAGTTGGACAAAGTAACTCCTAATTATTGCTCTAATTTCCTCTTCGTTAGTGGCGAGTTCTCCCTTTTCATTTTTAAGACTAACAATTTGATTTTCCTCTTTCCTTTTTTAAATCAGATTTACTAAGGGTTTGTCTATTTTGTTGGTTTTTTCATAGAACCAACTCTTAGTTTTATTAATTAATTCAATAGTTTTTTTTTTACTTTCAATTTTATTGATCTCTCCTTTTATTTTTAGAATTTCAAGTTTAGTGTTTGACTGGGGGTTTTTAATTTGTTCCTTTTCTAGCATTTTTAGTTGCAAACCCAATTCATTGACCTTCTCTTTCTCTATTTTATACAAATAGGCCTCTAGAGATATGAAATTTCCCCTTATTACTGCTTTGGCTGCATCCCATACATTATGGTATGATGTCTCATTATTATCGTTTTCTTGAGTGAAGTTATTGATTATGTCTATGATTTGCTGTTTCACCCAATCATTCTTTAGTATGAGATTATTTAGTTTCCAATTATTTTTTGGTCTACTTCCCCCTGGCTTTTTGTTGAATGTAATTTTCATTGCATCGTGGTCTGAAAAGGATGCATTTACTATTTCTGCCTTACTGCATTTGAGTTTGAGGTTTTTATGTCCTAATATATGGTCAATTTTTGTATAGGTTCCATGAAATGCTGAAAAGAAAGTGTATTCCTTTCTGTCTCCATTACATTTTCTCCAGAGATCTATCATATCTAACTTTTCTAGTATTCTATTTACCTCTTTGACTTCTTTCTTATTTATTTTGTGGTTTGATTTATCTAATTCTGAGAGTGCAAGGTTAAGATCTCACACTATTATAGTTTTACTGTCTATTTTTTCTTGCAGCTCTCTTAATTTCTCTTTTAAGAATTTAGATGCTACTCCACTTGGTGCATATATGTTTAATATAGATAGTGCTTCATTATCCATGCTACCCTTTAGCAAGATATAGTGCCCTTCCTTATCTCTTTTAATTAGATCAATTTTTGCTTTAGCTTGATCTGAGATCAGGATGGCTACCCCTGCTTTTTTGACTTCACCTGAAGCATAGTAGATTTTGCTCCAACCTTTTACCTTTAACCTGCATGTATCTCCCCTCTTCAGGTGTGTTTCCTGTAAACAACATTTTGTAGGATTCTGGCTTTTAATCCATTCTGCTAACCGCTTCCTCTTTATGGGGGAGTTTACCCCGTTCACATTTATGGTTAGAATGACCAATTCTGTATTACTTGCCATCTTGTTAACCCCAGTTTATGCTTTTCTCCCTTCTTTCCCCTTTCCCCCCCTTCCCAGTATTAAGCTTGTGAGCACCACTTGCTTCTCACAGCCTTCCCTTTTTAGTATCCCTCCCCCCGCCTTAGAGTTCCTCCTCCTATCTTACCCCTTTCCCTCCCAGTTTCCGTATTCCCTTCCTCTTAACTTATTCCTTCCCTTTTCACTTTTCCCTTCTCACTTTTCAATGAGCTGGGAGAAGTTTCACCATGGATTGAATATGTCTTAAGATTTTTTACTTAAAGCCAGTTCTGAAGGCAGTAAGATACCCACTATATTCATCCCCCTCCATTCTTTCTCAGATATAATAGGTTTCCTATGCCTCTTCATGAGATGTACTACCCCCACTTTACCCTTTTTCTGGTACAATGTCCTTTCCACATCAGTTTCTAGAACAAGGTATACATGTATTCTTTATACATCTTTATAGCCAAAATATAGTTCCCAAGATTAATCTTTACCTTTTTAGATTTCTCTTGAGTTCTGTATTTGTAGATCAAACTTTTTGTTAAGTTCTGGCTTTTTCATCAGAAATAGATGAAATTCGCTTACTTCGTTGAATGTCCATCTTCTTCCCTGGAAAAAGATGCTCATTCTCGCTGGGTAAGTTATTTTTGGTTGCATACCAAGTTCCTTAGCCTTTCGGAATATCATATTCCAGGCCCTTCGATCCTTTAATGTGGATGCTGCCAGATCCTGGGTGATCCTTATTGTGGCTCCTTGATACTTGAATTGGGTTTTTCTAGCCGCTTGCAATATTTTTTCCTTCGTCTGAGGGTTCTGGCATTTGGCCACTATATTCCTTGGTGTTTTGATTTTAGGATCCCTTTCAGTGGGTGATTGATGAATCCTTTCAATGTTTAGTTTTTCCTCTGTTCCTATGACTTCTGGGCAGTTCTCTTTGATAATTTCCTGGAAAATAGTGTCCAGGCTCTTTTTTTCATCATGCTTTTCTGGGAGTCCAATGATTCTCAGATTGTCTCTCCTGGATCTGTTTTCCAGGTCTGTTGTCTTCCCCAGAAGGTATTTTACATTCTTTTCCATTGTTTGATTTTTTTGGATTTCCTTGACTGATTCTTCTTGTCTCCTCGAGTCATTCAATTCCAATTGTTCAATTCTGATTTTCAGTGAAGTATTTTCTTCACTCACTTTTTAAAAATCTTTTTCTACTTGTCCCATTGAGTTCTTTTGTTCTGTGGAATTTTTTTTCCATTTTGCCAATTTTGTTTTTTAGAGAACTATTTTCTGTTTCCAGTTCACTAATCCTATTTTTCAAGGATTTTATTTCTTTATCCACTCTCTCTTTAAATGACTTCTCCAGGCTCTTTTGCCAAGCCTTCCTCTCCTTTTTCCATTTTTCTTCTAGCTCCCTTGTGAGAGCCTTTTTAATTTCCTCCATGAGATTCATCTGTGCTCAGGAACAGATGATCTCCTCCTTTGGGGATTCACCTGGAGACTGTCTGCTTTTAGTCTCCTCAGGATTTAGAGTCTGCTCTCTATCTGTATAGAAGCTGTCAAGGGTTAAAGTTCTCTTCAGTTTCTTGCTCATTCTGTCTAATAATCAAAAACAAACTAGCAAAGAAATAAAGAAAAAACTGGAGACTTTCTTTGGGAGAGGGGCTGGGTGTGTTACCAAGCTTCTTCTACAGACTGAGGATGGCAGCAGCGAGGCACTAGCAGGACTGTGCTGCGCCTGTGCTCTGAGATCCCAGAGCGTGCTGAGTCACTGTGGGGGGAGGGGGGAGGGAAGGGGGCGGCCAGGTCCCGAGAGACTCCAGCTGTTTGGGGTTGTATTCTTCACCCCCCGTGTTTTTAGCTTCTCTGCTGGGCTGCTGACTTGCTGCCAAGACAAAGTATCGAAACCTGTAGCGAAGCTCTCCCCGCAGAGACGGCTGCGATCACTCCCCACCCCCTCTCCAGTCTGCTCCTGTCCTCTCACTGCCACTGCCCGCCACCTGCGCCTGATCTAAAACCATCCCAGCCCTCCAGTAAAGACAGACCTTTCTTGGCGAATCTCAAGGATGGCTTCTCTTTGTAACTATTTGTGGTTTTTTTTTTTTTTTTTCAGTCAAGCATTAATTCAGAGGCTTGTAATGAAATGGATAGTGAGAGAAAGCATGGAGCTTATGCAGCCGTGTGCCTCCTTTCCGCCATCTTAACCGGAAGTCCAGTGAATTATTTTCTTTGGATAGCTTTTTATTTCCTTTTTCATTTGGTCAATTGAACTTTTTCTAAAACTTATTATTTTTCAAAGCATAAGCATAGATAATTCTGCAACATTAGCCCTTGCAAAACCTTATGTTCCAGTTTTCCCCCCTTTCTCCCATCCCCTTCCCTAGATGGCAAATAGTCCAATATATGTTTTACATGGTTTCAATATATGTTAAATTCAATATATGCATACGTATTTAAACAGTTATTTTGTTGTACAAGAAAAATCAAATCAACCCAGAAAAGAAAAGAAAATGAAAGGAAATGATAAGAAAAAGAGTGAGAATGCTATGTTATGAACCATACTCAGTTCCCATACTCCTCTTTCTGGTATAGATAGTTTTTTGATACTATGTGTTTTTTTATTTTTATTTTATAATAGTAAAATCAAATTATACATGCAGTCTCTATTTATACCCATAACAGATATAGTTCTCAAGAGTTCTTTTCTTTTTGCCTTTATATGTTTCTCTTCAGTTCTATACTTGGAGGCCAAATTTTTCATTCAGCTCTGGTCTTTTCATTAGAAATACATTAAATATACCTGTTTCATTAAATGTCCATCTTCTTCTCTGAAAGAAAATACTCAGTTTAGCATAATATTTCATTCTTGGCTGCATTCCAAGTTTCTTTGCCTTTTGGAATGTCAGATTCCAAGCCCTTTGATACTTTAAGGTGGAAGCTGCTAGGTCCTAGGTGATACTTTATTGTGGTTCCTCAGTATTTGAATTGTTTCTTTCTGGATGCTTGTAATTTTTTTTTCCCTTGGTCCAATAGTTCTGAAATTTAGCCACAATATCTCTTGGAGTTTTTATTTTGAAGTCTGTTTCAGGAGGTGATTGGTGAATTATTTCAATGGCTATTTTATCTTCTGATTTTAAAACACCAGGACAATTTTCTTTGATGATTTCCTGTAAGATATGTCTAAATTCTTTTGTTTTTTTTTATCATGGTTTTCAGCAAATCCAATAATCCTTAGATTATCTCTCCTCTATTTTCAAAATCAGTTGGTTTTGTTTTTTGTTTTTTTGAATATGTATTTTATTTTTTCTTTTTTTTTTTTTTTGGTTTTGCTTGACTGATTTTTGATGTCTCATTGAGTCATGCATTTTCATTTGTTAAGTTTTGATTTTTAGTGAATTATTTTCTTCATTTACCTTTTTAAATTCTTTTTTGTATTTGGCCAATTGTATTATGAGATGAGTTGTTTTGTTCTGTGATTTTTTTTTTTCATTTCACAAATTTTGTTTTTCAGGGAATTGTTTTCTTTTTTTATCTTCATTTTCCAATAGTCAAATCTATTTTCTAAGGTGTTATATGTTTTTTCCATTTCACTAAATCTATTTTGAAAGGAGTTTTCTTCAGATAATTTCTGTGTTTCCTTTTCCAAACTCTCTTGCACAGTTTTCATTTTCCTCCCATTTTTTCCTAGCTCTCTTTTAAGACCTTTTTAAATCTCTTCCAAGAGAGCCTTGTGAAATGGGAACCAATTTATACAACATTTTGAGGCTTCATCTGGAGAATATCTGCTTTTAGTGATCTCAGAATTTGAAATCTGTTCTTCTCTTTCACCATAAAAACTATCTATTGTCAGAGTTCTTTTTGCTTATTTTTTTTTCAAAGTAAGATCTGCTTTTAGGGCACAGAAAATTGTCCAAGCTTTCTCTTCAAGTGGCAGCAGCTGTGCTGGGTCAGTTCTGACTGACTTCTAGTGCAGGGTGAGCATAACCAAGTCCCATGAAGTTCCAGCATTTTGGGATCTTTTTTTCCTTTTGTATTTTTCTTGGATGTTTTATAACTTTTCTGCTGACCTACTAGCTTGCAACCACGGAAGAATAGCCAACACTGCTGTAGATTCCTTCCCATAGACTGTCCAGCACATAGAGCCCACACCACCCCAGGACTGTGTGCTGCCTGCACTCAGTGTCTGTGCTCTGCCTACTTGCACTTCACTCACCTCCTTCTGTGCCCAAATGAAACAGACCTTTTCTGGAGATCTTTGAAATTATCTTCTGCTGGTAATTTGTTACGCTCCCAATATTTGTGGGTTCTGCCAATCCAGAACTAATTCAGAGGATGGATTTGCTAATTAGTCTGAGGGATGGGAAGAACTCAGAAAAAATATGTGTGTCCTTTCTGCCATATTGGCTCTGCCCTAATTGAACTTTTATATAAAGTGTTTTGTTCATTGCATTTTTTTCCATTTCACAGATTTTGGTTTTCTATGAATTGGTTTATTTTTCATATCTATTTTGTAATGGATTATATGCATTTTCCATTTCATCAAATCATATTTTAAGGGGTTTTCTTCAGATAATTTCTGATTTTCCTTTTCTGTATCATTTTGCAAATATCTCATTTCTTTTACCTTTTTGAGATACTTTTAGAATTCTTCCAAGAGAGCCTTGTGGAATTGGAACCAACTCACATCATCCTTTGGAGCTTCATGTGGTGTTGATTTGCCTTTAGGATCCTCAGGATTTGAGATTTGTTCTTCTTTTTCTCATAAATGCCGTCTATGTTCAGAATTCTTTTTGCTTTTTTGCTAATTTTTAAAGGTTCAGATCTTCTCTTAAGGCAAAGGGAGGACAGCTAATGTCTGCCCTGGGGCAGTTCTGCCAACTTATTTCTAATACTGGGTAAGCATGGTGAAGTCCTGCATTCTTCTGGAGCTCAGTGGCTCAAAATATTCCTTTTGGGTGTGTTACAGCAAATCTACTTAATCATTGGCTTGTAACAAATGCAGAGTGTCTTAAGAGCCTCCTAGTAGATTTCCTGGTGCACAGATACAGCAACAGCCTGGCTTCCCACCCAGGCTCCCTGCCCTTTGTTCCCTGAGCTGAGGTCTGGACTCAATAGCCTTTGCCCCTGCCCAGTTGAAATAGACCTTCTCTGGAATTCTTCCCAAGTATCTTCTGGAAATTTTTTGTACTCCAAATATTTATGGGTTCTGTCACTGGAAAACTAGTTCAGAGGCTTTATCCAGTATTGATCTGAGGGACAACAGCAGGAGATCAGATAGAGATGTCTACTCTCCTTCCTCTTGCTCTGTCAATTCTCTCCCTTTGTGATCTGTCCCCTTGCTTCTCTGACTTCCTTCAAGACTCAACAATTCTACTTTCTACAGGATATCCTTCCTAGTGTGCAAGTGTCAACTTTTTAATACTGAGTTCCACTTTAACTATACTTATTTTCTATATATATATATCAATATATTTGTATATTGTCTATTCCATTAAAAATGTCAGTTTCTTGAGGGTAGGGTATTTCTGTCTTTCCTTTTCCAAGCTATTGACTCTCTTATGAATACCTCTCCTTTCCTTTTTCATTTTTTTTCCCCTCTCTCTCATTTGCTTCTTAAAATATTTTTGAGCTCTTCCAAGAAGTCTCTTTGGGCTTGAAACCAATTCATTTCACTCACTGAGATTTCTTCTGTGGACATTCTCTCCTCTGAGATTGTGTTTTGGTCTGTCCTTTCTTGATAATAGCTTTCTATGATCAAGGTTTTTTTTTTTTCTTTCTTGCTCATTTTCTTGCCTTTCCTTTTAGTATTTCCTCCCCCTTTCCCCGCCCCCTTCCCCCCCATTTTTAAGGTCAAGCTCTGCTCCTGGGGTAAAATGTTCCTGTCCCAAGCTTCCTGTACAGGTCTGAGCCTTGAATTTGAACACAGGAATCCCTTGTGTTTGCAGAGGGTATCTTTGTCTACTCTTTTCAGGAAACAGTCTGATTTTTCCAGTTTGCCTTCTGAGGCGAGACTGGAAGCTGCTCCACTGATTTGCTCCTGTACTGATCCAGGCCTGAGGATCTGAATTGCTGATTTGCTGTAAATAATACCCTCTCATTGCCTTTTCCAGAGTCTATCTTAGCTGGGCTAAATACCTTTTGTTATCCCAGTGAAAATGACTTTTTTTAATTTTTTAAAAAAGGCTTTCTTGAGCTTTCTAGTGATTTCATTCCATTGGACAATGTTCAGAGCCTTGGTTTCATGTGGTTTTCAAGAGAAACTAGGAGAGCTAAAGTGGCTTTCTGCCTTTACTCCACCATCTTGGCTTCCTATTTCTGTCTTTATTAGCATGGCAACATCACATATTCACTTTTGTTTGCTTGTTTTGTATATAAAATATAGAAGATAGGCCATTGCTAAATATTTTCTTTAGTGCTTTCCTAAAAATATGTTACATTTAGAGATGATCTGCATAACTTATTTTTCCATTTGGGGGAAAATTTTCAGTGGTAGATCTTTGAAAGAAAGTTTGGTTTTTGATAAAATAACATTTGAAGACAAACCCATTCAACAAAATAGGCAATCTTGATGAACTACATTAGTTTTGCCTTAAAAATTAAGTAAAAGTGATTTATTGGAAAAACCAAGACAATAAACTGTAGATGAGGTGATTTAAACCTTCCTTTGCATAAGGTTTTTATATGTGGGGAGTTTTTCCACACATGAAAAATTCTAAGTCTCAAGGAATTATTTGGGGTAGGGGAAGTTCTATAATTCCAATGGAAACTTTATATCAATTGTACTGATCAACATTGTTATGGCTAATTATTTGATTCTGGTGTGTTCTCCCTCTACTAAATTAGCCAGGTTTATACTGTGTTCATTAGTCCAAATTAAATTTACCCATACAGTTGGTATCTCAAGTATGATTTTTCAGGCTTTAAAGGATCTGGGGAATTTCCATCAAACTAAGGAGAACTTTATTGAAGACATACATTATTTGGTATTTATAAATTACAGCCCATAAGGCAGAATGGCATATTGGACTAATAAATCAGGACAACCAGCATTCAAATCATACTCTAATACCCAATAAATATGCATTCCTTGAAAAGTTAGTTAACTTCCCTGCCCTTAGTAAGCTGTCATTTGTGCTGGAGGAGGGAGTTACTATTTCCACAAAATTACAAAACCTTGATATATCTATATAAATCAAAACATAAACTTTATTGTGACAGGCCCAATCAGAATTTCTTCAAATCCATTGTAGATTTAATGGTAGAGTTCAGGATTTACTGCACATTAATACTCTTTCCTTTCTTTCTTTTCTTTTTCTTTTTCTTTTTTTTTTAGTTGCTTCTAAAAGACTGGCACTTCTTGGATCATCTCTTGATATTCTTCAAAGCAGTGCTGCAAAAGTGATGATGGCCCATATTTGACATAATCTTTTCCCTGCCAGTTGCATCTACAGTCAGACAGTTTTACAAATTGTCAATCTTTTAACATGTCGTAAAGCATTTAATAAATAGATGAGTTAACCCAGAAACTATCTGGTTGTATTTATTGTCAAAGGCAGCTTCCATGTTGCTGCAAAAATTTATAGCCCACCCCCATCATCTTGATTATATGATAATGGCTATTTGTTTCCTTCTATAGCAAGTTAAGTGTTCAATACATAGGATATTATGTATTCTGTTATGAAATCATATTAAACAACTGCCTCCTGTCATACCTTGAGATAAGTGTGCATCTTGAAATAACAAAAGATGTTCCCCACGAATCTGCCAGATTGACAAGAGATCAGAAAGAATGAAAAATGAGACTCTCCTCAAAACAAGATCAAGGAATCATAGACTTAATACTCAAATCAAGCAAGAGCCTTCTCCTTACTAGCTAGTCAACAAGCTGTCATCAAGTATTTACTAAGCAAATTCTATTTTCCAGTTTCTTGCTAAGTATTGAGAACATAAAGAAAGGTGAAAAAAGCCCCATTCATAAACAACTCACTTTTTTATAGGGAAGATAACAGGAACAAAAAGGTCAATTTTTTTCCATTTAAAATTAGTTGAGGGAAATACTCAAAGACTGGATCAACCAATTAATAATTGTTAAATGCTTTCTATGTGCCATATACTGTGCTAGGTACTATAGATAAAATTCCAAAGGATAAAACATTTCTACTTGTAGGGAATAAATTCTTTAAAGAGGTAAGCAACATATATGAATAAACAAATGTAGCATAAATAGAAAGTTTATAAAATATATGCAAAATATCTAAATAAAAGATAGTTCAAGAGGGACAGCTCTACCAGTTGGATCCCTCTTGAAAGGCTTAACATATATAATGGTGCTTGATTTGCACATGAAACCCAAAATGAAGTAGAACTTATTCATGAGCCCCCAGTGGCTAAGCCCCAATTGAGCCAAAGTGGCATGGAAAATTGGCAGTTTGCCTTGGTACTTAGCTGTGATTGTTTGCCATGAAAACTCACAACACAAACAAACAAAAATTGTAAACACCCTTTCAGCAATTATAGAATGGAAGGGGAATTGGGTTTTCAGTGTTCTAAAGACAGTACTCAGTGTTTGTATTCCTTTTAGGGGTAATTACAACATATGTATAAACTGCAAATTAGACCTCAGTTTAGAAGAAAGGGTGAAAGGGCTAAAGAAATGTAATTCCACTCTTTAGGTGAATGGGTAGAATGAAGAGGTGCTTCAGGGAGGAGAGTTAACAAGTGTGTCAAGAGGCAGAGGGAAAATCTTACTCTGACTCATTATTGAAACTTAGGAGACTGTAACTGACTGAGAAAAGAGGAAGAATAAAGATTTGGTGCTAGATGATAATTATTTTTACATTAAATTAATAAGTTTTATAGAAAGGAAGGAAAGAAAGAAGAAAAAAGGGTGGGCAGAAAGAAGGGAGAAAAAAAGGAGGAGAAAAAGGAAAGGAAGAAAGAAGGAAGGGAAGAAGAAAGGGCAAAAAGGGGGAGCTGAAGGGAAGGAAGAAAAAAAAGGAAAAAGGGTAGAAACGAAGGAAGAAAGCAGGAAATGAAAAAATGAAGGAAGAAAGGAAAGAAGAAAGAAGGGAGTGAGGGAGGGAAAGTGATAGGAAAGGAGTAATAGAGTGCTGATTGTTTTTAGTCCTGGTTAGAATACATGTAAAATTAAAGAGACATTTAGATTTTCTTTTCAAATATTTTATTAGCCTCTACAAATATTATATTGGACTTAACCCTATCTAAAACTTTTATGATTTTCCCTCTTGCTTGCAGTGCTATACAACAGTAAATGTTTAAGGTTATTTTGTCCTTTGAGTTGATTTTGAATGCTTTTTACCCCTTAATTGCTCATTGTTATATTAAAAAAGGCTAAAATGAGACATAAATTTTCAAGTGCTACTTCCACAAGTACAACATAAACTTATCTCTTTTTATATCTGCCCAATTCATATCTATTTTATGCAAAGATATTAAAATAACTCATTCATTGCTAAATTTCGATGATCTTAATTCTTTCCCATCTTGGTTAATTATAAATCCAATAGCTGTTAAAAATATCGTTCTATTAGATGCCATAGTTCTGTTATGCTCCTTAGTGCACAATGAAATGTGCAATAGAACAATGCTAAATCATGATGTAATATAGCAAATGTATTAAACTAGTCAGTGACCTTGGGACTTTGTGAAACTTTATCTTCTATGTTACCATGCCAGTATTATTTATAACATGGTTGCAAAAGTTTCTATTATTTTGGGCCCCTGTTGTTACAGGGAGAGGATACCATGATATGCAAGTGAATTGGATTTGAGTGATGGAGGGCTGACTGTGCAAGGTCACTTACCTCACTTTCCCCTCCAGATTCATCTGGGTCCAGTGGCAAGATTTAGATCAAAAGGACTAGAGATGGCCCTGGATGCAGTGGGAGACCTTGGCCTTTTAAAGCTAACATAGGTCTTTAACAAGTCTTAGTTTGGATGAGATTGCACCTATAAAGTGATGAAGGATAGGTAGCAATTGAGGCATAGAATCTCCTCTGTCACCTAGTCCAAAAAATCTAAATAAATGAATAAATGAATGAAATGAATGAATAAATGAATGGGAGGAGAAGATCCTCAGCATTTCTGGCCAAAGCAAAAAATGATTGCTATTTGTTGGGAACCCAAAATGTAACTTTACTTTACCTCTGGTAGACCTTTTCTTTTCTTCTTGTGAGGAAACTGAGGCAGTTGCTATTCTCTGACCTCCTCACTAAGAGGCTTTCTCCTCTTCACTCTGCCTCCAATTTATTTCATTTCCAGTCTACAAGCAACACCTGTGTCAGTAAAGGCTGCTTTGAAACTCCTTCAAGTGTTACGATTCACAGCTGTGGATGGTTTCGGAGACTTGACCTGCCCCTTACAGTGCACTTAGGCATGGTCCTTAACAGCTATTTATATTCAATCTCAGTCAATAAGGACCCAAACAATGAAGAAATTGGGCTTGTTCTAAGACCTATTGTTGGCCAATGAGAATCAGATTGGTTTTGGTTTAAGACCTGATCTATGAGAAAGAAATCTAGTCAGGAAAACCCAAGATATCTTGGGAGAGTTCAGAGGTGCGAAAGGTGATAACTTATGTGGACAGAGGGAGGAAAAGAGTGAAGAAGAGAGGGAAGGAAGGAAGGAAGGAAAGAAGGAAGGAAGGAAGGAAGGAAGGAAGGAAGGAAGGAAGGAAGGAAGGAAGGAAGGAAGGAAGGAAGGAAGGAAGGAAGGAAGGAAGAAGGAAGGAAGGAAGGAAGGAAGGAAGGAAGGAAGGAAGGAAGGAAGGAAGGAAGGAAGGAAGAAGGAAGGAAGGAAGGAAGGAAGGAAGGAAGGAAGGAAGGAAGGAAGGAAGGAAGGAAGGAAGGAAGGAAGGAAGGAAGGAAGGAAGGAAGGAAGGAGGAAGGAAGGAAGGAAGGAAGGAAGGAAGGAAGGAAGGAAGGAAGGAAGGAAGGAAGGAAGAAGGAAGGAAGGATGGAAGGAAAGAAGGAAGGAAGGAAGGAAGGAAGGAAGAAGGGAGGGGCTCTGAGGACAGGTTTGAAATTAGTAAAATAAGTCTTCCTCAGGTCAGGTTCAGCACTCAATCCATTAATCAGCAGACTACTTTGATTTTCTCCATAATCTCAGTTACCTTAGACCACAATGAGAATAGGGTCTCCAAGAGCATTGACTTGATTTCAAAGGGAAAGAATTCATCTAAATTAGCATCTGTTTGTAAGGTCTTTTAGTTGGCTGAAGGCCCATGCAAGATGACAAAGCATGTAACTAGATGATTTGGAGAATCTCATCTATCAACATTGTCCTTCAAAGAATGACTGATCTACAGGAACTAACTCCTGAATGAAGAAGTAGAAAGGAAAACAAAAACAACATCAATTCCAATTTAATAATTGTCATTCATATAATAGAAAATAATATTTTTTTCTCAATCTAGAGAACCTGGGTTCAAGTGCCAACAGTGGCACTTATTGGCTATATGACCTTGAAAAGTTCATTAAACTGTAGTGTTCTAAGCAAATCTCTGAAATTATAAGTGGCAGAGAAAATGCCAACATGCATCAGTACTGTACTTTTCCTTAGTTTATAAATTACTTATAGAATCACAAATCTAATCTCTAGCCTATATTTTTTAATATATTAATATTTTAGCTTTTTTCTCCTGTATTTGTGTGGGAAAGAGGTGGGGTATCCTCAGTAATTAGCACATTGCCTGGAAAAAATAAGAACTTAATAAATGTCTCATAATGAATCAGTTTGGAATTAAGGGACATTAATTTTATAAGAAAATCCTCTACACTATCCTCAATTCTTCAATATGTCATTGACTTGGCAACAGGATAATTAAGTGTTGAGTAATTAGACAGTAATAGTGAAGTGGTTCTCTTAAATTAAAAATTAGATTCTTTCCCAACTCATAAAATGATACTTTATTGAACACAAATTATTGATAAAGATTTACACAAGCTAAATCTAGTGATTCCAAAGAGAATTAAGAAGAAATTTAAATTTCTCACAGGGAACTAGAGATCTCCTAGATTCTGGTCATTTTCTGTTATGACAGTTGAGGAAAATGTAAAAGAATTAAAAGACACATGATCTGGGCAATGGGATATACACTGAGATACAACTATAAAATTGTGTTACCATAATGGCAATAAAAACGATTTTCCTTTTAGGTATCTAATGCATTCAGCTCACATTGATTCATTTGACTGCTAATTAGCCTACAATCGGTTTCTATGTCTTTATGCTTTGCTAGTTACAAACTAATAAAGAACATAATAAAGAACATTCTGGTGATTTGATAGGGAGGAGGCTCTTGTATGACATTGTGGAAATTTTCTGCTGATGCTTATTAAAACATCTTTAAAATTGTATTTGAAAAAGTGAAGTGATATTGGGTTTTGTTAATATATGAAATAAAATTTATCTTGTTCCTCATACTTTCTTAAGTTAAATTATATTATTAAAGGTAATTGTAAAATACTAAATCTTACCTCAGGAATATTATATATACATATATATATATAAAATCTCAAATGTTCCTGAATTTTTTATGCTAGTGTAAGATTATTGATGTCAGAAAATCAGAAAAAACTGGAAATAATCCTAGTCATCTGACTTGAAATCCTACACAATTTCAACCATAATATGTGCTTTTTTGGCCTCCCACAAACCCCTCCTTCTCTTGATCTCACTGCAACATAAAAAAGTTATTCATCAGCCCACCTTCTCTTCATAATGGAAGAGGAATTATGTATTTCCTAAACAGTTCCTGAACATCTCTTTAAAATATTCAAAATGGTTTGAGTAGATAAGTACTTCACATCATTATTGACAGTCTGGCTATTTACATATGCAGTTTCATTTTCGTTAGTGTTCCATATAATCTGGATGGTGTTTGGAACTCTGTTATGAGTCCTTATTATGTTTTTTATAAGCACAGGTTCAGTCATATGCTGCCTCTTTAATGGAAGGGCATGTGATTGGGCACCTTTAGATTTGCTTTCATGGGAATGAACTAAAGAGTTCTAGTTATTTGAATTCATTAAACAAGGGTTATTTTAGATTTTGTGACACATTTAATAAAAGAGAATGATCAAGACATTATAAATGGATTATCATGAGTTTATCAGACATAGTAAACAAATTTCTCAGCATGTCAGGTCAGGAAGCATTCTCCATTCCATGTGTGACAGGAGCAGATGGTTCCAGGTGGGGGATCTGAGGGCATCAACAATGCCAAAGCCAACAGGAATGACAGGAGGAAATGGGTAAGTTCTTCCTTTCTCTAATTTGAGAAAATGAGAGATAATGCAGTATTAATTAGATGAAACTGACCAACTGGAGTGTTCAGTTAAATAAGTATGTATTCTGGATCCCTGGCTTTAGCCCAGGCAGAGTTCTTAAATAGATGATTAGAATAATTTTTAATTTAATAATACATTTATTTAATATGATTTAATAATTTAATAGTAAAGGTATTAAATATTTAAGATATTAAAATAATTTCATACTTTTAAGAGTTCCAGAAGCTGGTGTTTGTTAAAGACGCTTATATAGAATCTGAGGTTGTCAAGTCAGGGTTATGTTGATAATTTGGGGTCTAAATAACCTAAAATGTTTTTGTAAATAAATAAAGGTTAGAGTAAGAGATTATAATGCAAATGTGGTGGCTGGAAATTTTCTGGATGAAATGGAAAAGGGTGATAGGTTTTATAAATAGGGTATGACCAAACATTAAATAAGTAAACTAGATATAATGATAATAATAATAAATATGAGTCCATAATCAATGAGATTTTAAAGTTGTCTGATACATGAAAGCAAAGTTAAGTAGACTGAGTAAAGTTTTTTTACATGTATTAGAGTTGAGCCTGGGAAAACCTTGATCTCAAGATCAGTGCTTTCTCTGTTTTATTGATTGGCTCTACCTGATTTGACTTACTTATTAATATCATATGTACAGTTGGTATAGCTTGGTAATGTTTAATTCTCATTTCTCTCTAGGATTCACTTTAATCTTCTCTACTATGATCCAATTTTTGATCCTGAAGTATCAGTCTAGATCTGGAATTCACACATTGGATGTATCTTTAATTCTATTGGCCTCTTTCCCTCTGATTAGATGTCTTCTTCCAAAATATTCAGGTACAAAAAGAATTCAAATGAACCTTTTCACACTGTGCTCTAGGTTGTCTCTAACACTTTCCATCTTTGATATTCCTTTTATATAATCTTCACCAATTAGCAGGAAAGCTCCTTGGAGGCAGGAACTATTTCTTTCTACTTATACGTGAATTCTTATGACAATGAATTATTGTAGATTTTTCTTCATTTGAGTTGTTTGATTTGACTTCTTTCTCTTTGGGACAGAAAAGGGGAGCTCAATTATCCCATCCTCCTCTACTTGACTGAATTTAGAACACTTTTGTCACATTTTGTTTCACTGTATTCCTTTCAACTCAGCAAACTTAATTCAAGCATTAATTATGTGCAACATGCTTTGGTTTGGGAGATACAGTAAAGAAACAAAGTGACATAGCTACCTTCAAGGTCTTTATAATCTAGGGATAGGAGGAGACATTTACATAATTATAATGCATGGACATCAACAAGGTTTGAACAAAGAATATTGCTAAATTTGAGACACAAGTGGATCATTTATAACTGGGTAGAAAATGTAAAGCTTCATGGAAGAAGTGGTATATGAAATGGGCCATGGCAAAATAGAAACAATTCCTTTCATGAGAAATGAACAGAGAAATGAAGATGAGAGGGGAATGAAAATAGAGAATGCAGAATAGTCTCATTTGTTCAGAAAATAAAGTGCATGAAACAGAGTAATGGAAAGAAAGTTTAGAACAGGATTAAATGAAGGAGAAAATGACATTGAAATAAGGTAAGAGTATGAAAATCAATTTATTAGATATTCATCAGTAAACATTTATTAAGTACTTAATATTTCTAACTAAGGAAACAAAGAAAGATAATTCACAAAAATCTACATTTATTTTTCTCCAATAATCAAACTTTGGGGCATGTATCCCAAGGAGTTCAAAGGTTCTTAAGGACAAAATAATCACAGAATATTTTTGTGGGAGGAGAAACAAAACAACTAGGAAAAATGGATGATTATGGGGAAATGTCTGGATGGATTTCCATTTCAAATAGTAATGGAACATTATATAATATGATAAACCTATTAGAAATAACATCTAGGAGGAAATAAAAAACATAGAGAGATTTGTATGAAATGATGTTGGAGGGAGAGATTAGCAGTGAAGTTAGAAAGATCATTTGATGTACTGATAAAGTCATTTATAAGATCTGAAATCTTTTTAGCCAAGTTGCAGTCAAGTCTGATGAGAACAGAAAGGGACTTACCTGAGATCTCCTAAATACCTCTCCAAACAATATTAAATATCACCTCAAAATAAATTCTGCAGTAGGAGAATCCATTAAAGGACAGGGTGAAAGAACTTCCCAGACAACAAGGTTGGCAAGAAGGTCTATCAAACTAGAATGAGAGTGTAGCACAATCCAGAACAGATGATCCAATGCAAGCTTGTATCAGGTCTTGGGAAAAGCTAAATCCACAGAAAGGACTTCTGAAGTTTTCAGTTCACAGATCATAGAGTAAAATTAAAGAGGTTCTTTTGCTAACAATGGGTGTAGTATTTTCTTACATTGTTCATATTCAGATCTAAGTCACAGTCCTGGTTGACTACAGTAATTGACTGTAGCTCAGGGAGACAAGTTACTGAGCTTGGACCAAGAGCCTATTCCTATGCCACTTTTTCCTTACCAATTATTTTTTAACCTTTTCTGTCTCCTTTTGTGTCTTTTAAAAGGCTTCTCTAATGTATCACTCCTAAGTGACTAAAACAGGAGTTGTTTATTTTCTAGAATTCTCAGTATTCAAAGATTAAGCAGAAAGTTGTGCACTCATTAAAACAGAAGTGTTCCATGGTGCAAAATGCAAGGCCTTGTTCTTAGGAAATCTTTTCACTTACAAGTATGAATACCAGTTCTTTTCAGTTTATGTTGTGTAATTACATAAATACTATTCATTGAATAATGTATTTTATTTATTTAATGTTAATTTTATGAGTTTATTTATTTTGACTAGTGATTCTATCATTGCATTGGATTGCACACAATATGGCACAATTAATAGAAAATCCATTTCTAACTGTTTTTGAATGAATTGGTGAAATTAGGCATATTCAAAATAACATTTTTTTGGCTAGCCTGTGAAAACAAAAGATCTTCAAAAGTTCTATAATTTTCTGATTTCATTGAATTAATTGATATTATACCTTTTTGAAGCAGAGAGTAACAAGACTTTTTGTTGTACACATTATTCACATTGAAGTTTGGTCATGATGTTTCCCAGACAAACTATTACATTAATGATTGTCATTAAAATAGATAAAGAAAAGAAACTGCATCTTAGCATCATTGACCATATAATAGAAACCTAATGAGCAAGCTGTGAGTCAGTAAATGTGTCTGGTTTTCATTGTTTGCAAGAGGAATAATGACATTCTCATTTAAACCATTTTGTCAAAAATGGCTTTTTATGACTTTCAATGTTTTGAGATATAAATTAGAGCACAGTAGCTATTAATTGTCTCATCTAATTGGTAAGATCCTTGGCCTACAAGTGCATGAATGAATAAGGTTCATTTATACTATGTCTTAAAAATAGACTAGACTTTTATCTTTAGCAAGCTATATAGGTTTTCACTGACCTATTACTCATCATTGTATATCCTGAGAAAAGAAAAAGAGATGAAAGTCATTCTCTAAGGTTAGTCCTAATAAAAGCTAGTGCCTTTGTTGGAAAAGCATAAATATAGCATGTGATATAACATTTAATGTGTCTCAAACAGGTGAAGAAATCTTAAAAAAAATCAAAAGGCTATTCACAACAAATCAAAAGTGTCTTTGTATATAAATGGATCTCTGGACTAAGCAACAAGACTCCATGAGGGAGACATACAGTATATGTCATCCAAGTCAAACTGTTACAATTGCCTTGATAACCACATGTCTTCAGACTGATGGAGATAGCTCAGCATCTGGAATGTCAGAACTTTGTGAAAAAGAGTGTTTACCAAACAGTTCACTTAGCCATGGTTGTAGGAAGCTTTTTCTATGGAGGTGCAACCTGATTCTACATTAACACAAATAATGACTATCTAGAAGACAATCTTTACCACAAAGACAAATGGTTCATCAGAAACTCATATGATGGCATCAATGAAAAGAGAAATACAGGTGAGGAATTATTATTTACTTTTTCCCACCTTAAGGACTAAAACATTTTTATCTCACTTGTAGTAGAAAATTATTTGTCATCTTCCCAACTAGAATGTGAACTATTAGAGAGCAGGGGACAAACTATTTCTTAATTTGTATATCAAATGCTTAATAAGTTTTAAAACTGTATATGTGTGCATATATGCATACAAACATGCTTGCAAGTATACCCATGCATATGTATGGGTATATTATGTGTATGAATATACATTTATTAACATAGAAAAATATATAAATATACACATGTATATGTTATATATGTATATTTTTATATATATACAATTTTCCATTGAATATATAATATATATGTGTGTGTATATGCACATATATATTCTTGAAAATAGAAACCGTTTTACTTTTGTGCCCCATCACCATAATATCTGAAATATATTCATATATCTGGCATTTGTTGAATAGTTGAAGCAACTAGGACTTTGTTTGCCTTTATGTGCCCTCCAAAGCTTGAGAGAACCAAGCAATGATGAGTTAGTAAAATGTTTTTAAAGGTTTTTTTTTTTTTATGGCCAAAGAAATCTTTATTTTTTGGCTTATTTGGTTAGTGAAGATCTAGCAAAATGATCCAGAATGTCTGTTAGTAACAGGGAAGATGAGGCTCAATTCCTTTTCATATTAAAAAGTGTTACCAAATTGATATACAAAAGGAATTAATGTGGAGTTTAGCTAATTGTTGTTTGGAGGGGACAAAAATTAAAAACATTTGCAAAACTTTCTTAGACTTTTCGTCTATGAAAAATGGAGAAATTTATGTCCAACTATAGTACAAATAGGTAGAATCATACCCGTATAAGATGTTCAACTAAAAGTTAGTCCTTGATGGTTTTATATCAGTGTTTTAGGAGACAACTAGCAGATTGCCTCAGGGATAAGAACCTGACTCTATTGTTTCTTTTTCTTTTTATCCATTTTTATGAAAGCTTTGGATAACAATTGGCATGGTTATCAAATTTAAATAATACAAAGATGTTAAGCAGAGTTAACATATAGAGTGAAAGAATAAGGAGGGAAATAGAATTTTTTATAGACTAGAACATTGAGCTAAAATGCAAAATAAATAAATGTAAAGCTTTTAAGTTGTATTCAAAATTCATTTTTGCAATTATGAAAAAAAGGTGGGGTTAGGAATTTTTCTGAAAAAATTAAGGACATTCTACAGGATAATCAGCTCAAATATGTTAAAACCATATTATAACTCAGAATGTTAAAATGATAATTCTAAATACTGAGAGTTATAGTTTCCAGGAGTTTGAAGATGATGGTATTGCCAGAAGGCAGCACTGGGTAGTGG
This sequence comes from Antechinus flavipes, assembly GCF_016432865.1. NCBI lineage: Eukaryota > Metazoa > Chordata > Mammalia > Dasyuromorphia > Dasyuridae > Antechinus > Antechinus flavipes. Next base: position 21,778,756 of record NC_067400.1, read on the forward strand.
GTAGAGAACCAGTGACAATGTCAGGGTCATCCAAGTTTAAGCTTCAAGGCAACACATATTGGGTGTATAACTCAGGGCAAATATACCTAATTCTCAGTCTCATAAACAATTTGATAGAAGTATAAATTACTGAGCAGTTGATAATTTGCATTGACAGCTTCTATTCCATTACTTAAAACAAACAAAAATCACAACTCCATGAGAACACTGATTATATTTTGCTGTAGGTGAACTATATCTAGAATAGTCTGAAGAAAAATACATGATTTAATTATTTAGGAGATTATTGATAAATTGAAGATAACCAGGAGAGGCAACTTGGACCTCTATCTATCCCATATGAAGATGTTTTGGGAAGAGATGAATGTTTTTAGCCTAAGGAAAAGAAGATTTAGGAAAACCCTAATAGGTGTGTTGAATTATTTAAACTACATCCCCTAGAAGGATGATTTAGGACATTTAGGTAATGCAGTAGACAGGGCCCTCTGTGTAAGATTCAAAACACCTGAGTTCTAATACAGATAATTAGTTATTCAAATCACACAATTATTAATGCTGTGATACTGGACATGTTTTTTAACCTCTCTGTGATTGAATTTCCTCAAATGTGAAATGTAGGTAATAATAATAGGATTTAATTCCTGAGGCTGTTGTGAAAATTAAATAGCATAATATCTGTGAAGTGCTTAGCACAGTTTCTGTTGCATAGTAGGTACTTAATAAATACTTGACCTAAGAACTTGTAACTAGAAACAATGAATTCTATATGATAAAAACAAAATCAAAATGGTAATGATAGAGAAATCTTATTTAACTAATTAAAAATGCACAAAATATATGATAATATTATTTACTCAAAAATATTTATTCAAGTTAAAAAAGAAAGAAAGAAAAAAGGAAAAGGGAAGGGAAGGAAGGAAGAAAGGAAGTAGGGAAGGAAGAAAAGAAGGAAGGGAGGGAGGGAAGGAGAGAAGGAAAAAAGGAAAAATGAAGGAAGGAAAGGAGAGAGGGAGAGCTGGAAGAAAGAAGAAAGGAAGGAAAGGCAGGAAGGAGGGAGGGAAGAAGGAAGGAATAAAGGAAGGAAAGAATAAAGGAAGGAAAGAAGAGAGAGGAGGAGGGAGGCAGGAAGGAAGGAAAGAAGAAAGGAAGGAAGAAAAGAAGAGGAGGGAAAAAGAGGAAGGAGGAAAGAAAACAAATATTCATTGCTTATTAGTGAACTTTACCATTATAATAAAAATGACACTAAGACTAGATTTAATATGGGTATTTTCCTATACTAATCAATTTATCAAAGAGATAATTTATAAAACTATTAAATAATAATAATAAAATAAAAATTTTATTTGGAGGAAAATTACCAACAATATTAGGAGAATTAATGAAAAATTAAAGGCAAAATTGAAAAAAGAATAGATTCACACACATCAAAGTATGGAATCAAAAACCTTGTGGTTGAAAAAGAGAAAAGTAGATCAATATATCTGAATAGAAAAGGAAGAATAAAAAAGTATTGGATTCAATAGTTCTTATTGTTTGAGGAACAGAAAAAGACTAATTCCTTAAAAAGTAACTAGCTCTTTAATAAGCTCTTCTGGAAAAACTGGAAAGTACATAAATAAAAATTATATTTTGGTGGTTTTCTTATACTATATTTTGTAGCATCTTTGATTTGGATACATTATATATATATACATTTATAATTTTTCAGTGTTTATATGTGAAACAGATCATATAATTTTTCTAACTATGAAAACCACATGAATTCTTAAACATCAGATGAGGCATGTAAAAAATATAAAACTGATACTTTCAATCACATAAAATTAAAAAGCATTTGCCAAAAACAAGCCCTACAATTAATCTAGTTGTAAGCAGAATAAACCAAGAAAAATCACATATGAAATATATCTAATGGGTGGTTTTTATTCATTATATAAAGAGAATTAAAATAAACATAAAACTCAAATCCATTTCCCAACAGCAAGTACTCAAAATTAGAAGGGCAAACAGATCTACAAAAAATTGCCAAGTATTAATAATCATATGAAAGTATACGCCATATCTTTAATATTAAGAGGTACAAGAAGTAAAACAATAATAAAAAAAAAACAACAACCAAGATGTTGTTTTTTCAGGATAACAATAATGAGAATGGGTAGTATGAGGCATAAAGAGCTGAGAATTAGAAAAATCATAACAAACCCTTTGTAATTATGCAAAGAAGTTAAAATATCTATACTGTTTGACCTAGCACTTCATACATTCTATTGTTAGGTATATAACCCAAGGTAATGAATGATTTTAAAAAAGTCTCTGTGTAAACAAATGTACATATAGCATTAATCTCATGACAACAATAAGTTGGTAAGAGAAATTTCCTCGTAATTAGGAAATAGCTAAACAAAGTTTGATGCTTGAATGTGATGGACTGTCACTTTTTTGTAAAAAAGAGATATTATTAATACAGAAAAGCTTGAAATTTCTTGCACAAATTTCCATGGAATGTTAGATTTTTTTGATTTTTTTCCCCTGAGGCAATTGGTGTTAAGTGACTTGCCCAGGGTCACACAGCTAGGAAGTATTAAGTATCTGAGACCAGATTTGAACTTAAATTCTCCTGACTTCTGGGCTGGTGAGATTTTTTGTGATATTTATTAGTTTTCTTGTTTCTTTGTTATATTTATCAATCTATAAAATATTCTTGTTATAAGGCATGAAAATTTCAGAAAAATATGAAAACAATTCCACTTAAAAAATAAGAATATGAAATTTATAAAGTATTCTTGAAGAGGTAATATTGTTCTTTTAATTGGAAGCCCTAAAGTAAAGTCAAAGTAGCTTTTTATCAGCTATCTTGTAGAAAATGCTACCCATAACCTGCTTGTGGTCCACGATTCTCCTGAGTGTAGTGCTGGTTGAACCAGATTAAAATGTAGTTCCTATCAGATTTTAATGCATTCATGAATTAATAAAAAAGCAATATATAAATGTATGGGTTTTTTAAAATCAATATGTGGTCTGAACAGATATCTACATGCAATTTTATGGTCTCCATTTCTATTTAAATTTGATACTACTGTAGAATGTTACCTATCTTTAGTTTAGAATATTGGGATTTTGCTGTTCTCATTAGTGGAGATTATTAAAACCCAATGATGCCTTTATGCACAATGAGGCATTAGAATGAAAATTTTATATATACTCTTATTAATCAGAATTTCTGCTCATGGCCCATGGTTTTCTGCTGCACTGCAATGGGCTTACATCCTCAATACCAAAATCCATAGCATACTATTTAAAGTATAAAACCAGGGTGAATTAGAATTGTCTACCCAATAATTCGTTCAGTTTTAATTAAAATACTTTTGGTAGTAAGATCAAAGATGGTATGGACAAATAAAACCGAAAGAATTTCCCATGCCTTCCATTTTATTAGTTTAACTTCCATTTGATTAGTTTAACCTTACTTTCCAATACACTTTTAACCAAAAACTAAATGAACTGACTAGACTTTTAACTTCTCTTATTGTTTGAGGATTATATAATACTATATAGTTCTACAGTATTGGGTAATTCAGATCAGTTTATGGATCACCCACTTATAAAATAGGTCTAGACAAGAAGATCCCTTCCAAATTTTACATTCCATCTATAAATACTTATGCAATGTGCCTAGATGACTTAAGAACACAAGAGAAATATTATTTTTTTTAAACTGAGTTATCCTCAATGTCATAAGTTCTTATTTTATATCAGTCATGAGTGATTATGAAAGGCAACTACATTTAATACTGATTTATGAACAATTTTTTGTCTTTTTTGTCTTTCCTCCCTCCTTTCTTCCTTCCTTTCTTCTTTCCTTCCTTCCTTCCTTCCTTCCTTCCTTCCTTCCTTCCTTCCTTCTTCCTTCCTTCTTCCTTCCTTCTTTCTTTATTTCTTTTTCTTTCTTTCTTTCTTTCTTTCTTTCTTTTTCTTTCTTTCTTTCTTTCTTTCTTTCTTTCTTTCTTTCTTTCTTTCTTTCTTCTTTCTTTCTTTCTTTCTCTGTCTTTCTGTCTTTCTCTGTCTTTCTGTCTTTTTCTTTCGTCATTTCTTCCTTCATTTTGTATATATGTATGTATGTATTATTTATTTATTTATTTTAATTTACATTTTATTTTATTTAATAATAACTTTGTATTGACAGAATCCATTCCAGGATAATTCTTTTACAACATTATCCCTTGCACTCGCTTATGTTTCGTTTTTCCCCTCCATCCCTCCACCCCCCCACCCAAGATGGCAAGCAGTCCTATATATGTTAAATATGTTGCAGTATATCCTAGACACAATAGTATGTATTTATTTTTAATACATATTGCTTTATGAATACGTTGGGAGAGAAAAATCAGAACAAAAGGGAAAAAAACAGAAAAAAGACATGAGCATAGCATGTGTTGATTTACATTCAATCTCCATAGTCCTTTTTCTGGATGCAGAAGAAATTTTCTTTCCAAAGTCTATTGAGATTGTCTTGTATTACTGAGTTACTGAAAAGAATCAAGTCTTCTATAGTTGATCATTGCACATTCTTGCTGTTATCATATACAGTGTATGCCGTGTTCTGCTTGTTTTGCTCAATATCAGTTCATGGAAATCTTCACAAGCCTTTCTAAAATCAACTTGTTCATCATTTTTCTAGAACAATAATATTTCATTAGCTTCATGTAACACAAGTTTATCAGCCATTCCTTAATTGATGGACATCCATGCCTTTTTCTAATTCTTTGCTACCACAAAAAGAGTGGCTACAAACATTTTTCACATATGGGTCCTTTTCCTTCCTTTGTGATTTCCTGGAAATACTGACCTGCTACATTGAAGGGTATGCATAATTTTATAGTCCTTTGAGCATAGTTCCAAATTGTTCGCCAGAATGGTTGGATCATTTCACAACTCTACCAACAATGCATTAGTTGTCCAGTTTCCCCATATCCCCTCCAGTATTGATCATTGTCTTTTCCTGTCATCTTAGCTCAATCTGTGAGTGTGAAGCAGTACCTCAGAGTTCTTCTAATATACATGTGTTTAATCAATAGTGATTTAGAGCATTTTTATATGACTACAGTTGGCTTCAATTTCACCATCTGAAAATTGTTTGTTCATATCTTCTGACCATTTATAAATTGGGGAAAGATTTGTATTCTTTTTTTTTTTTTTCAAAATAATGGTAACCTTTTATTTAGCATTTACTGTAAACAAAGTAGTATGCTAGGTGTTAGATATACAAAGAAACAAATGACAGAGACTATACTCTCATGATAACTATCATATATTAGTCTCCTATAATTTAGCAGCAAGGTTGGACTTTGAATCTGAAGATCTTGATTAAAATTACAGTTCTGCTATATATCAGATTTATGATCTTAGACATTTAAACAACTCTCTCTGTCTCACAGTCTCTGTCTTTGTCTCTTTGTCTTGCTGTCTCTGTCTCTGTCTGTCTCTGTCTCTGTCTCTGTCTGTCTCTCTTTCTCTGTCTGTCTCTCTCTCTTTGACACATACACACACCATTTCTCTCCCTATCATCTGCCCTTCCCATTTCATTTGTAAAATTAATAGATTGTACCAGATGACCTCTGAGATTTCTTCCAGGTCTAGACATTCTGAACTGTCCAATTTTACATATGAGGAACTTGAGACACAATAGTTAAATGTATTGTTCAAGGTCGCAGCTATTTAATGGCAAAGTTGAATCAAAAACTGACTTATGTAAACTAAATTCTGTTATTCAATTTTTTAAATTAAAGGTAAAGATTTGTACTCTTATAAATACAGTTCTTTATATATTTTAGAAATGAGACCTTTATCAGAAACACTGGTTTCCACCTTTTTACTTTCCTTTAAATCTTTTTTCTATTTTGTTTTTTTTTTTTGGGGGGGGGCAAAACTTTTAAATTTAATATAATCCCAGTTGTCAACTTTAATTTTTATAATTGTTCTCTAGTTCTTCTTTGGTCATAAATTCATCCCTTCTCCAAAAATCTGAGAAGAATAAGATCCTTTGCTTTCCTAATTTGCTTATGGTATTACCCTTTATGCACAAATCATGTACACATTTTGGCCTTATTTGGTATGGAATGTGATATGTATGTTTTTGTCAAGTTTCAACGTTAATTTCTTGTTTCCCACCAATTTTTGTCAAATAGTGATTTCTTATCCCAGGAGCTAGAGTTTGGAGGTTTATCAAATATTAGTTTTATTAATGGCCTTGATTATTATGTCATGTGTCTCTAATCTATTCCGCTTCTTCATCACTTTTTTTTTTTAGCCAGTACCAAATTGTTTCACTGATTGCTGCTTTATAATATAGGTCTAGTTTGATATTCAGTGAATGTATATAAATACACAAATATTTTTTAAAATAAAATAATGAGGAATGTTTAATGATCTTAATGGATAAGAAACTTAACGTGTGTGATATATCTTATTTAGGCAAAATTTTCTACTGAACAATATACAACCATACATTTTAGAGCACTGTTCAATTTCTTCTCAATATTTCCATATTGTCTTCAAGATTTATTTGTGATCTATGTTATAAGTCGTTTTTTTCTCTCATCATTTTTTTTCTGCTGGATTTTGGAAATAATTCTGTCAACAATTCACATAAAACATAGAATTCTCATTTTAGTTGATGCTTTTCAAATATATGCCAAGTGCTTACACACACTTTACTGACAGTTTTATTGCTTAGTAAAAGGTATTAACTTAAAGAATTTCTTTTCTGTACTTTTTCCCCCTTTAGCAGGTGTGTTAAATGTATTATTAAAAGGGTACGTTCTAGTTGTATGCTGAGTTATTTTCCCCCATAAACTCCTAATTTAAGGATTTAAAATTTCTTATTTAAATCAATTAAACATTTATTAAACCTCAACTAAGTTTAAGAGTTTGTACTAAGTATTTGGGATACAAAATTTAAAAAAAATCCCTGACCTCAGGAAGCACCATTCTTTTTTTTTTGTAAAAATATGTATATAAATAAGTAATATATACAGATACATATTAAATGCCTCCATTATGCTGGGAATAAAGTAAATTACAGCAGATTTTGTGCTTCAAGGAATTGATAATCTATGGGAATAGGCCTTATGTAGAAAGAGTCATTTGAAGAAGCTGGATTTTTACAGAAATTTAAGGATGAAGAAGCGCTTTCCAACCACAGGCTAGTGGAGGTAGGAGAGTGGAGATAGTGTGCATCCTTTTAAAAGGCTTGGAAACAGGGCACCAAATATTGTATATTAAGACTAGCAAGTCTGGTCATGTAAAACTTAAAGTATACACAACTAATATAAAATCAGTCTTGGAAAAATAAATCACTACCAGTGTATAAAAAGTTGATTCTGAGGGCACACAAAGTATAGTCTGTTTTTTTTTTTTATGAGTTTTAGAATTACTTTCCTATCTTGATACTTTAATTATATTTGATCATGTTTATTTAGCAGAGTAAAAAAAAAGAAAGTAACAAAAGCAATATAAACTTGATTACAGGTTTTCTACGAGCATGGTGCTAGAAAAAATTCGTAATAATATGGAGCTAGATTGAGAGCAGGGTTTTGAAAATATTTTTTAAAAAACTAGGTTAAAAAAATACATGAAGGGATGTTTTATGACCTTTTTCTGTTGTCATGATCCTGTGATCATGTAAGTAATCATCAAGAGGTAAGCAGTGAGGTCTGTGGAAGATGAGATTTAAGTTACTTCTAAGAAAGGATTCCTTATAAGTGTGAAAAATGGAGAAGACGATTTGTTTTTAACAAAGAATTTAGCTGTAAATATCTTGTCATAGATGAAAACATTAGCAAATGCTTTGACATTAGTAGGGATTTTTCCATATTACCACTTAGTTGTGGTTTGAGAAAATAATCACTTTGAAAATCATGCATGGGTTGTATGAATTATAATCATGTGGAGTATGATAAATTCCATGAGAAAAATCATGGAGACTATAGTGGTCCTACCAAGTTGGCTAAGTTACAAAGATGAGGGAACAGAGAGCACGATCCAAATCACTTGTATCTACCATAAGGTATTAGTTTTGTTTTAACAATGTTTGTTTTGATTTTCGTATATCTTTTCTATAAGTGATGAATCATTTTAAAAAAGTCAAGGATTCATAATGAGTAATAGTGTGAAACAAAAAACAAACAACTTTAGCTAGTTGAGAAGGGTATCTAAAGAACTTTTGAGTTACTCCTTCCAAGTGGGGGGAAACTACATAACCTATATTTTCCCATTTCCACATAACAGACATTTTGCAATAGAACATCAATTTCCTTTTAGATTTTCATTTACTTTCCTTTTAAAGGAACAATTTTCAGATAAACAGTGTTGTACCTAACTATATGAATTAAGCCTGGAATGTGTGCTTATTCTGCTTAGAGGTCTTTCTTTCTATAAGATATCATTATTGACTGAAATCTTATTATGCTCTCCTTCTCTATCTTGTGAAACATTGAATAAATGAAAACATATATGTATTTAAATGTGCAGCTCAGTCATTACTTTAATTATTTGAAAGGGGAAAAAGATTCATTTACAAAGATATTTAGATAAATGACTTTATTTTCCATTAGTTGTTTTCAACTCAATTATATGAGCACACTTAATTTCACTCAAAGCTTACTCTTCAAATTGTTTTCACTATTAATTATAAAACAGTCAAATCTGAGTCTATTTACATAATGGAGATCTAAGTACAAGCACTTGGTATTATTAAGCATCATTTATTCTTTAATGAGCTTGCCCCATCAAAAACTATAATCTTTAAAAAAAAAAACATTTCTTGATTCTTTTATGTGATGTATTTGGCATCCCATCTTAGAAAATGCTGTATTTTTATTCTCACAAAATGTTCCATGTCAGTAACAAACTTGATAGCTTATATTTTCATCCATTCCATTTATTCAAATAGTATTTATTACACATCTATTAATTGTAAAATCCTGTGGAATGTGCTTAGTTGAATTAAATATTCAAATATTACAAAATGTGTCCTGATAGAGTTTGTATTCTAGCATAAGGATAACATATATGTATCTCTCTGTATGGGAAGTGCATTAACATATTCCTAATGTGCTAAATTATAGGGAGAAGAGGGGGGAAAGAGAGAAAGAAAGAAAGAATGCACTTGCTAATTGAAATAACTGTTTCTATGGACTCATTTCAGTCATTTAGAAAACAAAGCAGCCCTCATTAACACACACACACACACACACACACGCACACACACACAAACACACTCACAACACAGGCAAGTGTTAGAATCTTGGGTTTTCTGAGTATATGTCATGTGATATCTTAACAATGGAAGGGAAGGGATATGGAAATAGAGAAAGTAAGAATAAGAAGATAAATGAAAGAGAAGAGACATGAGAAGTAGTGAAAATTAAAAGGGCAAATAATATGAAGTGGACAGAGCTAAATAGTGAGAGAAGCACTGAGCAGAGGTCTCCCAAAATTTCCCTCCAACTAATTTTAACATAACACCTCAAGGCAGATTTCTAGGAGCCATGATGATGGAGTAAACAGTGAATTGTAACTCTCCTATCTTCTTCTCCAGACAACCATAAAATAGTCCCTCAGTACTGATTCTGGAATGGTGAAACCAGCAAGGAGATGGGGAAAATAATCTGTTGGACTAGAAAACTTGGAGGATCAATAAGAGGAGTCCATTTCACTTTGATAAGAGAGGTCAGAGTCCAAGACAGAAAGTTTCCCAGTTAGTCAGCAGTAAGATTCCCTCAGCCAAACAGTAGGAGATCCTGATCCCCAATATGGTGGAGCAGGTGGAACCAGAATCCATCACAAGCCTTGTTATAGCCAGCGAATCCAATGGATTCAAGCTTCAAGAATCAAAACATGTTTCAGTGTAGTCCCTGAGTAGGCAGGTATACTCCATCTGCCAAACCCCTACATGCTTCCATGTAACCCTAGGGGAGCACACAGGCACTCTGCTAGGGTTCACCATGCATCTCTCACCACTATTAGGACTCTAGTTCAGCACCAGGCAAGCTGTCAGACATCTCTAGCCTCCATCAGTTCCAGTCAACTTCTACTCCACCCCTTCATCCAGTATCAGACATGAGGATCCTCCATGGACCTTAGGGAAACAACAGAACACAACACAAGGTAAACAGCCAGGTCCTGCAGACATTGGCACAAGAAGCCTGTGACAGTTCTGTTTCCACTAGGGGAGCAGGGCAAATTGTGGGGAAAAAACAACAACAACAACAACAAAAAAAAAAAAAAAAAAAAAAAAAAAAAAACAACTAACAGAAGGTACATTTTTAAAAAACTGAATTGGAACAAACAAATGTAAGGAAATACTTAAATTAAAATTTGAATTAAATAAGTGGAAGCTATTGATTCTTCAAAAATTTTGAAAAAAAACCAATAGAATAAAATCAAAAGAATGAAAAAAATCATATAGAACAATGTGAAATATATTATTTGGGATAAAACTTAGACATAAAATAAGTCCAAAAGTAGTGATAATTTAAGAAATATTGAATTACTTAAAAGCCATGATACTCCACAAAAGCCTCCCCCCCAAATGCACAGTTTTATAATCCTTTGGATAGAATTCCAAATTACTCTCTACAGTGGTGGGATCAGTTTACACTTCCACTAACACTGTATCAGTGTTCCAATTTTCTCACATCTCCCCCGACATCCAACATTTTCCTTTTTTATCATATTAACTACTCTAATAAGTATGACATGATATCTCAAGGTAATTTTAATTTGCATTGTCTTATCAATAGTGATTTGGAACATTTTTATATGACTATAGAATTCTTTGATTTCTTTATCTCAAAAATGCCAGTTCATATCCTCTGACAATTTATGATTCCTTTTAAAAGGGACTTTCATTTTATAAAATTGACTCAGTTCTCTATATATTTGAGGAATGAGACCATTATTGGAGATACTTATTTCAAATTTCCCCCCACAGTTTTAAACTTTTCTTGTAATATTTTTGTGCAAAACTTTTAAAATATTAAACAATCAAAATAATATATTTTACATTTTAATACTCTCTACATTTTCTATATATGGTAAAGAAAATATAGACTATTGCAATAATATATTATACAGATGCAAGCATATATAGGTATATGTACACAATGTATATATGTGTGTATATATTCTGTGTATATACATATATGTGTGTTCTATACCTTTAAATTACTAGCCCTAAGGCATGTGATATATCTGTCTGTGTGTGTGTGTGTGTGTGTGTATGTATGTATGTATATATATATATATATATATATATATATATATATATATATATATATATGTTACCTTACAGCTAGATTTTTAAAAGTTTAGAATTACATTGTTTCACACACATACACACAAAATTAGGATTATTAAGATCATATATTTTGAAATCATTACTGTGTGAAACTAATAATAAAATGTTTGTATGTCATTATTTCTTAAGGGAAAAAGTATCCTATTGAAAAACTTTGAATGGTGCTATTGTGCATCTAGCATGCACCTAGTAAAAAAGGCTATTAATATTCTTATATTGTCTTTTTAAACACACACACACACACATTCAGATACTGAAGTTGGAAAAAAATCAAGCATAATTTATATAAATATACATAGTTTCAACCATTCAAGAAAAAAATCATTCCAAACAGCCTTTGCCAAGTAGAATTAAAAGTTTGTTAACTGATTATATAACACACTGAGAAATATTCCATCAGTTTGATATTCAAGTGTCTACCACTTGTGTAGATTTATTTCTGAAAGTATAAAAATGAGAGGTTGCAACTTGCTCATTAAATTGACAAGAAAACTAAGGCTCAATGCATCAAAGAATGGGTAAATTTTAAGGTTGAAAAGTATATAATCAGTCATTTTGCACAGCCCAGAATCCAAATAAATTCACACTCCAAAACTCTCACAAGTTGTCATTCAATCTTTTTCTAAAGGTCTCCAGTGAAAGCATTCATAGTTCTTAAACGATCATCCAGGCAGAAAGTAACAGCCCTGGCTTTTTTACTTTAGTTCTTACTTCAAAATCAGTGATCTTACTGCCCCCCCTCCCCATTTCCCATGACATGTATTCGTTGCTTAATTTCTAAATCAAATCATGTAATTATCAGTGAAATGATTTCAGATTTTTGATTAGAAGACACTTTGACCTTCCACCCAAAGTATTAATTATTTTAATGAAAAAGGACATGAAAAACACTCCCTATTAAACACTTTAGGACTATGCCAACAGTGATAGGATTTGACTGATGAGTAGAAAACATTGTACTTTTAGGATTGCTATGTAGATTCAGACATATTCTGCATCAAAAATATGACCATTAAACATCTTAATATACACAAGAAAATCTTGATATTCTAGTTTGGATAAGGGGGTGTTATTCATAAATCCACTGCCATTAACATTTAAAATGAACCTGATATAGATGAACCTCAGTGAGGTAACCATTGAACCAGTATCTCCTTATTAGTTTATATTCTTATACAGGATTTAGAACTAAAAATTTAGGAAAGTTTTCCAGGATTGTGCAACTTGAATATGACATATATAGCAGAATAGAAATTGGGCCTTCTGGGTTTTAAGACTCAGTCAATTACTCTTATGTGATTCCATTTGCATTTGGCCAATTGAACTTTTAAATGAGGTGTTTTTTTTTTTTTTTTCCATTTCACAAATTCTGTTTTTCATTGAGTTGGTTCCTTTTTCATATCTGTTTTGTAATGAGTTATGAGTTTTTTCCATTTCATTATATCTATTTTGTAAGGAGTTATATGATTCTTCCATTTCACTAAATCTTTTTAAAAGAGTTTTCTTCAGATAACTTTTGTTTCCTCTTCTTAACTTTCTTGCAAAGTTCTCATTTCCTTTTCCCATTTTTCTTCTAATTTTCTTTTAAGATCTTTTTTGAATTCTTCCAAGAAAGTCTAGTGAGACAGGAACTAACTCTCAAAACTCTTTGGGACTTCATCTGGCCTTTAGTGTCTGTTTAAGGTCTTTTCACTGTCTCCATAAAAGTTATCTATGGTCAGAGTTCTTTTTTTTTGCTTTTTTGCTCATTTTTAAAGGTTGCTCTTAGGGAAAGGGGGAGATTAAAATTTTTGCTATAGACAATAGTTGCTTTCTGCTGCCCTGGGTTGGTGCTACTGACCTTTTTTTTCAGTGCTGGGTTAGAGTGGCCAAGTGCCATGTAACTCTGGGGTTCAGAGGCTCACTATTTGCCTTTGTATTTGCATTGGATGTCTCACATCTAATCTGCTGATTGTAAGCAGAACTCAATAGCCAATGCTGCTGCATTTTGGCTAAGAGCCTCCTGGTAGATTTCCTGGTGCATGGAAGCCACACCAACCTGGATCCTTGCCTTCTGCCTGCACTATGTTGAATGCCCCTGCCTGATTGAAACAGACATTTTCTGAAGTTCTTCCAAAATATCTTCTGCTGGAATTTATGGGTTCTGACACTTCAAAACCTGTTCAGAAGCTTGATTTGGTGTTAATCTGAGGGATGCCAGGAAGAGCTCAGAAAAAGACAAGTCTATTCTCTGTCATCTTGGCTCCACCTCCTCTTGTGTATTACCAAAGCTTCATGGAACAAATTGTATTTCATAAATATAGTTGTTTTACTTATATCACAGAGTTGTAAGGATTAACTGAAATATTGTTTATAAAATGCTTTGCTATAGATAAATCTTTAGTTAATTTGATCAGAAAAAAAGAAAATCAAATTATTACTATCAAAAATAAAAAAAATGAACAAGAAATTGGAGCAATAATTAGCAACAATTTTGTCCAACTGTATGATAAAAATATGATAATCTAGTGAAATGAATGAATATCTGCAAAAAATACACTGCCCAAATTAAACAGAGAAGAAAACAAATTACTTAAGTAGTCCCATTTTAACAAAAAAAGAATAAGCTATTAATCAATTCTTTAAGAAAAAAAAAACAATTAATTCTAATATTATGAAAATCTTTAGAAAAATAGGGAAAGAAGGAAACCTACCAAATTCTTTTTATGACACAGACATTGTGCTGATACCTAAACCAGGTAAGATCAAAACAAAGAAAGAAAATTATACACCAATTTCCCTAATGAATATTGATGCAAAAATCTAAAATAAAGTATTAGCAAAGAGATTACAGCAAGTTATCACTAGGATAATACACCATGACCAAATAGGATTTATACCAGCAATGCAAGGTTTGTTAAATATTTGGAAAAACATTAGCATAATTGATTATATCAATAACCAAAATAACAAAAATCTTAAGATTGTCTTAATACATGCAGAAAAAGCATTTGGCAAAATCCAACACCCATTCCCATCAAAGACACTAGAGCTTATAGGAATAAATAGAGTTGTACTTAAAATTATCAACAGCATCTATTTAAAGCCACCAGCAAGCATTGGATATAATGGGGATAAAATAGAACCAAGAAGATCAAGGGTGAAACAAGGTTGCTCACAGATATCATTTCTATTCAATATTGTATTAGAAATGTTAGCTTAACAATAAGAGAAGAAAAAGAGATTGAAGGAATTAGAGTAGGTAATGAAGAAACCAAATTATCATTCTTTGCAGATGATATAATGGTATACTTAGAGAATCCTAGAAAATCAACCAAAAACTACTAGAAACACATTCACAATGTCAGCAAAGTTGCGAGATATAAAATATACCCACATAAATCATCAGCATTTTATATATCACCAACAAACTCCAGTAGCAAAAGATACAAAGAGAAATTCCATTTAAAATAATTGTAGATAATATAAATATTTGGGAGTTTACCTGCCAAGGCAAAGTCAAGAACTATATGAACATAATTTCAAAGCACTTTCCACACAAATAACGTAAGATCGAATAAGTTGGAAAAATATCAAGTGCTCATAGGTAGGACAAGTAAATATAATAAAAATGATAATACTACCTAAATTAATCTATTTATTACATTCCATACCAATCAGCCTCCTAAGAAATTACAGATTTCTTATATCTTATATATATATCTTAACAGATATAGAAAGAATAATAACAAAATTCCTCTGAAAGAACAAAAGGTCAAGAATTTCAAGGGAATTAATGAAACAGAATGCCAATGAAGATTGTCTAGCTGTGCTGGACCTAAAACTATATTATAAAATATCAAAACCATTTATTAGTAGCAAAGAAATAGAGTTGTAGATCAGTGGAATAGATTAGATTAACAGGACAATATTATCAATCACTATAGCAATCTAGTCTTTGACAAATCAAAGACCCCAGCTTTGGAGATAAGAACTTACAATATGACAAAAACTGCTGGGAAAATTGGGTATGGCAGAAATGAGGCCTCGATTTATACCTAACACCATATACCAAGATAAGGTCAAAATGGATTCATGATTTAGACATAAAGAATGATATTATAAACAAGTTAGAAGAACAAAGGGTAGCTTGCCTCTCAATCTGTGGAGAAGGAATGAATTTGTGGCCAAAGAAGAACTTGAGTACCTCATTGAATGGAAAATGGATAATTTTGCTTATGTTAATTTAATTTTTTTTTGGTACCAAAAAATAATGTAGACAAAATCAGAAAGGAAGCAATAAACTGGGGGAAAAATTACATTGAAAGGTTCTGATAAAGCTCTTCTTTCAAATATATATATATATAAAGAAGTGGCTAAAATTTATAATAATTCAGGCCATTCTCCCATTGATAAATGGTCAAAAGATTTGAGTAGACAATTTTCAGATGAAGAAATTGAAACCAACTCTATTCATACGAAAAGGTACTCTAAATCACTATTGATCAGAAAAATGCAAATTAAGACAACTCTGAGGTAACATTACACACCTTTCACATCGGCTAAAATGATAGAAAAAGATAATGAATGTTGGAGGGGATGTGGGAAAACTGGGACACTAAAACGTTGTTGTTGGAGTTCTGAACTTATTTAACCATTGTGGAGAACAATTTGGAACTATGCCCAGAGGGTCTATCAAACTGTGCATACTCTTCCATCCAGCAGTGTTTCTACTACACTTGTATACTCAAGAGATCATAAAGGAGGGGAAAAAAAAAACATATATGCAAAACTGTTTATGGCAGGTTTTTTTTTTTTTTGCAGTGACAAGAAACTAGAGTGGATGCCCATCAATTGGAGAATGGCTGAACACATTGCTGACCAAATTATGGTATACGGATGTTATGGACTTTTATTTGTTCCATAAGAAATGATCAGAAGGCTGATTTCAGAGAGACCTGGAGAGACCTACATGAACTGAAGCTAAGTGAAATGAGCAGAAACAGGAAATCATCATACATGGAAATAGCAAGATTATATAATGATCAATTCTGATGGACAGGCTCTCATCAACAATGAGGTGATTTAGACCAGTTCCAATGGTTTTGTGATGAATAGAACAATCTACACCCAGAGAGAGGACAGTGGGAACTGTGTACCATAACATAGTATTTTCATTCTTTTTGTTGTTGTTTGCTTGCATTTTGTTTTCTTGCTCATTTTTTCCCCCTTTTTGGATCTGTTTTTTCTTGGGTAGCAAGATATTTTTGGAAATATGTATAGAGGATTTACACATGTTTTTCAAAATTTGGATCACTTGTTAATAGAGGGAAAGGAGAAAGGGAGGGAAAAATTTAGAAAACAGGATTTTTTTAGGGATAAATATTAAAAATTATGCATGTATGTATTTTGAAAATAAAAACTATAATTAAAAAGTGCTTCCCAAAACTTAAAGCACTCTTTAAATGTGAGTTATTGTTATTTCTATATTTGCTTTTGCTGTTTTTATAATTTGTCAGCCTTAGAGTATGCAAAAATAGGATATTAAACTTCACTAAATATCTATCTAGCATCTCTTTAGCATTATATTTTTAAAATATGAAAAAAGGTGTGTTTTTTTAGTATTATCTCAAGAATAACTTCATGCACCAGAGGGTTAATGAGTGATTTAAAAGTAAGAGAGAAAATAAAAATAACTTTGGGAATAGAGCAAATCTAAGAGATAATTTAGTTACATCTTTTGCCAAATTCCTTTTATGTTAATTCATCCATTTTTCTAATTGCTTATTTATTTGTTTATATATGTAAAATGTATATTATATATTATGTGTTTATTAATTATTTTTATTTATGTGCATATTCATTTATCTCTTTCTTTATTTGTTTACCTGTCTATTCAATTCAAATTAGCAAACATTTATTGGGCACTTACTATGTGCCAAGTAGTATCTATTCATTTATTTATCTGTGTATGTCCATGTAAAACTATCTCTCTATTTTTTATTTATGTAGCATGTTTGCATGCATATGTATATGTACATAACTATGTATTCATATCCTTCCTTTCATTCCATTCATTATATTTTTTCAACATTATACATAAATGGATGCCAAGACATGACTTTTCTAGATTTATTAGCTAGTAAATGTCTAAGATAGGATTTGAACTCAAAGCTAACTGATTCCAACTCATGAATTATAGACTCTATATTCCAGGGGATTGTTTGGAATTTTAATGCTAGAAATTTTTTTTGAATATAACAATATATCTTGTGTTTTGTGATAAGAAGGACTCATCATTTAAAGAGATGACCTTAATTTGCAGGAGGGCAACTCAACTATATATGATTTGAAGTTTGCAAAAAATGTTATTTCATGGGGTTATTAATTGACAGAATAGAATGTTGGGGAGCTATTGTGTCCATGGGGGTGGGAATGAGGTGTAGTTTCAACTTCATTCATACCAACCCCATGAAAAACATCATAAAATTCTTATTGTATTTATGAAACAGATGAAAGAACTATGTTTTCTGATTGTTATTTAATATACTCATAAGATAGTATGAAAGGAAGAAAAATGCATTTTACCCTATGAAAAGGAAAGTAGAATTTTCCCACTTTTTTGTTGTTATTGCCAGAACATTCCTAATTAATATCAATGGAGAAGACACTGGACTTGGAGTCAGGAAGACCTATGTTTGAATCTTGCCTTAGATTTGATATCCATATGAAACTTATCAAATTACTTAATTTCTCTTCCCTCTCCAGGGAACTTGTTGCAAAAAATAGCTCTTATTTCACTGGGGTAACTTGGTAACCAATACTCACACACATATGCACACATACACATTTAAATACATATATATGTACATATATACATATATTATATCTAGCTATCTATATGTATATATAGATATTAATACCTGTATGTCTATATATGCACACACATATATTACACAAAACACACACACACATACACACACACACACACACACACACATATATATCTTTACATAGACATGATGAGTATTATAATGCTCACAAAAATAAGTCATAGAAAAATTAAAATAATTGATAATTAGGAACTGATATGTTTCTCAGAGGTAAAGAAACTACACAAAAAACTTGAAGAAAAAGTCACAATTAAATTGACATATAGTTTAATACTTTAATAGTTTTAGAAGTAATTTTTAATACAAAAACAAGTAAAGAATATATTTTCTAGGGGTAAGCATTGAGAGGAGCTGAGGGCTTTCTCAAACATCCCCCCATCTCCCAAATTCATTATACTTTTTTAAAGAAGAGAGTCCAGAAGATTTGATTATGATAATGTAACTAAAACAATCAATGATTGCAAAACTATTTTGATTAAATTAATTACATACAATACATGTCCATTCCAGAGGTAATAAAACTTTTAGGGCATTGATAGATATGTAAAAAGTAGAGAGAATAAAAAATCTGCTGGAGGGAGGAAATTCAGTCTTTGTAATTAATGACAAAAGGCAACTGTGAGATTCCAGCCCTACTTGTCAGCCCATGTGTTTACTTTTTCATATTTACAAAATATTTTGAAGAACAAATTTTACAATCTTCTAGCTTATACTTGAAGAAAATGAAAAAAATGGAATAAAAGGAATCATTATAGTCTCCTAAAATATATTATGTATCAGATCATATTTTCATATTCACAAAATAGACTAAAAGATGCAATAACTACAATAGCCCATTTTACACACACACACACACACACACACACACACACACACGCTTTATTTAGTAGAACAAAATATTGCTTTAAAGATTTTTCTCAAAGAATCATCTCTCTGTATATGAAAATTATAATAGAATCCTTGGAAGAAATGAATAGAAATGACTTTGATGATTGTGATTTTTGTCAAGAGAAATATAATGCAGAGAAGTTTTTGATACTTTAAATACCATCGAAATATACTTGAAGTTGTCATAAGAAAGATATGTTATTGAATTAAATTGCAAGATTCTTGGTAAATAGTCACATTCTCTAAAAGTTTGTAGATGATATTACTTTGATAAACCATATTCTGGTACATAAGCAAGTCACAAGGAAAATCAAATGTATAAACAATGCCCTTCTTCTGGATAGACTCATCTAGATATCTAGACTAGACTCATGTAGACATCTAAACATTCAGTAGCATATGGAGTCAATAGAGTTAATCCATAAGTACATATATCTTCAACAAATGATGTGAATAGATAATTGATATCATTTTATATGAATAGGGGGTTGAAAATTGGTTGGGTTGCAATTGGGAATTTGCAGAGTCTCTATAATTAACCCTGTAGAGAACTCCCAGGAAGCTAGAAACTTCAGTAACTGGAATGTTCCCCTCTTCTTAAGAGTCATCAAGAGTGCATTTAAGCTCGCAATCATGAGAAAATATAAGGTCCTGGCACAATTACTGGGGCATTGTGAACTTTAAATAAGATTGAGTCCCTAAAAAACTAATAATATGCTTCAGAGTTAGTTCATAGAATACAGAAACCAGGGTTGGTTACAGAACAATGTTTTTTGTAGTAATATATTGTTTTAAGATATATAAGCAATATGACTTCTCTCATTAAATGGCTCCATTGAATGATCAGCAACCCCATCTCCTTATTTTCAACCATACTAGCCCATTTGTTGTGCTGACCACAACAAACCCAAATGTCTCTCTGAAACAAAGACCTCTCTAAATTTAGAATGAACAAAGTATTTGTGATTTTATTGTTTTAAAGTCATTTTCAATTCTTCATGATTCTGTTTAAGATTTTTCTTGACATAAATATTGGAATGTTTTCCATTTCCTTCTCTATTTCATCTTACAAACAAGGAAATTGAGGAAAACAGGGTTAAGTGACTTAGCTGTATGACCCAGTTGGGTCATAGCTAGTAAGTATCAGAGCAGATTTGAATTCATGAGGGTTAGTCTCCTTGACTTCAAGTAGGCTACTCTATATATTGTGCTATTGAGCTGCCCGTATTTGTGATACTATATTGAATAGAAATTCTAAAGTCTTCAAGATCAAATCTTTCAGATCAATCATTCAAGAAACATGTTATTAAGCATCTACTATATGTCACTCAGAGAACAATACAAATGTGATACATAATGGCTATGAGTAAGCTACACATTTTACTCATGCAGGGAAGGAAATAAAAAAGTATGTAAAGTATATCACAGAGATGTGGACACAGAAGAGGAGGTGGGTCAATCATACTGTGTGAATGAAGGATAATGAATAGGTAGTCCATGTACTTCATTAATAATCTCACAGTGTTAGTGGAGCTGAAGCATTAGAAACTGAGTAAACACCATGTAGATGATTGTTGGGAGTGCATGGGTAAGAATCGAGTAGCCATAAAGTATGGATCAGATTGTGATCTGTAGAAATAAAGTCATCACTCCATTCCTAAGATTGTAATTTATTGGATAATTTTTAAAAGGATGAAAAAATAGTGTTGAGTATGTCTTTGAGTAGTAAGAAATTTTAATTTATTAATTAAATAATAATTTAAATAGTGCTACTTTTGAAATCAGAGCAATTGGGTTGAATTACCCATTTTGAATACTTGCTACTACAGTGAAACATGTCTTTCTGGAACATACTATTCCCATATGTAAAAGAAGAAGATTGGCTACAGATGCTAAGATTATAAGGTTTTAATAGATCAATAAATTCATGAATGTGTGATGTAGGTAAATCCTTTTATTATGAAGACCAATAATTATTCATACCTTTTTATCTGCAGTGATTAAGGTAATTATTTTAAAATACTAAGGATAGAAGAGGACAAAGGGAAGGAGCGGGGAAAGGGAGGAGGAATCAAATAGAGCAGAGACAGCTTAAAAATCAGGAAAATAGAAAGATCTGGATTCAATTCTAGATTCTAATATATATCATCCACATGGCCTAGGCAAGTCATTTCATTTATTAAGGACATGGGTGATTTATTGAGGCTATAAGTAGAAAAGAAGTTATCTCCCCCTAACCCAGAGATTATTATAGGGACTTTCTCCATTTCTGAGTTTTTTATAAAAATCAGATCATAGATTCAATCTCCATCCTCTCCCTTAATCTTTTTTCCCTCCTTCCCTCTGTCCCTCTAATATGCCCTTCTAAAATCTATTAGTTAGGGATATAATCAATCTATACTGATAATTTCTAATTCTCATATTAATCAGTGCAGCAACAGAACACAATGGAGACATATACTTTGTGTTAAATTAAATAAATTGTCAAACCAATTTTTCTGCTTTTTTTTCTCAAATGATAATTTTACTAAGCAATAAACATAATTCTCTGAAATGTGGTCATTTGGGTATACACAACCTGACAAAAGATGCAACAAAATTGATGGATTCATAATTTGCTCATGCTTGACACTTATGGAAATCATTGATATATAAAATCATTCTATGATAACTTCTAGGAGACAATTTGTTCAGACCAATCTGATACTATAACATGTAGAAATGTTTGAAGTATACCACATTTGTGCGATTGGCTTTAATGAATTATATTTCAAGCTCCTAACCTTATTTTTAATAAAAAAAATTATAGAGTATAATGAGATCTCTATAAAACAAAATAAATTGTATGAAGGTGAGTGATTATACTGTGAATTCTCTGAGGATTGTATGCTAGTACACTTGAGTGATTATCATAAAAATTGTGAAGTCGGTTTCCTTTATCTTTAGTCACTTTCTCCTTTTTATGTCCTAGTTTCCCCCATTTAATTCCTCTCTTCCCCTTCTGTCCATTTTCCTTTCCTCCCCTACTCTCTTCTTTTCTTCTCTGTTCCCCTCTTCTATTCTACTCTTATCTCCTCTCTCTTCTTTTTTTCTACTTTCCTCCCACTCTATACCTAATTGGTTTCATGACCCTCTTGATAGGTTCTTGATAAATATTAGCTAATCTGATTAGTTAATTTATATAAAAATGCTCAAGCCCTGAAGTGTTGTCTTTCCAAATAAGTGATTTCCACAAAACAGATCATAAATAGTAGAATCTGGATTAGCCTAGCCCAAATGATTTAGCTTATAAATGAAAAAGTTGAAGTCTCAGAGACTAAATTACCACCCCCCTCCCAGGGACTTGTAAAAATTACTATTAATCAGGATTAGAATTATAGTATCTTAATTAATTGTCCATATCCTCTCCATGAGATCTGAAACATGATGCATTTTCCCCCAATTAAAACATTCACCAAAGATTGAAAATGGAATCATTGATACTATACAACTCTAATTAGAGAAATCATTGAAATCATTTCAAGTCATATACATAATTGTAGTCCCTACTTATTCTACATACGTGGGAAGCTTTTCCTTTTATTGCTCTGTTGAGTACGTGTATTATCTTGAGCGAGACAGTGTTGATGCTGGCCCGGAAATTGAAGGCAACTACTTAAATTCTAGCTTTGTCACTAAGTGTGTGACCTTGTATAAGATACATTTCTCAGGTTTTACTTTCCCTTATGTGAAAGTCAGGGTTTGGAATAAATGGTCTTTAGGCCCTTTCCATTTTTAGATTTATGACACTATTAATTAGCTTTGTCTCTCTGTTGTCTAATATATGATTCATTTTTCATGATGGTGAATCAATAATTTATGAATTGAACAAGAATAATTTAAATAATTATTCAATGTATTTTTTAATGTTACCACTGTAAAATAAAAATATTCAAGCCTTATTCCTGTATCACTTTGGTTAAATAAGTGTATTTCTATAGCATGGCATCCTGTGTTTTGTTTAGTCTAAGTTTTTTCCTTATTGCATAAATATTGTCCTGAGACTAGCATCTTATGAATATATTTGAACACCTAAGACCCATTTTTCCCCTTATGTAAGAGATGCTGATGCAATAGAATTGTTTATAACCAAACCAACCAAAAACAAAGACCTTTTCCATCTTTAACACTGAAACTCATTGAGATAGTTTCTTTGTTGAAACTTTATTAGCACTTCAATCTTTTTTTTTTTAATTCACTCTTATTATTTCCTCCATCAGTGTATAATTTTACAAATTATCAAGTCACTCTTCATTAAACAAGAATTCTTTGTATTCCCATATGTCTTCTATAGCAGGACTTCCTAACATTTGTGTGTGGTGCATGTGGGTGCATGTGGGTAAGGGGAGGTGAGTGTTGATGTGAATGTCTTTCATGAAACTCTTTTTTGAAATTGGCAGCCTGGTGAAGTCTATTGATTGCAGAAACTGCATACTTTCATCCTTAGAACACTGGTTCTGGAATTACAAAGAATTGAATTTAAATCTGGTCTTAGCACTTATTGGTTATGTAACCATTCACAAGTCATTTAAACTCTTTGTGCCTCAATTTTATCAATTGTAAAAATAATAGCATTCACCTTTTATTGTTGTGAATATTGTTAATATTTATAAAACCCTTTGAAAAATGATGGCTCTTAGTATGCTCCTTTCCTCTTTTCAGAATGATACTTTTAAATGAATAAAGTAAAATACACATCCAGATAAAGGAAACCAATTGTAATGAAGCACAATTATTTATTGTTTTAGTGAAGCATTAATAACTTAAAAGAAAAATATAGAAGCAAACTGGTGTATTTCTCCTTTGATCAATAATATTGGTGTCATAAAATAATTGTCCAATGATGTGCTAGAGGTTCTTGTTATTTTCTCTCTTATGACTATGCATATAATACTGTGTTTCTGTCTTCTCTAGTACTCTGTGGTAGTAAAGGATCTTAGAATCATAGACCTTAAAGTTCAATGGAGTTTATTGTCCAATGAATCCTATTCTCTCATTTTATACACAAGAAAATAGATGTCTAAAAGTACATTGTTAATTTTTCAAAGCCTCATCTATAGCAAATAGGAAATCCTAGACGTGAAATCCAGTGTGTTTTTTAATATGCGCTCTATCACAACATTGAGCTTACCAGTAGTCCATCTGATCTCCTTTCTCAATCTGATATATATCATGGTTCATCCAACTATATGTCCAGTTTTACTCAGCAGTCTTTTTTTCCTATCCACTTGTCTATTCTTGTTTAACACAAATGATTGTTAGAAAAAATGTTCATAATGAAGACATTAAGCCTTATAGAGGATAAGCTTGTAAGGTATTGCATATTCTCCTTTACAATATAATTCTTATCTGGTACAGATGAACACTTTCTTCCTTTTAGGTACCATTTTTAACATTGATTTTATATCACCTTGACAGTTACATCACCAAAGCAAATTTTGTCACAAGTATTGGGAAAAAAATATATTATATATATATGTTTATATATAATATAAAAGTATAATAATGTATCATAGAGAATTATTTGATCCATTCATATTTCCTATCTTTGATTTTCTTTTTCAAGTTAAAACATTTATTACTCTTATTATTATCATTTTTATTTTGTATATATATAAACAATATCATCCAATTTTAGTGAATTTGTGGAATGATTTTTTTTTTCCTCTTAACAATTAACTTTACAGTGTGGGATTGCAAAAACCTGTGATCATATAAAGAAAAAACTTGGAACTTTTAATGAATTGTAAGCTCAACATGAACTAACAGAGTGACATCACAGGCCTAAAAGGTACTGTTCTTGTAGGGTGCGTGAAGAAAGGAACGATTTGCAAAATGAGGGTTTTATTTTCTCTCTTCTAATTCCCATTTCTAGCACATATTTTGGAGCCAGTTTCTTAATTCTCACACATGCTAGTAGATAAGGTATACAAAAGGAGGCTACTGATTTCTCTCCAGGCTGGTCAGAAAAGTGTATTTACTAAAGTTGTTTAGTAAGAATAGTTGGTCCTAATATCTCACAACACCCAAACTAAACTTACCTGGTACCTATCACTAAGGACTGTTGTGATAATCAGAAGAGATGGCATTTGTAAGCACTTTGATGCCCCCATCAAAGAGATGGCTGGTGTATAATAGGTGCTACATACATGTTTATTAACTTCCTTTCCAATACATTTTCCTACAAAAACATACAAAGTGCAGGGGAGAGTAAACACTAATTAGAGTACACATGTTGCAAATAGGTAACAGATCTCTGGTTTCTGGAAGTTATTTCTCTCCTACACAAAACAGCCACAAAATTCCTCCAAGATCTATTTATAATATAATTTTCTTCTGGCTTCCTTGTAGAGTCTTTACATTGCCTTATCTCAGTTTGCTCTGAGATCGTAGTATAGAAACTACATCAAAGATTATCTTTGTGAACACTGCTAGTATTAGGATACCAATGGAAATTCATAAAATCCTCTAGCCCTCTGAAGTTTACAACTTGATCTTGCCTTTGTCAATCCATAGAATAGAATCCTAGAACATTAGTAAGACAAAGCTAGATGGAACCTATGAGATGATGCTGAAAGCCTCACTTTACATGCTATCATTATTTCCAGCTTTTATCACGTTGGTGATATAACTATCAAGGTGATATAACATCAAGGTTCTATTCTTCACCATGATTCTACCCTCCTGTCTGAAGTTCCAATTGAATTTGAAATATTATCTTTATAAAATAGTTGTTTTTTCATCATCATTATTATCACTATCATCCTCTATTTGGTATAAAATTAATGAAACTTAAGCGCTTTGGAATTACCATTATTTTCTACTAATGCCTTTTATTCCTATAGAAGCTATCTGGTGCTTCACAAGTCACCTTTATCTCTCAGGATATCTATATCAGTCCATCTTTCTTTATGCATGAGCACCAAGGTTTGGATTCATTCCCAGTTGTGAGCTCTTTAATTCTTACCTTTCAGCTTCTATGTACTTCCAAAATTAAGAGATAACTTTAAGCAAAAAACCTAAAGAATCAAATAAAGAGTTCAGAATGGAACTACTCTATTTAATTAAAAATAAAATGACTTCTGCTAAAATAGGAAAGGTCTATGTATGCTCACATAGGCCCCTTAATTTCTCCACGTCCCATGAAAACACAGAACCAAATTAGTTATCTCATTTATCTTTATAAAGATCGATTTCTTTATATAGTGAGGCCATTCTTTGCCCAGTAAATTAGTCCAATTTTCTTGAGCTCTGTTTATATTGCTACCTAAAATTTTTTGATTCCCTAGGGATGACTGTTTGCTTTTTTATAAATTCATTCAAAATCAACCTCCTCATCTCAATTTTAGGAGAAAAACTATCTTGTGCATTTTTCAGTTGTTTAAATTATGTGGTATAGAAGATCTGTCATGTCTGTGTCAGAGCAGGGAAGGGGCAAAATACAAAAGATTTGAAATTTTATTTTTAGTTCTGCAACTTACTCTGTGCAGAATCTTTAATCCCTTCTTCTCTCTTACTTTCAGTATTCTTTTGTATAAAATACAATTTGATTAGAATGGTCAAATGACCAAATATATATTGTCTGATAGACATTGCGCTAACAGTGGTGATCCACTAGCAAAAGATTATTTAGTTCCTGCTCTCAGGAAGCTTACATTCTAATGATGAAAATAACATTTACACATTAAAGTACATATGGGATTTTAATCAAGTCTTCACATGAGAAAGTTTTAAGCCTCTCTGTACCCGAGGAAGAAAAGTAGTTTGTTGTCATAGATAAAGGGCTAGAGCTAGAGGCAAGAAATCTAGGCTCAAGTACTGCTTTTGATCCATATAGTATGCACAACCATGGACAAGTCATTATGTTGATTAGGGTCCCTAAACAACATTCTTAGATTTAGAATTATAGGCACATTGGTCATTCACATCAAATGAAATAATTTCTATACTGATCAAATCAAAGGTCAAGACGAGACAAATAAAAAATGCAGTTTTTTATTTTATATATTTTGACTTAACACAGCAATAAACTTTATATGTATATATGTTAAATACATATACATACATTTATGTATATATATGCATGTTTGTGTATGTTTATCTATATACACACACACATATATATAAATATACACTCAAATATGTATATAGTTTTAATTTATGTATTTAATTTGATGATTCATCATAATTATGCCAGCATAACAATGTTAATATGATTATTATTTATGGTTTTTGCATTTGTTTTTAAACTTTGGTTCTAGGCTCTCTCCCCACCCAATTTCCCATTAAGAAGGCATATATGAAATTATTCAAAACATTTCCATAGGAGACATGTTATGAAACAAAACAGATGCCCCGACAAAAAATTCAAGAAAAAAATGTGCTTCAGTCTGAATTCAGACACAGTCAATTATTTCTCTAGTTATAGACAGCAATTTTTTATCATAAGTACTTTAGAATAGTTTTGGATCATTGTGTTGTTGAGAATAGGAAAATCATTCACAACTGGTCAACCCGCAACATTGCCATCATTTTGTATGGTACATTTGTCTTTGCTTGAGCTCATGGAAGATATTCCAGGTTTTTCTGAGAGCATTCTGTTCATCATTTTATATAGAACAATACCATTCTATAACAATCACATGTCACAACTAATTCAAGGCATTCCCTCAATTTCCAATTACTTTTTCCTGTGAAAAGAGCTACCGTAAATATTTTTGTACATATAGGTCCTCCTCCTTCTCCTCTTGCTTCTTTTCTTCCTCCTCCTCTTCCTTCTTGTTCTTGTTCTTATTCTTCTTGTTTTTTTTTTTTTTATTCTTTGTCTCTTTTGAGATTCATGCCTAGTAGTGACATTTTTTTAGGTCAAAGGATATGCATATGTGTTAATTGCTATGGATATTTTGGAATTTTATTATTCAGTTGTTTCCTACTTTTGACAATAGCATTTAGAATTTTCTTGGGAAAGATGGTATATAGTGTTTTCCATTGTAACGACTTTCTTTCTTGAGCTCATATACAGATAAGGACTTGAGGCAAACAGCATGAAGTGACTTGTTCTGAGTCACACAACAAGCAGGTATCTGAGGCTGGGTTTGAAATCATAAAGATGAGTCTTTCTGACTTGAAAGCCAGTTGTCTATTCACTGTGCCAACCTGATTCACAGTTTGGAATATCAATACCATTCTTCTAAAGTAAATGATGAAATGTAGGGTTTCAGAGAAGCCTGAAAGGAAAAAAAAAAACCTCACATATCAACTGATGCAGAGTTAAGTGAGAAGAAACAGGAAAATCATTTATTAAATAAGAAAAACATTGTTAAGACAAAGAACTCTGAAAGATTTAAGAAATCAAATCAATCATGATTCTAAAGGAGTAAAAGATTCAGCAGTTTTCTATTCATTTCCTAATAAAGTGGTGATGGACTCCAGATATGAAATGAAACATATCTATCTATCTATCTATCTATCTAGCAATCTGCTTTGTCTTTATGTATTTTTGCATGTATGTGTGTATCTGTCCATCTGTCAGTCTGGATGTTTCCCTATATATTTATCTAATTATGTTTCTACACATATATATGTATTTGTGTGTCTCAATGTATTTATCTGTCTCTATATTGTATGTATATGTCTCTGTATCTATCTATCTATCTATCTATCTATCTATCTATATAACTATCTATGTGGTATGTGTGTATGCATATTTGGATATAAACAATGTTAGAATTTGTTTTGACTGACTATATATTTGATTAATTTTTTTCTTTTTGATCAATTTGGAAAGGAGGGGGGAAATATATATTTGACGGAAAAACAAAACAAAACATATTTAACATATATTCTGTATCCCTTCATAATACTGTCCCTTATTTTGAGCCTTACCTTCATATTAAAACAAGAGAGAGGAATAGAGAGACAGAGACAAACACACACATAGAGAGCGAGGAAGAGAGAGAGAAAGAGAAAGAGAGATTTGTATTTATCTATTCTGCCAAAAAAAAAATCCATAAAGGACAAAGATAAATCTTAACTGCTAAGATATCTGATATTGTGAATAAATTATGTTCCTTTTCATCCAACTATATTAAAAGTATTTTTTAATCATTTTTAAATTCTTCTTTTCTTTCTCTAGAGTAGTTCTAATTAGAATGGACATGTTTTGAAAGCAAAACCTTAACAGTTTTATACTCAGCTAGCACTGTCACACTTAACTGAATAAACACTAATGGAGTGAATGATTTACTAATAACACCTTATCCTTGCTAGTTAATTTATGTCCACATTAACGCTTAATGTGACCAGGTAAAAAGTGGTTGATCCTTGCAACCCTTTATTTATATTGGCATTTTGGTGGGAACTTTCCTTTTGAGTAATTGAAAGGAAGTCAAATTAGCCAGGCTTCTTTATTGCCATGTAGAGTGTACATACTCGAATCATTTAAACTTCCTAGAGCTTTAGTATTTAGAATCAGCCTTGTCTCATTTTAGTTATGTAGAATAAATATTTTCTATCCATTACCTTGCAAAAACAAACAAACAAACAAACATAAAATCTTTTATTTGATACCCAAACTTGTTTAGAGGTTTGGAACTGATTCAAGACAGATCTTGATAAATAGGAAGTGAAAGTCATAGAGCTACCATTTCAAAAAAACAAAAACAAAAAGGAAACAAAACAAAACCAAAAAAACAGTTATTAGTAGCTATCTTAAAGTAAATTACTCTTGGCTGGAGTACCATGTATAAATTGAATTTAACATTCTTAGTTTTCAATCCTCTGTTCCCCCATCACAGTTCATGTTTTTTTTTTTTTTTAAGTTAGAAGAGATTCTGTTTCAATTATTCTAATATTGCGATTTACCACTCTCTGCCAATTAAATTGCTTCAATTCCTGAAGATATTTAAAATGCTGAATCAATTTAATCAATTTAATTGCAAAAAATGCCCAAATTTTGATTATGCAAAGAATCTATGATTCCACTTTCTGTCCCATTTTTCATAATTCATTGAATGTTAACAGGGTGTTCCTTTCTGCTCACTTTTTGGGATTAAGGATGTGGTTGGAACAAAACATTCTATTAGTCCTGTTAGTAGTTCTTTTAGTACCATGAAAGCAGGAAGACAATTCTTTAATTTAAGATTATGTTTGTTCATGTGTAGATTTTTAATGTAGATTGCTTGCATTTTTAAATTTTGAATAGTTTTTTTTCATATTATGACTCTCTCACTCTCCCTTTCCTTCTCCCTTTCCCTCTCCCACTTTCCCTCTCTCTGTCATTTAAACAACAAAAAATAGTGCCATGAATAAACAATCTGATAATGTATGCATCATTCCATCCATGTAGATCCATCCCCTTCTTTCTTCCAAAATGAAGAAAGTGTTTCTGTTGTCGTTATTGCTATTATTGTTATCACTCCCAGAGTTCTGCAATGAAGATCAGTGATCACATTTAATGCAATTTTAATGTAATTAAATTTATATATTATTTTGGACTTTTGTTGTAATTCAGAATCTTTCTAAAGTAAAATACCTAATATCCATATAGTTTTTGAAATTGATCAAATGGCTATATGATCTCATACAACATTCATATTGAGATATGTGATATTATTATCTCAGATAACATTCCTAAGACCATAGTTTAAGCATAAAGTTTAGAATTTAATTCAATACTGTAAATGGTCTCAAGAAACAATATCCTGCATATTTATTAGGGTCCAAAGCCAGACAAAAACAACATATTTCTATATTACAAAGAATTATAAAGATGCCAATTTAGATTTGAAGGAACATTTGAAATCAACTACTCTAATTATATTATTGAACAGATAAGAAAATTTAGGCCTAAACTGCTAAGAGATAGACAGCAGTTAGAGTAATATAGATGATTGGAGTCTAAATTTAACCTCAAACACTAATTATCTGTTTTACCTCCAAGAAGCATCAGTATTTTTATCTACAAAAATGAGAGAGAGAGAAAAAAAAAAGATTTATGTTACCTCCTTCACAAGGTGGGGATGATATTGTGTCACTAATTTTTTTTTTTTTGGCTGAGGCAATGGGGTTAAACAATTTGCCCAGAGTTACACAGGTAGGAAATTTTAAGTATCTGAGGCCGGATTTGAAATTAGGTCCTTCTGAATTCAGGACTGGTGCTCTATCCACATGTCATCTACCTGCCCCTGTGTTATTTACTTCTAGTTATTATTATGATGATGAAGAAGATGATGATGATAGCATTTATAGATACTAATTTAAGTGTTATAAAGTGCTTAAGAAAAATATTTTCTTGTGTTATCCTTAAGAAACCATGGAGGTAGCTATTATTATCACCCTTATT
This sequence comes from Antechinus flavipes, assembly GCF_016432865.1. NCBI lineage: Eukaryota > Metazoa > Chordata > Mammalia > Dasyuromorphia > Dasyuridae > Antechinus > Antechinus flavipes. The sequence continues at coordinate 21,810,257 of NC_067400.1, forward strand.
TTATGAATGAAGAAACTTAAATAGGCAAAATTTAAATGATTGCCAATGTCTTAGAGCTAGTAAGTGTCTGAAGCTGGAATCGAGCTCAGATATTCCTAATTCCATGTCAGGTACTCTATCTGCTGCTTCACTTACTTGGCTTAAAAATGTCATATGATTTCATATTCGTCAATGGCTGTTTATAGTTGCTTACCTTGGCCAAGTTCATAGAAGTAGTAGTAACATTTACATATATATATATATATTATATTTATATGTATATATAATAGATAGATATAGATATATATTAGGTCAATCCTCATTGGATCATTTATATTCTACCATTCATCTAGTGCTTTAAGTTTTGCAAATAACTACTTATATTATCTCATTTGAGTCTCCCAATAATTCTATGTGGTGGGATTATTGATGTGATTATTATCCTATTCTACAAATGGGATCTGAAACTCAAAGAAGTTGTGTGACTTGTCTTGGGTCACACAGCTAAAAAATCTGAGGCAAAGATCAACTTCAGATTTTCTTGACACCTTACTAACACAATCTCTACTCTATCACTATGCTTCTTACATGTTTTTGAAGCATAATTTTATAGATTTATGATCTAATGGATTTGAGCTTTTCTTCCAGTGGCCCAGATTTCATCTTTATCAATTTATGTAGTTCATATCTCTATTCATTCATCAATATTTCTTAGAATTGGACTAGGATTGTTCCTTGATATGTTTAAATATTATATCAAATCAAATGAACTACAAGAATTTCCAGAAGTGTTAAAACTCCCTGTAACATGACTATACCAATTTTTTTTTACCAGACATATGTCACTCTGATAATATCCTTTATAGCATTTTCCCATGTAACTATTAATTTCTGAAGTATTGAGGTATAGTAGAAAACTATAAGAATATAAGAACAGTGTTTCTGGGAGCAAAACATACAAAGATTTCAAATTTGGAATATTAGAAATAAAATTAACTCCTTTTTAACTAAGAAAGTTTTACCTGACCCTGGCTATATAGGTATATAGAAAATGTATAAAAAAATCATGTACTGATAATAAACTATAGTGTAAGAACCTTTATAGAAGAGAGTGCAGGCTGATATGACCCTTGCTTTAAATTAGTCATAGCTACTATCATGGTCCTAAATTATGGGTCCTCTTGTAATGGGAGAACCATTAAAATATAGATTTAGATATGTATTTATACTTACATACCATAAAATCTAACTACTGGATTTTAGAGATCAGGAAAATACTTTTATTAAATGGTAGATTCATATAGTGAAGGAGGACCATACTTATTACTTGTTATAATTTTATTTATTTATTACATATTTCTTAATTACATTTTAATCTGGTCTGTCGCAATTGGGAGTCTTTCTCCCATTCAGGTAGCTAAATATATTATTTGACTGCCAGAAATATTCTTCCCAATCTTGTTTCTATATTAAGGTAGACTATATGATTTGAATCCTACTTTTATAGATATGTTCAAAATGTATTCAACATCTAATTTCTTTTTTATTATACCCCCCTCAAGTAAGTAATTCCAATGGGAAGGAATACTTTGATAATTCAAGAGATCTTTACAGATTTATCACCCAATCCAGATGCTGGTGATTGTTATATATGAACCCCTAGGCATTCCAATTTCTTCCTTGATAAGTTCAGCACCTGGCTGATAGACTTTTTCTCTATGCCTAATTCTGTTCTTGTACTAGAAAACTTCAATATACTTCAAGTGTTTTTTTTTTTCAACTTCCAAACATTTTCTTTTTCTTTCTACCACATCTACATATTCACTGGACAGGGAACTTTGATCAATAAAGAACAAAAAATAACAGAGCTCTTTCATCACATAAACACAACCAAGAAAAAACAAGTTCACATATTGGCCATATCTAATACACACACACACACACACACACACACACACACACACACACACACACATACACGTACATATTTCTTTGTGGCAGCACTTTTCATAGTGGCAAGAAACTAGAAATTAAGTGAATGCCCATCACTTGGAGAATGGCTGAATAAGTTGTGGTATATGAATGTTATGGAATATTATTGTTCTATAAGAAATGACAAGCAGGATGAATACAGAGAGGTTTGGAGAGACTTACATGAACTGATGTTAAGTGAAGTGAGCAGAACCAACCAGGAGATCATTCTACAAGGCAAAAACAAGATTATACGATGATCAATTCTGATGAACATGACTCTTTCCAACAATGAGATGATTGATGCCAGTTCCAATGATAGTGATAAAGAGAACCATCTACACACAGAGAGAGGACTGTGGAAACTGAGTGTAGATCACAACATAACATTCTCACTCTTTTTGATGTTGTTCACTTTCATTTTGTTTTCTTATTCATTTTTTTTCCTTTTTGATCTGATTTTTCTTGTACAACAAGATAATTGAATAAATGTTTACACATATTGAATTTAACATATATTTTAAAATGTATGACATATATTGGATTGTTTGTTCTCTAGGGGAGAGAGGGGAAGGAGGGGAAAATCTGAAACACAAGACTATGCAAGGGTCAATGTTGAAAAATTATATATGAGGTTCTGATAAAGGCCTCATTTCCTTTTTTTTTTTAATTTTTTATTTAATAATTACATTATATTGACACTCATTTCTGTTCCGATTTTTTTCCCCCTCCCTCCCTCCACCCCCTCCCCTAGATGGCAAGCAGTCCTTTATATGTTGGATATGTTGCAATATATCCTAGATACAATATATGTTTGCAGAACCGAACAGTTCTCTTGTTGCGTAGGGAGAATTGGATTCAGAAGATATAAATAATCCGGGAAGAAAAACAAAAATGCAGATAGTTCACATTCGTTTCCCAGTGTTCTTTCTTTGGGTGTAGCTGCTTTTGTCCGTCATTTATCAATTGAAACTCAGGTCTCTTTGTCAAAGAAATCCACTTCCATCAAAATATGTCCTCATACAATATCGTTGTCGAAGTGTATAATGATCTCCTGGTTCTGCTCATTTCACTTAGCATCAGTTCATGTAGGTCTCTCCAAGCCTCTCTGTATTCATCCTGCTGGTCATTTCTTACAGAACAATAATATTCCATAACATTCATATACCACAATTTACCCAGCCATTCTCCAATTGATGGGCATCCATTCATTTTCCAGTTTCTAGCCACTACAAACAGGGCTGCTACAAACATTTTGGCACATACAGGTCCCTTTCCCTTCTTTAGTATTTCTTTGGGATATAAGCCCAATAGAAACACTGCTGGATCAAAGGATATGCACATTTTGATAATTTTTTGGGCATAATTCCAGATTGCTCTCCAGAATGGTTGGATTCGTTCACAACTCCACCAACAATGCATTAGTGTCCCAGTTTTCCCGCATCCCCTCCAACATTCATCATTATTTTTTCCTGTCATCTTAGCCAATCTGACAGGTGTGTAGTGGTATCTCAGAGTTGTCTTAATTTGCATTTCTCTGATCAATAATGATTTGGAACACTCTTTCATATGAGTGGTAATAGTTTCAATCTCATCCTCTGAAAATTGTCTGTTCATATCCTTTGACCATTTATCAATTGGAGAATGGCTTGATTTCTTATAAATTTGAGTCAGTTCTCTATATATTTTGGAAATGAGGCCTTTATCAGAACCTTTAACTGTGAAAATGTTTTCCCAGTTTGTTGCTTCCCTTCTAATCTTGTTTGCATTAGTTTTATTTGTACAAAGGCTTTTTAATTTGATGTAATCGAAATTTTCTATTCTGTGATCAGTAATGGTCTCTAGTTCATCTTTGGTCACAAATTTCTTTCTCCTCCACAAGTCTGAGAGATAAACTATTCTATGTTCCTCTAATTTATTTATAATCTCGTTCTTTATGCCTAGGTCATAGACCCATTTTGATCTTATCTTGGTATATGGTGTTAAGTGTGGGTCCATGCCTAATTTCTGCCATACTAATTTCCAATTATCCCAGCAGTTTTTATCAAATAATGAATTCTTTTCCCAGAAGTTAGGGGCTTTGGGTTTGTCAAACACTAGATTGCTATAATTGACTATTCTGTCTTGTGAGCCTAGCCTTTTCCACTGATCCACTAATCTATTTCTTAGCCAATACCAAATGGTTTTGGTGACTGCTGCTTTATAATATAATTTTAGATCAGGTACAGCTAGGCCACCTTCATTTGATTTTTTTTTCATTAATTCCCTTGAGATTCTCGACTTTTTATTGTTCCATATGAATTTTGTTGTTATTTTTTCTAGATCAATAAAATATTTTCTTGGAAGTCTGATTGGTATAGCACTAAATAAATAGATTAGTTTAGGGAGTATTGTCATCTTTATTATGTTCGCTCGGCCGATCCAAGAGCACTTAATATTTTTCCAATTATTTAAGTCTGACTTTATTTGTGTGGAGACTTTTTTATAATTTTGCTCATATAATTCCTGACTTTCCTTTGGTAGATAGATTCCCAAATATTTTATGGTATCAACAGTTATTCTGAATGGAATTTCTCTTTGTATCTCTTGCTGTTGGGTTTTGTTGGTGATGTATAAAAATGCTGAGGATTTATGGGGATTTATTTTGTAGCCAGCTACTTTGCTAAAATTATGAATTATTTCCAATAGCTTTTTGGTAGAATCTCTGGGTTCTCTAGGTATACCATCATATCATCTGCAAAGAGTGATAGTTTGGTTTCCTCATTGCCTACTCTAATTCCTTTAATATCTTTCTCGACTCTTATTGCCGAGGCTAGTGTTTCTAATACGATATTAAATAATAATGGTGATAGTGGGCAACCTTGCTTCACTCCAGATCTTACTGGGAAAGGTTCCAGTTTTTCCCCATTGCATATGATGCTTACTGATGGTTTTAAATATATGCTCCTGACTATTTTAAGGAAAAGTCCATTTATTCCTATGCTCTCAAGTGTTTTTATTAGGAATGGGTGTTGGATTTTATCAAATGCTTTTTCTGCATCTATTGAGATGATCATGTGGTTTTTGTTTGTTTGGTTATTGATATAGTCAATTATGCTAATAGTTTTCCTAATATTGAACCAGCCCTGCATTCCTGGTATAAATCCTACTTGGTCATAGTGTATTATCCTGGTGACAATTTTCTGTAATCTTTTTGCTAATATTTTGTTTAAGATTTTAGCATCAATATTCATTAGGGAGATTGGTCTATAATTTTCTTTCTCTGTTTTCAGCCTACCTGGTTTAGGTATCAGTACCATATCTGTGTCATAAAAGGAGTTTGGTAGGACTCCTTCAATCCATATTTTTTCAAATAGTTTATATAACATTGGAGTTAATTGTTCTTTAAATGTTTGGTAGAATTCACATGTAAATCCATCTGGTCCTGGGGATTTTTTCTTAGGGAGTTGATTGATAGTTTGTTCTATTTCTTTTTCTGAGATGGGACTGTTTAGGATATTTACTTCTTCCTCTGTTAGTTTGGGCAAGCTGTATTTTTGGAGGTATTTTTCTATTTCATTTAAGTTGTCGAATTTATTGGCATAAAGTTGGGCAAAGTAACTCCTAATTATTGCTCTAATTTCCTCTTCGTTAGTGGTGAGTTCTCCCTTTTCATTTTTAAGACTAACAATTTGATTTTCCTCTTTCCTTTTTTTAATCAGATTTACTAAGGGTTTGTCTATTTTGTTGGTTTTTTCATAGAACCAACTCTTAGTTTTATTAATCAATTCAATAGTTTTTTTACTTTCAATTTTATTGATCTCACCTTTTACTTTTAGAATTTCAAGTTTAGTGTTTGACTGGGGGTTTTTAATTTGTTCCTTTTCTAGCATTTTTAATTGCAAACCCAATTCATTGACCTTCTCTTTCTCTATTTTATACAAATAGGCCTCTAGAGATATGAAATTTCCCCTTATTACCGCTTTGGCTGCATCCCATACATTTTGGTATGATGTCTCATTATTATCGTTTTCTTGGGTGAAGTTATTAATTATGTCTATGATTTGCTGTTTCACCCAATCATTCTTTAGTATGAGATTATTTAGTTTCCAATTATTTTTTGGTCTACTTCCCCCTGCTTTTTTGTTGAATGTAATTTTCATTGCATCGTGGTCTGAAAAGGATTCATTTACTATTTCTGCCTTACTACATTTGAGTTTGAGGTTTTTATGTCCTAATATATGGTCAATTTTTGTATAGGTTCCATGAACTGCTGAAAAGAAAGTGTATTCCTTTCTGTCTCCATTACATTTTCTCCAGAGATCTATCATATCTAGCTTTTCTAGTATTCTGTTTACCTCTTTGACTTCTTTCTTATTTATTTTGTGGTTTGATTTATCTAATTCTGAGAGTGCAAGGTTAAGATCTCCCACTATTATAGTTTTACTGTCTATTTCTTCTTGCAGCTCTCTTAGTTTCTCTTTTAAGAATTTAGATGCTACCCCACTTGGTGCATATATGTTTAATATAGATAGTGCTTCATTATCCATGCTACCCTTTAGCAAGATATAGTGTCCTTCCTTATCTCTTTTAATTAGGTCAATTTTTGCTTTAGCTTGATCTGAGATCAGGATGGCTACCCCTGCTTTTTTGACTTCACCTGAAGCATAGTAGATTTTGCTCCAACCTTTTACCTTTAACCTGCATGTATCTCCCCGCTTCAGGTGTGTTTCCTGTAAACAACATATTGTAGGATTCTGGCTTTTAATCCATTCTGCTAACCGCTTCCTCTTTATGGGGGAGTTTACCCCGTTCACGTTTATGGTTAGAATGACCAATTCTGTATTACTTGCCATCTTGTTAACCCGGTTTATGCTTTCCTCCCTTCTTTCCCCTTTCCCCCCCTTCCAAGTATTAAGCTTGTGAGCACCCCTTGCTTCTCACAGCCCTCCCTTTTTAGTGTCCCTCCCCCCGCCTTAGAGTTCCTCCCCCTATCTTACCCCTTTCCCTCCCAGTTCCCGTATTCCCTTCCGCTTAGCTTATTCCTTCCCTTTCCACTTTTCCCTTCTCACTTTTCAATGAGATGGGAGAAGTTTCACCATAGATTGAATATGTCTTAAGATTTTTCACTTAAAGCCAATTCTGAAGGCAGTAAGATACCCACTATATTCATCCCCCTCCATTCTTTCTCTCAGATATAATAGGTTTCCTATGCCTCTTCATGAGATGTACTACCCCCACTTTACCCTTTTTCTGGTACAATGTCCTTTCCACATCAATTTCTAGAACAAGGTATACATGTATTCTTTATACATCTATATAGTCAAAATATAGTTCCCAAGATTAATCTTTACCTTTTTAGATTTCTCTTGAGTTCTATATTTGTAGATCAAACTTTTTGTTAAGTTCTGGTTTTTTCATCAGAAATAGATGAAATTCGCTTACTTCGTTGAATGTCCATCTTCTTCCCTGGAAAAAGATGCTCATTCTCGCTGGGTAAGTTATTTTTGGTTGCATACCAAGTTCCTTAGCCTTTCGGAATATCATATTCCAGGCCCTTCGATCTTTTAATGTGGATGCTGCCAGATCCTGGGTAATCCTTATTGTGGCTCCTTGATACTTGAATTGGGTTTTTCTAGCCGCTTGCAATATTTTTTCTTTCATCTGAGGGTTCTGGCATTTGGCCACTATATTCCTTGGTGTTTTGATTTTAGGATCCCTTTCAGTGGGTGATCGATGAATCCTTTCAATGTTTATTTTTTCCTCTGTTCCTATGAGTTCTGGGCAGTTCTCTTTGATAATTTCCTGGAAGACAGTGTCCAGGCTCTTTTTTTCATCATGTTTTTCTGGGAGTCCAATGATTCTCAGATTGTCTCTCCTGGATCTGTTTTCCAGGTCTGTTGTCTTCCCCAGAAGGTATTTCACATTTTTCTCCATTGTTTGATTTTTTTGGATTTGCTTGACTGATTCTTCTTGTCTCCTCGAGTCATTCAATTCCACTTGTTCAATTCTGATTTTCAGTGAAGTATTCTCTTCACTCACTTTTTTAAAATCTTTCTCTAATTGTCCCATTGAGTTCTTTTGTTCTGTGGAATTTTTTTCCATTTCGCCAATTTTGTTTTTTAGAGAGCTGTTTTCTGTTTCCAGTTCACTAATCCTATTTTTCAAGGATTTTACTTCTTTATCCACTCTCTCTTTAACTGACTTCTCCAGGCTCTTTTGCCAAGCCTCCCTCTCCTTTTCCCAAGCTTCCTTCTCCTTTTGCCAAGCCTCACTCTGCTTTCCCCATTTTTCTTCTAGCTCCCTTGTGAGAGCCTTTTTAATCACTTCTATGAGGTTCATCTGTGCTGAGGAACAGACGATCTCCTCCTTTGGGGAATCACCTGGGGACTGCCTGTTTTTAGTCTCCTCAGGATTTAGAGTCTGCTCTCTATCTGTGTAGAAGCTGTCAAGGGTTAAAGTCCTCTTCAGCTTCTTGCTCATTCTGTCTATTAATCAGAGACAAACTACCAAAGAAAAACAGAAAAAAAACTGGAGTCTTTCTTTGGGGGGGGGGGCTGGGTGTGTTATCGAGCTTCCTCTACAGACTGCAGGGGGCAGCAGTGAGGCACTAGCAGGACTGTGCTGCGCCTGCGCTCTGAGATCCCAAAGCGTGCTGAGTCACTGAGGGGGGGGAAGGGGGGGGCGGCCAGGTCCTGAGAGACTCCAGCTGTTTGCGGTTGTGTTCTTCAGCCCCGGTGTTTTTAGCTTCTCTGCTGGGCTGTTGACTTGCTGCAGGTTCCAAACCTGTAGCGAAGCTCTCCCCGCAGAGACGGCTACGATCACTCCCCACCCCCTCTCAGCTCTGCTCCCGTGCTCTCACTGCCGCTGCCCTCAGCCTGCGCCCGATCTAAAACCGCCCCAGCCCTCCAGTAAAGACAGACCTTTCTTGGCGAATCTCAAGGATGGCTTCTCTTGGTAACTATTTGTGGGTTTTTTTCAGTCAAGCATTGATTCAGAGGCTTGTAATGAAGTGGATAGTGAGAGAAAGCGCGGAGCTTATGCAACTGTGAGCCTCCTCTCCGCCATCTTAACCGGAAGTGTCATTTCCAAAATATATAGAGAACTGACTCAAATTTATAAGAAATCAAGCCATTCTCCAATTGATAAATGGTCAAAGGATATGAACAGACAATTTTCAGAGGATGAAATTGAAACTATTACCACTCATATGAAAGTGTTCCAAATCATTATTGATCAGAGAAATGCAAATTAAGACAACTCTGAGATACCACTACACACCTGTCAGATTGGCTAAGATGACAGGAAAAAATAATGATGAATGTTGGAGGGGATGCAGGAAAACTGGGACACTAATGCATTATTGGTGGAGTTGTGAATGAATCCAACCATTCTGGAGAGCAATCTGGAATTATGCCCAAAAAATTATCAAATTGTGCATACCCTTTGATCCAGCAGTGTTTCTATTGGGCTTATATCCCAAAGAAATACTAAAGAAGGGAAAAGGATCTGTATGTGCCAAAATGTTTGTAGCAGCCCTATTTGTAGTGGCTAGAAACTGGAAAATGAATGGATGCCCATCAATTGGAGAATGGCTGAGTAAATTGTGGTATATGAATGTTATGGAATATTATTGTTCTGTAAGAAATGACCAGCAGGATGAATACAGAGAGGACTGGCGAGACTTACATGAACTGATGCTAAGTGAAATGAGCAGAACCAGGAGATCATTATACACTTCGACAACGATATTGTATGAGGACATATTTTGATGGAAGTGGATTTCTTTGACAAAGAGACCTGAGTTTCAATTGATAAGTGATGGACAAAAGCAGCTACACCCAAAGAAAGAACACTGGGAAACAAATGTGAACTATCTGCATTTTTGTTTTTCTTCCCGGGTTATTTATACCTTCTGAATCCAATTCTCCCTGTGCAACAAGAGAACTGTTCGGTTCTGCAAACATATATTGTATCTAGGATATACTGCAACATATCTAACATATATAAAACTTCTTGCCATCTAGGGGAGGGGGTGGAGGGAGGGAGGGGAAAAATTGGAACAGAAACGAGTGCAAGGGATAATGTTGTAAAAAAAATTACCCTGGCATGGATTCTGTCAATATAAAGTAATTATTAAATAAAAATTAAAAAAAAAGAAAAATTATGTATGCATAGGTTATGAAAATAAATAGTTTAAATTATATGTATTATATATTATATATCTATTTCTAAACCTACGTATTAGCTTATCATATCATCAGCTATTTCACTCTTCATTATCAGTCCTCTAAAATTATGACTAGATACTATTTGATTAGAAGTACTGTGTATTTTAGACTTTTACAAAATTTGTAATATTGTTTTCCCTCAAAAATCTTAACTGCCCAATACTTCATTCTATTCAGTTTCAATGATCTAATCTTCCACTCCAACTCTGCAACATAAAAAGGAATGGCTATCCCTCTTGATCTCACCAATAGCAACAACTTTTTATGTCTATGGCCATAAACCTTTAAAAATTCCTTATACAATCATAGTTTTAAGTTATTCTATTTTTTTCATTTGCTTTTTGCTTCTAATTCAGTGTTTTGTATTTACCAAGACTTTTGTTGCCTTCACTATTCATATCATTCCTAGGTCAACACCCTTTCCCTGGAAATATTTTCCTATCTTCCCTATCTCAAATGTTCCAGTAGTTCAACTCAATACTGTATTACAATCAGGAATACTTTGGGTAGTATTCTTCTTAGCTTTCTGGAGGTCTTGGGAATAGCCTTGTCTTCAGCAGAATAATCACCAGCAGAATAGTCAGGGATAAAGTCCAAAAGTCTTAATTTTCTCCTTTACAGCCTGTCTCCTTCACCTGGGGCTCAGATAGCTTTCTGGAAGTCCTCTGGATTGGGTCTTGGTTTCAGGGAAAGAACTAGGAGAGCCAGCATGATGGTCTCTGTCTTGAAGTCTTCCTCTGGCTGAGTTTGTCTTCAGTTTATATGCTCTATTACAATTATATCATTACAGTATTCTGAGTATAAACTGATCATTATATCACTAGGGAACCATTATTTGTTGTAAGATTAAATCAATCATACTGAACTAGAGAATTCACATGCTAAACTAGATAATCATTGTCTTATCAATTCCACTGAGTTAACACTTTGTTTAAATCAATCATACTAAGCCTTAAGTATATTTCCCCTAAAGTTCCTGCCCTTTACAACTTCGTATGATTTTTATTATTTCTTATTATACTTTTGCAAATTACAACATAAGATTAGTCTACTACCTTTTCTCCTTCTCACTTGACAATGAATAGGACTGGAGAAAATGAAAAAAAAGAAGAGGGGAATCATATGATTCACTATAAATATATGATATTTAATGTCAAATAACCTATTCCTAAGAGAATTTTTCTATGCTCTGTAATCAGATCAGATCAAGACAACTCTCCAAACATTTCATTATGTCTCAAAACCCAGCCTCATAGCCTCACCTCTCACAAATCTTTCAGCTAAGGATCTTGCTTCACATTTTATAAAAAATCAGACTATTAATAAATCAACAAGCATTTATAAAGCATAGACTCTATGCCAGCAACTATGTTAAGACTTAGGGAAATAAAATTATATATATATATGTGTGTGTGTGTGTGTGTGTGTGTGTGTGTGTGTGTGTGTGTGTGTGTTCAAGGAATTCAAAGACTAATGAGAACACACACAACAATTAGAATTTTTTAAAAGTATATATATGCACTGAAGCAGTTTGCCCTTTGTTTGTCCATCCTTAAATCCAAGTTGCTGTCCTAAGAGGCAGTCCCAGGAGGAGGATGAATACTACTAGCACACCAGAGTTTGATGCCAAAGTGGGGAAGGAAAAAGGGTCCTTATTACAGGACAGAAAATAGTATTTATTGTCTCTTTTAGACCAGAACATAGGCCAGTAGGTAGGTAATCACTACTCTCCTTAGATCAAACTATTTTGATGAACTGAAAATTTAGAAGTCCCTCAATGCATCTATGAAAACAGGTGCATAAAATCCCTGAGGCTTGGGACAATTCACCCTTCATTCTGGAAGCAAAGCCTTACTTTAAAGAAGAGTTGAAAGTGAAATAAAGAAAGCAAACAATAGAAAATCATCTGATTGTAGAAAGTTACTATGGTCACAAGAAAGATCAAAACACAATGATAAAAAGATAACAAGGTGAAGGTCCCACATGTAACAAGCCCCCCAAATTTTTGAAAATCAAAGAAGAAGAAAATAAATTCGCAAGAAAAATGAAAGTGATTCAAGGAATTCATGAAAAACAAGAATTCAGCTTGGTAAAGGAAACACATACACAAAACTTATGAAGAAAATAATGGGAGGGGGGAGGCAAGATGGCAGAGGGCAGACATGACTCCTCTGACCTTCTCTCAAACCAACAGCAGATTAAGCCTATAAACTGGTTTTGGCATCAAAGAATCCACAAATATTTGGAGTACAATACATTCCCTGAAGAAAATACCTTGGAAGAACTTCAGAACAGATCTATTTCAAATGGGCAGGAGGACAGTCTTTCCAGCCCAGAGTGCAGCACAGGGAGACAGGGGCAAGTTGATAGGGCAGGAATCCGAGTTTTTCAGCATCCATGTACATGGGAATCTTCTGTAAGCCTCTTAGGCTACTCTGTCCTGGTTGCAAGCAAATGATTTGGCAGATTTGCTACAAAAGGCAAATTGTAAACCACTGTGCCCCATAAGAATGCCAAACCTAGCTGCCATTATCTAGTACTGGAAATCAATCAGCAGAATTGCCCCAGGGCAAATAAAGTAGCTGTCCCTCCTTTGCATTGAACAGACCTTAAGCCTTAAAAAATGAATAAAAAACCAAAAAAGAACTCTCACTCTAGACAGTTTTATGGAGAGAGAGAAGTACAGACCTAGAATCCTGAGGTTTCTAAAGACAAAGCAACTTCAGATGAAGTTGCAAAGGGAGACAGGAGCTGATCAATAATTCACAAAGCTTACTTGGAAGAAAGGCATAAAGAATCTTTTTTTAAAATGTTTTCTGTCTTTTTTTATTATTATTTTAGCTTTTTATTTACAAAAAATGTGCATGGGTAGATAATTTTTCAACATTGACCCTTGCAAAACTTTTTGTTCCAACTTTCCCCCCTCCTTTCCCCCACTTCCTCCCCTAAATGGCAGGTAGTCCAATACATGTTAAATATGTTAAAGTATATGTTAAATCCAATATGTGTATACATATTTATATAGTTATCTTGCTTCACAAGAAAAATTGGATCTAGAAAGAAAGGAAAAAAAACCTGAGAAGAAAAACAAAACATGGAAGCAAACAATAATAGAAAGAGTGGAAATACTATATTGTGGTCCACAGTCATTTCCTATAGTTTTCTCTCTGGCTGTAGCTGATGCTTTTCATTACTAAACGATTGGAACTGGTTTGAATCATCTCATTGTTGAAGAAAGCCACATCCATCAGAATTGATCATTGTATAATTTTGTTGTTGCCATGTATAATGATCTCCTGGTTCTGCTCATTTCACTTAGCATCAATTCATGTAAGTCTCTCCAGGCCACTCTGAAACCATCCTATTGGTCATTTCTTACAGAACAATAATATTCCATAACATTCATATACCCCAATTTATTCAGCCATTCAACAATTGATGAGTATCCATTTAGTTTCCAGTTTCTAATCACTACAAAAAAGGCTGCCACAAACATTTTTGCACATGTGGGTCGCTTTCCCTTCTTTAAGATCTCTTTAGGATATGAGTCCAGTAGTAACACTGCTGGATCAAAGGGTATTCACAGTTTGAAAATTTTTTGAACATAGTTCCAAATTGTTGGATTCATTCACAATTCCACCAACAATGTATCAGTGTCCCAGTTTTCCTATATATATGTGTGTATGTGTGTGTGTGTACATATACATATATACCATGAACACAGGGCTGGTTCAATATTTGGAAAACTATCACCATAATCAACTATATCAATAACCAAACTAACAAAAATCATGTTTATCTCAATAGATGCAGAAAAAGCATTTCATAAAATCCAACATTCATTCCTATAGTGTATAGGAATATATGGACTTTTCTTTAAAGTGATCAGTTGCATCTATTTAAATCCATCAGCAAACTTCATATGTAATGGAGACAAAGTGGAACCATTCTCAATAAAATGAGGAGTGAATCAAATTTCTCTACATATGTTGGATTTAACATATATTTTAACATATTTAACATATATTGTATTACCTACCATCTAGAGGAGTGGGTGGGGGAAAGGAGAGGAAAATTAGGAACACAAGGTTTTGTAAGTATCAGTGTTGAAAAATTACCCATGCATATGTTTTATAAATTAAAAGCTTTCATAAAAAAAGAAAGCCTATATAACAATTATTGTACATTGTGTTATGACTGTTCCTCTTCTCTTTGCTTTCTTGTAGGTTTTTCCCCTTTGCTGTCAATTAGTTACTTATTTTTTCTCCTTTTTCCTTCATCCCCACATCCAAATGTCAAATTACATGTTGATACACACACACACACACACACACACACACACATTTACACTTATAAACAAATATCTATACTTTCATATACACATATATCTATAAACATACACATATATACACGTGTCCATTCATGTACATATATTTAAGATTTTACTACATTTGTCTGTTCTCTGTTTCACTAAAAGTGGATAAACATAAAGTCATTTTATATTTTTTTCCTAAATCCACCCACTTCTATATCACAGAAACATTTCAATCTTATACTATCTAGTTATTTTAAATAGTCTCAAACACTATTGATTATATTTGTGCCACAAAAGAAAATTTTAGGACTCTTTCTTTACCTATTTTTTCCAAATAATTTGCAAAATTATTGTTTAAATCCTTAATAGAATTCATTTACTTATCCAACGGACCCTGGAGTTTTTTCTTAGGGTGTTGATTAATAGCTTGTTCATTTTTTTTCTAAAATGGGCCCATTTAAGTAATTTATTTTCTCTTCTATTAATATGGGCAGTCTATATTGTTGTAAGTATTCATTCATTTCACTTGAATTATCAGATTGTCAGTCATTTTTCCAATGAACTATTTTCTATTCTCTTCTATTTTTTAAAAATTTTTAATTTTTATTTCACTGACCCTTGGTGTATCATTGAGTGTTTAATTTCCATTTGTTTAAGTCTCATTTTTAGTGAATTATTTTCATCCATTAGCTTTTTTTCTTTTCTTTTGCATTTGGCCAATTAAACTTTTAAATGAGTTCTTATGCTCATTAAATTTTTTTCCCCATTTTCCAATTCTATTTTCAGGAAGTTATTCTCTGTTTCCATTTCATGAATTCTGTTTTTCTATGAGTGTTTTTTCCTTTTTACCATATCTATTTTTTCTGGTGTATTCTTTAAATAATTTAAATAAATAAATAATTTAAATAATTCTTTAAATAAATAAATAAAAATAAATAAACAATCTAGTGTATTTCTTTTTACAAACTCTCCTGCAAAGCTGTTATTTTCTTTCCTCATTTTTGTTCTTACTTCTTTTTAAGATCCTTTTTGAATTCTTCCAAGAGAGTCTTTTAAGACCAACTCATTTCACCTTTTGGGGCTTCACCTAGAGACTAAAGGCAAAATCTTTAGTGTCCTCGAGGTTTGAGGTGTGTTCTTTCCTGTTTCTATAATAAGTACCATCAGATCTCTGTTTCATTTTTTATTAATTTTTAAAGGTTGATGTCTGCTCTTAGGCCACAGGAGAGATTATCTCAAATTCCTTCTTTAAGTGACAGCAGCTTAACACTGCCAGGGGGCCTGTACTATTGACTTCCTTCCAGTGCTTGGTGGGCATATCCAGATACTATGGAATGCTGTAGTTCAGGGACTCACTATTTGCCTTCTGTTCTTGCATTGCAGGTCTTACAGACAGTCTGTTGATCCACTGACTTCTGAACCAGAGTAGAGTAGCCAATACTACCATATTTTGTCTAAAACCCTCCCAGTAGATTCCCCCAGCACAAGGAGGCTTCTCTACCCTGGGTCCCTGTGATGCACCTGCCTGGTCTGCCTCTACTGCCCCAACCTGTACCTGATTGAGATAAGCCTTTCCTGAAGTTCTTCCAAAATATCTTCTGCTGAAAATTTGTTATCCTCCAAATATGTGTGGGTTCTATCACTTCAAAACCTGTTCAGAGGCTTGAACTGCTGTTGTTCTGAAGGAAGTAAGGAAGGGAAGTAGATCAGGACACCATATCTTTTTGTTGACTTCCTAATAGTCTTCATTTTCACCCAATCAAGGGAAGCCTGAATAAGCTTCACAACAGGAAATGAATTAGTTGATTACTTCTAGCTAAATCTGGCCAATTCCCATTTAGAATGAAAGAAACACAGTGATTTTCTTTACTTAAGTGAGTATTGACTTGTGCTATGGTGAGCATCAAGATTAATTATTTCAAATGATAAGCAACAGTCTAGTTGGCAACTATTGACTTTGGGAGAATCAAAGTGTACACTTTAGCTACCTCTGAATCTGGAAAAAAACATAGTCTTCTATTTCTTTCACAGCAGGACAAGACCAAGTTACTTCTGTAGAATGAGCCTCATGAAACACAGGTGGCATTTCAAAGTCTTGGTATTTGAATTGATATTTGGGTTTTCCTTCTTTTTATTTGCCTTTTGCTATTTTTTTTATCATATCTACTAAGAATGGATATATGTACATGAAAATCAGCTTCTTGCAATTTATTAACGTGTAAACAAATGTGGCCACAGGTAATGTGTTTTCTCCTCTAGTCAAAGATTATTAAGTATTTTTAATTCCTTCCAAGTTCTCACTCTTAGATTACTTAGTGAATAGCAAATGATGTACCTTCTCTTTCATTTTTTAATATATATGGATTCTAAGGAAATTATATTTAAGGAATTATTAAGTTCCAGCCTTCTAAGATATTTAACTAAGAAAGTGTTGTTTTTAACAATCTAATCTTCTCTGATAAAATCAATAAAAATTAGTGAAAGTTTTATTTTTTGAAATACCACTCTCTTTAGTACTTTAGCTAAAAAAAGGGACAGAAATATTTGTTAAGACATATGCTTAATTGGCCCCACTTTGCTATTTCAGAGTTAATCTGGTGCATGTGTATAATTTAATTATTGCAGGGCTTCTTAACATTTATTGTACCCTGGATGCCTTTGGCAGTCTGATGAAGCATATTCTCAGAATAATGTTTTGAAATAAAATGTATAGGATAACAAATGAAATTAATTCTATCAGAGCAGGTATATGTGTGCATATGTATATGTATATATATATATGTATATATCTATATAAACATATATGCAGATATGTATTTATGTATATATGTCTATGTATATGTAAACATATATGCATATATGTGTATTTATGTGTGTATGTATATGTGTATATGTATGTATGTGTATGTGTGTATATATATATATATGTGTGTATGTGTGTGTGTATGTGTGTGTGTGTGTGTGTGTATAGAAAGAATGGTCAATCCAGGTTATTTCAGAAACTTTGTAGAAGTTATATTTATCTCCCCCTTTAGGTTTCTTGTTAAAGCAATATTTTTTCATAGCTGAGTAATTTTTAAAAAGTTTTAAAAATTTCCATATCTTACCACTTCCCATACTCAGCAATCATAACTGTGTACAAAAAGTATATAACTGTAAATTTAAATTAAATAAAATATCACCTTCATCTTTTATCTTTTCTATAGATCTATGGATACCATATTTTCTGTTGTATGGTTTCTTATTTTACCTCTTTATTCATCCATTCATAGAAACTCATTAACAAACTAAAATTATTTTAAAAAATGAAAATAGATCATTATATTATAAATTCACAATAAGTAATTAATGAGTTAAAAGGTCAACATTTTATGATATTTCCTATTTATAGAACTACATATTTAAAATATGGTTGTCTTCTTATATTTCATTTTTGGCCTAATCTTAATCACTATAATTTTGTAACCATCAGTTTTTAGTATGCTATTGTTTATATTATTCCTTCAATGTATATTCTTAGGTCATTGTTTATATCATTTTCCAAGTTCTTCTTACTCTGCATCAGGCAGTATAAGTTTTTAATGCTTCTTTTTATTTGTTCTTTTTGTCAATTATTATAGCATGATTATTACCATTTATTCATACGAATTGATTTCTTAAGCACAATTCATGAACACAAAGACCTACTCATATTCTATTACTTGACTGCTAAATATATCCCTGCTGCAAATATATTTGCATGTATAATTCTTCAAATAATTCCAAATTTCTTTCCAAAATTTTTGTAACTATTCACTTTTTCATGAACCTTCATTAGAGGGTCTATTATTCCACAAATCATAAGATTGAATGTTCACACTCTCTGTCATATTTTCTAATTTCCTAGGGTATCGGGTGATATCTCAGTCATTATATTTGTTTGTATCTTATTATTAGTAATCAGGATCACTTTTATTTTTTGTTAATAATTTGCAAATACACGTTTTGATAATTGTTGATGCAGGCTAGTCACTCTTTAGTCATAGATTGTCTTTTGGGTTTATATATATTTCAGTAAATTGCCTATAAAACATGAAAATCAGATACTTTTCACTGATATTTGGTTTAAAAAATTCTCAAATACTTCTCTATCCCTAGTAATTTTAATTTTATTCAAGCAAAAGCTTTTCAGTTTATTTAATTAAAACAATCAATTTAATTGATAATTACCTTTACCTATTCTTTTATTAGGAATTTATTACATTGTTCCATAGGTATAAAATCTATATGACTTTATTTTCCTCTAAATGTTGTAGAAAATAATACAATGCAAAAATGTATCATGCATATATATATAAGTCTTCAATCTTTGTAATGCTTTATTTTAAGTTGAATTTAATTTCTGCAATACAGGGTTTTTGTTATTTATTATTTATTACTGTTTATTACTTTATGGATAATTTATTGATATTGCGGGCATATTGTGTTTCCTAAAATGTAGACTATGGATATTCTTGGACTTTCTAAGTTACATCACCAGCAAATGGAAACAGATTTGTCTACTCATTACTTGCCTTTGTGTTTTTAATTTGTCTTTTTTTCCTTCTTATTGTGGACACTGTTCTTTTTTCCACAATTATGCTGCACAAGAAGACTCTGATCAAAAAGAAAAAAAGAGAAAGAAAACAAAATGCAAGCAAACAACAACATAGTACTTTATCTGTCCACATAGCACTTTATCTGGGTTCAGATAACTCTCTCCATCACAAGACCATTGGAACTGACCTGAATCACCTCACAGTTGAAAAGAGTCACTTCTGTCAGAATAGATCATCATATAATCATACTGTTGCTGTATACAGTGTTCACTTGGTTCTACTCATTTCACTTTGCTTTAGTGCATGAAAGACTCTCCAGGTCATTGTAAAGTAATCTTGCCGATCATTTCTTATAGAACAACAGTATTACATAACTTCTATATACCATAACTTATTCAGCCATTCTCCAACTGATGGGCTTACACTCAGTTCCCACTTTTTTGCCACTACAAAAAAAGGATTGTTACAAACAGTTTTGCACCTATGGATCTTTTTTCTTTTTTATGATTTTCTTGGGATATAGACCAAGTAGAGACATGGCTGGATCAAAAGGTTTGCACAGTTTGATAGCCCTTTTGGCATAGTGCTATAATGCTTTCCAAAATGAGTGCATCAGTTTACAATTCCACCAACAAAATATTAGTGTCCCACTTTTTTTGATTCATACATAAATTGGACTTACGTGATACAAAGTTCTTCAAAGTTGTTGACCTATCTCTTCCAGAGTCACAGAGTCCCATAGCAGGACAGAGTCAAGACAAGTAGCTATGGCTTAGGATGTATTCGATAGCACCTGCTTAATCTGCCTTCATGGATATTGGAACAAATTGTTCTCATCTACTCAAGGATGTCTTTACTTGTAGGATAAACACCTCCTTAAGTAATCAATGAACTTGGGATCACTGGTAACTTTCAACATGATTCATCTCTGCCAGTGGGTCACCACAGCACATACTCTGGCTTCGTGATGTCACAGATAAGAATTAAGTGGGTCAGGTAGAATCCAATTGTAAAAATAAGCCCTATAAAGGGTTCATCAGGCCTCATATCAAAGTACTACTCTTCCCTGAAGTCGTCCTTTGCTTAGGATGATAACTTGCAGGGATTTTGAAGAATAACATGAGGGGTATTCCAGAGTAAGAGAAATATAGGCATGTTTATAGGCAATAGGGAATGGGTCTATTGACAGGGAGAAATTGAAAACAAACAATAGATTGGATGTAATGGAAGACAAAATCTATTAGAAAAGATAGAATGGAATCACTTAGGACAATAGAGGGATGTGTTGATAAAGGACAAAGAAAGAGAAAGTGGTTGATGGCACCTGAATGACAGGTTAGGACAAAAGAGAAACAACCACACCTATGGCATTTGCTCTCAAAAGTTTTCTGTAACATACTAGACATGTATCTCTGCTGAATGAGTGGTATGAAAGGAGAGGGAGAAAAGAGATTTGAAGAAAGATGAATATGTTTGAAACAGCTTCCATGGAGGGTAAAGCAATGATCTGATAAAAGGGGCATAATAGGAATATCTAGCAAAGGTGAGAGACTAACTGAAATTTTGTATCATACGTTTGTAGCTGATCCAACAAAGTACGTGATTTTGTCAAATTTCATTCAATATCACGTGTGTAGGAGCATAGGCACAGAATGAATGTAATGATCCAGACTGAGATTGATTGGGGTTTCATTGATGATATTACAAATAAGGAACCTAGAGTTTCAGGAGAGAAGGAAAGTAAAGAATTGAATTGTTTCACAAAGGACTTAAGATTTGAAAAAGAAGAGAAATTGTATATTGGCAAAGGGGGAATGGCTTAAGACTGTATCAATGATCAAATGAATATAACACCAAAATAATTTCCTTTGTGAAGGGCTTCATTTTCCACAATGACATATGTAGCTCTTCATGTTTATAATGCAGATCTAATTGAGGCTGCTTTGATAAAAGGAAATAATCTTTGATTACTAACCTGATGGCTGGGAGTAGATTATTATTCAATTCCTTAGATTACTAGAAATTGAATAATAATTCTATCCCAAGCATCCAATTCCCCAGGGTATCATAGATTTGATTCATTATTATAGATGCATCTTCAGTTTGATTTCTTTTTAAAAATATTCCAAAAATATTGTTGGTCACTAGAGAGTATCCAATTATCTATCTCCATCTATTTTTTGCAGTATATACAAGACTCTAATACCAGAGCAAGCTTTGAGTTTCCACTTTTTGCAAAGTCTCTGAATTCTCTTGCTCCTCAGTTTTTGTATGTACCTCCTCTTATTCCACTTTAGATATCCATAGACAGTTTCTGCCTCCACCTACAAGGTCACCAGAAGTCGCCTTTGTTTTCTTTTGCTGCTACTGTCTTTATAAGTACATATAATATACTAGTGGTCTTCATAGTTCCTATTTTCTGGAGAACCTCATGTTTTGTAAACTTCCTGTTAGCCAAACAAGTATCTTTATGTAGAAGAGCATCCTTCTTTCTAATTATGTCTCTGTCCATTCTTAATGGCCAAGGCCACACAATATCACTATTAAGAGATTTAAATGCCAAGTAAAAAGGGAGAAACAGTATTTAAAAAACAATATATAACTGTCAAATTTATCTTAATCTGATTTTAATGATTAACTGAACACAAGTAGTAGGAACTCTCCAATTAGTGACGTAATTAGTACTATTGGTTATTATAGTCATGGACATTGTGATCATTATCATCTCAGTCTCTTGAGGTTATGATTAAGTAGAGAATAGTTTAAATTACATACTACCTAGAAATAAATAAAGCACTCTGTGGAAAAGAAATTCATTTTAAATAGTCTTTAATAAAGATGTATTATAGGAGACGATATCTTAATTGGATATAGTAGTAGTATTTGGTAAAGGAAGGGAAAACAGTATCTTTCATGCTCATGTTACCATCTTATTTGTTAGTAAAGTTAATGTTCTAAATTTCATACAAAATGTTACTCAATTACAAAATTATATTAAATGAAAAAAAAAATTCATGTTATTTCCAGGAAAAAAAGAAATGATAAATGACAGAATAATTGATTTCTGACAAATTAAGATTTGAATACCATAAGTGGAATAGAAGGAAGTATATTCACTTATCAAAATTTGTAAGTGAAATTAAATAAAAAGTAATATTATATTTGGTACATTAATGCCAAAATCAAATAGAAATGAGGACAAAAGAATGAATAAGCATCTCATCAGTAGAATACCGACTTAAAATACAGATATTAATCTTATCTATGTTCTATTATATTTTTATTAATTTTGCTAAATATTTCCCAAATACATTTTAATTTGGTATGGGCAAGGCATTCGGTATCTCCCCTTTAAACTATTTACTAAAATATGCATATGTATAAGAAAATACAGACATAGAATGCATATATTCAGTTAGTTACATATCTGTGTATGTGTGTGCATACATATTCATATACACATATATGCATTTAAAGAAATGAATACACATTCAGATTTTTAAAAATGAGTATTCAAATTGCAGAATTTTAAAGCTAAAAAGTATCCTGGGAACCATTTAATATAACTCATTTCTCAATTAGCTTCCCCAAAAGTGTGTGTATGTGTATGTATATATGTATGTGTATATATATATATATATATATATATATATATATATATATATATATATATATGAGAGAAACATTGACATACAAGATTTATTTTGAGTTTTATAGTAAGTAGCATAACAAAAAAAAATGAGAACAGGGCCCTTGAATCCAAAGCTAACATTTGCATCATTAGAAAACAAGTTTCTCAACTTTATGATGTAGAACCAATTTAAGAAATAAAAACAGCTTATAGTGGCATTATACATCTCAAAATGAATAGTTGTTTGTATTTCCTTAATAAGCATCTTTTAATTTAATCTACACATCAACAGAGTACCATTTGTTTGATCGACTTCTAAGAACTTTATGCATTTTGTAATTATTTGGATATATAAGTTCATGGATGGGTTGAACTGATAAGAAATGATGAAGAATGATGGTTCTTGTGATATTAACTTAGTAGAAAGACAACAAGATTTTCTATTTGTTTTTGTGTTTGTGGGTTTATTATATATCAGCTATTATAGTAAGTGCTTTTATAAATAATATTTCAATTGATCATAAGAACAATCCTGTGAGTTAAGTGCTATTATTATTCTCATTTTACAGTTGGCGAAAATGAGGCAGACAACAGATAACTGACTTGTCTAGAGTCACATAATATGTTTCAGAATGTAGACGTGAACTCAGTTTTCATGATTTAAGTCCCACTTCTCTACTTATTGAGCTACCTATTTGTCTATATTTAGTGTAAAATTAATCAAAACACCAAAAAATTGTTTAAATATACAGACAAAATAATTTATAAAAAATCATTTGAAAGAACAAAAAATCTAGACCATAAGGACAAGTAATAAATGTAGAGATAAAAAAGAGTTATCAGTTTTTTACTCAAATTTCAGTATCAATACAAAATCATTAAAATTATTTGGCATTGGTTAAAAATAAAAGAAAGGATTAGATTAGAAATAATTTGCTATATTTGATCTAAATTACCTTATTTCCTAAACCAGGAAAGATCTGTTTTCCAGGGAAGACCTTTTATTTGATTAGTATTTCTATGAAAAGTAACAAGCAGTTTTCCAGAAATGAGATTAAGGCCAATAACTTACACCATATTCCCTAATAAATTTTGCATTCTTATGTGACCTGAATTAAATTATAATAATATCAATAAAAAGTGGAAATGAAGGGAATGTATTTAAAGGAAGGATTCTTACCAAAGGATAGGTAAGTAGTAATCTATAAATCTTCAAAAAATATATAACTAGACAAATGAAAGAATTAGAGTGAATGTGAGATTGTGATCAACTCCTTTTAATAAGACCTATATGTAAAAGAAAAGAAAGTCTTTTTTCCCTTTCTTCTATGCATCCTCCTCCTCAATTTCCTTTGATTAGAGAATGTTCTTTTAAACTTTGAAAAATAAGGGAATGTATAGTTTTTGTTATTCTATTTGCATAGATTACATTAATTTATGAATATATTTATAGATAATTTTATAAACAAATTTATAAATGACTACATTAATTTATTTTAAATATATTTTATATTTTATAATATATTTATATAATATAAAATATATGAATATATTATTTTTTATTACTGAAATGTTATGTCTCCTCTATATATCTCCCAAATAAAATATGAATCCTTATAGGCAGGGTAGTTTTAATTCTTGTCTCCTATTCTCCCAGTACACTGTCTAGAATATAGCAGGTGCTTACTTGTCTATAAAATAATGGAATAGTATTCCTAGGATAAAAAAGAGTGAAGAAAGAATATTGTACCTACATTCTAGACTACAGTGGTTCTCAAAATTTTGTTCTCATAATCTTTATACTATTAAAAATTATTGAGGATCTGTTCAGAGAGTTTTTTTTTTCAATGTGGGTAATATAACTAACCATGTTAGAAATAAAAAAAAACTAACTTTAAATTTGAAGACTCTCTGAAAGAGTTTCAGAGATCTCCAGGAATCTCTAGATCACACTTTGAGAACCACTGGTCTAGAGTCTATGTTACAGAGATCACACAGAATGAGAAGTAAGCTATTATTACTCGAATATATTTGAACACATCATTCAGTGCCTTACTTTTGTAAACCAAACAATTAAAAAAAATCTTTCTAATGACAAGTCTTACATACCTGAAACTAAAATTATTATTAATAATAATAATGAATTCTGCCAAAGGGTTTTCCCAGAAACAGTGATTAAACTTTGCCCTAAATTCAGTTTGCACCAAGCTGAAATGGAGAGATTTGGTGATTTGTGAGGAAATCATGCTCACAAACACATATAATATGATCCTCCCTCTCTTCGAACATTCAGCATACTTATTATTAGCTCAACATCATTTTTCATGTTCTTATTCTCATCATCTGTTCTATTCATTTGGAATTCACATGAATAGAGCCAGTTGATTTCATTCAAAACTGTCTCAATTAATTGCTGATTACCTAGGTAAGACTCAGAATAAATTGAATGTGAATTTTCTGTAGAATATATTAATAAGGAGCTACAAGAGTATTAGGAATTTAAAATCAAATCAAAACAAAGATACACAAGCTAATTAAAGATCAAAAGGATAATATAAATAATTATCTTAGAGCCAAGAGGTTATTATTCTATAACCTCGATTAAAAGAAGTAGAGGATGCAGTTAATTTGAGGGAAAAAAGTATAATTGTTTTCCTCTTACAAAATTATGTGCCAGTGATGCAGAACATACAATAGATTCATGAGATTTGATTTTAAAGCATTTACTGGAAAATCAGATAAACATAGTTAAACTAGAAGTGACTTAAAATATAGAATTGCCTGCCAAAGTTTCAAATTAAGGGGAAAAAACAGCTGTTCAGGCTAGATTAACACAAGGGAAAACAAAGATAAGAATATTGTTTACTTAATTAGATGAAACTAGTGATTAGTTTTAATGAATCCCTACCAAAAGATGTGATATTGGAGAAGGATGCAATTTACATTGAGAAAATCAACTTATCTGCTTTTATCCTACTAGTTGCATCCAAACAACCTGCGCTCTCATTCCTTTCTATTTTCTAATATTTAGTGGTTGGGATTTTTAGAAATGTGATTTTTATATGATTTCAAAAATAAACATCCTGTAACTATTATGTTCTTTGCTCTATGAAATTTGTTTTTGTTTTCTTTTATCAGTTATTTGAAGAGTCATTATTTTTGGCCAGAATTTAAGGGGAAAAAATCATCACTCTGAGTTCCTGATCAAAAGTAACAAATACTTTCAATAGGAGTCTATGTAGTATATGATTTATTTAATTTATATAACTATTAGAATAGAATATGCTCTAAGAGTTCACCACCAACAAAATAGGCTTATTTCAGTTTCTATATTGTTGGAATACATTGTAAAAAAATCTCTTTTTTGAAACATTATTTTTCTTGTTGGCCTCCCACAATAGCTTTCTTAGGATCTTTTTATGCTTATAAACCATTTTATATAACAGAAAATGTGTCTTCCTCCTCTAAGATTCTGTAGGCCTATTAATCAACTTTGTATAGGTATTACTATATCACTTTTATCTGTTCTTTATTGTAATTCACAAGCTGAGATGATATCTGCAATTGACCTCTACAAAGCTAGGAGAGAATAAGTATTTAAAAAAAAATTGAAACACTCATGGATCTTTGATAAATATACGAATGTTTGATAAATATATGATATATTTATTTATATGTATATTTGATAAACTCTCATGTATGTTTGATAAATATATGTATACACGCACATATATAAACACATGTGTATGTATATTCAACACAATGTAAATATGAATGCATATGCGTACACATTCATATACATATGTGTGAGCATGTGTATTTGCAGGTAGAAGTTGATAGGTCTCAAAATGCTTCTTTCAGGATCTACTGCAAAAAGGTATGAATATTGACCAATGAGAGATAGTAGACTTAATAAACTGCAAGAACTTTCAGATTTCACAAATAAAAAAATTACCCAGGATACCTTTTTTGGTGGAATGTAAGAGATTGATATTTATATGGAAAACCAAGCAAGTAATTTACTTTTTCAATATATATTCTGTATGTTCATTATTTTTAGTATTTTGTGCCTCTTTCTAAATGTGATCTTCCTCACATTAAAACCATGTTTTTACTTTTTTGGTGTCCTCTACTTTTCTACTTATCCAGCTAAAAGTAACTCTCACAGTTATTTGTAATATAAATCTTTCTCAAGGAAAACAAACAAGGGGCAGAACCAAGGTAGCTGAGAGCAGACTTGACTTTCTGTGAACTCTTCTGACTCTTTCTCAAGCCAACAGTAGGTTAAGTTTCAACCTGGTTTTGAAGTGACAGAACCCACAAATATCTGGCCAGATCATTGTGCTTCCCACACCAGTGACTCTTCTGTGAGACTCTTAGACTACTCTGTCCTGGTTACAAGTAGGTGGTTTGGCAGATTTGCTACAAAAGGCAAATTGTAAACTGCTGAGCCCATGAGACTTGGAGAATTTCATCTATTTCTGATAAAAAGACCTGAACTGAAAAAAAAATTATCTCCAAATGCAAATGCAGACATCAAGAGATGCTTAAAAAGGTAAAAAGGAAAGAATTCTTTTTTGTTTGTTTGTTTGTTTTACTTTACCACTTTTCTTCTTCTTCTTTTTAAATTATACCTTTTTATTTACAAGTTATATGCATGGGTAATTTTACAGCATTGACAATTGCCAAACCTTTTGTTCCAATTTTTCCCCTCCCTTCCCACCTTTCCTCCCTCCCAATGGCAGGTTGACCAATATATGTTAAATATGTTAAAGTATAAATTAAATATAATATAAGTATACATGTCCTAGCAGTTATTTTGCTGTACAAAAAGAATTGGACTTTGAAATAGTGTACTATTAGCCTGTGAAAGAAATGAAAAATGCAGGCGGACAAAAATAGAGGGATTGGGAATTCTATGTAATGGTCCATAGTCATCTCCCAGAGTTCTTTTGCTGGGTATAGCTGGTTCAATTCATTACTGCTCTATTGGAACTAATTTGGTTCATCTCATTGCTGGAGATGGCTATGCCCATCAGAATTGATCATCATATAGCTTATTGTTGTTGAAGTATATAATGATCTCCTGGTCCTGCTCATTTCACTCAGCATCAATTCATGTAAGTTTCTCCAGACCTTTCTGAAATCAACTTGCTGATTATTTCTTACAGAACAATAATATTCCATAATATTCATATACCACAATTTATTCAACCATTCTCCAATTGATGGGCATCTACTCAGTTTCCACTTTCTGGCCACTACAAAGAGGGCTGCCACAAACATTCTTGCACATACAGGTCTCTTTCCCTTCTTTAAAATCTCTTTGGGATATAAGCCCAGTAGTAACACTGCTGGGTCAAAGGGTATGCACAGTTTGATAGCTTTTTGAGCATAGTTTCAAATTGCTCTCCAGAATGGCTGGATGTATTCACAATTTCACCAACAATGTAGCAGTGTCCCAGTTTTCCCACATTCCCTCCAACATTCTGCATTATCTTTCCCTGTCATTCTAGCCAATCTGACAGGTGTGTAGTGGTATCTCAGAGTTGTCTTAATTTGCATTTCTCTGATTAATAATGACTTGGAGCTTCTTTTCATATGGCTAGAAATAATTTCAGTTTCTTCATCTAAGAATTGTCTGTTTATATCCTTTGACCATTTATCTATTGGATAATGGGTTGATTTCTTATAAATTAGAGTCAATTCTCTATATATTTTGGAAATGACACCTTTATCAGAATCTTTGACTGCAAAAATGTTTCCCCAGTTTATTGCTTAAAAGAAAGAATTCTTGAGAACTATATTTCTGTTATGGGTATACTTAGAGAATGTGGGTATAATTTGATTTTATTATGATAATATTAAAATAATACTAGAGGTGCAAAGGGGATTGTACTGGAAAGGAGGAAAAAAAAGAGAAAATAAGGGAATTTACATCTCATGAAGAAGCAAAGAACCTATTATAATTGAGAAAAGAAAGGAGTAGGATGAGCATTATGTGAATCTTACTCTCATCAGATTTGGCTCAAAAAGAGAATATCAGACATATTTAGTTTTGCACATAAACTGGTCTTACTTAATAGAGAAGTAGAAGGGAAAAGGGCAAAAGAAAGAGGAAGGCTAAGAAAAGGGAAAAGAAGTAGTGGGGAAAATTTTAAGAAAGGGGAAGGTGGTTCAAAGGGAGAGGGCTATCTGAGGAATGCCGTTGTCAGAAGCAAAATACTGGGGAGGATGTAAGGAGGAAAGGTATGAGAAAAGTATAACAGGATAAATAAGATAGTAGAAAATACAGAATTAGTTATTTTAACTGTGAATGTGAATAGGATAATCTCTCCCATAAAATGGAAGCAAATTGCAGACTAGATTAAAAGCTAGAATTGTATAATATTTTGTATACAAGAAACAAATTTAAAACAGAGTGATAGATACACAGGGAAGATAAAGGACTGAAGCAGAATTTATTATGGTGCAGTTAAAGTAAAAAAAAAAAAAGCAATAGTATCAATCCTGATTTCAGATCAAGCAAAACCAAAAATAGACCTAATTATAAGAGATAAAAAAGGAAACTATATCTTGCCACAGGATATGATAGATAATGTAGCAATATCAATACTAAATATAATTGCACCAATAGTATAGCATCCAAAATCCTAGAGGAGAAGTTAAGAGAGTTGCAAGAAGAGATAGATAGCAAAAGCATAGTAGTGGGGCATCTCAACCTAGCTCTCTCAGAACTAAATAAATAAAACAAATAAGAAGTAAATTAAAAAGGTAAATGGAATTTTAGAAAAGTGAGGTATGCTAGATCTTTAGATAAAATTGAATGGATACAGAAAGGAGTTAATATTTTCTCTCAGTGGTTCATGAAACCTATACAAAATTTACCATGTATTAGGGTATAAAAACCTCAACATCAAATGCAGAAAAAGAAAAATAGTAAATATATTTTTCCATATCATGATGCAATAAAAATCACATTCAATAAAATTCCAGAGGAAAATAGACCAAAAATTAATTGGAAACTAAATAATCTAACCCTAAAGAATGAATAGGTGAAATGGTAAATCATTAACTTCATCTAAGTGAATGAAAACAATGAGACAACATACCAAAATTTGTGAGATGTAAAAAGTAATTATTAGGGGAAATTTTATATTTCTAGTTGCTTACTTGCATAAAAAAGAGAAAGAGCTCAATGAATTGGGTTTACAACTTAAAAAAAAAAACTAAAAAAAGAGCAAAATAACCCCCCAATTAATATTAAATTTGAAATTCTGCAAACAAAAGAGATTAATACAATTGAAAGTAAGAAAATAATTAAATTAATAAATGAAACTAAGATGTTTTTATGAAAAAAACAAAAAAAAAAGATAAGCCTTTAGTTAATTTGATTAGAAAAATGAAAGAAGAAAATTAAGTTGTTGGTCTCAAAAATGGAAAGGGAGAACTTTCCACCAATGAAGAAGAAATTAGAGAAACAATTACAAGTTATTTTATGCAGCTATATGTCAATAAATTTGATAATCTAAATGAAATGGAGGAATTTTTACAAAATATAGAGTGCCTAGGTTAAAAGAAAAGGAAATAAATTATTTTTATAGCCTCATTTTAGAAAAAAGAAATAGAACATTCTATTAATCAATTCCCTAAGAAGAAATCTCCAAGGCAGATGATTTACATGTGAAGTCACTCAAATGTTTAAAGAAAAATTAATTCCAATACTATATAAACTATTTGAAAAATTAGGTAAAGAAAGACTCTTACCAAATTCCTTTTATGAACAGATATAGTGCTGATAGCTAAACTATGTAGGATGAAAACAGAGAAAGAAAATTATAGACCACTTTCCCCAATGAATATCATTGCAGAGATCTTAAATAAAATATTAGCAAGAAGATTACAGAAAGTTATCACCACGATAATACATCACGACTCACTAGGACTTATACCAGGAAGGCAGGGCTGGTTCAATAATAGGAAAACTATTAACATAATTGACTGTATCAATAACAAATTAACAGAAATCATATGATTATCTCAATAGATGCAGAAAATGCATTAGCTAAAATCCAATATCCTTTCCTATTAAAAACACTACAGTGGATAGGAATAAATGGAGCTTTCTTAAAAATGATCAGTAGCATCTATTTAAAACCATCAGCAAGCATCATATGAAATGGGGACAAATGAACCATTTCCAATAAGATCAGTGTTGAATCAAGGTTACCCAGTATGACAATTACTATTCAATATTGTATTAGAAATGTCAGCTTTGGCAATAAGAGAAAAAAAGAGATTAAAGGAATTAGAATAGGCAATGAGGAAATCAAGGTATCAGTCTTTGCAGATAATATAATGATATTCTTAGAGATCCCTAAAGAATCAAGTAAAAAAACTATTAGAAACAACTCACAACTTTAGCAAAGTTTTAGGATACAAAATAAATCCAAAAAAGTCAGCAGCATTTTTATATATTACCAGCAAAGACAGCAGAAAGAGATTCAAAGAGAAATTGCATTTAAAATAACAGTTGATAGAATGAAATGTTTGGGAATCTGTCATGAGAATTTCAGAAACTATATGAACACAACTACAAAACATTTTTCATGCAAATACAGTCAAATCTAATTAGTTGGAAAAATACCAAGTGCTCATAATTAGACCAAGAGAATATAATAAAAATGACAATGCTAGCTAAATTAATCTTCTTATTTAGTGCCATACCAATCAAATTCTCAAGAAATTATTTTTACAAATACAGAAAAATAATAACAAAGTTCATCTGGAAGAACAAAAGGTCAAGAATTTCAAGGGAATTAATGAAAAAAAATGCCTATGAAAGTGGTCTAGCTGTGCCAGACCTAAAACTACATTATAAAGCAGCAGTCATCAAAACCATTTGGTACTGGCTAAGAAATAGAGTAATTCATCAGTGGAAGAGCTTAGGTTCACAGGACAAATTAGTCAATAAGTATAACAATCTAGTGTTTGACAAACTCAAAGACCCCAGCTTTGGGAATAAGAAACTCACTATTTGACAAAAACTTCTGGGAAAATTGGAAACTAGTAATGCAGAAGCTATTCATTGATCCACACCTAACATTATACACCCAAGATAAGGTTGAAATGGGTTCATAATTTAGAAACAGTGATATAATAAACAAATTATATGAACATATGATAGTTTACCTCTCAGATTTGTGGAGAAAGAAAGAATTTTTGACCAAAGAAAAACTGGAACTTATTGTTGAACACCAAATAGAAAATTTTGACTATATTAAATTGAAAAGTTTTTATACCAACAAAACTAATCAGATAAGATTAGAAGGGAAGCAATGAATTGGGAAAGCATTTTTACATTTAAGGGTTCTCATAAAGATCTCATTTCAAAAATATATAGAGAATTGACTCAAATTTATAAGAATTCAACCATTTTTCATTTGATAAATGGTAAAAGCATATGAACAGATAATTTTCAGTTGAAGAAATTGAAACAATTTTAAGCCATATGAAAAAAGTGTGCTAAATCACTACTGATCAGTGAAATGCAAATTAAGATACCACTGAGATACCACTACAAACCTCTCAGATTGGCTAAGATGACAGGACAAGATAATGATGAATGTTGGAGGGGATGTGATAAAACTGGGACACGGATACATTGTTGGTGGAACTGTGAATGAATCCAGCCATTTTGGAGAGCAATTTACAAGTATGTTCAAAAGGTATTCAAATTGTGCATACCCTTTAATCAAATAGTATTTCTGCTGGGCTTATATACCAAAGATATCTTACAGGAGAGAAAGGGACCCACATGTGCAAAAATATTTGTGGCAGCCCTCTTTGTAGTGGCAAGAACCTGGAAACTGAGTGGTTGCCCATCACTTGAGGAATGGCTGAATGAGTTATGGTATATGAATGTTATGGAATATTATTGTCTATAAGAAATGATCAACAAAATGATTTTAAAGGGACCTGGAGAGACTTACATGAACTGATCCTTAGTGAAATGTGCAGAAACAGGAGACCATTGTACAAGGAAACAAGAAGATTGTATGATGATCAATTATGATGGACATGGCTCTTTCTAATGAAATGATTCAGATCAGTTCCAATAATCCTGTGATGAAGAGAGCCATTTACACTTAGAGAGAGGACTGTGGGAACTGAGTGTGAATCACAGCATAGCATTTTCATTCTTTTTCTTGTTGATTTCTTGCATTTTTCTCATTTTATTCCTTTTGGAAATGATTTTTCTTTTGCAGCAAGATAATTGAATAAATATGTATACATATATTGGATTTAACATATATTTTAACATGTTTAACATATATTGGATTACTTGCCATTTAAGGGAGTGGGTGGAGGGGAGGAAAAGAAAATTTGGGACACAAGGTTTTTTAGGAGTGAAAGTGGGAAAAATTTCCTTGTATATGTTTTGAAAACAAAAAGATTTAATACAAAATAAATATTTTTCTCCATTTGTCATGTTTTACAACAAAAATGAGATCAAAGAAGATCTTAAGAAAGAAAAAAACAAAAAATTGAAATGTGAAAATATTATGGTTCAATCACATTCAGTCTCTGGATGTTAATGGTCTTTTCCATCCCAAATCTACTGGAATTATCTTGAATTACAAATTGTTGAAAATAGCTATGAGTATCATAATTGATCATCACATAATCTTGCTGTTGCTATATATAATGTTCTATTGGCTCTGCTCAATTAATTCAACATCAATTCATTTAAGTCTTTTCAGAATTTTCTGAAATCAGCCTGATCACCACTTCTTATAGAATAATGCTATTACATTATATTCAAATTTCGTCATTTATTCAGTCATTTCCCAACTGATAAGATCCAATATTTTTGCAGGTACAATTAAAACTTGTGAGCATGAGGACAAAGACAGTCTTTTTTGTTTGTGTGTTTTTTTACTGTTTCCCCAATGCCTAGCACCATATTTTGAAAATATTGAAAGTAGCAAACATTAAATGTGATACAAAATGAAGATCTGAATAAAATAGAATAACAATTCATTAAGGGGAGGATTTAGTTGCAGGGGAATCCAAAAGGGAGATTATACAAAGTTTTTAATTCAAGAATTAATGTTGGCCTCTAACAGGAAAAAGAATACTGATTTACATTGATTGATAGATTAGAGTGGATTTGGAATTGGAAGACAACAACAATGAGCAGGAGGGGAAAAGGAGGAGAAGGAGGAAGAAGAGGATGTATCTGAGCAGAAGCCCACACTGAGCTTAGATGAGTTATAAAAGCAATTCTCATTTTATATGAAAATAAAGGAAACTCTTTTAAACTGTTGAAGTTGAACAGAAGAAAAATAAACCAAAGAAGTTCTTTTCATTTAGATTCTTTTAAAAATGAAGAATGCGCTTGGATTTGAAGGCCTTAAATGGTCAAGATAAGAAATCTCAATAAAAACACTTAAAACAAACTAGCCAGATTTGGAGGGGAGACTATACAGACAGCATTTCTAAAGATGAATGATTTTTAAAGTGAGCATTTCCTTTATCTTAATGTATCCAGGAAAAACAGAAGGCAGATGCTGCATGATTATTTCTGATTCAGCAGTGGAGGAATGTCATTTATTACTCCAATTTACCGAAGCTAAAGAAAAGCTACCATCACCAAAGCACATTCTCCTTCTCAGCACAAAGTTAATCATCATTACTTCTTTTCTGATCACTCCAGAAAGAAAAGTTGCAGATGATAAGGGAATAGGTCATGCACATAAACAAAGAAGCTGGGTGCCAGTTGGACCACTTGGTACCAGTGAAATGAGGAGAGATGATAGGTAATTCATTAAAGAGAAAAGAAGTGATATTTATCTTTCTTTTACTTGAATTGTTATCAAATAAATAAAACATGAAATAAGCATGCATTTTAGTCTTAACTTTCAACTTTTCCTCTTAATGTTTACAGAAGAGAAAGAAGAAGTCAAAAAAATGACAAGAGAAAAACTTTTATTTATTTATTTTTTTCTTTCGGTTGCTTCTGGTGTATTTACTGAAGAGTTTTAGCACAGTAGTGGCTTTGAAAATGATTTCGCTTTTAACTTACTGCCTGAATTTCTGGTTGACTTGTGTCTCAGTAGGAAACACTGCTCGAAATAAAAATGATCCAATACTTTGGCCACACTTGCTCAAGCATCAACTCAAAGGAGCTTTTGATTGTTTAATGTGTTTTTGCAGTAAAACACAAGAAAAGAATATTGGTTTTCAAGTCAGAAGATCTGGGTTCAAATTGCACAACTGATACTTCCTACTTGACATTATAAAATCAATTACTTTCTCTAATCCTTAAATTTTCATCTGTAAAATGAATAGTCTGTAATACAGAGGTCTAGATGACTTCTGAAGCCCTGTCTAGATTTAGAATGCTATGAATGTTATACTTTTTCTGTTTGTTGCATGTTCTTATTGTAAGTTGATAAGTAAATGATGATGAGAGAGAGAAAAAATACAGACACAAAGGGAGAGAGAGAGATAGACAAAGACAGAGAGAGATAGAGAATGAATATGTAACATACATCTCTAACAATCTGAAGCGGAAAGTAAATGGCTAGTAAAAGTTGTTGAATTGTTTTCAGTTGTGTCCAAATCTTCTTGAACCCACTTGGGGTTTTCTTGGCACAGTCAAAAGTGTTTTGCCACTTCATTTTCCATCTCATTTTACAGAGGAGTAAATTGAGACAAGCATGGATAGGTGATTTGTCAAGGGTCACATGGCTTATGTGTCCAAAGGCAGTTTGAACTCAGAAAGATGAATTTTCCTAACTCCAGGCCTTATATTTTATCCAATACTCACCCCAGGTGTTCCAAGGAAAGTTCCCCTTCACAATTTAAAAATTTGTGTGATTCAGTCATTGTTGAATGCTATTATTCACTTTGCACCTCAAAATATTTTAAACACATTCTCCCTAAAATACAATGAAGAATTCCCTCCCCCAATTTTCATCAATTTGAAAATATTATGCCCACTGCTGAATATTTTTCTCCTGCTAGGTTCAAAGTCCATATAGTTCAAGAGAGCTTTACAATAAAGTTTACCCTACTTCACTACCCAGCATACTTGATCCTCATTGTTATCTGTCAGCTTTTAACTTTTTAAAATATCATGGACCCTTCTCACAGTTTTATTAACCCTATCTTTCCATATCAAAATATTTTAAAATGCAATATATATATATATATGTGTATATACATTTACATATGTATATATGTATGTATATATATGTGTATATATATATATATACATATATATATCACAAAGGAAACAAATTATAATGAAATATATAATATTTAGGCAAATTTATAAATTTGTACAAAAACACAAATTTATAAAATAGTAATATGTTATTATCTTTATTATCATATTAAGTAATTTGAGTATATTTAAATGTAGGCACTTTAAAATCAGATTGTATTCTTTAAAGATATATAAATATGGAAACTATTGTTTTCATTTATAATGGACAAAAAATAATTTTTTTTCTTCTTTTTTATTATTATAGTTTTTATTTACAAGATATGTGCATAGGTAATTTTTCAGCATTGACAATTGCAAATCCTTTGGTTCCAACTTTTTCCTTCCTTCCCCCCACCCCTTCCCCCAGATGTCAGGTTGACCAATACATGTTAAATATGTTAAGGTATAAGTTAAATACAATATAGACAAAAATAAAGGGATTGGGAATTCTATGTAGTGGTCCACAGTCATCTCCCAGAGTTCTTCGTCTGTGTGTAGTTGGTTCAGTTCATTATTGCTCTATTGGAACTGATTTGGTTCATTTCATTGTTCAGGAGAGCTACGTCCATCAGAATTTTCATATGGCTAGAAATAATTTCAATTTATTTGTCTGAGAATTGTCTGTTCATATCCTTTGATCATTTATCAATTGGAGAATGGCTTGATTTCTTATAGATTAGAATCATTTCTCTATATACAAAATGATACATTTCAATTAGTAGTTGGTAAAAAATAAAGATGTGACTTTTTCTTATCTAAGTTCAAGGATTTCTAGAAATCTAAATAGTTCTTTTAAGAAATTAAGTGCCAGTCATAGAAGGTCTCTAGGACCTGATATTAGTGAATAACATGCACTAATTATTAGATGTATTAAAAGTAGAAAAGGTCATTTTAGTCTGTCAGCCTTCAGAAGGAGAAAGGAAAATTGGTATGTTGGAATCTTTACAAACATTAACTCATTTGGTAATATGCTCTCTTGAGAATTTCTAGAAAAATGTAAAGTTGAGATAAAGTTGAGATTTCACCTGACTTCCCTACTATTGACAAATAAATCCTGTCCCCTCCTCTTTTGAAAATCAGGCAAATTCGTTTTTCAGAGAAGCTTCAGAATGCTTTGTAACTTCATAGTGGAATTTCTTCTTTCCAGCTGCTGGCTCTTGTCCTACCCAAAGTCCTATACATGCTTCATCAAGCTCATATACAAAAGAATTCTTTCATTTTGGGATTGGTTAAATGTTGAGAAGTATAATTAGTTTAAAAATTATTTGGGGTTAAGATCTATTATCACAGAGTATAAAGAAACCTTGCTGATAGTGCTGATAGATGGCATTCAATTCAACAAACTTTTATAATGGGTCAAGTGATATTTTAAATGCTTGGGATACAACAGCAAAAGCTGAAATAGTCCTTCCTTCATCTATATGGCTAATATTCTACTAAAGCATAGCTAATTTACATGTAAATAAGTTAAAAAAATATACCACAAAATATAAAGTGATTTCATGAGTTTTGACATTGTGCCAGATCAGGAAGGGTCTCAAATTGAAGATGGCACCTGAGCCATGCTTTAAGAAAGCTAGGGTTTCTTTGAGACACACAAGAAAAAAATGTCTTTTGGACTGAGAGGCAGAAAATATAATATAATATAGCAGGGATA
Source organism: Antechinus flavipes (assembly GCF_016432865.1). Classification (NCBI taxonomy): domain Eukaryota; kingdom Metazoa; phylum Chordata; class Mammalia; order Dasyuromorphia; family Dasyuridae; genus Antechinus; species Antechinus flavipes. Next base: position 21,847,873 of record NC_067400.1, read on the forward strand.
GTTGGCAAAAGAACATGTCCATAATGGTCCCAGGGGATTCGATTAAGAATAAACTGAAAAGGTAAATGAGGATTAGACTGTGGAAAACACTCAATGTCAGCCTGAGGATAGAGAAGTTGGGGGATGCTTAGACACTTTATTTTGTTTTCCTACTTTTCTTCTTACTTTAACATAACTTCTTGGGAGGTTGGATCGTGTAGTGATAAAAACAATGAAATCAAGACCAATACAACAACAGTCTAGTAACAGCTCTGTCAATAACTACTTGTTCAGCATTGGACAATTTATCTTTCTCAGTTCTTTTCTTAAAAATAAGTATCTACTTATGCCAGAAGATCTCTGAGATCTGATATGAATATTCTAAAATTCTACATCTTCCCTACTGCCCATTAAGCCCATATCTTTGTAATTTTACCATAAGTTACTATCTTTCCTAAATTAGTCACAGTAAATCAAGAGTATTAACATACATATAAAACACTTTGCAAGCCTTAAAATATTACATATATGTAACCTACTGTTGTTATTAATAGTGCTAATAACAATGAAATAACATCCACTAGTATATTATTATTGACTTTTAAAAGAATCGGCAGCTAAGTGAGATAATGGAGAGAGGCTCAATACAGGGTCAGGAACTTCTGAGTTTAAATCAACCTTGAGGTACTTTCTAGTACTGTGGCTCTGAGAATATCAATTCATCTCTGTCTCACTTTGCTCCTTTTAATAGTAGGGACAAAAATCACCCCTATCTTCCAGTGTTGCTGTAAGAACTAGATAAAAAATATTTTAAAACGATTTTACAAAGCATGAAACTATACAAATAATATATTCATATATGGTAAAATATAATAATTTCCCATAATATGTAAAATAATATGGTATAATATATTATGTATGCCTTATAAGAAATAAGCATTTAACCTTTGTTTATAAATTTTCTATAATCAAATCACCCTCGTTTACTGGACATTGATTAGATGTGCCCAATGTATCACATAGTCTATTGTCCATATGTCAATAGATTAATTTCTTTCATCATTTCAGAAATTGCATTTCAAAATCCCAGCCTTAAAAAAGTCTATGATTGAGTTGCCATGGTAACTTCGTGTACACATTTTTTCCAGAAAATTACCCATTTAAAATAATCAGTATGCATTATGAGACAGTAATTGATTTACACTTATTCTTTATGAATATAAGTTTTAATAGTAATATGAATTTGAACAATTTACAGTTTCCTTCATTTACAAACAAAATTAGGTCTTAGAACCTGAAAATCAATTAACTTGGAAAAGAGATTGAAAGTTCATTCTAATCCACTAATGTGTATTTTGATACTAATTAATTCAAGGTTTTGTAGTAGTTCCAGGAAAGCCATTTATTATCCTTTAAGGAGTAAGAAAAGTCTTCCAAAAGTTTTTTTGTTGTTGTTGTTCATTCTCCTCTAATAATAATAATAAAAAAAATTAAGGTCACCAAAATATTTGGCAACATTATTGGCTCTTCTTTGGAAGAAGGGTATGGTGATATCTCTATATTGACAGAATTAAATAGAAATAATATAGAAAAGTGTGTTTCCTCAAGTGCATTTTCCCAATATATGTTTATTTTGTTCTGAAGTTAAAATTTTAATAATTTCTAAAAATAGCAATTAAATTTAAAAGCATATGCCAGACCAAACATCACTATCATCTGTTTAAATTAATTTAGTTAAGATTTATGTACCCAGAGAGTTTCTGAAATTGTAAGAAGTTCGAAAGAGGGAGATTTGGGATATTCATTTATCATGAACAGCTTCATAAAATGAAAAAATCATTAGTCCAGATCAGTGAGATGAATATGAGTGTAACACTCAGATTCTCTCTGTTGCCTTTTATCTGTCACTTTCAACACTTGGTTGGACTAGCTCCATAACTATATCCATATCCATATCACTTATAGCCCCATTTATATCTATCATCTTTACTTATATTTCTATATCTATATTTCTATTTCTGTTATTGTTACCTATATTTATCATCTATAGCTATATCATCTACCTTTGCCTATATATCATCATCATCTCTATCTCCAGCATTTATGTGTGTATGTTTGTATGTGTGTGAATTATACATATATAAATACCTATTTCTATTATCTATACATATGCTGATATCATGCATATCCATGTATCTACATTATGCTTATTTGTAGCTTTACCTATATCTATTGTATCTCCATTTTCCGTACCTCTGTCTATAGATCTATATATCTATCTACATGTTTACCTATCTCTATCACCTATTTTTATTATGTTCTATCACATACTTATGCCTATATCATATATAGACATTATCACTATCTACCTATATCATTTCTATCATCTCTATACCTCTATCTACATTTATATCATCTATATCTCTCTCTATATATAGATACCTATACACCTATAATTATAAATCTCAAATTCTACCTCTATCATCATTTTTATCTCTATCATTTATATATATATATATATATATGTATATATATATAGTTAGAGATACAGATATAATTTTATCATCATATATGTACTTATATATTATCTATTGTTTATCTTTATATATTTTAACATGTATAGATGAAGTAGGTATAAATAATATCTCTCTAGAGAAACGGAATTATCTCTAGAAAAAATAGAACTATATAGATAAATAGCAAGATCAAGGTGAAAGATAGCCCCATATCACATCCAAGTTCAAAGCACAATAACTACTCATAGGCCTCCCCTCTCCCCCCCCCCCCCCCCCAACCTGGAGCAGTATTATCCTCCCATTCAGCTTAATGACTCCCTATTACTAGAATCCTCTATATTGTTATCAGACTTATAATGGATCTCCTATCTCTTTAGCCAAACTACCAAAAAACAAGTAATATTCTGGCTTCAGTCTCTCAAATAGCATTAATTCCAACATCAATTATGTACTTTTAATTTTTAAAAAATTCTCCAGTTTTAAGCCATTTACTAAAAAATCATGTAGAAGCATTTATTGTGAAGTGCCCTACTAAATGTTTTAACAACAGGTTTTTCTGGATATGTAAATATATATAAATACATTTTCTGGATACATAAATACATATAATATATAGATACATATATACATAAATATATACATATATATCCATACCTACAAAGGACATGCCTTTAAATTTAATTTGACATATAATTTCCTCCATCATTTTATTAAGTCTAAAGTATCAAGAAAACAACAAAATTAAGACCTGATACATAGTATTTGCTGATTTCTGAGATGTAAATAATCACAATAAAAATTTATCCATTTCTTCTTCTAGTCAGTTTAAATTTGATTTAATACACACAACATATATCAATATGCCTATCTATATGCCTTATATCACTTCTCTAGAAAAGGGAAATAAATGAAAAAAATGTAGGAAATGTAGCAAAACATATAATTTAGCAGAGATATATCATGTAATTATTCCAGGAAAAACTCATTATTTGCTTCTAAGAACAGGTAACTATGGCATACTATAATCAGCTAAGTAAGATGCCTCTATTGTTTGCCTATCATTTTGAGTGATGACTTAATATTTTAAAAGTTTTGTCTTCATATAAAATTATGACAAAATACATTACAAGATAGACATATATCTTCATTGTGTCTATCTCTTTTCCCCCTTTGAAGTAAGAAAAATAGGTTCATAAATGATAATGTGGTAACAATGTTATAATCTTTTGCACATATATTTACAAGAATGAAACTGGACATATCATTGAACATTACATTTTACATGCACTGAGATGGAATCTACATAGTGTTCCTTTCATCATGTATATATTTCTCATGCTATAATTTGAGCAATCAAAAAAATCACAAAGTTCAAAAATAGTCAATGCCTCTTCACTACAGAATATACTTTGTCAGCATCTTTTCTTTTGTCCCTACTCCTAGTCATCTACTGTCAGGTACTTATAATTCTCCTACACATATGCAATAGAAATGAATGGGAGAAATAAACCTCATCTATATTATGGCTTCCTGCCAAACCACCTTAATCTGGGCTCTTTACCAATACACTCTGATTATAATATTAATTGACTCTATGTCTTTAAAAATAAAATAAAATAAAAGCCATTTTCATTAATTCTGATTTTCAAGTCTAAATTAAGGTGACTTAAAATTGATTTCATTGGAAAGAAATGACATTGCCTACTTGTGGAAATGGTAAGCCATCTTTCAATGTGGGTTAAGTATTCATTTTTTCCTGAGTCATAATAAATCAGTATATTGCATATGTCTGAAGATAGGAAAGTGGTAAGAAGAAGCTAAGTCTATAACAGATAGTCTGGGAGCCTTCTTCCAGAAAGGAATGATGCCAGATAAAAAAAAAAGATCCTCAAGTTGGGATTTATGTAATCATAACACAAATTATTCTAGTCTGGAAACCTGGATTGTTCAAGTAGCACTTAGGAGTCAAGATTTATCCTTGGCTCTGGAGCTTTATTTAGAATGGCCATATTAAAGACAAAGGATAAGTTTCTGTGTGTTTCTATTGCAATAGAGACTTATGTACCCTTCTGTGTAAAAGAAGCTGGAGACCCTACTTCATAAAAGACATGATAATATATAATTGAACTTCTCTGCCCTCTGATTTGGAGTGTGTACAAGCAACTTGTAAATGGATGTCATCATCTAATTACATTTGGTGAGGAGGGCTGTGAAGCTAGACTAAGGCACATTCAAAACACACTAGAAAGTCTTGATTCAAAAGATCTTATAGAGGAGCAGTTATCAATTAATTATCAATACACATTTAAAAATACCTACTATGTGCCAGGAATGAAATTCAGAAATGGCCCTTTTATTGTTTACATGATTGGATGGAGAGGAGGGGGACTATGGCATTGAGTATCATTGATTTTAGGAAATAGAGAAATTTTGAATGCTGTGGATAAATTTATTCAATTTGGCAATCTATTTTCCAGGAATGTACATGTAAGATATAGTCTACACACACATTGTCAGAGTGAGGTCAGTGTTTGGGAGGCTCAAAAGAAAAGTATGGAAAAAAAAGATTGTTTTGAATTGACTAACAAGCTGATTTTTTTAATAGAGCAATTGAGCTTATTTCGTTTTTTATGCCTGTGAAACCCAGGTAACATATCAGGATCATTCCAGGAAATTGAATCACTTACATGTGAATTATCTTAGGAAGACTCTGAAGATCATCTGACAAGATAATTTCTGGACATTGAGATTTTTCCACAAGCTGAATTGAAAGCATTCAAACTTTTCTGCAACAGAGACTGCAACTCCAATGGACTGGCCTTCTTTTTCAAATGCCAATTGTTTGTTTCCCTAAAAGATTATTTTAGAAAGAATTCACACAAGTGCTCAAACAGAGTTCTGAACAAGCAATCCAAAGGCACTTTCAAGGTCACTCTGAAGAATTTTGTAATTGATTTTGAAACAAGGGAGATTTGGCACAGTACCTACCAGCATGGTGTGCCTACATAAAAGAAGTTACTATATTCTATGAGCAAAACATAATTGTAGTAGCTCAAAAGAAATGTGATATACACAAATTTAGAGAAATCTCTACTCAAAATCGCCATGTGGATTATTTGTGCTGGAATTGTGATAGAACTTTCTGGGCCCATATTGACCTGATGGGCCACAGCTAGAAATACTGTACCTTTACCCCAAGATAGTGAAACCTTTCCAAGCACTAATGACAAAAACATTTGAAGACATTTGATTGCAGTTAAGGTTAAGTATCTATTGTCATATGTGGAAGAGTTCTTGATAGGGTAAGGTCTATTTAGAAACTGCTGAGGATTATTCTCACCAAAGACTGAAGTGAATTTGGTGGAGGTTTCTCCGAGTGTTGGAGAAACTCTTTTTCTTCTGGTTTTAGTATAGCCTCTCAGTAATTTTTATTTTTTGTAATTCATCCAAACAAAGTTAAATAAAATTGGAATATTAATCATTGGTGGCTCAAAGCATGTTATAGGGAATATAATAGAATGGAAGCTCAAGCTTATAGCATTAAAAAAGGTACCTGAACCTCTCAAGGAATACTAGAACTCTAAATGGGAGATGTAACCACTTTAGCTCTGGAATTTTAGGTCCAGAGACTCTATCATTACTGCTCAGTGACAGATAAATCATGAGAAGAAATAGATTATTAAAAAATCCATTTTTGTATAATTAAAAAAATATATCAATGTGGGATAGTTCAGCTTTTTTCAAAATGTGCTTTTATTATGAGAAAAATTCTTTGAAAGTCTTAAATCACTATTTGAGTGTAAACCATCATTATCTTTGCTTATCTTTTAGCTCTGCAACACATTTTACATACATTATCTCATTTGATTCATCTAACAATAGCCCTGAGTTAGGTACTACTATTATCTCAGTTTTACAGATAAAGACACTCCAGGTTGTTCAGAGTTAATATGGTTTATGATGTCATATTTGGTGTGAGGATTTTCTGAATGCAAGAAACCGTACCCATTACATCATGCAGTCTAACCCATAATCATTCCAATATCTCTTCTGGAAAGTAGGAGTTTCTTTTCTCCAACTCTCTTGTGAGATAGTGTAGAGCTAAGATCAAGGAGAAAAAAAAAACTTGGGTTCAGATCTTGTTTTTATACTTATTAACTGTCTAACTCAGGGTAAGACATAAAATACTTCTGTGCTTTATGAATATCTCTAAGATTATATGTGTAGAGAAAGTGCTGACCTATGTTGGTTAAAGAACTTTCCTCATGTGGAAATATCCCATACTAATAAAATCAAAGTTCCATTCTATATTATATCAATCTTCTCCCTGGCTTTGGTCTAAAAGAGAAAAAAAACAATTAGGTTGTATCAATGGCTTATTCTACTGAAATTGGTGGACATGTATATATGGGACCATATTTAGAACTGAACTCAGAGTGAGCAAAGGCAGCCAAATTTATAAAGATAAAAATCACAGAGCATATTGCTGTAATCACATAGTGGGCTTATCAGATAATCTTTTGGTTATTTTTTAAGAACTGGGAGTTGCAGTTTCAATTGATCAGTGATGGACAGAAGCAGCTACACCCTAAGAAAAAACATGGAGAAATGAATGTAAACTGTTTGCATTTTCGTTTTTCTTCCCGGGTTATTTTTACCTTCTGAATCCAATGCTTCCTGTGCAACAAGAAAACTGTTCGGTTCTGCAAACATATATTGTATCTAGGATATACTGTGACATATTTAACATGTATAAGACTGCTTGCCATCTAAGGGAGGGGGTGGAGAGAGGGAGGGGAAAAGTCAGAACAGAAGTGAGTGCAAGGGATAATGTTGTAAAAAAAACAAAAATTACCCAAGCATGGGTTCTGTCAATAAAAAGTTATAATTATGAAAAAAAAAAAGAACTGGGAGTTGATATGAATCAGTTTAAGTTGGTTATCTGGAGTAGTAAAGAGATTCTGGGTTCAGTATGCTGATACCACAAGGAAATTCTGAGCATATATACTGAAAGAAATTTTCCATATGCCTAGTTTAAGGAAACTAAAATTGATCTGATTCTTAGTTCTGTCTGGCTTCTTCTGGATAATAAAAGAACTTGAGCAAATCAAAGTAAAGTCATTAACCAATACATTTTTCACAATCATTATTCCTATCTTATTCTCTAAATCACAAACCCTACGATTATTCAAATTTGTAGATGGAACTGCAGATCCACTACATCTATAAATATTTCACTGACTGATGTGGTGCAGACTTTAGGAAGAATGTATCTATTATCTCGAGATCACTTGGCCTTGGGAATAATGTAGTTAGAAATGATATAGTTAGAAATTCTTCCCCTAGGCTATCCCTCTTCAGTTTATTTTATATGACCAGGGTGCTAAGACCACAAATATTGCTGGATGTCAGATACCAACCTGTTGTTCAGTCATAACGAAGTTTCTAAAACTAATGAGTAACAATAATGAGAGACTTAAAGTTAAGGCAAGTGTAGAATTAAATTGAGCATCAATTACTTGAATTAGTAATGTTTTAGACTTAAAAATACCTCTGAAGATGTCCCCCATGAGTTCTGCCCAGAGAAGTATGTGACTGTATCTTGCACCAGACCATTCTTTAACTCTATGTTTAAGCCATAAAATAGTATATCAGTGACATGAAACACTCGATCTCTCTAATTTTTCCCTTTGAATTTACTTGTCCTAGTTGTTGCTAACTCAATTTCCTTTAATTGGTATAACAAATATAATGAACTTTGCTCCTTGCCTTGGAGATAGGTCTGAGTGTAACTGGAGCCTATATATCTTGTGACACTGGTCCACATTCCCAACATTTTGGGGGTTTTCATTGAATCTCAACATGACTACATCAACTCAAGATAACTTATGTTTGAGAGATATAAGGGAGACTAGGCTGGAGATCTAGGGATCCAAAGAGCTTTAGTTTTGAAGTCAAAAGGAATTGAATTTGAAAAAATCATCTAGGTACAGATTATGGAAAAGATTGCATATGAAGACAACAATGTTATCTCTGTTCAGTCAGCAATGGAACGTGAATGCAGAGAGCTACATTTGGATATTTACTATCCCCTTATAAAAAAAAAAAGCATGGTAAGACTCCTAATATTTAATTCAGAAGGATGTTGTGAGGAACTAGAAAATAGAAAAAATATACAATTAAACAGTTTGAAAGCAAAAGTGCTATACTATTAGTTCATCAATGGTGATGATAAAGTTTGCTGTTATCATTTTCATCTTCTTCATGAATAATCATTCAATTTATTCCAATAATAACTTCTTAAGTTCCTACTATGTACCAACTACTATACTGTGTGCTAGGGATACAAATAAGAAAATGTAGTTCCAGTTCATATACTTATACTCTAATGATGGAAGGCAACTCAAGAAAAGAGGATACAAAAAGGGGGGTGGGGAATACTGAGCTATCTCATTACATGGTTTGGGGTAATCTTGTTTTATGAAATTGACACCAGGTAGGATTGCAAAGAGAAAGGAGGGTGGGCTGCAAAATCCAGATTTGATCAACTATAAATAAAAACTTTGGATGGAGTTTATATAATAACTCCATATATATATGAATGTGGAGAGAAAGGGAGAAATGAAGAAAGGAGAGAGAGGAGGGGAAAAGAAGAGGAAGAAGCAGAAGAACAAGTACAAGAACACATAAAGCAAGAAGAACAGGAAAAAATAACAAAAACAACAACAAGAAGTAGAAGAATGGGTGAGGGAAAGAAGAATAAGAAGAAAACAAAGAACAACAACAAGAAGAATAGGATGAAGAACAATAAGAAAAAGAATAGCTGAGACAAAAAGAAGAGAAGAAGAAGAAGAAGAAGAAGAAGAAGAAGAAGAAGAAGAAGAAGAAGAAGAAGAAGAAGACTACGATGATCACAATGATGAAGAATTACATTCAGTTTCTATAGATCTTTCTCTGGATGTTAATGCCTGTTTATAAATTGTGTTACCTGGAAGAATGCACATCACATCTCTAAACTTTAGTTTTCTTCTCTCTTAGCAGCAGGGCAAAATTGTGAGAGATATGCCAGATGTGTTCACTTTGAGGATAAATCCCAAACTATTAGTAGTAGGGACTATGTCTCTCTTCCCATCTTTGATTCACTGGTCAAAATACTTTTGATGTACAATAATCCCATTTACTTCGTATTATAGATTCTACTTTGGAGACTGCTTAGTGTATGATGTTAGACTTGTGTTCACAAGAAATCTGGATTTGAAGCCAACTCTAATCCTAGCTGTGTAAGTCATTTAACCCTCTGAGTTTCTTCATTTTTCTCATATTACTAGTGACTTTGTACTTCACATTTAAGCCTGTTGAGAGACTAAAATGAAATAATATTCTTAAAAATATTCAAAAATTGGACTTCCGGCCAAGATGGCAGAGAGGAAGCCCACTGCTGTGTAACCTCCGTGTTTTTCTCTCACTATCCATTTCATTTCATGCCTCTGAATTAATGCTCGACTGAAAAAAAACATACAATTACTTACCAAGAGAAACCATCCTTGAGACTCGTCAAGAAAGGTCTGTTTTTGCGCGAGGGCCGGGACGGTATTTAGATCGGAAGCAGTCTGCGGGCAGCAGCTGCAGCGAGAGCACAGAAAGCAGCTCAGAGCCGAGCAGAGCGGAGAGGGGGTGGGGCGTGATCACAGCCATCTCTGAGGGGAGAGCTTTGCTACAGGATTAGATACTTTGCTCTGGCAGCAAGTCAGCAGCCCAGCAGAGAAGCTAAAAACACCGAGGGTGAAGAATACAACCCCAAAGAGCTGGAGTCTCTCGGGACCTGGCCGCCCCTCCCCCTGCCCTCCCCCCCTCCCCCCCCCGCAGTGTCTCAGCCCGCTCGGATCTCAGAGCGCAGGCGCTGTAGCACAGTAGGACCCGTGCCTCACGGCTACCCTGCCCCTTCCCCAAAGAAAGCAGCCTCCATTCAAGGTTTTTTTTTTCTTCTGTTTCTTTGATAGTTTGTCTTTGATTATTAGACAGAATGAGCAAGAAACTGAAAAAGAATTTAACCCTTGACAGCTTCTATACAGATAAAGAGCAGACTCCAAATCCTGAGGAGACTAAAAACAAACAGTCCCCAGGTGAATCCCCAAAGGAGGAGATCATATGTTCCTCAGCACAGATGAATCTCATGGAGGAAATTAAAAAGGCTCTCACAAGGGAGCTAGAAGAAAAATGGGAAAAGGAGAGGGAGGCTTTGCAAAAGGAGAGGGAGACTTGGCAAAAGCAGAGTGAGGCTTGGCAAAAGAGCCTGGAGAAGTCAGTTAAAGAGAGAGTGGATAAAGAAACCAAATGCTTGAAAAATAGGATTGGTGAACTGGAAAACAAAATTGGCGAAATGGAAAAAAATTCCACAGAACAAAAGAACTCAATTGGACAATTAGAAAAAGATCTTTAAAAAGTGAGTGAAGAAAATACCTCACTGAAAATCAGGGTCGAACAATTGGAATTGAATGACTCCAGGAGACAAGAAGAATCAGTCAAGCAAATCCAAAAAAATCAAACAATGGAAAAGAATGTGAAATACCTTCTGGGAAGACAACAGACCTGGAAAACAGATCCAGGAGAGACAACCTGAGAATCATCGGACTTCCAGAAAAACATGATGAAAAAAAGAGCCTGGACACTATTTTCCAGGAAATTATCAAAGAGAACTGCCCAGAAGTCATAGAAACAGAAGGTAAAATAGACATTGAAAGAATTCATCGATCCCCTACTGAAAGGGATCCTAAAATCAAAACACCAAGGAATATAGTGGCCAAATGCCAGAACCCTCAGGCGAAGGAAAAAATACTGCAAGCAGCTAGAAAAACCCAATTCAAGTATCAAGGAGCCACAATAAGGATCACCCAGGATCTGGCAGCATCCACATTAAAGGATCGAAGAGCCTGGAATATGATATTCCGAAAGGCTAAGGAACTTGGGATGCAACCAAAAATAACTGACCCAGCGAGATTGAGCATCTTTTTCCAGGGAAGAAGATGGACATTCAACGAAGTAAGCGAATTTCACCTATTTTTGATGAAAAAGCCAGAACTTAACAAAAAATTTGATCTACAAGCACAGAACTCAAGAGAAATCTAAAAAGGTAAAGATTAATCTTGGGAACTATATTTTGGCTATAAAGATGTATAAAGAATACATGTATACCTTGTTCTAGAAACTAGATGTGGAAAGGACATTGTACCAGAAAAAAGGGAAAGTGGGGGTACTACATTTCATGAAGAGGCAAAGAAAACCTATTATATCTGAGAGAAAGAATGGAGAGGGATGAATATAGTGAGTATTTTACTGCTTTCAGAATTGGCATTAAGAGAAGAATTTTAGACATATTCAATCTATGGTGAAACTTCTCCCACCTCATTGAAAAGTGAGAAGGGAAAAGTGAAAAGGGAAGGAATAAGCTAAGTGGAAGGGAATACGGTAACTGGGAGGGAAAGGGGTAAGTTAGGGGGAGGAACTCTAAGGGAGGAGGGATACTAAAAAAGGGAGGGCTGTGAGAAGCAAGTGGTCCTCACAAGCTTAATACTGGGAAGGGGGGTAAGGGAGTAAGAAGGGAGAAAAGCATAAACCGGGGTTAACAAGATAGCAAGTAATACAGAATTGGTCATTTTAACCATAAATGTGAACGGGGTAAACTCCTCTATAAAGAGGAAGCGGTTAGCAGAATGGATTAAAAGCCAGAATCCTACAATATGTTGTTTACAGGAAACACACCTGAAGCGGGGTGATACATGCAGGTTAAAGGTAAAAGGTTGGAGCAAAACCTACTATGCTTCAGGTAAAGCCAAAAAAGCAGGGGTAGCCATCGTGATCTCAGATCAAGCTAAAGCAAGAATTGATCTAATCAAAAGAGATAAGGAAGGGCACTATATCTTGCTAAAGGGTAGAATGAATAATGAAGCAGTATCTATATTAAACATATATGCACCAAGTAGTGTAGCATCTAAATTCTTAAAAGAGAAATTAAGAGAGCTGCAAGAAGAAATAGACAGTAAAACTATAATAGTGGGAGATCTCAACCTTGCACTCTCAGAATTAGATAAATCAAACCACAAAATAAATAAGAAAGAAGTCAAAGAGATAAATAGAATACTAGAAAAATTAGATATGTTAGATCTCTGGAGAAAATGTAATGGGGACAGAAAGGAGTACACCTTCTTTTCAGCAGTTCATGGAACTTATACAAAAATTGACCATATATCAGGACATAAAAACCTCAAACTCAAATGCAGTAAGGCAGAAATAGTGAATGCATCCTTTTCAGACCATGATGCATTGAAAATTACATTCAATAAAAAGCCACAGGAAAGTAGACCAAAAAATAATTGGAAACTAAATAATCTCATACTAAAGAATGATTGGGTGAAACAGCAAATTATAGACATAATTAATAACTTCATCCAAGAAAACGATAATAATGAGACATCATATTAAAATGTATGGGATGCAGCCAAAGCGGTAATAAGGGGAAATCTCATATCTCTAGAGGCCTATTTGTATAAAATAGAGAAAGAGAAGGTCAATGAATTGGGCTTGCAACTAAAAATGCTAGAAAAGGAACAAATTAAAAACCCCCAATCAAACACTAAACTTGAAATTCAAAAAATAAAAGGAGAGATCAATAAAATTGAAAGTAAAAAAACTATTGAATTAATTAATAAAACTAAGAGTTGGTTCTATGAAAAAACCAACAAAATAGACAAACCCTTAGTAAATCTGATTAAAAAAAGGAAAGAGGAAAATCAAATTGTTAGTCTTAAAAATGAAAAGGGAGAACTCACCACTAACGAAGAGGAAATTAGAGCGAATATAATAAAGATGACAATACTCCCTAAAGTAATCTATTTATTTAGTTCTATACCAATCAGACTTCCAAGAAAATATTTTAATTATTTAGAAAAAATAACAACAAAATTCATATGGAACAATAAAAAGTCGAGAATCTCAAGGGAATTAATGAAAAAAAAAATCAAATGAAGGTGGTCTAGCTGTACCTGATCTAAAATTATATTATAAAGCAGCAGTCACCAAAACCATTTGGTATTGGCTTAGAAATAGATTAGTTGATCAGTGGAAAAGGTTAGGTTCACAAGACAGAATAGTCAACTATAGCAATCTAGTGTTTGACAAACCCAAAGATTCTAAATTTTGGGATAAGATTTCATTATTTGATAAAAACTGCTGGGATAACTGGAAATTAGTACGGCAGAAATTAGGCAAGGACCCACACTTAACACCACATACCAAGATAAGATCAAAATGGGTCCATGACCTAGGCATAAAGAACGAGATTATAAATAAATTAGAGGAACATAGGATAGTTTATCTCTCAGACTTGTGGAGGAGAAAGAAATTTGTGACCAAAGATGAACTAGAGACCATTACTGATCACAAAATAGAAAATTTTGATTATATCAAATTAAAAAGCCTTTGTACAAACAGAACGAATGCAAACAAGATTAGTAGGGAAGCAACAAACTGGGAAAATATCTTCACAGTTAAAGGTTCTGATAAAGGCCTCATTTCCAAAATATATAGAGAACTGACTCAAATTTATAAAAAATCAAGCCATTCTCCAATTGATAAATGGTCAAAGGATATGAACAGACAATTTTCAGATGAAGAAATTGAAACTATTACCACTCACATGAAAGAGTGTTCCAAATCACTATTGATCAGAGAAATGCAAATTAAGACAACTCTGAGATATCATTACACACCTGTCAGATTGGCTAAGATGACAGGAAAAAATAATGATGAATGTTGGAGGGGATGCGGGAAAACGGGGACACTGATGCATTGTTGGTGGAGTTGTGAATGAATTCAGCCATTCTGGAGAGCAATCTGGAATTATGCCCAAAAAGTTATCAAACTGTGCATACCCTTTGACCCAGCAGTGTTTCTATTGGGCTTATACCCCAAAGAGATACTAAAAAAGGGAAAGGGACCTGTATATGCCAAAATGTTTGTAGCAGCCCTGTTTGTAGTGGCTAGAAACTGGAAAATGAATGGATGCCCATCAATTGGAGAATGGCTGGGTAAATTGTGGTATATGAATGTTATGGAATATTATTGCTCTGTAAGGAATGACCAGCAGGATGAATACAGAGAAGCTTGGAGAGACCTCCATGGACTGATGCTAAGTGAGATGAGCAGAACCAGGAGATCATTATACACTTCGACAATGATATTGTATGAGGATGTATTCTGATGGAAGTGGATTTCTCTGACAAAGAGACTTAACTGAGTTTCATTGGATAAATGATGGACAGAAACAGCTACACCCAAAGAAGGAATACTGGGAAATGAATGTGAACTATTTGCATTTTTGATTTTCTTCCCGAGTTATTTTTACCTTCTGAATCCAATTCTCCCTGTTCTGCAAATATGTATTGTATCTAGGATATACTGCAACATATTTAACATATATAGGACTGCTTGCCATCTTGGGGGGGGGAGGAGGGAGGGAGGGGAAAAAATGAAACATAAGTGATTGCAAGGGATAATGTTGTGTATAAATTATCCTGGCATGGATTCTGTCAATACAAAGTTATTATTAAATAAAATTAAATATAAAAAATATTCAAAAATTGTAAATGCTATATAGATCTAAATTATTGTTATTATGGACAGCTAGTTGATACAGTAAATACAAGGTCAGGAAAATTTCTCTTAATTTCAAGAACATAGAGGAAATGGAAGTCAGAGTGAATTGAAGGAACTTACAAGTTCCACAATGAATTGGACCAGAGTCAGAATAGAACTCTGCGAAAATTTTCTTCCCACAGTATCATAAGATCACAAATAAGATAATGTAAGAAAGGGCTTTGTAAATGTGAAAATGCTATGTATGTGCTAGTCATTGTTAATAGAGTCACTAGCAAAAAAATTTTCAGGTGACATTTTGAAGCAACATCTGGCAAAATTATGTCAAAGGAAACCAATTAGGTAAAAAAAAGACATGTAAAGAAATATTTTATCAATTATCATTATATTTTCATTCTTTAGTTACTTTGATCTACCCTCAAAGGCTATATGGTCATGTGGAGAAAAATATTGTGAAGGGAATTTGTTAGATGAATTCTGTTGATAAAGTTTTACATTAAAGCTTTCTCAGAAATTTTTATTTTCTTTAGCATGGGAGATGTATGTTTTCTTGCACAACTGGACATTTATGGAAATGTTTTGCATAACTTCACATGTGGTTTCTTAATGTTTCTTAGGGATAAGGGATAGAACCTAGAACTCAAAAATCTTAAAAAACAAATCTAAAAATGTTTTGATTATAACTGGGGAAAATATTAAATACATAGATAAATTTCAATTTATTCAAGCTTTCAAGCTTTCTTAGAACACTAACATTCCATCTCTAGATAGTAGCCTTGGATGAAATATACTTGAAAACACGAATCCACATAGATGAAGATTAGAGGAAATTAACCCTCCTTTCACACTCTGCTATTTGCCCAAACTCAACCTTTCTCAGTTTTTCACACACAAGAATCCATCATTTATCCCTCTGCCTTTTCAGATATGGTATACTCCCTCCCTCTCTCTGCCTCTTAGATTCTTCCTTTTCTTTAAAATGCAGCCCAGGCCCCCTTCTATGAAGCTTTCCCTGATCCTCTCATATGACAATCCACTCAAAGTACTGTGTATTTAATTATTTAGTATAAATTTTTACACACACACACACACACACACACACACACACACACACACATACATATATATGTTTGTCTTCCTTTCTTCCTTCCTCTCTCTCTCTCTCTCTCTCTCTCTCTCTCTCCAGTTGATACTATTCGATTATATACTCACTGAAAGTAGGTATTGTTTCCATCTTTGTACTCATATTTCATGCACTTATATTAATAGTAAGCAAAGGGCAAGTCCCTAAAAAAATAAATGTACAGATTGATTAAAATTCCAATACCCCACCACAAACACTTATTATGCATGTCATAAATATGAGTGTTGGAGATACTTATAATTCTATGTAGGATATCTACTGAAATGTTTACAATGGAAAATTCTTTCCCTTTAGTCTTTTCAGTTATTAAAGTCATTTGTTTAGTACAAATATGGTTTATTGAAAAAACTAAATTCATTGTATTTGGTATATAAATAATAAGCAATAAAAAGTTATATTTTGAAGAAATATTTCTCTAGTTGAAGGAATTTATTTTCCTCCTTGAAATAGTCACTCTCATATTGAAATAGTCACTCTCATATGAAATAGTCATACTCATATTTTATAGGTATTTTTGAAATGATATCATGACAATCAAAATTAATTTTCAAAGTGTAATACCAGATCAAAATTGTTATATTCCAGAATTTATTGGAGCAGGAGATTTGGAATATAATGAATATTTCATGTATTAATTCAATCCACTAATTTAATTCAGGAACTCTTGAATCATTTTAATCAGTCAATAAAAATTATCAAGTGCAGATTATGTACATACAGAGAGACATAAAAAGACAATACCTTCCTTCAAGGAGCTCACTGCCCAGTGAGGGAGATAATACACAAATAAATATGTACAAATAAGGTATACTTTGTATGTATATGTATACATATAGATGCATATATGTTTACATATATGTATATTATATATAACTATCTCTATATATGTATTTATATGCATACATATATGTATGTGTGTATGCACATATATGTATATGGGAGGGAAGACAATAGAATTAAGAGAGTTTGGGTGTAATGTCCTAGTTTTGTTTTCTGGAGGTCTCTGGACCAGGCTTTGCTTCAGTAATCACCACAAGAATAGCTAAGTGTTAAAGTCCAAATCTTTATTATCTCCTTCATGATCTAGTTTCCTTGCCTGGGGCCCTGGGCCAGCTTTCTGGAGAGCCTTTCAGACAGGCCTTTGTCTCAGTAGGGAAAGTACAGGAGATCAGCCACCAAGGTGCTGTGAGATGAAGTGAATGAATCTGGCTCTGACTCTGGCTGAGTTTGTCCCAGTTTATATGCTCTACAATGAGTATAAAACAACCATTATATCACTAGGAAATCATTATTTGTTGTAAAATTTAACCAATCATACTGAACTTAGAGAACTATTAATCATCACGCTAAACTAGATAACCATTGTATTTATCAATTCCACTGACTTAATACCTTGTAAGAATCCTTGTTTCAAGTTCAGAGTTCTGGCCCATAACATCTCATGCTTTCTTTTGTTTCAGAACAATAGGTGGTCATATCATCCCTGTCTTCTCAGGGAGGTGAGAACCCCAAAAAGGAGGTGATCACATCCTTCCTGACTTCTCAGAAAAAGGGATGAAAACACCAAAAATGAAGGTGATCATGCCCTCCCTGATATCTCAGGAAGGGAGATGAAAACACCAAAGGAAATGGGGAATCAAACCAGATTAGTGGGTTTCTGAAAAGTCTCACTTGAAACAGTATACATAAATCCATCAACATGGCAGGATTACATAACAAATAACATGAATCAACATGATGAATTATACATGTCTATAAGTCCTAGAAATAATCCAAAACCAATCTATTGTCCATTACTTCATGTGTTAAAGAATCCAATGATTCCTGCAATTTTTGAAGTCCTGGAATAGTCTCTTTATGTATCAGGGAATCCAATGATTCCTGCAGATTTTGAAGTCCTGTATCAGTCTTATCCAGTCTCAGGGAATCCAATGATTCCTGCTGCTTTTGGAGTTCTGCAACAGTTTTATCACAATTTTTCATCTTAGGAAATCCAATGATTCCTGCTGGTTTTAAAGTTCTGTAACAGTCTTATTATCAGCCATGCTCTTTCAAAGCCAGATGCTTCTTAGGTCTTCTCCTTTGTTTTGAGGTTTTTTCCTCTTTTTCTGTCTCTCTCCAATGGACAAGGCAAATATGGCTTGATCACACCCATCTGATTCCTTCCCCATGTGTAGAAAAACAAGCAAACCCTTTCCTCTAAGTAGTTAACCTGTCTAGTCCCTTCCATTCACTTCTTTCTAAATCTCTCCTCATCACCTGGCAATTACATTGGAACTGCTTGGCAGCCCTCACCTTAGAGGCACTAGTCTTCCCTGAACTCACTTCTAGTTCATGTCAAAATTTGGTTGCCCAGAGAAGTTCATGAATATAATTCATAAATTTCATGATGGCATGTTTTCTTGGGTTCTGGACAATGAACAATGCTCTTGAGCTTTCCCAGTTGCCAATGGAGTACATAAAGTTTGTGTGATTGCTCATACTTTTTAGCATGATATTTTTAATCATGTTGTCAAACACCTTCAATGAAGACAAGTACTTTGATACTTCAAAGTCAGTTACAAAACTGCTAGTAAAATTTTCAACTTCCAGGCTACAAGGCAGAATTAAAGTGGAGGGAGTATTGGTGCATGAATTTTTTTGATTTCTTTGCATATGACATGTTTACTTGACATCCAGTTTCAGATAGCTAATAAATAGTTGGAGATAAGAGATTGGAGGTCAGCAGAAAAGTGAGGACAGAATAGGTTAGCAAAGACATTGAAATTAAATTCATGGTAGCTAATAAGATCAGTAAGTAACATAATAAAATGCTTTGTTAAAATTATAGTTTATTTCCTGGGGAGGAAGAGAGAGGGAGAGAGAGAGAGAGAGAGAGAGAGAGAGAGAGAGAGAGAGAGAGAGGGAGTGCAAGAAGATAATTTTTTGATGAATATAATACTGGCCTTTTGACATTTCTGGCCTTGTGACCCTCAGCAAGTGCTCTGGATAACCTCCTTAAGGCTAAAATTTATAGAGGAAATAAAATGTATTGCTGGACTTATATTATTGAAATCATAGGTTATATGTATATATGAGTGTATATATGAGCATATATATACATGCCAAGAACAAATGCATTGGTATTTGTATAGAAATATATGTATATATACATATTATATGTGCATAGAGAGATGAATTTAAAGGTTTTTTGTCAATGATTTTAAAAAATAGCATCATTTCTGATGATGAACAGCATACTTTTAGAGAAACTTGAAAAGATTTATATGAAGTAATGAAAAGTGAAGTGACCAGAACCATGAGAACATTGTATACAATATTATTCTATAATCAATTATGAATAAGTTCTTCTCAGTAATAGAATGATCCAAGAAAATTACTAAAGACCTATGATGAAAAATGCTATCCACTTTTTGCTGATGGGATTTGAAAATAGATCGAAGCATATCATTTTTTTACTTTCTATTTATTCTCTATTTAGTCTGTTTTCTTTCTTAATTATACAAATGTGGAAAAATCTTTAACCTGACTGTACATGTAGAACATTTTTCAAAATGCTTGCCTTTTCAGTGAGGAGGACAGGGATGGTAGGACAGAATTTGGAATTCAAAATTGTAAAACAAACAAAAAACCCAAAAATTTTTACATGTAATTGGAAAGATACTTTTTAAAAGAATATCATTTTCAAATTATTAGTCTCCAACCTTTCCCCCAATCTTAGTTTTATGTAAAGAGTCTAGGGAAGAAAATGAGTTTTTATAACTAATTCCTTTTGAAGCAATTCATTTCAAACACCTAAGAATCAACAGGGGCCATTCCACTTAATCAAATAGCATACTACATCTCTGCAGAGATGTTTTGGTAAATTAGGAAAATGATATCTTTCACTTTATACTCTTAAAATTAACATTTGATTGATTTTAAAAAGATTCAGCTAAAATCCAGAAGTAGTATGTGCACAGAGTAGCGAGGTTGCCTTCTTCCATTTCTTCCTCCAGTGCAGAAATATGCATCTTCAGTTATGATACCCAGAGTGGTTCCTGGCAGGTGTCATCCTAGAATGCTGATGAGCTCAAGTGGCCACAGGCAGCTTGCTCTTTGTCATCTGGGATATTTAAAAAAATGGAAAGGAAAGAAGAAAGAGAAAAAAATTAATTTTCAAGGATAAGCAAGTTTAAAACTTAGCACCAAAATGCAATTGTCCTATCAAAAAAATATTTTCTGCCAGAATGGTATTTTTGACCTTTATTTTGTATTTTTATAATGACTAACTTCATAAGCATTGAGGCATTTACTGAATCAAGCAAAGCTCTATCTGTATATAACAACATTCTAAATAGGTCTCATTTACAACAATAATTTACAAGCTTTATAGTTTGCAAATGAATCCACCTGTCATCCAAAGCCTAATGCATGTGATTTCTGTTCTTTTATTAAAGAATCAAACCTGGTATGCATGGATAAGCTTGACAAAGCATAAATGCTGACTTGATGTGATATCTGTATTTGAATCTCATCAAAATATACAAAATGATCAAATGTGAAAACATATGTAAAATACCTTGCTCACTTTGCAGCTTTAAATTATTTGTTACTTCCCCTTGAAATTGCTTTATACTTATGGTTCATGTATTTTAAGCATACTCACAAGGAAGACTTGTTGTTTGTTATGGAGAGGAACTTCAAAGCTCCTTGAGGCAGGGAATTATTTCATTTTGATTCTTTATTACCAGTGCTTAACAATGGACTTGGAACATGCTTGATTTGTTTGTTTTTTTTTTTTTTTTTTTACTAATTTTGATTGAATTAAATCAAATCTTATGTTGGTTCATGGAGGATCATGATTATACATGAACAAATGATGAAAATATAATAATGAATTTTAATCAACTTGACAAGAACATGATGGGGGGAAATGACTACAACTAGTTGATATGGTTTACTATAACTTTATTTTTTATTGTCCATTTTGTTTTATCTAAGATGTGTTTTTAATTGTACTGTTTACTTATTTTTAATACTCATTGTTTTTATAAATCATTATAATATAACTTTATTATGTTTCAATAGTGCAATATAATAGTCATAGAAGATGATGTAAGTTTCAATTGCATTGACAAACATTATCTACAAAACACAGGATGTTAGTCACATTATTTCCTGCCTTGATCAGATCATATCTGAAATAATGTATTCCATACCAGCTATACATATAAAGAAAGAACATTGACAGATGGAGGGTATCCAAGGAAGAATTACATAGATGGTCTGGGTCATTGTCAACCATCTTGGTTTTTCTCTTGCCTTTTTGATAACTCTAGAAGAAAAAGAGGCTGGTGATTTTACACAGTGCTCCCTTACTTAGATACAATATACACACAAGTCAAGACGTTGTTACTGGTCCTCCTTGAGAACCACAACAAAGGAACCACAACAACAATTGTGAATAGTCTTGAAAAAGTCATGTCTAAAGATTTACAATAAAATAGACATATTTTACCACAGTCAGTCATATTAGAATCAGTAGAAGGGTACGATATTTCACTCTTGTTAGAACATGCAGGAAAACTTCCATAAGGTTTGAAAGGCTATCTTTGGGGGATATTCTTCTGTTTATCTTTGCAAGGCATAATTTGGAGAAATGAATGGATATTACAAAAAAAAGTAAATTTAGACCTCACATCAAAGAAAATAAGATAAGATTTGGATTTCACAAAGTAAGGAAGAAAACCTTGGTCAATTACATATTTCTCCACTCTAGATTGCTTAAAGAAAATACTATGTGACCATTTCTGAGGGACATTAGGGACAAAAATAGAGGATGTATTTTTTTTTTATTTTTGAATGGGTTCAAATTCTATGATTCCATTCCTTCCTGAAAAATTGTGATTCTGGTCTCATAGTCTGAGGAATAAGAAAAAAGGGAGGAATTGGTAAAAAGTTTGGAATGTGCAGGTCTTGAGTTTGGATTTAATCCAGTAGAGAATAAGGATATTTTCTTACAGAGTTATAACAATAATAAAATAATAGCTAACGTTTATACAGTTTATGATTTGCTAAGAAATTCACATAAGTCATCTCCCAATAATTAGCATTCATATATGATTTCCAGGTTTACATCTATACATGTGCTATCTGATTTAATTATTGCAACAAGTCTGTGAGGAACATGCCATTTTTACCTTTTTTTTTTTTTAATGAAAAAACCTGAAGTGGAGAGATAGAAATTACCTGTCAGATTTACTGACTTAGTAAGTATCTGAGGCTTCATATGTATATAGCTCTTCCTGATCCTCAGTTCATTGCTTTAAACCATTTGGTCATTTAGCTGCCTACCAAATATTAGCTATTATATTATGGCTTTGAGAGTAGTAATCATTTTGAATTTTTGAATTTTAAAAAATTTGCAATATCTAACATATATCACATCTCTTTAAGGTCAATATCACATTATTAATTCCATTTTAAAGAACTGACCTCAGAGGAGTTAAATGGCTTGCCACTATTAAGTAGGTAATATTGCTACATAAGATTTTAGAACTGATCTCTGTTTCCTGACTTCTACTCAAGTTCTTTTTTCTTTCTTTTTTTAGTTGACATTGTTTCATTTGACAAATAGAATTGGATGAAAAAGAAACTTAAAAAGCCAGCAATTGCAATAAACTAAGCATGATGCCAAAGAATTGGTAGACTTTCTAGAGAAGAAGGATGTGAGGAAGCCTGGTTCTTCACAACTTCCCTTAGTGGAAAAAACTCAGATATTGCAAAGAATTCACTACACAAATGACAAATTGCTCATCGGCTTAAATCAATACTGAAAGGAATTCTTATTTATGTCACACTATGGAAAATAAGAGGGCAGGAAAATAGGGATTTGTTAGTAATCGACTCTCGGTATTATGAGGAATATAGTAGTAATTCTACCTTGTTCTGAGAGAGTACTCTTATACTTGTCATTGCAGAAAAGAGAAATGATTTTGACTGTTCTTCTCTAGGGCAATCCATTTTCTATTCATTCAATTTTAAATAGTTTCCTAGGAAAGAATTGCTGAAGCTAGTACTCTTGGAAGGACCACAGAATAGATCAGGATTTTAAAGGGGAAGAGGTCATTGTATTCAAGCCCACCATTTTACATTTGATACGCGAGCAAGATAAATAACATCCAGAGGGCAACACGGGTAATGCCATAGCATGGAATTGAACTTGGGTCTACTGATGTTTAGATTTTGGAAATAAAATAATGTCTTGTTTATATGCTGAATTAGTAATTCTATTACTTAAAAATTTGGAAATTTGCAAAATTTTCTTTTTTTTTTAAATTTAATGGATTCTGTTAGTTAATTTTCTACCTTGATTTGTTATTCGAAACTCCCAATTTAAAATATTTATTTCTTTATGATTTATGAAAATAACCTGATTATCTGTTAATTTTTGTCGTTTCCCCTTTTACATTATTAATGGTTAATATAGGCACTTTAAAAACTGAAGCATGAGGGGATAGGACATAGAATTCTTGTTCAAATCATTTAGATTATTCCAAGTTGTGGAAATCTCTGCTATCAATGCAGATTGTCATTTGCGCTACAACTTTTGAGCATAGAGAGTTGTTTGAGGGCACTGAGAGATTAAGCAATACCCTGTGTCTTCTAACATTTTTGTATACTATTCAACCCTATCACAGAAATATACCAAAAAATCTGCCCAATATCATCAAGGCTTTTATTGATTTATATTTTCATTTTGTAGGGTACCGCAGTAGCACTGGTTCTGTTCATAAGTTGTATCTTGACCTTATTCCTAACAAGTTAATTAAATTAACTTGGACATATATATACACACATATGTGTATACATACAGATACACATGTATATATACATAAACATATCACACATATATAATATACACAGTCATGGTATACATATGTGTGTATAGTCTCTATTCTTTACTATAAATGTTTCAAGGCTTGGGAAGATAAGAATAATAATGGACATCCTCTGGTGGGGGAAGTGATGTCATAGGGAATATAGATGTATGGTGACTAAACAAAGTGGACTCAGTACTGGGACCCCTCCCCCCCACCCCCTAAGTTTGGTGACATCATCCATGCGTCTTGTCAGGTGCATTGGGTAGTTAGATTCTTGCATGGCTTCCTATCTATTGCAAGTGAAATATGATGGCCAACATGTATATTTTGCTTTAAGATTTACAGAATGCTTTACAAATGCTTTTTTTCTTATTTTATCCTCAAAATAATCCTGGGAAATATAGTTTTTCTTATCTTCCTATTAATAACTTGCAAGGGTCAAGTAGCTATTATGTGATGAAGACTAAATCTGAACTCAGATGTCCCTAACTCTAAGTCTAGTACTTTATCAAGTATGCCTTGTAACTGCTTCAGGTGAAGTGATACCTTTATCATCAGCTACTGAGTGGAAACTCGATGTTGTATATAAAAGGTTCGAATTACAAACAAACAAACAAACAAAGATAGGCTCTTAGCTATCACAGTTATGATAAATTCACTCCCATATCAATTCACTCTTTCTACTGATAGACCAGTTTATCTTTTCTCTGATACTTTTCTCTCAATTAATAAGTCCCTGGTCATGCCACCTTCTTTCTTGGGCAGTATAAATTGAGAAGAAGAATGAAAAGGAGAATGAGGAAGAGGAGGAAGAAAAAAAGGAGAAGGAGGAGGAGAAAGAGAAAAAGAATGAGGAAGAGGAGAAAGAGGAGGAGGAAGTGGAAGAGGAAAAGGAAGAGGAGAAGGGAGGGAAAGGAGGAGAGAAAGAGGAGGAGAAAAAGGAGAAGAAGGAGGAGGAGGAGAAGAAGGAGGAAAAAAGGAGAAGGAGGAAGGGAGGAAGGAATAAAGGAGAGGAAAGGAAGGAAGAAAGAAAAAAACAAAAGAAAGATAGAGAAACAAAGAAAGGATGGAGGAGGGAAGGAAAGAAGGAAAGAAGAAAGGAATAAGGAAAGAAGAAAGAAAGAAAAAGGAGAAAAAACAAACAAAGAAACAGAGAAAGAAATGAAAAAGAAATAAAAAGAAAGAAGAGATGGAGAGAGGAGAAAGGAAGAGTGGAAGGAAGCAGAGAGGAAAAGAAGGAAGAAAGAAAAAGATGAAGAAAATAAATGAATGAATGATAAAATAGAAAGGTAGAAGAAAAAACAGAAAAACAAACAAAACAAAGAAAGAAATGAACAAAGAAATAAAAAGAAAGAAGAGATGGAGAGAGGAGAAAGGAAGAATGGAAGGAAGTAGAGGGAAAGAAAGAAGGAAGAAGGAGGAAAAGAAGGAAGAAAGAAAAAGATGAAGAAAGAATAAATGAATTAATGATGAAAGAAAAAGAAAGCTAGAAGCAAAAAAAGGAAGGAAGAAAGGAAGGAAGGAGAGAAAGGATGGAGGAAGGAAGGAAGAGGGAAAAAGGAAGGAAGAGGGAAGAAAAGAAGGAAGAAAGAAAAAGAGAAAGAAGAAAGAAAAACAACAAAGAGAAGAGGAGGAAAAGGATGATGGGGAGGAAAAAAGTAAGTGGGGGAGGAAAAAAGTAAATGGAGGAGGAAGGAAGAAGGAGAATCAGAGAACACTGAGAGGAGAAAGGAGATAGAAGTATTTTTGGAAGGAAAATAGCTCCAATCAACTTGAAGGATTACAATTACTTGAAGGATTACAATTCAAGTTCCAAATTATTGCCTTTGCTTCTTAGCTTATTTATTTAATAATAATAATAACAAATTATAGGGAAGAACTGCCAGGCTATTCATTTTTATGTATGTTGGGGAAAAGTAGAGAAAAAAGATATTTGTTAGGTAATGGCCCATGCTGCCTATGTGGTATTCTTTCTTTTTAGTGAACTGACTGAGGCAGAGCAGGGATGAACAGATAAGCTATAATTTGACAGTGGGAAGGGATACCTGAAATGACTTATTCATGTTTATTTATCATACTCATCCTTAACCTATTGAGGATGAGGTTTCTGTAACTTACCTCATGTTTAGAACCTGTGGATTTTGTTGGTGAAAAATCTCTGGCTAGAATATATTGTATATAGAACCTCCTGTGGCTCATTGTGTTCATCTGTGCTGGGTAGATTAAAATGTAGGGAGGATCATGAATGAACAAAGTGAATCTGTGTAAAACATGTTGTGTATAATTTTTATATTGCATACAGTTTCTCTAAAATGTTTAATTTATTACCAAAAAGAAAAAGAAGGGGGGAAATGTAGGCATAGGGAGCATCCTAAGTAAGATGGAGAATTCTTGTGATGAGAGATTTAAATAATGTTTGAATGAGAGGAGTGAAATAAAGTGCTTGACTTGGAAAAGAAGAAAATATATGATACCCATTGTCTATGAGCAAAGGGTTAGAGACCAAAGCTTTTCTCAAGTACTGAATTCAGCATTTATTTGCTAATTTATTTTTATTTACATTCAGAAAGTTACCAGAAAGAAGAAGATGCACATGTCAATCAAAAATTGAATTTGAGAGGAAGTGTTTAAAACTTGACCTTTCTTTTAAGAAAAGACAAAAAAAAATGGCCTTAGAAAGTTCAATGAAAAAGACATTCTCTGAATTGTGGGATAGAATTGTGAAAAATTCAGCTTTGAGAAATTGTTTCCATACCAAGGTCCCTTGAAATTATTTTGAATCAATTGGATATTTTCATGGAAATACATCTTCTAAATAGATCTCTTTGGGACTTTTGAAAATAATCTTCAATTTCTCTTCTTAAAAATGTCATCGTGTTGCTGATATCATAAAGTGGTAAATATTCTGGCAATCAGCTAGCCCACTGGTAGCTATTATTTCAATTTTTAAAGACACAGACCCAATTTATTTCCAAATACTATATGTTTTCAAGTAAAATCTGATTGATGCAACAGACTGATCTTACTTAATTTCTTTCTTTGATGGCATCTGCCATTAATTTGCTTAATGATGTTTGAATTTTTCTCAAGCAACATCAATTTCTTTCTGATATTGATTTGTATAGTTACAATATTTAATATTTTAAAATTGATACATGTTTCCTCCAAAAATGCTTTAATATTATATCTTATATGACATCATTTTAAAACCAACTTGATTCCACCATCACTTCTTGTGACTCTTTTACCTATAATTTCCTATACTGGGTTTTGGTGTTCTGATAGATAGCATTGGATGGGAAGAGAATTCCTTTTAGTGATTTCTTGCTGTATTAACTGATAACAAAGGGAGAAGTTAGAGGAGAGGGCATTTTCACTTGCATATTCATGATTGTTAAAGAAGTTGGAAGGGGTACAGGTAGGTGAGGGATTTACTGAACAAAGTCATTGGTGATTATTTCATAAAGAATAGGAACAATAGATGACAGGTTACTTTGTATGAATCATTATATGCTATTGTATCATTTCAGGAAATAGATGACCTGAATTGCTAAATACCAGCTGTGGAGATGGTCTTGACTACCATTTATTCTTTTTGCCAATGCTGGACATACACATATGTGTTTGCGTGTGTATGTCTGTGTGTGTGTGTGTGTGTGTGTGTGTGTGTGTGTTGGGAGGTGTTTATACAATGCAATGTTGTCTTTCAACAAATATTGTTTATTACAGTAGAAGTTTGAAGTTTGGGGATAATGTTCACAGGTGGCTGTGTTAATATAGGGTCTAGGCTTGGGTTACTCTTGTAACCAAATATATCATGTAAAAGAATAATAATAAAACAAATATGAAACTGTACATTTAAAATGAATCTAAGTCATAACTTTCTAAATTGTTACCAGATGACTTTGCATTAAGCTCCTTGTTCCTAGAGAAGCAATTTCTAGAGGGAATGAACGATGTAGCATTTTTCAAAAGTCAGAAAAGAACTAAATATTTGTCCATTTTCATTTGCTGCTAATTAGAGAAAAAGTAAGTTGAAACTAAGACTAGGACTGTTAAGACTAAGTGCAATTTCTGCCCAACAAAATTCCCATTTAGATCTTCCTCTTCTTTTGTGAATTGTCATCTTGACTATAAAGCTATAGCTACAGTATCCCCAGAAATGGAAGATTTTTGTATATCTTCAGAACAACACGTGCATGGAAAATGATGACAAATACAGATCTGTGCTTTGTGTCATGTCGACATCTTTTTTCACCAAATTCTGTCATTGTAGAATGGTTGGAACCGTGTCTTGGTTGTATAGTTTTGCTCAAAAAGAGGAAATATCTAATTTAGTCGAATATTAGCCATAAGCAAATAGTAAAAAAAAGATTGTGACTTATGGAAATGATTCTACTATATCATGATTATAATGATGATGATGTTGTTGATATCATAAATAAGATTATCTTTCTGTCTTTAATCACAGTTTTTTTAATCAAACTTAATATATTTAATTAATTTATTAAACACTCAAATATTATATCTCTTCATGTTGATTGGATTTTAATTGGGGAAAACTGGGGTTCCAATTCTCTTATTACTACTTATTAGCTGTTTGATCAAGTATGGATTATTGAACTATTTGGAGCTTAAACTTTTTAATTCATAAAATAAGAAAGCTATCTTTAGGCACTGCCTCATAATATTGTTCTAAACCATAAATGCAACAATGCACTCACTGGATATTTAAGTCTGAAAAAGCTATACAAAAATCAGTGGTTAATAGCTCTATAATGTATTTACAATACAGATCATCTTTTACCAAATTAAAAGAAAAATCTAATTTCTTCTTCTCATAAATGAGTAGCAATAATAGTTGTCTTCAATCAAAATATTGGCAATTATTTTGAGGTTACTATGATAATAACTGAATTTTCTATGCGATGGGCTATTGAATGATTAAAAAAAACCACCATGTCTAGCCTTCTGATACTTGCTTTTATAGGTTAATAAATTTAGATGAATTTCTTGGAACTAATCCACTGATGGCTCCCTAATTATTACATAATATATTTTATTTTGCCAGAGAAAAGTTCCAGTAAGATTTGCCCTTTTCCCCACTTCTTACAAGAAGTTTGATAACTGGATGCTGTCAGCACATATCACTAGTTTGTAATCTTATCATAAAAAAGAAATGGATACTTACTGGGATAGTTACAGCATGAGATGGTTCAGTGGTTCCTCTGTCATTTTTCTGAGGTCAAAGTATCTTTTCCCCCCTATGATACTTCCAATTTTCTTGTTGAAATGTATTGTCTATGATAAGTGTCAGATTGACATTTGACTATACACATACTAGTACAAGACATAGAAGTGCGAACATCCCTACTTTAGCCTGCTAACATCCCTTCACAATAGCATTTTTTTTTAAATCAACAGATATTTCTGGCCTCCATGTTTTTGTTTTCTTATTTATTTTTATTTTTCAAACTCTCTCTGCTAAACCTGCCAACTAGTGTGTCAATTGTAATAATGATCATTAGATTTTGTATGAATCAGCATGAATATAACTGAGACTAACCCATTAATTTCATATATTTTGCCTTAATACTTACTAAATGGAAACAACTTTGAATTCTTTAATAAGTTAGAGTAGAATAAGTTTCCTAGGAGTGAGATACTCATTAATAATATCCTTGGCCTTGTGTTGTTCTGCTTCAAATATTTTTGCCAAAAGTTTAGGAGTAGTGCTGATTGTACACTTTTGAGAACTTAAATAGTTTCTACTTTAGTCAATTTGGCTATTTTTGAAGCATGCATCTTTCATTTCCACCCTTAAGTCACATAGAATCAACAGCACTATAGGACAGCAGGGACCACAGTAGCCATCCTTCTTAAAATAAGAGATAAAATATTCAATTGACTTTCTTTTTAAATGTCTTCAGGAAATAATATCAGCTTCTTCCCTCCATCACCAACTCAGACACTTTTTAAAAAAGTTACTGAGGATCCAAAATGCTTTGAGATTTCTAGTTTTGTGCATTTTTCTCTATTTTTTCCTCAAAACTATATGATAAAAGGATTGCATATTAATACAAGAAAACAATACAAGATTGAATTAATATGAAATTATATGTTAATACAATATTAGATGCTATCCAGTTAATCTTTCTTATTTAACAGATGAGAAAACTGAGATAAAAGTGCAGTGACAGAGCCACTAACTAAATAAGTGGCCAGAAACAATATTTCAATCTAGATATTTCAGATTTCAAGGCTATTTTCTCATATCCTCTACTACATGGCCTTATCATGATGATATCACATAAATTATTTATTGTACTATTCAAATATCCATGCATCAAAATAAAATATTGTATCTCATCTTTCCTGAACAGGAGAGGCATCCTTACTTAGCATATCTCAAAGCTAGTCTCAGATCAATAAAGACATGGACTGATTCTCTGCCTCTGAGACCTACTAAGACATTGAGACATTGAGCAGATTACTGAAGCTTTCAGTTCCTCCAAGGAATATTTTAAGACAATTCATTGAAGCCCCAGTGTTGACCTGCATTGAGTGAGACAATCTTATATCCTCTATAATAAATACACCAAAGATATGGTCCAAATTTCTTAATTATAGGTGGCAACATGATTTGGTGCCATAATGTGGGAGAGTTAGAATACAGAATAACTATATACCAATGTTTTCTGTGATACTATAAGAACAGATAGATAGCAAATAAATACCATTCAAGGATAAGAAATGCGAATTCTAGTCCAGATGAGAAAGTAGATAGGGAAGCATTGGAAAGGGAACTAATTCATCTGTTTTACTGTGGCAACACATTGTGTTCATGTACCTTGAACTTCAAGGTAATCAAACATACAAATAAATTCCTATATACTCAGGATTATATACAGTTTGTGACATCAGTACCCTTCCAATAAAATTGACTATACACTGGAAATTCATGCACATACAGTATGTGTGTGTGTATATGTGTGTGTGTGTGTGTGTGTGTGTGTGTGTGTGGTATGTATGCATATATGTATGTATATGCATATATGTATGCATATATTCTTTTTGAATGGCCTCAAAAATTTTTGGTCCCACCAATAAGTTTCATTCAACTGAAAAAAAATCACATTTAACATCTGCTCTCTTGTTCATAAGGCACCACATTAACACTCTTGATTCTTTCAACAAACATTTCTAAGGCATGGATGCCTCATTATCCTCACCGTTGGTTTTTTATTCTCACCAGTTTGTTAATCTTAAAATATAGTGTCCTGATCTTCACATGATCTTCACCAAATAGTCTAACCAGGGAAAAAGTAGTCATGTAATTCTGAATTTGCTGTAGAAACTATGTATCTCTTAATGCAGTCTAAGATCATATTAGCTTTTTAAATTTGTCATCACACATGAAGCATATTGAGATTGCCTTCTACTAAATACTCAAAAATCTTCTCCTCCTCCTCCTCTTCCTCCTCCTCTTCTTCCTCTTCCTCCTCCTCCTCCTCCTCCTCCTCCTCCTTCTCCTCCTCCTCCTCTTCCTCCTCCTCCTCCTTCTTCTTTTTCTACTTCTTCTTCTTTCTTCTTCTTCTTTTTCATTTTAACTTAGTTCCTTATATCTTATAATTGCAAAGATGATTATTTTGACTTAAGTGTTGAATTTTCTGGGTTTTTTTCCTATGTAATTTCAGCTATTTGATTCACAACATAATTTCAGCTTGGTTTTGTCCTTTAACTATCTCCAAATCTACTTAAGAGCACTACAAATAAATCTATAAATCTATTCTTTCCATTGGAATAACATGAGTGATTTAGCAGTTGCTTTATTAATAGTAAGCTATCAAACCCTAGTTATATAATACTCCAATAATACTCCCTTGTCTAGTAATACTTTCCTGCCTCTCTTCCATTCTTCCTTCTTTCATACCCTCCTTCTTTCTTCCTTTCTTCTTTCTCACTTTTCTTCCTTCTTTCTTTCTTCTTTCCTTCCCTTTGGCAATTAGTGTTGACTGACTTGTTCAAGACTGAGCTCAGAAGTCTATGAGCTGGATTGAAACTCAGGTCTTCGTAAGTCCAGGTCTAGTGCTTTATTTTCACTTCCTCACTTGGCTACCCCCTAGCAATGCTTTTAAAAAATGAAAATCAGTTCAAAGTGCTATAACCTCTTCTTTTTAAAGCATGTTGGTTCTTTGTGATATTTTTTCTTCTAGATATTTATTATCCATCCTTTTAATGAGACATTCTAGAAATCAAAGTCCAGGCCATTGGCCTGTTTTGAAAGAGTTCATTCTCTTTAAAACAAAACAAAAACAAATAAGCAGCATCAAGCACAACAACAGTAACAATAATGGAACATTTCCTCTTTACAAGTCTGTAAATGTTTCTTTCATTCTCAGAGGTCTCAATCCCTGAAATGGTTTAAGCCTTCCCTACTCCAAAGATTACTTAATTGTCCATGTAATCTTAAATGTGATTTACCTGGCTTATGTGACTTGAACCCCTTGTGGGTAGCTGACCAATCTCTTTGGCACTGTTGTGAATCATAACATGCATTTGTGTGCAAGGATCTTTGAAATTAATTTTTATAGCCTTTGGAATTTGATAATTTTGATCATTATGTCAAGAAGGTTGGACAATGTGGAGAAGTAACTATCAACTTTAAAATAATTAGAATCCTAATTTTAAATAAAATAACAACTTAAATTTCATGGGATTTTGTGATTTACATAGATTTTTCCTAAGAATATTTTTTTTCAAAGCATTTGGGAGTTAGTGACTTGGCCAGTGTCATACATCTAGTAAGTATTAAGTTTCCAAGACCAGATTTGAACTCAGATTCTTCTGATTCCATAACCAGTACTGCACTATATTTTGTGCCATTTAGATGCTTCTTAAGTACACTTTTGTAACAGCACAAGAGATTATTATACTCACTTTTTGAAAGACAAAAATAATGTTGGGATAAATGAATAGTTAGCTTCAGTTTCCTCCTACATAAAATGAGAATAATTGTTCTGTGGTGCCTACTTTGTGGATTTGATGTGACGATCCCATTATATGATGTTCATAATGAGCCTTAAGGATTTTATAGAAATATCATTGATGATTATGATGATGAAGAAGTAATTGAAGGGGAAAATAGTGATGACGATGATGATGATGATGATGATGTCGTGACTTACTCAATGTTACACATAAAATGAAACTCAGATCCTCTGATTCCATAAACTTTATTCTTCCCACACCATGTAAACATAAACTTCATTTTCCTGATATTTAAATAAATAGAAGAAAATAATTTTTGTGATGCTGCTTTATATCAAAATGAAGTGTATCATTTAAATTTGCTCTCATATGTATTAAACTTATCTCAACTCTGATATCTTTGCTACAAATATTTATGGACTTCCACTTTGGAGGTGACTTTCAAAGACTCTTAAGCATCTATTCAAGAAGGCAAGACTTATTTGAACATTTGAGCAAAATACTATTATGAAGCTTTGACACCAAAATTATTCTGTGCAATTTGTTCTTAGTGGATTTTTTCTTATTTAAATATTTCATATTGACTGTAAAAATTAATGCTTGCTGAAATTGAGAAGAATATTTTGATGAATGTATAATTTCATTGATGAGTATTCCTCTAAATGATAAAGATCTCAATTCATTCAATTCTTCTTCTACTGGTACAATTAACTATTGTCCATGTAATAAACTCATGGAAGGGAATAGCTTTTAATATTTAAGCATTGCCTCCAGAACATTTAACAGTGTGTGAATAAAAATTGGTTGACCAAATCATGCATTGCTTGGGCCAAGTTCTTATGGCGTGACTTTTCTATCTTCTTTCATATTTTTGTTAGATAGTCTCTTATAGCCTTTCTCTTGGGTAATCTTCATTGGCCAAAGTCCATCTCATCATTATTTATCTCTTTGATGCCCTTTCTGCTATTTGGACCCAAATTATTTTGAGACTAAGGTATTCCATACAACATAACAAGAAGAATATTCATTTTTTTAAAAAGGCTTTGCTCCAGGGAGAAAAATTTGGGAGCATTAATTAAAATTACTAATCAATGTTTCATAAACAATCCAGCTCACTCTTTTTGACCTCATCAGTTATGGATCATATAATTGTCTAAGCTTAGTTTGCATCAAAATGTGTATACTGATAAATCAACTCTGAGAGTTGCTCTTCTGACTGTTGTTTTCTGCACAATATGCAATATTGGTTTACTTTTTAAAATTTTTTTCTAAATGAATAATTATGTCAAACTCTTCTGAACTATTTTCAAAAGTCTGATCATTTGATTTTGAAAAGTAAGTGTAGATTACTACTTGATTACTATCCGATGAAGTGAATATGGACTTTCTTTTCTCAGCTGTGAGTCATACTACTTTCTTAGCAACTTTTTTATTGCCTGAAGGCAATATCAAAAGAATAATTCCCACTTTAGGTGGATCAATAGTCCCATCAGTCCAATGACTTCTCAACTTTCAAAGCAAATGATCTGAAAGAAAGACTTCATTTGTTTATATTTTTCTGGGATATTTCTTAGAAAAGAAGTCCTATTATTTTAGAGTTATGTCTGTTCTTTGTATTTTAATGAGACATTTTCTTGTACATTTTTTTCACTTTTCCATAGTCTGACTACTTTACTTTCATCAATTTTAATTAAGTTTTATTGCAAATTGTTGTTGCATTGAATTGAAAAATTGAAAAAAAAGTTTAATCTTCCTCTGGATTATTTTAGTTTATTATTCATCTTATTTCACCATTAAATTGGAAGTTGACATGACTTTCAATTTTAATCACAGCATCAATTGCAAAATGAAGATTTAAAAGAACAATGGATTTTAATGCCCCTGTTAAAGATCTGAAGATATTCATTGAACACATGAAATATGGCCTTCATTTCTAAAAATTCTTGTAAAAATATATAATAAAAGAAAAGAGTCCTCCTTATAGTTATAATTCAGGAGGGAAAAGTCACACTTACCTGAACTGAAATTTCTTTCTTACACACTAATCTATACTTTATTCCTAAATCACAGTATTTGTTATAAAATTGATAATGGTACTGGTACTAATAATGTCTGGTATGGGACACATAGTATCTGTTTCTTACCAGTTGTCTTCCCTTTTTTCATAATTGTGAATTATCTCTGAACACTTTCATCTACCCTATCCAATCTCATGACTTCCTTCATATTTAAGCAGTTTCATCATCAGTCACCTCACATTTGTAGGGCCTAGACTATAATATTATATATTATGGATACATCATAGATTAAAGTCATTTAAATCAACCTCTTAATTTTTCAGATGAGAATATTGATACCCATAGATATTAAGTGACTTGACTAAGAGCATAAAGAAAGGTTACAAGTGTCAGAGGTCAATGTTGAACTATAGTTTTTTGGAACCAAAATAAGTATTCTTATTCTGCACCTCTTAAAAATAAAATATTTTATTAGAAAATCCACAATCAAAATCAATACAATCTTCTTTTTTGACTTTGTGCATTTAAACTAATCAAATTTAATATTAAAAATCATTATCTTTTATTTTCTTTGACCCCATAGTTTCAAGTCCTTTATGACAGAATACAAATAAGAAGAAAAAACCTAATTTACATGACTATCCTCTTAATAATCTTTATTAATGGAACAGTTAAATGGAAAAAGGAAAAAAAACTATATTATGTAAAAAATGAATCATTAAAATAAATAGTGTTATTATAATAAAATTTTGATGCCTAAACAAATTAGGAAAATAAATTTTAGTTTTATAATTAAAAATATACAATTGAAGAAGTAGATTTCATCTAGGACTTGAGGAACATTGGACTAAAAGTAAAATGTGATATAGATATAAAGAACCAAGATCATTTTTAAAGGTATAATTTGAGTTCTCATTTGTAAGTGAATGACTTGTTTATTCAAACTGGTAAAATTTTAATTTACTTTTAAAATCTTGAGAAAAGATTATGAAGTAATATAATTCAATGATAAAATTAAATGTTGGAGCATCTGGAGAAAATCATGGCACTCATGTGACTTTTTCAACTTAACAAGTCAGCAATATTTATTAAGATCTATATTTCAAGTACTGTGCTAAATGTTAGAGATGAAAGAAGCAAACACTTTTTAGGAATGTAAAATGAAAATAAATTGGAAATCATGTAAATATCTGTTAATGCTGTATGATCAAGAACACTGCTCACTCTTAAGAAGCTTGATGACTTAACACCTCTTAAGTACAAAGTGAGTTACCAGAATGCTCTGATTTGAGCCATTGAAAACTTCAAAAAAGTAAATGGTAAGAGAGAAGAATAGGTTGAAAATTAAAGAATGGGAGATAGGAAGAAGCAGTAAGAGGCTTGAAGTATTTTATATTGACTACATTAGAAAGATTTATAGCAAAGCAGTCAACTAATGTTAAGGTTTTAATGGTTAATAATTGAATGGGTAAATGATTTGATATTCTACTCTTATTCTTATCCTGCTTATTGAACTTGGCAGTTCTCTGGTTGAAAGGAAAATGCTATTCAACTTAAAAAGTTACACTCCCTAATGGAATATTTGTTTATTTGCTTTTAATTTAATTTTATCTTATTTTGACTCATTTTTCATCTATTTGTTTATTTTAAATTTAACATTAAATTTAAATTGGACATTGAAATAATTTGTTGATTCTACTTTTGGTTTAGAATAGAAACAGATTTGCCCATCTAGAGAGGTGTAAAATGCAGTAGATAAGTAATTAGTTGTGAAGTAGATTAGATTTTGTGATGTTAATGTTCCTAAATGGATTTGTGATATTGCTAGTTTTCTCCCTCATTTGAATACCTGTCATGATTTGTGTGTATGTGTGTGTGTGTGTGTGTGTGTGTGTGTGTACACCTATGCCTATTATCAACCAAAGATTTTGACCATTTTGCATGAGAATACAACACAGGTTTACTTATGGATTTTGATTCATTTATAAATAAAATACTTGATTAATGTATAAATACTTTTATTTCATTATCATCATCTTTGTCATTATCATCATGTATATTTACCTTCCTAATTTAATTATTATGTTTAAGATATACAATTTTGTTATTGTCATGCCACCTCTGCATTTGATTAATATATAAATATTATGATTTTATCATCATCAACTTCATTATTATTATGATGCCTATTTTCCTTATTACTAATTTAAGGATTACATTTAAGATCTAAAAACTTTATTGTTGCAGTGTTACCTCTTTAAGTAGATCTATAGAAGAGAGGCTCAAAAGTTAGAATGAGAAAATGAATATCTATCTCTTCTATGGTTACCTCTAAGACCCTGAGAAAATTTGAGTTTAATTGTGTGATGTTGGTCTGCTTCTGAAAATCTAGAAATGTCAACATGAAAGCATGAGACAGTTTCAAGAGAGACTGGTATCCAGTCTGCTCTGGTTGAGGTGGTAGCCAAACCATGTGTATAAGCAATATATCAAAAATAATCCTCATCAAAAGTATAATTGAAGAGATGGAGCCAATACGGCAAAGTAAAGGCAGGGTTTGTATGAGATCTCACTCATTATCCTCCAAATACTTTTAAATAATAACTCTAAACAAATTTTAGAATATCAAAACTCCCAAATATAGAGATGAACAATTTCCTAGCCAATTTAGAAGGTCAGCAATCTGTTGCATCAGGTTATGAATCCAGAATAATTCTGTTGCAGATCACACCAGTACAGCCCTGTCCCTAACAAAGCAGTAGTGGGCCTTGACATTTTTGAATCAGCAACAACACTGATGGTTTCTAGATATCACAGCCCAGAGAATTTGGAAGATCAGAAGGAAAGGTTAGTCTCTCTAAGCTGAGAGGGCCTTGTGAAATCAGAAAGGCAGAAGTAGGCCTTGGAAGCCACTGAATTAGCAATGACAACAATTGTAGCAGCAGTAGTTACAGTAACAATAGCAGCGATAGCAGCAGTAGTTTCTGAAGCTCCTAGCCCACAGATGGTAAAGTATTTGAACTAGTCTAGGTCCCTAGATAGATGTCTGAATAGTTGCACAAAATCCTGAAGCTTGAGACATTGTACCCTCCACCCTGGAAATAGAGTCCTAGTTAAACAAATAATTAAAAGCTAAGTAACAGGCTGAGGAAATGAACAAACAACAGAAAAAGATTCTGACTATAGAAAGTTATCATGATGATAAGGAAGGTCAAAACACAGACTCTTAATTAATGAATTCTTTAAAATTGGAATTAATAAATGGAAGCTAATGGTTTTGTGAGAAATCAAGGAACAACAAAACAAAACCAAAAGACTGTAAAATAGAAAACAATGTACAACATCTTATTGGAAAAACAATTTACCTGTAAAATAGATATAGGAGATATAATTTAATATGTAAGTCTTCCAGAAAACCGTGATAAAAAAGCATGCATGACTTTAATAAGATTTATTTGTTTACATTCTTACATGGGGGAAGGGATGATACATATAACTCAAAAGAACTTTCTTTTTATAATGGCAATTAAAAGTAACATATTCTTTAAATTGTTTGGCAAATTTCTCCATAATAGTAAAGCATGGCACTATATCTCACACCTGTGTGTTTCATTTGCCATCCACAATGCCTTAAAATATTTCCATCTATATATTCATATCCCTTGTTTTTCACAAATAAATGCCTCATTTTTTTTTTCAATGTTCAATTTAAGTACTACCATTTATGGTACTGATTCCCCTTCTAACTTCTAGGGTCCTTGCTTCCTAACCAACAGTTTTTATTCACTTTAAAAAATGTGATATCATGTTTATATGTATTTTCATGTGCTTACATATCTTCTGTATACATGCATACACATGTGTGCATATGAACACATGTAAAACATGCAGTACACACATACATGGTATATAACAACATATTAGATATGTGACATATGTACACACAAACACACATGGTGTTTATTATATTATACATGCATATATGTGCGTGCATGCATGTATGCATATGTATGCTATTTCCAGCTCCTTAAGAGGATTTATTATTTTTTATTATGTAATCTAGCACAGCTCCTGGGAAAAATGAAAGTATTTAATACTTGATACTTTTGATCATTCTCTCTGGGATATCTTCTCTTGTCTGGGTAGTTGAAACACTACACTCTCATTCACTTTATATTTCTCATATTGTTTCTCATTTTCCTTTGCTGTCATATTATCCAGTGATTATTTGTCCTCAAGGAGGATACGTTTTAAGAGAAAAATTAAAGTTAAATTTGTTTGTGAAATATATTTAAGATGTATGCAAAGAAGAGGACAGTTAGAAATCCACAGAAACAATAAAATTAATAGGAAATATCTACAAGCATATTCAAAATAATTTGATATAATATAGGATAGTAGCTGGAGAATGAGGAAAGGTGGCCCTTGATCTGAATCTGAATGAATATGTATGCATGCATATATACAGAAGATATGTAAGCACATGAAAATACATAAGGTTAAAAACCTTATTAACATTTCAAGATTCAAAGGTAGCACATTTCATATATGAAAGGCAGCTTTTGCAAAAGTTTAGAAATAAAAGATGGGATTTTTAAAAGTAATATCAAATGGTACATATGATTGGAAAATAGTGTGTGTAAAGGAGAATATTACATAATACTTCTGGAAAATTAACTTGGAGAAAGATTGTCAAGGACCTTAAATCAAATGGTGTTTATATTTTGTCTTGTAGGTGAGAGAAACTAGAGCTTTTTGACCTACAGAATGATGTGATTAGACCTGTCTTTTGCATCCAATAACATAAATTAGGATATCCTGGGAAAACCTCATTGCCTTTACAATGAACATATTTAGTTAAAGAAAGACAATGAGTGCCCAACTAATGATGGAGTTTTAGACCTAGTCTTCTTTCAAGCCTTTATGCTGTGTTGATGTAATTTATGTTATATATTTTTGTTAATATAAATTTATAATGAACTTAAGTACATCAGCTAAATTATTTCTGGGGCTAAGAATGACAAATGCATATATTAATGAACTTTGAGCATCATTATTCTATCTCCATTCTGCATGATGAATATGGAAATAAGTCCTAGGCCATGAACTAAGGGCTAAAAAAGAAATAATGATAAGCCAACAAATAATCTGGCTGCTGTTTCAAAAAGAGACTTTTATATCTGTCTTTCTTTGCTCACCCCCATAACCTTTTGACTTGGCTTGGTATAGAGCTATATCTTTCTTCCTCTCCAAGCTCTACTCCTGACTCATCTCCACAGAACTTTTGCTACCATGCTAAAGAAATTTCTTTACCCTGGAAGTTCATTCTACTACTGTACTTGTCATATTGGAAACACTCTCCACTTTCAAGGTCTCACCTTTTAATTTCCCCCTTCCTCCCAGAAGGTCCAATTTAAAAAAGAGGTGGTGGCCAAAAATGTCTTCATCCTTCTCTAGGCTGCATGGATGATTCATTTCCAAAAGAATTTCTGTACCAATTTCCCCAACTTTCTTTTCAGTTCCCTGTTATGTGTTGTCTTCCTTCATTACAACATAAAAACAAAGACTGTCATTCTACTTCTCATTGTATCCCCTATATTAGCAGAATATTTGGGATATGCTATTGTGGATAGATGCAATGATCTAACAAACTATTCAAAACAATGCATATGGGATCAGGAAAATGCATAAAAATTATTGACAAGAGTGTCACAGCTATAAGTTGGTCCCTCTTGTGGAACTTTTAACAAAATTATATTTCAAAAGAAAGCAAAACAAGTTTATGCAAAATATATTTAAAAGCATTGTATTTTTCCCAGTTTTTCAAAGTGTTATTTAAAAATCAGATTAAAAGGAGGTATTGATTAAGATGAAGTTCATTAATAAAGAATATTAAAGGACTAATGATGACATTCAAAAATAATATGACATATCTAAAAATAATTTGATTTTTTAAATATTAAACTGTTTACCTATATAACAAAAACATATTGTGTAGCCAAATTCTTGCTGAGCAATTACTTGATTATACATTTTATGCACTTAGATGTTCAATGTGACCATTATATTTGAAATCATACTTAAAAATTAGAATTTAGGATATGTCCAAAATGTAATATTTTGGAATGTTTTGTTGGAATACTTAAGCTATTTTTTTGGAAATCTAAATATCATGATTATTTTATTTATGAAAGTGACTGAGAGCTACTGAGTAATAGTATTCTGAAAAAAATGAAAAGGCAATAAAGTCAGATTATAGTGTTTTTGGTGCTGGAAGATCAAAATATTATTGAATTTCAGTTCCATAAAAGTTTTAAGAAGTCATCTAATTCCAAACTCTCATTTTATAGTTATAAACAATGGGGTTGACAGAAATTAAGGGATTATTTTAGTTAATGTTGGTAACCTAAGAATCTGAAATGTCATTTGCTTTTCTTTATGTCTCTAACACTCAAGAAATTATTGAACACATAGTACGGACCTAATTAGTATTTATTTACTGAGAACTTTGCTAATATGAAATTAGGCTATATGAAAAATGACATAACAGCTAGAAATAAAAAGTTAGTGTTTCCACTATGCTCTGCAATAACCAGACCATAGTAGGAAAATTTTAAGGGGGAGACTATTCAAAGGAAATCAACCAGATTAAGTTTGGGATTTACCTCTAAATTGTAGACCCCATTCTTTGCAATAAGCCAAGATTTGCCCATTTATAAATTCTAACCATTACTTCTAGCTTTGCTCTCTGAAAAAGAGCAGATAGAACAAATTAACCTGCTAATTCTCAGAGAACAAGGCTAGAAATAATGGTTAGAAGTTACAAAGATTCAAATCTTGGCTTATTGTAAAGGAAGGGATCTAATATTCAGAGGACAATTCCAAAATTAGATGAGCATTCTTGTAAGGTCATGGATTTATCTTTATTTAAGACCTTCAAGCAGAATGAATGATCATATATTCTTCTGGGAATTTTATTTTTCAAGTACAGGCGCCATAAAAAAAGGTCACAAAAGTTTCTTCCATTTGTGAAATTCTGTAGAAGGTCACAGGTCAGGGCTTCTTAAACTTTTTCCACTTGCAATCCCTTTTAACCCAAGAAATGTTTGTGAGTCCACATATGTAGCTATGTAAAATAGATATAAAAACAAACATTTGGTAATAATAAATCTTAATTTCAAGCACCCCATATTCAGTTATGAGACTCCATATGAGTTGTGACCCACAGTTTAAGAAGCTAGGACATAGGTAGGAAAGAATTAATATTCAAACACAGGCATTTAGATTCAAGTATCAAATCATCTTTGGGTGTTTGAATAAAGTTCCCTTTATTGTAGTGCCCTTTCCCCCCAAAAAAGAAAAAGAAATCTATGACTTAGAATTTTGAAATAAAATGGACTAGTTCAATAGCCTCATTGGATAATTGAAAAAAAAAAAAAAACTGAAGTCAAAGAGGGAAAGTAGCTGTCAAGTCCACCCAAATATTAAGTAGAAGTCAAATCTTAGTCTTCTGGCTCTAAATCCACCAAGTTATGTTCCTTTGCCAAAATTACTTTTGTGTCTCCTGATTGACATAGTTACTTTAAAAAAAAGTCTATATAAGTTGATTTAGTGGGGGGGAGGGAAGCCTTGATCATTTCAAAAGACTTCCTTGTCAATAGATGGCAATGATATTCTTTGGAGCATTTCCTTCCATAGACTTATTCCTTTCGGATGAAAATCTCATAGAACAGTTAAGTTATTTATATCTGAAAAGTTCTGTTTTCTCACCATTATAATTTTTCATGTCAATATAGGCCGGCTATGGGGGAGGTAAAACCTGACATTGCTTTATTAAAGTTGACACTTTTCCTTGGATTGAATGAGTTTTCACCCTGTGTCTGGAGAGATGCATATTATTAGCATTCAGATGCTGTTTCTCCATCAACTAATCTGCTTCAAAATATTTGCATGAAATC
The DNA here is from genome assembly GCF_016432865.1 of Antechinus flavipes. Classification (NCBI taxonomy): domain Eukaryota; kingdom Metazoa; phylum Chordata; class Mammalia; order Dasyuromorphia; family Dasyuridae; genus Antechinus; species Antechinus flavipes. Next base: position 21,890,995 of record NC_067400.1, read on the forward strand.
AAATTTGCTTACCAGGCAGCTACATATAAAATATAATTTAAAGACCGAAGTTCACATTAGTGCACTTTAGTTATTCTGAGGAGAGAGTAGATATCACTCAGGTTCATTACTAAGGGAAGGCAGCCAAAGAATTCCACAGCTTTGTCACTGTAGCCTAGCCAGTGGTGATTTATGCAGTATGCATTTCAAATGTTTAGAAACATGTCAGTTTCAGAGTAGTATCAGAAAAGGTGGTGACATTAAGACTTCTTGAAAATTTGGCATTTGTGCAATCTATGAAGTGAGAAGAAAGGGCTTTCATTTCTGAAAATTTGCAAAATACATGGTAAGTATCTATATATTTGAGCAATATTGGAGCTATAAATGCCTGGGTGCCAAGCCGGCATACAGCAGTGGCAGTTATTCATAAGGAGGATTCAGATCATTTACAAATCTAACCATCTTTAATGTTCTATCCCTTGTCCTCATTCCCACTATGACTTGCCTCAATTCTTAGGGTTTTGAATTTCATTTTATTTACATCAAGTTCATTCTTCAAGCATTAATTGAGTTCTGCCTATATACCTAACACTGAATTAGGCCCTAGGGATATGTCCATATAAAGGGAGTAGATTAGTTATTTCACGAGTGTAAGGGACACAAACAACCCATGGTCTTCATTGAAACATCCTCAAAATCAAGAAATTTTGAGGATACCATCTAGGAATTTGGTGGACCCACTGTTAAAGGCGGAGAAAAATATGGACAAGAGTTATATAGAATGAGAAGGTAAGTTGCAATGTGGATCATAGTAAAAGATATCCTGATTAAAAAAAAAATCCCTGGAAGTATTGAAAAGTTAAAGGGTATCCAAGAAAGCTTTCCTGATATTGATGGTTATGACTTTTTACACATTGCAAGGTGTCAAGGCAAGATGAATCACTTCATACTGAAGAGATATATAGTGACAGATTCAATCTGTACCATCATCATCATCATCATCATCATCATCATCATCATCATCATTATTTTCATTACTGTTATTATTATTTTTATTTGTCTTAAATAGCAATGCTCATTTTAGGAAACCATCTTCCTTTGTTAAATAAATTATTCTATTGAATATTACAATAACTTTTCCTTCCATGTTAATAGTTTATTGTTGTTGTTGTTGGGTTCTTGTATTTTCATAAATTTGCTTTTCAAAATTGTAACAGGTTTTTTTCTTTTTCCATTTTATCTTATATTTTGTGAACATTTTTATCTCCACCACTCTAAGATGACAGCAACCACTATAAAAATGACTCTCAGATTATTTGTGAATATTGTTACTGACCAGGCTATACAGTGCGACTGACCATATCTTTAGATTAAGTTGACGGACTAGTCCATCAGAGGATTCCCCCAACACACAGATGCCTATATTTTATGTCACTGATGGTCAGAGGCCAATTATGAGAATGTAAAGCACTGACTCCCAAGTTAAATTAATGTGCACTGGACAATCATAATTGGAGAAGTTCAGCCATATGCCTCGTGCCCAATTAGCACTCATAAATCTTTGAGAAAACATCTTGAGGAAGAGAAGCCTCACTTTTTAAGGTTTCAAAAGAATCAGAAAAGGTCCCATTTTACACTAGCTTTAATGTGAACAATTACCAAAGATATTCTATGATCTTCCCTTGACATGTGCACTTATTTTGGAATGGAGAAAGATATTGTAGAACCAAAAGTTAAGTTAAATTCTCAGAGGAGTGTGTCCTTGCCTCTGAAAGTAGCATCAGCCACACTTTATATAATCACTCTACAGCTATGTTCTGTTCAACTACAATTCATTTCTACAAGTATTAAACTTTCAAATTTGATTTTTAATATTATTATTATTTTCTTTTGATTTTAAATAGCACAGGGATAATGTCCATTTCATTTAGAGAACATTAGCTACCCAGTGTAAGGAAATGGACAGAAGAGCTGACATTTTCTGGTCTTGGGATTGTGCTCCACAGACCAAGAACAAAAGTGAATCCTCTGCTGTTCTGCTTCTCTATTTTCATTTGTTATATTTTCTGTATATGCCATATACAACAAAGAGCAATGAATTCTATCAAATTAGAGAACCTCAGGCCTCTTGGAATCCCAACAGCAGCAAACAACCACTCCCTATTTCACTTCACTGAAGATGAGAATAAGGAGATGAGCCTGCCTAGTACACATTTACATTGATAGCATTATCCCAGTGAAATAAATACTTGCTGTTATTGTTGAAACCATCTGTCAGCAATTAATGTTATTAGAACAATTGGCAAGGAAATTCAAGTGCTCCATTAGGAATGCCTTCTCCACCTGCAAATTGGTGGCCAGGGAGTTAAGTATTAGGAATAATTACCTAAGGATGGTAAATGTTTTAGATAACCCCAAGTTTATTGATTACTTGGTAGTGTAAATCTTTTGGGGGGAATAATCCAATCACCTCATAATTGAATAGCACTATATAACTCTCACAACACTCTCATAAGCCTGAATGTTTTTGAATTTCCTAATGATGATTCTATTATACTAATTTCAATTTTCTACAGTACTTGAAAAGCTTTCAAGTAATGAGTTTGTTCTAATAGAGATATAGGGACTATGTTCAAGAATTATCCAGTCAAACTTACCATGAGCCTTTCAGAACAATATGTTTGCTGCTAGAGTTTCTACAAGTTCCTAAAATAAATGTGTAGTAATATATTATGAAAAATATGAATGATTTCTCTTTACTGCTACAAATAAAGGAACTGTATATATTTCAATAAGATGGAAAAAAGTAACCACAACTATAGTATTAATAAAATAAGAATATAATAAATAGGAGTAAAATAAAAGGAATTGGGACAATGATCTCTTCTAATTTTTTCAACTTGATCCAAGTAAAAAGAAATACAACATAAACAAAATTTGAAGTATCCAGATAATATTGAAGTATGTATACTAAAAATTATACATTTTAAAATCTAGAAATTTCATATTGTAAACATTATTTTCTTCAGACGATGACAAAATCTTCCACTGCAATTGTACTCCAATGCCTGATGTTATTAAGATATCCCTAGATTCTACAAAGATATGACAGTTGGATGCATTATACAATATAGCCTTCCAAGTGGGAAAATTTTTGATTATATACCCAAGAAAGATATCTTAATGATGAGCTTTCTTGAATTCAAGTATGAATATCACTGGGTTGACTATAGAGAGATGAATATTTTAGCACAGCAATTCAAGAAGTTCTGTCCAGAAAGCCACAGTAGGGTTGCCATTCAAATCAATGATAGGGGTACCCACAATGACAGAAAAATATGTTATTGAAGCATTAAAGTAATTTTTAAAAATATTGCTATAATCTTTCTATGGCTCATCCTATACCCTCCCACACTCTTAAAATTTTCTGTATATCCTTTGATTTAACACTATGTTATTGTTATTGTTTTCAGTCATGTTGACTGTCATCCCCACCTTTTTATTTACTTTTGTTTTTTGGCAGATACTGGAGTGGTTTTGTCATTTGCCCATTTAAAAATATTACATATAAATCAATTGTATGATTTTAATCAATCGGTTTAATTTGTATTTTAGTGTTTTCCAAGTAGATTTTCTGTCTTTATTTTATATCATATATCTGTTGTCACTTCTCATTGCTGCTATTTTCAGTTTCCTTAAGAAAGCAATTCAAGGAATGCAATACCAAACTGTTTCCTTGTCTAGGCGTTAGTGTCCTACTACTGAGTTTCCTGTCACTAGCAATCACTTCTTTACTCTTTCATTTTTTATTTCTTATATGTCACTGAAAGTTCTCAGTTTTTGAATCTTTTGATCTAACAACTATTGAAAATCCCCTGGACTCAACCAATTTGTTTCTGTTCTGATTCTCTCTCAGAGAGAATCTGTTTTGTTTTGTTGTGTTGCCGCTGGAATATCAACAGCATACTTTTATTCTTTCATTCTTTTTTGGTGTATTTTAAGATCATGAAACTTTATATTCTTTTTAATCAAAGACTACATTTTTAAAATGTCATTCTCTCCCCAGAAACAAATAAATAAATAAAACAATCAATACTAATCTTCTTAGAAGGATGAGGTACATTAAAGATAAATTAAGATTCTGATCAATGGTATTTTAGTACCCTCAACACTGTTGCTCCTAAAATTAACTTTAAAATACTTTAATGGAGACAAAAAAGACTTTTCCATTGTCATGTGCAGGTACCTGAAATTGTTCATTCTCAGGGGTGATTAAGAGCCCTAGAACTATGCACTGATCTTTAATGTATCAAAAAACAAAAACAAAAGTAGTTTATCTCTTTGTGATTCCTTCTAGGGCATGTAGTCTTTAAGAGGTAATTCTTGACCCAAGAGGTTGAAAGGAGTCTGATTAACCTCTTTGAATTTTTGCTTGCCTTGATGAATTTGATATTGTAATTTCAACCTAAAAAGAGTTTATTACATTACTACTTCATTGGTGGCCTAATTTAATGTTCTATGGCATAAAGGGAAAATTTTCCTAGCCAGGATGGGGAGGAATACATGATAATGATTTTTGCTAAGCATGGTTCATTATAGGTAGCTAAATAGTGCTTTAGATAGAGTGCTGGCCCAGAGTCAGGGAGACTTGATTTTACATCTGTCCTTAGATTCTGTCTGAATAGTTAACCTCTGTCTTCCTCTATTTCCTCATTTGTAAAATGGGGATGATATCTCACAAGACAAAAAAAAGCTGACACAGGAATATAGTGCCGGTCAAGGAATCAACCAGATTCATCTTATTCAGCTCAAATCTGCCCTAAATCACTTATTAATTGTATGACCAAGGGCAAATCGCATAATTCTCTTTGTCTCAGTTTATTCATCTATAAAATGAGCTGAACAAGGGAAGGCAGACCACTCTATTATTTTTGTCAAGAAAGCTCCAAAAGAAATCACAAAGTGGCGCTCATGTTTGAAACAACTGAACAAAAACAAAACTTCTTAAGGCTGTGAGGATCCAATGAGATAAAATTTGTAAACCACTTGCCAAAATGCATGAAAGAAAGTCATATCTTCTTGTTATCATTATTTTGAGCAATTCATCTCTATTTTTCTTTTTTCTTTTAGATGAAGGAATAGTGTGATATGTTTGGAGTATATAGGTTTATAAGTTTCTTTTTTGACTTTTATACAACTCACCAAGATTTTTTATTAGAAATATATCTCCCTTCTTTCTTTTTTTATTAAACCTTTTTATTTACAAAACATATGCATAGGTAATTTTTCAGCATTGATCCTTGCAAAACTTCGCATTTGAAAATTTTCCCTCTTTTCCCCACTTCCTCCTGTAGATGATAGGTAATCCAATACATGTTAAATATTTTAAAGTATATGTTAAATCCAATATATATTGTATAAGTATTTATATATATACATATATAAATATTTATACAATTATCTTGCTGAACAAGAAAAATGGATCAAGAAGGGAAAAAAAACTGAGAAATAAAACAAAATGAAAGCAAACAAAAACAGAAAGAGTGAAAATTCTATGTTGTGGTCGACATGCAATTCCCACAGTCATCTCTCTGGGTGTGGATGGCTCTCTTCATCACAAGATTATTGGAGCTGGTTAGAATCATCTCATTGTTGGAAAGATTCGTGTTTATCAGAATTAATCATTGTATGATCTTATTGTTGCCATGTACAATTATCTCCTGGTTCTGCTCATTTCACTTAGCATCAATTCATGTAAATCTTTCCAGGACTCTCTAGTTATTTCTTGTCAAAGGACACAGCAATGCTCTGGCTTCCTGCAAATGCTCCTTGTCTCAGGCTCCCTGTTCTGTGGTCTAGACTCAGTAGACTGCAACCCTGCCTGACTAAAACAAATGTGTTCTGAAGTTCTTCCCAGGTATCTTTTTCTAGAAATGTAATGCACTCAGGATATTTGTGAGTTTTGTTGCTTGAAAACCAGTTTGGAAGCTTAATCTGCTGTTGGTTTGAGAGAAAGGTCAGAGGAGGTCACAGAAAGTTGTGTCTGCTCTCCACCATCTTGCCTTCACTAGTTCCCCACCCCTTGCATAAGTTTTATGACATAAGATAAAGTCTTCTGGAGCCTCTGAAAAGTGACTACTCCTCAATGTTGATATAAAAATAAAGGTGTTTGGGAAAGTGCAGGGGATAAAATGTGAAAAAGGGTAGATTCTTCCATAAATTTAATATATACATAAACATATACACACATGTGTTTGTATATGTGTATGTGTGTGTATGTGTATATATATATATGTGTGTGTGTGTATGTATATACATATATATATACATATATAAACATATATGTATATACACACATATTATTTTTCCACATTGGCATGTTAAAGCAATTTTAAACATTTGTTTTCTTTATTGTTTTAAAATTTGAATTTTATCGCTCCCTGCCTTCCCTCCTCTCTTTCTGAGACAGTAATTGGATATGAATTATACCTGTGCATGCATGTAAAATATTTACATATTAGTTATTATATATGTGTGTGTATATATATATATATATATATATATACACACACAGTTATATACAAACAGATAAATAAAAGAAAAAGGAAGGAAAGAGAAAGTGAAAAATAGCATGCTTCAGTCTCTACTCAAGCAAAGTCAATTCTTTCTCTGGAAAAGATAATATGCTTCATCATTAGTCTTTTGGGATTGTCTTTAATTGCATTTTTAATTCATTCACAATTCTTCATTGTATAATATTTCTGTTTGTAAAATTCTCCTAATATTTGTTCACTTCACTTTTCATCTGCTTATATAAGTTTTTTTTTTCCATTTTTTTCTGAAATCAGCTTGCTTATCATTTTTTTTTCTTTTTTGATAATAAATCACATAGAAATTTGTTTTTAAAAAAATTTGGTATACATAAAATTTTACTGTTTATTAAAAATGAAAACAAATTTGCAAACTTATCAGGTAGATATACCTGGTTATTTTTACAGAAATAATTAAATGTTTGTGGAATATTTGATGCCTTTTAAAGTCAAATTTTTCACAATCCCCACATTCAGTTACAAAATACCATATGGGGGTCACAACCCACAGTTTAAAAAGCTTTACTGTATATAAAAGAATTAAAGGGAAAAACATTGTCACCTACTTACTGAATGCAAATACTTGTACTAAATGCTGAGGATACAAAATGAAAAACAAGATAGTTGTTGCTCTCAAGGAGCTAACATACTAAAAAGTGCATATAACATGTGTGGACATTTTTTGAGATGCAAATTAGATGAAAAAGCACTGTGTCCTTAAGTAACATAAGCAAATAGATGGTAACTTGTCTTCTTTAGTATCATTTCCATTAATAAATACACATCCATTCTAATGTTAACATATTTCTTTCTTTTTCTTTTAAATTTATTTTTAATATACATTATTTTATAAATCATGTTGTGAGAGAAAAATCAGAGCAAAGGGGAAAAAAAAACAGGAAGATTTAAAAAGCAGAAAAAAGTGAACAAAGTATGTGTTGATTTACATTCAATCTCCTTAGTTCTTATTTTAACTGCAGATGGCATTTTCTGTAAAACTCCATTAAGTTTGCTTTGAATCACTGAACTACAGAGAAGAACAATGTCTTTCATAGTTGATCAATGCATATTCTTACTGTTATTGTGTACAATGCATTTCTGGTTCTGCTTGTTTTGCTCAGCATCAGTTCATATAAATCTTTCCAGGCCTTTCTATAATCAACTTGTACATTCTTTTTATAGAACAATAATATTCCTTTACATTCACATACCACAACTAGATAAGCCATTCCCCAATTGATAGGCATTGACTCTTTTTCCTATTCATTGCTACCACAAAAAAAGAGTTGCTACAGACATTTTTGCACACATGGGTCTTTTCCCCTCCTTTATGACTTGCTACCACAAAAGTGCTGCTAAAAATATTTTTCACATGTGGGTTGTTTTATTCCTTCATGATTTCCCAGGCTACAGACCCAGTAATGGCACTGCTGGGTCAAAGAGTATGTATGAGTTTTATTGCCCTTTGGTCATAGTTCCAAATTGCTCTATAGAATGGTTGTATCATTTCACAACTGCACCAACAATGCATTAGTGTACCAGTTTTCCCACATCCCTTCCAGCATTTGTCATTATCCTTTCCTGTCATCTTAGCCAATATGAGAAGTGTGAGGTGGTATATCAGAATTTTAATTTGCATGTAATTTCTTATAACACAATAATATTCAATCACAATTATATATCACAACTTGTTTATCCATTTCCCAGTTGATGAACATTAATTTGTTTTCCAGTTCTTAAACACCATAAAAAAGCTGCTATAAATATTTTTTACAAATACATGTTTTCTCCTTTTTATGTCTTTGGAATATAACATTCCCAGTGGCATTTCTGGATCAAGGGTATATGCACAGTTTTACAGCATTTTAGGCATAGTTCCAAATTGCTCTTTAGAATGATTAGGTCAGTTTATAGCTCCACCAACAGTTCATTAGTGTACCAGTTTTCCTTACATTGCAAACATTTTATGTGTGGTAATAGGAATAAAATCACAAAGACAGGGTAAATTTGTAGATCAAATTTATTTTTTTTCAAATTACTCTTCTATGTCCTTAGGTAACCAAAACACTTCTTTGGGCCTCAGTATATCCATATATGAAATAAAAGAATTTGAACTAGATACCAAGTCAATGCTTATACCAATGCAAATTCTATGATCCTATAATAGCGCTTTATATTACTTTATGAATTTTCAAAGAACATTGTATATATTGTCATATTTGAGCCTTACAACTCTGAGAAATAAATGGCATTATTTTCTTCATTTTACAGATGAAGAAAGTGAGATGGTGCCAGGTTAATATGGCTAGAGTCACACAGTAAATATATAAAGCAGAAATTGGGGTCATCTTCCTGTTATGGGTCCAGTGTTCTGCCTAGATTCCTATCTCACTAACTTTGATCCTGTAACAAAACTCCTCGCAAGGTTGGCACTACAGTTCCTTCTTTGCTTACAGTCCATAAAAAACATAAATAGGTTCAGAGAAAAGCTAGCCAATGCTTGCATTAAACTTATCAATGTCATGGTAAAAAATAGAATATACTTAAATATTTAAGATTGCCCTGAAATCTTGGTAATAGCTTCAAATGGTAGCAAGTTCTTGAAATGGCTCTGTATTCCACAAAATGTTGTTCCAAACTCACTGGAAACAAAGTATTTATATATCATTTGGGCAATAGCTGAATAAATTGTAGTATACTAATTTGAAGAGTAATATCTTATCATTGAACTGATGCTGAGTGAAACAAGTTGAACTTGGAAGACATTTGCATAGCACCAACAAGATTGTATGATAATCAAGTATCATAGATTTGTTTTTTCTTAGCAATTTAGTGATCCAAGACAATCCCAAAAAACCCTGGATGAAAACCACCATCACATCCAGAAAGAGATCTATGGAAATTGGATGTGGATCAATGCACACTATTTTCACCTTTTTCTTTTTTATACTTTCTTGTGATTTTTCCCTTTTGTTCTGATTATTGTGTCCAAACATGAACATCAGGAAGTATGGAAAAAATGAATGTAAACTGAAATATAAATAAATAAATCTATCTATTTAGATATAGATATATTATAGGAAATTTCAAGACTGCTGAATTCAAAACAAAACAAAAGAAAATAACGTTTTTATATTTGCATATATTGATGAAAAGAAATAGCACAGGTTTGATATTATTAAAAATGATAACAACCATAATAATAATAGCAGCTAGTGTTTTATGGTACTTGCTATTATGACAATAGTAATGTAAATGAAAACAAACTTTAAAGGTAGCCTTTCTCCAAACACTTGTAAGGATCATTTAGGGTTTCAGAGAATAAATCACAAAAATGTCCATTTTTTTAAGTTGAGAGTTTGGTGATGGGTAGAAGAGAGATGGATATAGAATGTCACATACACTGTAAGTTCTAGGCATTGCGTTGTTCAGTTTGCTTAAATTTTCTTGACTTTAGGTTGAGTTCACTGGGGATGGACACATTTTAGAAGGCTTTAAGTTTGAAACACACACACACACACACACACACTCTTCTGATCCTAGACTTATGAATAATGATGAAGCCTCATTTTATTTCATTTTACCTGTACCTAGACATAATGGTGCCACTTCTTAGCCATCTCTAGGCTATACTACTCTCACATTCTTCTCTTTCCCCAGATGATATGCTAAAACTCTGAACACTAATCAATCAACAATGCCATTATTTTCCCTTCCCTAATCAGGATTTCCTGCATTCACTGTCTCTTCACAATAGAAATGGCTTTCTCCATATGCCTTCCTAGAATTGTGTTCCAGTTAAGAACTTAATAATTTTACCAGATGCAGACAATATTTGTAAAGAACTTAAGCACACTGCCTGACACCTAACTAATGTTCCAAGATTGCTTCTTGCTTACCCTTTTCTTTCTGCATCTACTTCACAGTTTGATTGTTAACACTGATCCAAAGGATAACCTAATGAAGTAGATGCCATTTTAATCTTCCATTTATTTGGGGGGAAACAGCAAGAAGAGAGGACAGAGAACTTACCAATGTTATCAGAACTCTGAGAGGTAGGTGCTATTATCAGCACCCCCATTTTATATTTAAGGAAACTGAGGCAGTCAGAGGTTAAATGATTTAGTCAAGGCAACAGAATAAGTTTTTGAGACCAGATTTGGCATCAAGTCCTCCTATGCCAAGGCCCAGGTATTTTTTTCCATTTTTAAATCAATCTGTCTTAGGTTTATGGTGTGGTGAATGTCCCACATTTATGGGATATTTGAAACAGAACTTTCACCAAGGTTTTCCCATTCTATCTATTATACAAGATTGTACTTAAAGAATGATGTTCTATAAATCAAAATACATATAAAACTTGAAAAAGTACAAAAATAAAAGTGACTCAAATCTTTAAATACACCAAATGAACATAGCAAACATTATCTCCAAAATTCATGCTTTATGTACGTTATTGTAAAGTTTTTAATGATAGCTTCTATGATTCATTTGTAAACCTTATTTACATGTTGTTCACAAGAAATCTCACCTGCTATAATGTACTATGAATTATGTTGACATGATATTGGGTCATTTCCCATCCTCACTCACAAACTACCCATAGACGTTTAGATAAATGGAAGGAATTCTTAACTTCTCTCATTTAAATTTCTTTCCCTAGTATCTGTTTTAACCTTGAATTTTTCTGCAATTGTAATTCTTTAAAAAAAGATTTTAGAGCTTCAGCATCAAAGATTCATTATCATTCCAAGGTAGTGATACAGTAAACAGACTGTCCTAATCAGCATTCATTCAATGTGGAGTTTGAAGCAATCTGTTCTAAAAGGTATGGTGAAACCAGGAGAAATCAATAATCAAAAGTTTTTACAAACTCAATCGGATAAGGTTGGTATAGATAACACGAAGACAGATTGGATCTAAATATTGTCATCTCTCAGTTATTGGTGACTGAATTTTATTAAAGATGGTCTCTTCTTTAAGGTTGATAAAGTTCAACATTCCCCATAATGCTGATTGTAGGGAATAACTGGTAAGTAACAGGAAACAAATATGGTGTAAAGTTATATCTACTTAACTTATTTCTTTCCTTTACCCAGATTTGTCTGCCTGGGGCTTCCATTCTTAAGCTTCCATATTCTATATTACCACAATCACCAAAATCATCATCATCATCATCATTACCACCACCTTCATTTATATAATACATTTTCAATTATATTTATATAGACAAATGTACAATGTATCAATATATAATATATATTATACAACATATATATAATATAGCACATATGTCTATGTATCATAATGTCATATATCATATTTATATAGTAATATTAAGTTTAGAAAATTATGTGTAAGCAATGTCTTTTACAGCCTCAATTAGAAAAAGAAAATTCCCTGCTTAGATTAAGCACAGATGTCTTCTTGCTTAGCCCATACCTTTAAAGAAAAAGTTTTCTGATAAACTGACAAACTCATGTAGCTTCTGGTAAACAGTTTTTATTTTGAAAATACTAACTCCTAAAGAAATTCAGGGCAGAGACAAGATGGAAGAGACCAGACAGACCTTTGTCTGAGTTCTTCCTAGCATGTGTTACTTTATATTCAGTTTGCTTAGTTCTTTGTCTGCATGCAGATGACATTTTCTATCGAAAATCTAGTGGGATTGCTTTGGATCACTAAATTACTGAAAAGAACCAAGTCTTTTATAGTTGATAATCTACATTTTTACTGTTATTGTGTACAATGTATTTCTAATTCTACTTGTTTCCCTCAGCATCAGTTCATGTAAAACTTCCTAGCCCTTTCTAAAATCATCTTATTCATCATTTTTATGGAACAATAATATTCCATTACATTCATGTACAACAACTTGTTCAGTTATTCCCCAATTGATGAGCAACTAGTCATTTTCCAATTGTTTCTTACCCCCAAAGAATTGCTACAAGCATTTTTGCACATGCAGGTCCTTTTTCCTCCTTTATAACTTCCTTGGGATACAGGCCCAGTAATGACCCTGCTGTGTCAAAGGATATGAATAGTTTCATAGACCTTTTGTCATAATTCCAGATTGCTCTTCAGAGTGGTTGGGTCATTTCTCAACTCCACCAACAATGCATTAGTACTTCAATTTTTTCACATCTCCTCTAATACTTGTCATTATCTTTTCCTGTCAACTTAATCAATCTGAGAAGTGTGAGGTGGTACTTAAGAATTGTTTTAATTGGCATTTCCCTAATCAATAGTGATTTATAGGTTTTTTCATATACATATAAATGGATTTAATTTCATCATATGAGAATCATCATCAGATGAGAATTCATATCCTTTTATTATTTATCAGTTGGGGAAATATCTGAAAACTATGATGAAAAAAGTGCCTAGACAACATCTTCCAAGAAATTATCTAGAAAATCTGCCTGATGTCCTAGAATCAAAGGTCATTGAGATATTCCACTGATGACCTCATGAAAGGGCCCCCAAATGAAACCTCCAAGAATATAATGCAAACAGAGAAACAATTCATATATTGAAAATTGCCCAAGACCTAGCAGCTTGCGTTTAAGAAAAATGAAGTGCCTGTAATATGATATTTTGGAGGACAAAGGAACTTGTACTGCAGCCAAGAATCAACTATTCTGCAAAATTAAGCATTATCTTTCAGGGGAAAAGATGTTAGGAGTATACTTATAAGGTATAGGTATAAATTGACTTTACAATGATGATATAAAAAAAAACAGAAGTGAAAAAGGGATTGTTTTGAAGAAGAGGAAAGGGGAGGTAAAATAGGGTAAATTACATCACATAAAGAGGCAAAAAAAAAAAAAACCTATTGCAGCTGAAGAAAAGAAGGGAAGTGATGAGTATTTTGTGAATCCTAATTTCATTGGATTTGGCTCAAACATAGAATATCAGACATATTTAATTTAATATAGAACTTTGTCTCATCTAATAGGGAAGTAGGACAAGGAAGGGGTAAGGAAAGGGTGAGTTAATAGAATGGAGAACATAAGTAGGAGGGGAAAGGGATCAAAAATGGAAGGATTTTAAAGGGAAGGACTTATTGAGAGATGTGGTGGTCAGAAGCCAAACACTGGGGAGGAGGGAAAAAGGGAAAGGAAAGACAAAAGTACAAGGTGGGGAATATAAGATGGTGGCAAGATTATATTATTAACTGTGAATGTGAAAAGAAAGAACTCTCCCATAAAATAGAAGTAGACAGCATATTGGATTCAAAGTCAGAATGCTAGAATATGTTTTTTTTTTTTTTTTTACCAAAAGAAAATCAAAAATCAAAACCAAAACCCCAAACCCAATACATTTAAAGCAGAGTGATAAATACAGAGTAAAGATAAAAAAAAAAGCTGGAGCATGATCTATTATCTTTATCTGAAATAAAAAAAAAAGTGAGGTAGCAATCTTGATCTCAGATAAGACTAAAAGAAAAATAGATCTAATTAAAAGAGATAACAAAGGAAACCACATCTTACTAAAATGTACCATACATAATGAAGTAATAACAATACAAAACATATAAGCAGCAAGTGGTACAGCACTCAAATTCCTAGAGAAATTAAGACAGCTGCAAGAAAAAATAGACAGCAAAATTATACTAATGAGGCATCTCAACCTCACTCTAATAGAACTATATAAATTGAATCACAAAATAAGCAAGAAAGAAATTAAAGAGTTAAATAGAATGTTAGACACTTTGGGTATGATAGACCTTTGGAGAAAAGTGAATAGGAATATCCTTTTTTTTTTTTTTCACAACACATAGAATATACAAAAAAAAATGACCACGTATTAGGGGATAAAACCTCAAATCAAATGCAGAAAGGCAGAAATAGTAAATGCATCCTTTTCACATCATGATGTAATATAGAATTATATGTAATTAAGTTCCAGGGAAAAATAAATCTAAAATTACTTGGGAACTAAATAATCTAATACTAAAGAACTTGTGGGTGAAAGATCAACTCATAGAAATAATCAATAATTTCATCAAAGAGAATGACAATAATCAGACAACATAACAGAATTTATGGGATACAGCCAAAACAGTTTTTTTAAGGGAAAACTGATGCTATTTTTTCTAAAGTAATAGTATTATTTAAGTAATTTATTTACTCCTCTAATATTCTGGGCAATCTATATATTTTTGAAAGTATTCATCCATTTTGCTTAGATTATCAGATATATTGGCATACAGTTGGGAAAAAGAGGTACTAATTATTGCCCAAATTTCTTCTTCATTAGTGGAATGTTCATTCTCTTCATTATTGTTATTAACAACTTGATTTGCTTCTTTCCTTTCTAATCATGTAAACTAAAGGTTTATCTATTTTTTTGCTTTTGTCATAAAATCAACTCTTTGTTTTATTTATTAGTTCAATAGTTTTCTTACTTTCAATTTTATTAATTTCCCCTTTTATTTTCAGAAATTCACATTTGGTAATTAATTGGGGGGAGTTTCTAGTTTTTCTAAATTGCATGACCAATTCATTGGTCTTCACTTTATGCAAGTAAACATCTAGAGATATAAATTCATTTTATGACACAAATATGGTATTTAGAACTAAATCAGGTAGGGTCAAAACAGAGAAAGAAAAAAAGATAGATCAGTTTTCTAATAAATATTGATGCAAAAAGCTTAAATAAAATGCTAGCAAAAGAGATTACAGCAAATTATCACAAGGATAATACACCATGATCTAAAAGGATTTATCCTAGGATTCCAGGGCTGGTTCAATATTAGGAAAACTATTAGCATAATTGACTATATCAATAACCAAGCTAACAAATCATATTATCTCAATAAAGCAGAAAAAGCATTTCACAAAAGCCTAGAGAATCAACTAAAAAACTACCAGAAACAATTCACAACTTCAGCAAAGTTGCAGTATAAAAAATAAATGCATATGAATGATAAGCAATTCTATATGTTACCAACAATACCCAGCAGCAAGAAATACAAAGAGAAATTAGATTTTAAATTACTGAATATAATATAAAACATTTAGGAGTGCACCAGTCAAGACAAAGTCAGAAATTATATGAACACAATTAGAAAATACTCTCTATACAAAGTCACATCTAAACAATTGGAAGAATATGAAACATTTGAGAGTAGGCTTAGCTAATATGATAAATACAACAGTTCTACCTAAGTTAATCTACTTATTCAATACTAGCCCAATCAAACTGCCAAGAAAGTACTTTACAGAGCTAGGAAAAAAATAATAATATAGTTCCTCTGGGAGAACAAAAGGTCAGGAATTTCAATGGAATTAAAGAAAAAATGCAAATGATGGTCAGGGGCAGAGCCAAGATGGCAGAGAAGGCACACGCGACTTTCTAAGCTCTCTCATGTCCTCACAACCAATTATTAAATTTACCCTCAAAAATAGCGCTTGACTGGTAAACCCCATGAAGACTAGAAGTACAACAACTTACCAGCTGAAGATAATCTGGAATTTTGTCAGAAAAGGTTTGTCCTTAGGGGCCAGGGAGAAGATCAGTGCAAGCAGGGAGAGAACTAGAGGATAGCATATCATGCAGACCAGGTGGGAGTGGTTAGAAAAATTTCAGAGACAACACTGGTATAGACTAATTAATCTGCCCTGTTTGCAAAACAGTAGATCAGCAGAGAAAGCAAAGCCACTCTAAAAATCACCAGAATCTAACAGGATCTGGCTATTCTATTACCCACCCCAAACCAGAAGTGACTCAGCACAAATCACTGCACAACTGTGCAGCCTCAACCCACATTATGGGGCATTTCTTTGGGGCAGTTATGAACCTGCACAGCACGGGGGCACAGCCCTGGGCAGCCTCTAATCTGCACAGTGGGGGACTTGGCCTGGGGCAATAGAACTGCCATAGTGCAACTTGCTTCTGGGGCAGAGACACTTCTGGTCTGAGCGGGGCCATTTGCTGGTCAGCTGTTAATATTCACAGCCCCACAAGGGGCTTTGACCTGGGATAGTGACACTTTCACTGCTTAGTCTCTAGCCTTAGGGCAGTTGCTAAACCACACAGCAGGGTTCTCCACTGGGCACTTCCGTAGCTCGGCCTTGCTGAATCACTTCCGGTTGAGGTGGGGGGGGGGAACTTTATTCCAGAGCACTCCCATACTTTGCTGCTTGCAGCCTGTTTATACTTTTCCCTGCTTTGCAGAAGAAGCTGGTAACCCCCTTGCCCTGAAGGCAGAAACTAAAGACTTTAAAAATTTATAAAAAAATCAAAAGGACAATCTATAGCTTCTATACAGAAAAAGAGCTGATTTGCAACCCTGAAGAGACTAACAGCAAACAGTCTCCAGACAATACCCCAAAAGGGAATGTTACCTGGTTCCCTTTAAATAACGCTCTCCTAGAAGAGACCATTAAGAGTCTCAAAAGTGAGTTAGAAGAAAAATGGGGAAAAAAAAGAGAAGCTTTGCAAGAAAGTAACAATTTCCTGAAATATAAATTGGAAAAGGTAAAAAAATCCCAGGAAGTGTGGGGAAACAGAATTTGTGAATTGGAAAATGTAAAAAAATCCCAAGAAAGTAGGATTTGTGAATTGGAAAAGATAAAGAATTCGCAAGAAAGTAGGGTTTGTGAATTGGAAAAATAAAATAATTCACTAAAAAAAAAAATTAGTGAAATAGAAAAAAAAGTCCATAGACCAAAACAACTCATTTGAAAACTCAACTGAACATATACAAAAAGAAGTAAAAAATGCTAATGAAGAAAATAACTCCTTAAAAATCAGAATTGAACAAATAGAAATCAATGATTCATTGAGACATCAAGAATCAAGCAAGACCAAAAAAATGAAAAATTAGAGAAAAGCATCAAATATCTACTTGGAAAAATGATGGACGTGGAAAATAGATCTAGGAGAGATAATCTGAGGATTATTGCACTTTCCAAAAATTATGATAAAAAAAGAGTCTAGATACTATTTTACAGGAAACCACCAAAGAGAACAATCCAGATGTAATAGAATCAGAAGGTAAAATAGGCATTAAAAATTCATCTAACACCTTCTGAAAAAGACCCTGAAATAAAAACTCCAAGGAATATTGTGGCCAAATTTCAGAACTATCAGATTAAGGAAAAAAATATTGCAAGCATCCAGGAAAAAAAAAATTCAATTACCGAGGTGCCACAATAAGGATCACCCAAGATCTGGCTGCCTCCACATTAAAGGATCAAAGGGTCTGGAATCTGTTATTTTGAGAGGCAAAAGAACTTGGAATGCAGCCAAGAATAAACTACCCAGTCAAGCTGAGCATTTTCTTCTAGGGAAGAAGATGGACATTTAATGAAACAGAAGAATCCCATTTGTTTCTAAGAAAAAAACCAGAACTAAACAAAAAAAATTGATCTCCAACCATAGGACTCAAGAGAAGCAGAAAAAGGTAAAATAAACTCTTGAGAACTGCATTTCTGTTGTGGATATACAAAAAGACTACATGTATAATTTGATTTTACTGATATAACATAAAAAAGGGAAATAGAAATGGAAAGGGGATAGTGTCAGAAAAGGGGGAAAGAGGGGATAAAAAGAGGGAAACTACATCCTAAGAAGAGGCAAAGGAAACATCATATCAGAGGGAATTTAGAGAGGGGGAGGAACATTGCGTGATTCTTACTCTTCTCAGAGCTGGCTCAAAGAGAAAATAATTGACATACTAGTTTTACAGCTAGAGGCTAGGAAGTAAAAGTGTCACTACCCCAAGCCAAAGCCTGCTGTGGGGCTGTGGGTATTAGCAGTTGCCCAGAGAATAGCCCTGCACGATACCGGAAGTGTCTCTGCCCTGGAGAGCACGGTCATGCTGTGGAAATTCTATTGCCCCAGGCCAAGCCCTCCACTGTGCAGATTAGAGGCTGTCCCGGGCTGCGTTCCCCTGCCATGCAGATTTGTGACTACCTCGCTAGAGCCTCATGCTGCAGAATGCTGCTGCACAGCTGTGCTGTGGTCTGTGCTGAGTCACTTCTGGTTTTGGGTAGTATAGCCAGAACCTGTTAGGTTTTGATGTTTTTTAAGAGTACCCTCTACCTTTGGCTTAAATTTCTCTGCTGGTCTACTGCTTTGCAACCAAAGCAGAACAGTCCAATTTATGGTAGAGATCTATCTGTAAATTTTCTAACCACGGAGGTCACCCCTGCCCAGTCTGCTCAATATGCTAGCCTCTGGTTCTATCCCTGTTTGTTCTGGTCTGTTCTTGCTGCTCAGGACAAACCTTTTCTGGTGATCTTCCAGATTATCTTTGGCTGGTAAGTTGTTGCACTTCCAACCTTCATGAATTTTACCAGTCAAGCGCTACTTTTGAGGCTGAATTTAATAATTGGTAGTGAGGGTATGAGAGAAGCTGAGAAAGTCACGTGTACATTCTCTGCCATCTTGGCTCCATCCCTCGAGATTTTTTCTTAGGGAGTTGATTAATAGCTTGTTCAATTTCTTTTTTTTTTCCTAAAATGGGACTATTTAAGTAATTTGTTTTCTCTTCTTTTAATCTGGGCCAACTATATTTTTGTAGATATTCTTCCATTTCACTTAGATTATCATATTTATTGGCACACAGGTGGACAAAATGTTTCCTAATTATTGCTCTAATTTTCTCTTCAATAATGGAAAGTTCATTCTTTTTGCTTTCTTATACTAGCAATTTGATTTTCTTCTCTCCTTTTTTCTGATTAAATTAACTAAAGGTTTATCTATTTTGTTGTTGTTATTTTTATTTTTGACTTTTATTAAACTTTCCTTCCATTTTCAGAATTTCATTTGGTATTTATTTATTTTTTCCTAGCTATTTTTGTTGAATGCCCAATTCATTGATCTTCTCTTTACCTATTTTTATATAAGTAAGCATTTAGAGATACAAACCTTCCCCTAAATACTGCTATGGCTGCATCCCATAAATTTTGGCATGTTGTCTTATCATTGTCATTCTCTTGGATGAAATTATAAATTGTGTCTATGATTTATGGGCCAGAACTTGAAATAAGGTGCTAAGTAAGTGGAATTGAGGAGACAGTGGTTAAATCTACTTTAGCATTGATTCAATCCTACAAGAAATAATGGTTTCCTAGTGATATAATGATTGGTGTATACTCAGTTTGGGATATATAAGGAAGATCTGTCAGGGCCAGAAAGGATAAGTCCACTAGAAGCTCTTGGAGCCTCAGTCAGGATTCAGTTGAGGAGATTCAGAAGCTAGAGAAGGCAGCAGAACTAAGGAAGACAGAGAAGTGGTATCAAGGCTATCCTATGCAGAAACATTGAAAGATCTGGAAGGCCTCCAGAAAACTAGCCAAGCCAAGTCAAAGTCTTATCTCCAATGAAGGAGATAAGACTTTGAAGGAGACAATAAAGGATTTGGACTTTAATCACTGGTTGCACTTGTGATTACTGAACTGAAACGAAAGCTGCCTCCAGAAGATCTCCAAGAAACCTGCTCCCAGAGAATATTACCTTTTAGAGAAGAATATTACATTTACTCACTCATTCTTTAGGATCAGATTATTTACTTTACAATTAATTTTTGGTTTATTTTCCCTGGTCTTTTATTACATATAATTCTTATTGCATAGTGATCTGAAAAAGATCTATTTACTATTTATGCTTTTCTGCATATGTTTTTGAAGTTTTTAAGCCCTAATACTTGGTTCATTTTTGTATCTATTCCATGAAACACCTAGAAAAATGTATACTCCTCTCTGTCTCCCTTTAATTTTCTCCAAAGATCTCTCATACCTAACTTTTCTAACATTCTTACTTCCTTAACTTCTCTCTTATTCATTTTGTTGTTTGATTTATCCAGTTCTGAGAGATCAAGTTTTAGATCCCCCATTAGTATTTCTTCTTGCATTTCTCTCGCCTTCTCCTCTAGGAATTTGGATGCTATACCACTTGATGCATATATTTTTGTATTGCTATTACTTCATTATATATAGTACCATTTACTAAGATATACCTTCCTTCCTTATCTCTTTTAATTAGATCTATTTTTGATTTTCCTTGATCTGAGTTCAGAATCACTACCCCTGTTTTTTTTTTTTTTTTATTTCACCTAAAACATAATAGATTCTGCTCCAGCCTTTTACCTTTACTCTGTATGCATCATTCTGCTTTAAATGTATTTCTGGTAAACAATATATTGTAAGAGTCTGACTTTAATCCAGCCTTCTATCCACTTTTGTTTTATGGAAGAGGTCATCTCATTCACTTTCAGAGTTAAAATTACTATTTCTCTATTTCCTGATACCTTATTTATCCCAAGTTTCTCTTTCCTTTCCCCTTTTCCTCCTACCCAGCATTTTACTTTTGACTACTATCTCCCTCAAATGGCCCTCTCTCTTTATATCACCTCCCCCTTTCTTATACTTCTTCCCTACAACTTCTGTTTTCCTTCTATTAGGCTCCCCTTTTTCTTTCCCTTTTCCCCTCCAACTTCCATATAAGATGAGAAAAATCTCTCTGTAAACCTTAATATATTTAATATTATCTCTTTGAGCCAAATTTGATGAGTAAGATTCACACAAAATTCAATACCTTCCCTGCTTTTCCTCAATTATAATGTCTTTCCCTCTTCAGATGTAATTTACCTCATTTTACCTCCATTTTCTTCTTTTCCCAGTACAATCCCCTTTCCATCTCTAGTTTCTTTTTTGTCATCACAGTAAAATCCAATTACATATTCATTTTCTAAGCATATCCATAACAGAGATATAGTTTTCAAGAAAAGTTTTTTTACCTTTCTTTTCTTTTCTTCTTTTTTCTTCCTTTCCTTTTTCCTTTCCTTCCTTCCCTTCTTTTCCTTCCTTCCCTTCCTTTCTTCCCTCCCTCCCTTCCTTTCTTCCTTCCTCCCTTCCTTCCTTCCTTCCTTCCTTCGTTCCTTCTTTCCTTCCTTCCTTCCTTCCTTCCTTCCTTCCTTCCTTTCTTTTCTTTTCCTTCCTTCCTTCCTTCTTCCTTCCTTCCTTCCTCCCTTCCTTCCTTCCTTCCTTCCTTCCTTCCTTCCTTCCTTCCTTCCTTCCTTCCTTCCTTCCTTCCTTCTTTCCTTCCTTCCTTCTTTCCTTCTTTCCTTCTTTCCTTCCTTCCTTCCTTCCTTCCTTCCTTCCTTCCTTCCTTCCTTCCTTCCTTCCTTCCTTCCTTCCTTCCTTCCTTCCTTTCTTCCTTTCTTTTTTTTGCTGAGGCAATTGGTGTTAAGTAAGTTGCCCAGAGTTACCCAGCTAGGACATATTAAGTGTCTGAGGCCAGATTTGAACTCAGGTACTCCTGAATTCAGGGCTAATATCCTATTCACTGCACCACCTAATTGCCCCTGTTTTTTATCTTTTTATGCTTCTTTTGAGTTATGTATTTGGAGATCATTTTGTTGCTATTGTTCAGCTCTGGTCTTTTAATTAAAAATAAATGAAATTTACCTGTATTATTCATTGCATGTCCATCTTTTTCATTATTAGGCAATGCTCATTTTTGTTAGATAGTTGATTCTTGTCTGTAATCCAAGTTCCTCTGCCTCTCAAGATATCATATTACAGGCACTTTGGTCCTTTAAGGTGGAAGTTGTTAGGTCCTGGGTAATCCTGATTGTGAGAACTTCTATATTTGAATTTTTTCTGGCTGCTTACAATATTTATTTTTGATCTGATAATTCTGAAGTTTAGCTGTGATATTCTTTGGAGTTTTAATTTTGGAGTCTTTTTCAGGAGTTAATTGGTGAATTTTTCATTGGCTATTTTTAACCTTCTGATTCTAAGACATCAGGGCAGTTGTTCTTGATTATTTCCTGAATGATGATATCTAGCTTTTTTGTTTCATCGTGGTTTTTGGGACGTCTTATAATCCTTAGATTGTTTCTCCTAGATCTATTTTCCATATCAGTTGTTTTTCCAATAAGGTACTTTATATTTTCTTCTATTTTTCTTTTCTTTTTTTTTTGACTGATTTTTGAGTTTTCTTGAGTCATCAATGTCTATTTGTTCAATTCTAATTTTTAGTGAATTGTTTTCTTTTCTTCAGTTACCTTTTTTTAGCTTTTTTTTACATTTGACCAATGCATTTTTAAATGAGTTGTTTTGATCAATAAATTTTTTTTCCAATACACAAATTTTGTTTTTCAAGGAGTGTTTTCTTTTTTCCATTTTGTCAAATCTATTTTGTGAAAAGTTATATGTTTCTTCCATTTCACTAAATCTATTTTGTAAGGAGTTTTCTTTAGATAATTTGTGAGTTTCCTTTTCCAAATTTTTCTGCAATATTCTCATTTCCTTTTCTCATTTTTCTTCTAACTCTCTTTTAAGATTCTTTTTGAATCCTTCCAAGAGAGCCTTGTGGGATGGGAACCAACTCATATTACCCTCTTTGGGCTTCATCTGAAATTGATCTGTTTTTAGTGCCCTCAAGGTTTGAGATTTGTCCTTATCTTTCTCCATTAAAACAAAACAAAACAAAACAAAACAAAAAAAAAACTATCTATTGGATGAGTTCTTTTTGTGTTTCTCATTTTTTTTAAAAAAAGGTTGAGATCTGTTTTTAGGGCAAAAGACAGATTGTCCAAGCTTCCTTTACAGGTGACAGTGGCTTGCTGGGTCAATGCTGACTAACTTCCCATGCTGTGTGTGCATGGTCAGATCCCTCATTATTCTACTATTCAGGGGCTCACTATTTGCCTTTTGTATTTGTGTTGAATGTCTCACAGCTATGTCCCAATCCTCATTATTATAGATTTCTCCAATTAGATTCCCTGGGGCCAAGACCCTGCCCCTCTCTGGTCCCTGTGTTTTGCCTGTGCTTGGCCGCCTCCCTCTCTGCCCAATTGAAACAGATCTTTTCTGAAGCTCTTCCAAAATTTCTTTTGCTGGTAATGTGTCACACTCCAACTATTCTGTCACTCCAGAACCAGTTTAGAGGCTTGATTTGGTTTTGATCTGAGGGACATCAGAAAAAGTTCATATAAAAACCATGTCTCCTCTCTGCCATCTTGGCTCCACTTCCCTACCCCAAGAATATATTTTATAAGAATTTCGTTTTTAGAAAGTTAATTCACTCTTTTGGCTGTCTCTAAGGACAAATTCTGTGAAGTCTGGGCTAGCTCCCTGGCGGCCTCAGGGTCAGCCAGAGTCAGGATAAGCAAAAGTCCTTAGTTTTTAAGGGAAGGAGTGAAGGAGAGGAACAGAACTGCCAGGAGTTTTGCCAAGGATCTAGAGTTCAGAATCTCCACTTTTCTCCTCCCTGTCCTGCAACCAAGTGAAGTCCTCTTGCCTCTCTCAGTCCACCCCATAATCCTTATCTACAATTCTCTTAACCCCAAGCATTGAGCTAGTATCAACTGGGAGAAGAGAAATTCCAAACATATGCTAATAGAGTTATTGTCCAATAGGTAATTAGCCTTAAGTGCTCGGCTGTTTGATTCAAGAAAACCTTTTAAGAATTTCAGCCCTTTACAAAATTCTAAATACAATCCCTAGTCTTTTTTCCTAGTGTACAAATTTTTATACATATTCCCTTCAATTTCCCCCTAAGATTTAATAAAACAGAACTTTAACTGTGTGTGTGTGTGTGTGTGTGTGTGTGTGTGTAGCTATGTTTGGCATTCAAAGTTCTTTATAATCAGACCTGATATTAATTATTGTTTTTATTGTGTTCCCTAGAATTAATTTTTTTTCTGTAGTCCTCTAACACACCATACTCTTTCCCATAGATCTCTACTTTTGGTATGGGTCATAAAAAATATAGAATTTCATTTGGCTTTTCTCAGCAAACCATTACATTTATACCCTCCTCCCCACTGACTATGACTTCATCTTCTTTTTAGTTAATCAAAGATCTCTGAGTTAAGCATGATTATATTAGTCTTTTATTCATTTTGATTAGGGAGAAAGTAGAGAATTGAAATTAGGATTTCCTAAATCCATGACTAGCATTCTATCTGGCATTCTAAATCACCTAAGCAGGGCAAAATTTTCATTATTGTTGGTTCTTTGTTTTCTGAAAAGGATAAAGCTCCAGTTTTGTGGAGTTTTTTGTACCTTTTGGTTTGTTTTTGTTTTTGTTTTGGTCATTTCTATAAAGCATCTTGTATTCAAGGCCTTAAAGCATTAGAAAACTATAGAACCTTCTAGGGATGAGTGGACCAAGTGAAAGAAATATCTCTGATAAAGACTGAAATATCTAGATGGTAGATTCAGTGTGTTCTACTGATGTAATGCTAACACCAAGCTCTAAAATTAAAGAAAAAAAACTTTATATTTCTACTTGGAAATTTATTGCAATTAGTGTGTTTATATTCATATCTGCATAGGTTGAAGGTTAATGATGGTAGAGTGGAACACTGAAAATGAGATAAGACTTAAAATTCCATTAATATCACTGGGAACTTAATTACAATGATACTTAGGCCCAGAGTCAAAAGATGGATGCATGTGTAGGATGAGGCTTATGAATAGATATGTGTGATCAGTCCCTTACATCATGCATTATTTTTCTTCTAGGTTATTTTTCTGTTTTGACTCTTAGATTGAAAATGAAAGTAGGCATAACAACAAAGCAATTGCTGCTCTTGGAAAAGAAGTGGTAGAGGCTGTAAGGATTAGGACATCTTAAGATGAAGAGTCAGTTGTGGCAAAGATATAAAATTCTAGAGAGTCAGGAGATGAGCTTCCTTAGAGAAATATGAAGGGGAAAAAAAAAAACCTGAATAAGAAGACCTAGTTACTTACCTCAGATCTCCTATTAATGTTCATATTAACTTTTACAAGTCAGTGGTCCACATCATTTGCCCTCAGTTATTTTTTCTTTCTCTTTCTTCCTTTCCTTCCTCCAATCCTTCTTTCCTTCCTTCCTTTCCTTCTTTCTTTCCTTTTCCTTTTTCTTTTTCTTTTCCTTTTCCTTTTTTTTCCTTTTCCTTTTCCTTTTCCTTTCCTTTTTCTTTACACCTCTCCCCTCCCACAAAAGTACCTGGCCCATAGAGTTAACCTGAAACCAATTCAATAGAAATTAGCCAAATGCAAAAAAAAAAAAAAAAAAAAAAAAAGCTTTAAAGAAACCCATGGTTGGAAGTATGTATTTCCAATTATTACAATCTGCCCTATAATATGTATGTGTTCTCTATGTATCCATAAGGTATTATGTCATAATTTGAAAGTTTGTTAAAAATAGAAGATTGAATGAGATGTATGAAGTCAAATGGACATGAATCTGGTTGTTTGTTTGTTGTCTTTCATTCTTGAAGAGTGTCAGAATAACATCACTTTGTTACAGACAAGTGAGTGTGTTTGATTGTGCATGATCAGACCAATGTGAGTTTGGAATTCTCTGCCATAGATCAGACACAAATAGTCACTATGAACATTTGAGGTAATTTATCTAATTTGGCATATGTCACATTTCTCCTAAGCTAAGTCGTTTTTATTTTTTCTCATAGAACAGAGCATCTCTTCTGATAAGGGTATGACATGGTGGGTGGTCCTTTACATGTATCTCCTGGTGTCATGCATTCATTTGTAAATTTTTAAGAGAGACCTTGAGAGTGTTCTTGTATTGCTTTATATGACCATCTTGTGACCATTTGTCTTATGTAAGTTCTCCATTATATAGTCTTCTTAGCAAGAGTACATTTCGCCTTTTGAATGATATTTACAGCCCAATGAATTTATGCTCTATGCAGTTGCTTAACAGTTGTATCTCTGTTACAAATTATGTGACCATGGACAAGTTGCTTAAAGCTTACTGACCCTCAATTGCCTCAATATTGAAAGGATTATAACATTATAACACCTATACTGACCATCTCACATGATTTCCCTGAGAGCCAAATAAGGTAATTCACATAAAAGTCTTAACAAATTTACACACACACATACACACACATATATATGCATTTATATTTATATCATACAGGTGTGTAAATCTCAGGATGTATGTGTATGTACACATTTATATGTGTTTGTGTGTGTGTGTGAATTGATAGATACATAGATATTCTATTTCTTACTATCTTATTGTTTCCATCCTTTGCAACTGGGTTTAGATAAAAAGAATCCAGGTGAAATTCATCATCATGACATTATCTTAGTTTTAATATTTTATTGTATTCTAGCACAGGTGGATAAAATCAATGATATTTGGAGTTAAATGAAACTATTGGAATATAGTCATTCTTTATGGGATCATGGAAAACATTTCTATAGTAGAATGGAAGAAATAATATATACATCATCCATTTCACACATGCTTTTCTTTTTCTCTGTTAAATGTTGCTATTTTGAAAAGATCTTATTTCTTTAGATTGTGGGTTCCTAAAGGTAAAAACTGTCTTTTCCTTTCTTTGTAACACCAGTGCATAACTCAGTGCTTGGGAATAGTTGGCACTTAATAAGTTCTTGTTTACAATTGACCTTAAAATTATGCATATTTGGAATAACAATATCTATTAAATATATTGTTAAGTATTTTCAATATGTTTTATTTAGTGTGGTTACTAATAGATTGCTATCATTTGCAATTTAGTGAGTGCAATCTGGTCCAGTAATATCTATTGGTTAAGTTCTCCACTACAGTTAAAAGTCTATATTTATAATTTTCTTTGTTCCATTTAATTTTTTTTAATGTGAAGCAAGCTATGGCTACAGCACGAGCAGATCCTAATCACCTCATGTTCAGATTATTACAATAATATTAGCTCCTCCTAAATTTTTTTTTCCCACTGCAGTCTAACATTCTCCACTCAGTTTTCAGTTATTTTCCTTAAGCACTAGCCTACCCCTGTCACCCCTGTTACCAATTCTATTCACTAAACTTCATTGATTCCTTTTTGTATTCAGAAGGAGATTTAACATCTATTTGATTTTCCAGTTCCTTCATAATCTGTCTCCCTTTTTCCTTTATAGTCTTTTTATAGGAGTACAGCCAAGATGGTGAAGAACAGACACAGCTTTCTGTGACCTCCTCTGAGTTTCCCTTAAATTAATGGAAGATTAAGTCTATAAACTAGTTTTGGAGTGACAGAACCCACAAATATTTGGAGTACAACAAATTTCCAAAATAAAATACTTTGGAAAAGCTTCAGAAAAGATCTATTTCAATTGGGCAGTGGGAAAGGCTGCTGAGCCCAGACTGTAGCACAGGGAGCTCAGGGCAGGGAGCTGGGGTAGGGAGCCAGAGTATTGTTGAGTCCATGCAACTGGAAATCTACTTCAAAGCTCTTAGGCTACTTTGTCCTTGTTGCAAGCTAGTGGTTAAACAAATTTTCTGTAAAAAAATGACAATGCCAATGCCAATACAAAAGGCAAATTGTGAACTTCTGAGGCTGGAAGAACCAGACATGGCCATGCTCAACCAGCCCCAGAAGTCAGTCAGCAGAATTGCCCCAAGGCAAACTAAAGTGGATATTGCCTCTTTGCCTTAAGAGCAAATCTCAATCTTTTTTTTAAATGAGCAAACAAGCAAAAAGAACCCTGAATATAGACAGTTTTTATGGATACAGAGAACAGACTTCAAACCGTAAGAATCATAAAGACAAATAAACTCTAGATGATGTCCCAAAGGGTGCTATAAGTTGGTCCCATTTCACAAGATTCTCTTGGAAGACTTTAAAAAGGATCTTAAAAGAGAGTTAGAAGAAATGTAATATCCAGGCTAGCTTTCTGGAGGACCTCCGGACAGGCCTTGGTCTCAGCAGGATAGTCACCACTAGGATGGACAGGAATAGAGTCTAAAGTCTTTATTGTCTCCTTCACAGTCTGTCCCCTTCACAGGCTTTGTCTATCACAGTCTGACCCAGTCTTGACCTTAGTGGAAAAGTGCAGGAGGCAGGAGAGCAACCAAGAGGATCATCCCTTAAATATCTCATTATGATTATACCATTACAGCACACTAAATATGGGTGAAATAGAGAACCATTACATCACCATACTAAGTACTAAGTATATGAGTACTAAGTATATGTGAACTAGAGAACCATTATCTCATCAATTCCACTGAGTAAACACCTTGTTGTAAGTAACCTTGTTTCAAGTACACTTTTCCAGAGTTCTGCCCCTCTACAAAGAAAAATGGGAAAAGGAAATGAGATCTTTGCAAGAGGTTGTGGAAAAGAAAAAAAAAAAAACAGAAATTATCCCAAGAAAACTGCATAAACAACAGATTTGTTGAAAGGGAAAAATCATATAACTCCTTACAAAATAAATGCAAAAAGAAACTAATTCATTGAAAAATAAAATCTGTGAAATGAAAAAAAAAATGCAAAGAACAAAACATATAAATGTTCAATTGGCCAAAAGCAAAAGGAGATAAAAAGTAACTGAAGAAAATAATTCACTAAATATAAGAATGAAACAAATAGAAGTGAATGGATCGATGTGACCTCGAGAATCAGTCAAACAAAACTAAACAAATGAAAAAAAAGAAGAAAATACCTCATTTGAAATAAAACTGACATAGAAAATAGATGTAGGAAAGACAAGCAAATAATTATTGGACTTCCTAAAAATCATGATGAAAAAAAGAGCCTGTACATCATCTTTCAGGAAGTCTTCAAGGAATACTGCCTGGATGTCCAAAAATCAGACGGTAAAATAGCCAATGAAAGAATTTACCCATCACCTCTTGAAAGAGATTCCAAAATGAAAAATTCAAGGAATATTGTAGCTATATTTCAGAATTATCACATCAAGGAGAAAATATTGCAAGCAGCCAGAAGGAAACAATTCAAGTATAGAGGAGCCACAATCAGGATTACCCAGTACCTAGAAGCTTCCATTTAAAAAAAAAATGAAGAGCCTGAAATATGATATTCTAAGAGGTGAAGGAAATTGTATTGCAGCAAAGAATCAATTATCCAGCAAAATTGAGCATCATCTTTCAGGGGGAAAGATGGAAAGTCAGTGAAATAAGGTGAATTTGATCTATTTTTGATGAAAAGACCAGAGCTCAATAGAAAATTTGATCTTCAAATACAGAACTCAAGAGAAGCATAAAAAGGTAAAAAGGAAAGAAAAATTAACTTTATTTTAAAAGTTAAAAATTCTATATGGGGAGATGATATGTTTAACTCCTGAGATCTGTACCTCTATTATGGGTATACTTAGAGGGTGTAGATATAATTTGACTTTATTGGGATGATTTAAAAATAATTTAGAACAGTGATTCTCCTGGAAGAAGAGGAAAATGGAGTTAAAATGCAGTAAACTATATCTCTTGAGGAGGCAAAAATGACCTCTTGCAACTGAGGGAAAGAAGGGAGGGAGATGAGCATTGTGCAAACCTTACTCAAATCAGATTTTGCTCAATGATAGATTATCAGACACATTTAGCTTCAAAGAAAAGCTTATTTCACCCTGTAGGGAAGTAGAAGGGGAAGGAGGAAAGAAAGCAGGGGAGGCTAATGGAAGGTAGAAAGGAAGTAGAAAGGGAAAGGTATAAAAAAGGTGGGGCTGCAAAAGGGGAGGGCTATTTGACAAAATACTGGGGAGGAGGGAAAGGAGGAAAAGGAAGAGAAAAATATATCTTGGGGTAAACAAGATGTCACGAAATACAGAGATGATAAATTTATCTGTGAATGTGAATGGGATAAATTCTCCCATAGAACAGAAGCAGATAGAAGACTGGATTTTTTTTTTTTTTATTACATGTTCTCTATGCATCTTTATTATAGAACTCTCTCTCTCTCTCTCTTTTTTAAAATAACTTTTTATTGACAGAACCCATGCCAGGGTAATTTTTTACAACATTATCCCTTGCACTCATTTCTGTTCTGATTTTTCCCCTCCACCCCTCCCCCTTCCCCCAGATGGCAAGCAGTCCTTTACATGTTAAATAGGTTACAGTATATCCTAGATACAATATATGTGTGCAGAACCGAACAGTTCTCTTGTTGCACAGGGAGAATTGGATTCAGAAGGTATAAATAACCCAGGAAGAAAAACAAAAATGCAAGCAGTTTATATTCATTTCCCAGTGTTCTCTCTTTGGGTGTAGCTGCTTCTATCCATCCTTGATCAATTGAAACTGAATTAGCTCTCTTTATCGAAGAGATCCACTTCCATCAGAATACATCCTCATACAGTATCGTTGTTGAGGTATATAATGATCTCCTGGTTCTGCTCATTTCACGTAGCATCAGTTCATTTAAGTCTCACCAATCCTCTCTGTCTTCATCCTGCTGGTCATTTCTTACAGAACAATACTATTCCATAACATTCATATACCATAATTTACTCAACCATTCTCCAATTGATGGGCATACATTCATTTTCCAGCTTCTAGTCACTACAAACAGGGCTGCTACAAACATTTTGCACATACAGGTCCCTTTCCCTTCTTTAGTATCTTTTTGGGGTATAAGCCCAGTAGAAACACTGCTGGATCAAAGGATATGCACAGTTTGATAACTTTTTGAGCATAGTTCCAAATTGTTCTCCAGAATGGCTAAATATGTTCACAATTCCACCAACAATGTATCAGTGTCCCTGTTTTCCTCCACCCCCTCCAACATTCTGCATTATCTTTCCCTGTCATTCTAGCTAATCTGACAGGTGTGTAGTGGTATCTCAGAGTTGTCTTAATTTGCATTTCTAGCAGACTGGATTAAAAGCTAGAATTCTACAATTTGTTCTTTACAAGAAACTCATTTAAAGCAGAATGATATATTTAGAGTAAAGATAAAAGGCTGGAGCAGAATCTATTATGTTTCAGCTGAGGTTAAAAAAAATGGGTAGCAATCCTGATCTCATATCAAGAAAAGCAAAAAACAGACCTAATTTTATAAAATAACTTTTTATTGACAGAACCCATGCTAGGGTAATTTTTTACAACATTATCCCTTGCACTCACTTCTGTTCCAATTTTTCCCCTCCCTCCCTCCACTCCCTCCCCCAGATGGCAAGCAGTCCTATACATGTTAAATATGTCATGGTATAGCCTAGATACAATATATGTGTGCAGAACCAAACAGTTATCTTGTTGCACAGGGAGAATTGGATTCAGAAAATAGAAATACCCCATGAAGAAAAACAAAAATGAAAACAGTTTACATTCATTTCCCAGTGTTCTTTCTTTGGGTGTAGCTGCTTCTGTCCATCACTGACCAATTGAAACCAAGTTAGATCTCTTTGTCAAAGAAATCCACTTCCATCAGAATGCATCCTCATACAGTATCATTGTTGAGGTATATAATGATCTCCTGGTTCTTCTCATTTCACTCAGCATCAGATCATGTAAGTCTCTCCAAGCCTCTCTGTATTCATCCTTCTGGTCATTTCTTACAGAACAATAATATTCCATAACTTTCATATACCACAATTTATCCAACCATTCTCCAATTGATGGGCATCCATTCATTTTCCAAAGAACAGACCTAATTAAAAGAGATAAGGAAGGAAACTACATCTTGCTTAAAGGTACCAGAGATAATGAAGCAATATTAACATTAAACTTGTATGCACCCCGGTGTATAACATCCATATTCCTAGAGGAGAAGTTAAAAGAGTTAAAAGAGCTAAGATTTATATAGCAAAACTCTACTGGTGGGGGAATCTTACTTAACCTTTCTCTCTCAAAACTAGGTAAATCGAACCACACAATAAGTAAGAAATAAGTTAAGGAGGTAAATAGAATCCTAGAAATATTAGGGATGATAGACCTTTGGAGAAAATTGAATGGAGATGGAAAGGCATATACCTTTTTCTCATCAGTACATGGAATCTCTTCAAAAAGTGTCCATTCATTAGGGCATAAAACCTCAAAATAAAATGCAGAAAGGGAGAAATAGTA
The DNA here is from genome assembly GCF_016432865.1 of Antechinus flavipes. NCBI lineage: Eukaryota > Metazoa > Chordata > Mammalia > Dasyuromorphia > Dasyuridae > Antechinus > Antechinus flavipes. The sequence goes on from NC_067400.1 coordinate 21,923,334, forward strand.
AGTGACTTGTTCTCAGATTATAATGAATAAAAATTACATGCAATAAAAGGCCAAGGAAAAATATACCAAAAATTAATTGGAAATTAAATAATCTAATCCTAAAGATTTAAGTGGGTGAAACAAGAAATCATAGATACAATAAATAATTTCATCCAAGTGAATGACAACAGTGAGACAAAATTCCAAAATTTTTGGGATGTATACAAAGCAATTATTAGAGGAAATTGTATATCTCTAGATGCTTACTTGCATAAAATAGAGAAAGAGAAGAGCAATGAATTAGGCTTGTGTAATGTTCTTGTTAGCTTTCTGGAAGTCTTGGGACCAGCCTTCTTTTCAGCAGAGTAATCTCCATGAGAATAGCCAGGGATAATGTTAAAAGTCTTTATTGTCTTCTTCATAGTTGGTCTCCTTTCCTGGGGCCTGGGCTAGCTTTCTGGAGGCCTTCCAGAATGGGTTTTGGTTTCAGTGGAGAAAACAGGACAGCCATCAGGACAGTATCTTGAAGTCTCTCTCTGGCTCAGTTTGTTCCCAGTTTATATGCTCTATTACCATTACATCATTACAATATACTGAGTACAAACCAATCATTATCTCACTAGGGAACCATTATTTGTTGTAAGATTAACTCAATCATACTGAACTAGAGCATTCACATGCTAAATGAGATAACCATTGTCTTATCAATTCCACTGAGTTAACACCTTTTTTAAATCAATCATACTGAGCCTCAAGTATATTTCTTCAAAGTTCCTGCCCTTTACAAGCTTGCATCTAAAAAAGCTAGAAAAAGAACAAAACAAAAACCCTCAATTAAATACCAAATTTAAAAATCTGAAAATAAAAGGGGAGATAAATAAAATTAAAAAAAAACTATTGAACTAATAAATAAAATTACCAGTTGGTTTTATGAAAAACCAACAGAATAGATAAACTTTTAGTTAATTTCATTAGAAAAAGGATAGAAGAAAATCAAATTGTTAGTATAAAACATGAAAAGGGAGAACTTTCCACCAATGAAGAGAAAATTAAAGCAATTATTAGGAGTTATTTTCCCCAACAGTAATGTCAGGATCTGCTTATTGGGGGATTTCAGTACCAGCCTGAGTCCTGGTCATGGATGAGGAGTGAAGGGGTGGAATTCATGTTAATTGTCAAATATGGATCTTGTTAATTCCAAATTCTCTTAGCCTTATCTATCCTAATACATAAGATATTACTTAATTTACATTACTATAGCACACTGTGCATGTACTAACTTCATACTGCACATGCAAGACCACATAAACAATTTGTTATTGTGTGTGGATTTCTCTTTGACACTTAGTATAACTCTGCTTTAATTTCAACAGAAGTTGTCACACACACTGACTTCTCAGGAAGTCTAAGAAATCCTCAGGGGTGATGGGGAGCCAAACCAGATACATCAGCAGGGTTTGTTTTTTTTTTTTTTTTTAACTGGACTAAAGGGTCCACCAGGTTTCCCCACTATCTGTGGCCCTCTACATCTCTCCCTTTCTTTTGTTTTAGTTGAAATGGGTATACATTAGTGGTTTAATCCATCAGCATGGGAGGAATCACACAGATCAGTAGTAATATAACAATGTGAATAAACAACATATTATAAAAGACTTCCATGAGTTTCAGAAGGAGGGTATAGAAACAACAACCACACATACACTTCCTTCAGCATCCATGAGATAATGCAAAGCCAATCTATTGTCCATCATTTCATGTGTCAGGGAATCCAATGATTCCAGCTGTTTTTTTGAAGTCCTGCATCAATCTCATTAACAATTATTTTTATGGTTATAGAGATGTTCATTAGTCAATTTCCATACACATAGGAGTAACTGCCATGCTCTTTCAGGGGCAAATTTAGTCAGAGATGGAACCAACTGATGTTTCCCAAGTCTTCTCCTTTGTTTTGAGGGCCTTCCCTTTTTCTGTCTCTCTCCAATGGACAATGTGGATATGGTACATCAGCACCCATCAGATTCCTTCTACAAATGGAGAGACACAAGTAAACCCTCTGCCCCAAGTGGTTAATATGTCTGATCCATTCACCACTCTCTGGATGTCTCTTCATCATCTGGTGATTATCTAAAGATATCAGATTGTTTGCATTGGACACAGCCCTTCTGCCTGGTTATGAAATCTGTTTACAGGAACCAGTGCATGCTCATCAAAATAAAAAAAAAATAATAGTATAAAGAGTTGTTTATATGTTCTCTAGGTTTCCTGTGGAACCTTTGGATCCCCTCCCCCTCTTTTCTTGGAGGAGCGTCTTGATATCTGTTCCTCCTCTCTATTATCACTTGTCCTTCAGGAATCTGATACTATGCACACAAGCGTGTGAAATATTTGGCAGTTTATGTAAGTCTATTATCTGTTTTTTTATTGCTTGCGGCAAGCCCATAATTGCAAAATTAAGATAATTCTGTGATACCACTGTGTACCTTTCAGATTGGCTAAGATGACAGTAAAAGAAAATGCCAATATTGGAGAGGATGTAGGAAAACTGGGACACTAATACATTGTGGGTGGAGTTGTAAATTGATCCAATGATTCTGCAGAGCAATTTGGAACCATGCCCAAAGAGTTATCAAACTGTGCATGCCCTTTGACCCAGCAGTTTCTCCTGGGCTTATATCCCAAAGAGATCTTAAAGGAGGGAAAGGGACCCACATGTGCAAAAATGTTTGTGGCAGCCCTTTTTGTAATAGCAAGAAACTGAAAACTGAATGGATGCCCATCAATTGAAGAATGGCTGAATGAGTTGTAGCATATGAATGCTATGGAATATTATTGTTCTGTAAGAAATTATCAGTAGAATGATTTAAGAGAAGCCTTTAGAGACTTACATGAATTGATGCTAAGTGAAATGAGCAACCCCAGGAAATTGTTATACACAACAACAAAAAGATTGTACAGTGATCAATTCTGGATCTTTTCAATCAAGAGATGACTCAGAACAGTTCCAATTTTTTCGTGATGAAGGATCTGTAAGAACTCAGTTTGATTCACAACCTAGCATTTTCACTCTTTTTGTGGTGGTTTGATTATATTTTATTTTCCTTCTCATCTTTTTTTTTTTTTTCTGGTTTGATTTGATTTTTCTTGTGGGGCAAGATAATTGTATAAATATGTATGCATATATTGGATTTAACAAATATTTCTACTGTGTTTAAGATATATTGGACTACTTGCCATCTAGGGGAGGGAGTGTAGGAAAAGGGGGGGAATCGGAACACAAGATTTTGCAAGGGCTTATGTTGAATAATTGTCAATGCATATATATTGAAAAATAATAAAAAACAAACCTTTTAAAAAGGGGGAAAAATAAAACAATCTATTAATCAATTTCCTAAGAAAAAAATTTCCAGGGCTAAATGGATTTATGTGAGAATTCTACCAAGTATTTAATGAAAAATTTATTCCAATACTATACAAACTATTTGAAAAAATACAGAAATAAGGAATAATACCAAATTCCTTTAATGCCATATGTAAGATGTTAATATTAAATCAGAGAAAGAAAATTGTAGGTCAATTGCCCTAATGAATATCAATGCAAAAATATTAAATAAAAAATTAGCAAAGAGATTACAGAAAGTCATCTCCAGGATAATAAACTAGCATCAAGTAGGATTTATACCAGTAATGCAGAGCTGGTTCAATATTAGGAAGACTATTAGCATAATTGACTCTATCAAAATCCAAACTAATAAAAATCATATGATTATCTCAATAGATGCAGAAAAGGCATTTGATTAAATCCAACACCCATTCCTATTAAAACAGGAGAGTATATAGGAATGAATGGAATTTTCCTTAAAATGATCAGTAGCATCTATTTAAAACTTTCAGCAAGCATCATATGCAATAGGAACAAACTAGAACCATTCCTAATAAGATCAGGGGTGAAACAAGATTGCCCACTAGAACCATTACTATTCGATATTGTATTAGAAATGTTAGCTTTGGCCATAAGAGAAGAAAAAAGAGATTAAAGGAATTAGAGTAGATTATGAAGAAACCAAATTATCACTCTTTGCAGATTATATGATGGTATTCTTAGAGAACCTAGAGAATCAACTAAAAATTACTAGAAAAAATTCACAACTATATTAATGTTGCAGAATACAAAATAAATCCACATAAATCTTCAGCATTTTTACATAGTGCCACTCAAGTTCAACAGTGAGATATAAAGAGAAATTCCATTTTAAATCCCCATCAATAAGATGAAATATTTGGAGTCTATCTGCCAAGGGAAAGTCAGGAACTATATGAGCACAAGCTACAAAACTCTTTCCACACAAAAAAAGTCAGATCTAATGAAATGGAAAAATAACAAGTTCTCTTGGATAGGTAAAGTAAGTATAATAAAGATGACAATACTATCTAAACATATCTATTTATTTAGTACCATACCAATTAAACTCACAAGAAATTATTTTACAGATCTAGAACAAAACAGTAACAAAGTACATGTAGAAGAACAAAAGGTCAAGAATTTCAAGGGAATTAATGAAGAAATGCAAATGAAGGTGGCCTACATCTGCCAAATCTAAAACTATATTACAGAGCACCAGTCATCTAAACCATTTGGTACAGAAAAAGAAATATAGAATAGTTGATCAGTGGAATAGATTAGATACAATGGACAAAAAAGTCAATGACTATAGAAATCTAGTGTTTGACAAACCTCAAAACCCCTGCTTTGGGGATACTATTTGACAAAAACTTCTGGGAAAATTGGAAACTAGTATGTCAGAAACTAAGCATTGAACCACACCTAATATCATATACTAAGATAAAGTTAAATAGGTCCATGATTTAGACATAAAGAGTGATATTATAAGCAAATTAGAAGAACATAGAATAGTTTATCTCTCAGATCTGTGGAAAAGGAATGAATTTGTGACCAAAAAAAACCTGGAAACCATTATTGAACAAAAATGATAATTTTGATTATATTAAAGTTAGAAAGTTATTGTGCAAATCAAACTAATGCAGACAGTTTTAGAAGGGGAACAATAAACTCGGAAAACATTTTTATATTCAAAGCTTCTGATAAAGGCCTCATTTCTGACATATATACAGAATTGACTCAAATGTATAATAATTTAAGCCATTCTTCAGTTGATAGATGGTCAAAGGATATGAATAGGTAATTTTCCGGTGAAGAAACTAAAACCATTTCTAGTCATATGAAATTGTATTCTAAATCACTATTGATCAGAGACTTGCAAATTAAGACAACTCTAAGATACCACTACACAACTCTCAGGTTGGCTAACATGACAGGAAAAGACAATGACGAATTTTGGAGGGGATTGGGAAAACTGGGACACTAATACATTGTTGGTGGAGTTGTGAATTGATCCAACCATTCTGCAGAGCAATTTGCTATCCCAAAGTGCTATCAAAATGTGCATACTGTTTGATCCAGCAGTGTTTTTACTAGTCCTGTATCCCACAGGGATCTTAAAGGATAGAAAAGGACCCACATAGTCAAAAATGTTTGTGGCATCCCTTTTTGTAATGGCAAGAAAATACCCAATCAGTTGGAGAATGGTTGAATAAATTATAATATATGAATGCTATGGAATATTATTATTCTATAAGAAACAATCAGCAGGATGATTTCAGAGAGGCCTGGAGAGTTTGACATAAACTCATGCTAAGTGAGATGGGCAGAACCAGGAGGTCATTGTACATGGCAATAGCAATATCTAGTGGCAAGAGTGTGGAGAAGTAGGGGAATTGGAACACAAGGTTTTGCCATGGTTAATCTTGAAAAAATTATCCATGTATATATTTTTAAAATTAAACTTTCTGCAGACTTTACAATCTCATGACACAAGCTTTTTGTTTTTCTTTACACCCCTTACTAAGTTATTTCCTTTACTCTGGATGTCTGCCATTTACCTCTTGGAATACATTTCTGCTTTACCTCCACCTCTAGTCTTCCCTGGCTTCCATTAAGATTCAGCTGAATTCATACTTTCTGTAAAAAGCATGTTCCAGGTTCCCTTTTCTCCTCTCCCATTCACAGGACCTTCCCTTTGAGATTCCTAACAGTTAGCACACTGCTTCCTCACACTAAGCACTTGATAAAAGCTTTTTGATTGATCTTTGTGGTACAACAGACAGAATGATGAGCTTAGATTTAGAAAGCTCTGACTTCAAATCTAGCTTCAGATACTTACTAGCTGTGTGGCCCTGGGCCAGTCACTTAAATGAACACTTCTGCCATGGAAATTCAAAAGGGTTTGTAACAATTCAGATATGACTGAAAAATGAATGAACATATAATAATTGAATTCTATCCAGTTCATGTCTTGTTAGTATTCCAGGTGTCACTTTATTCAGAGCTTTCAGTAAGATTGTACATAATACCTTCATGTACACAATCTGTTATTAAGTTCAAATTCTCAATCTTATGACTTTTAAGGACAATGATTGTGTCCTCTATTGTCTCAGTCCTCCCCCTACCTATGTACAGTTCAATCATTTATGTACAGCTTTTTTGTTGTTGTTGTTGTTGGCATGTTTGTAGTGAATTCATGTTTATGTCAGTCATAAAATAATTTTTTTCCTTTTTTTTTCTCTATGGTCCTTGTGCTGCAGGGACCACAGCCTTTTCAATATCTGGTACAGCACTGAATTTATAGTCTGTATTCAATTACTGCTTATTGATTACCTAATATAATTAAAAAAAAGATTTTCACATGAAAAGAAGCAAAAGTACAAAAAAGGTTCCAATTTACAGCATTTTCTTTTTTTTTTCATTTCCACAAAGTAAAATAGAATACATTTATTTTTATATAACACCTTTCAAATTCAGTTTTCCAAGGCATTTTATCTATATAAAGTGTCGCTGTCTTTGCTACTTTTTCTTGGGAGGAGTGAAAAGATTCTCTCCTTAAGTGCTATCTTAATCTTCCCGTGCTCAGCAGCCCTGTCAGTTCCTCCATTCTGGGTGTTACTACAGTTCTGAGTTATCATCATATGAATCAGGTGAGAGGAAAAACAAACTAGGGCTATGTTTTGTCTTCCTGTATCAATCCAACCATGGGAATAGACTGGATTGAAAACAGTTGCAAGGATCATTACCTCAAAGGTGGAAAAATTCCGACTACACTTCATGTGGAGTGCCTTTCTCTGCCAGACAGTAAGAATTGAAGAGAGCCACAGAAGCTACTGCTAGAGAGCTATATTTAACCTTAGCCAACATCCCTGTCCTTCTCTTTCTCTTTCTCTTTCTCTGTCTCTGTCTTTGCCTCTTTCTCTCTCTTTCTCTCTTTCTTTCTCTTACTCTCTCTCTTTCTCTCTCTCTCTCTCTCTCTCTCTCTCGCTCTCATTTTAAGGACCTACAAGTTAATTTAATATAATGTAGATATGCAGAAACTACATTAAGCACATTACATTGCTAAATAATTTAATTTAACTGTTTTATTAAATTGTATATACATCATATCTTCCCTATTTGAATATGAACTCTTTAGAGGAAGAATATTTCCATATTTTGTTTTTTCTAGCCCACACCAACTAATACAGTACCTATTATAGTAGATATTTAATAAATACATGGTAATTGATGTAGCAAAGATTTGTAATTTTGTTTGAGCAGAAACTCCACACAAGGAAACACAGGCAATATAACACTTTGAAAAGTTATATTCTACCACTTTCAGACTTTCACCTTACCTATTCTTGCTTGGAACTTTGTCCCACTTCAAATCTACTTTCTGTTTCTCTGGCTTCATTCAATTTGAACTACAATCCCATCTTCTTCAAGAAGCTTATACAAATTCCCATTAACATTTAATGCTTTTTATTTTTATCTGCATATGGATTTATTTGTTTTTCTAAACACACACAAGCACACATTTATGTATATAATATATATATATATATATGCATAGTACACATCTATGAAGATATAGCTCTAAGTATACATATGTGTACATATGTACATCCATGTGGGCATAAATATACATATATGCATGTAGAGATAGTTCAATAGCTACCTCTCTGTCTTTCTCTGTGTCTCTGCCCTTTTCTCTCTGTCTCTGCCATTATCTCTCTGTAGCTCTCATTTTCTTTCTCTCAGTATTTATCTCTGTGTCTGTCTCTGTTTCTGTTTCTCTAAGTATGTATGTAGTTGCTTGTAAGTTCCCCCTTGCCCATTAGAATATAAGCTTTTTAAGAAACCAGGAACTCTCACCTTTCTTTATATTTTCAGCAATTAACTCAATGTCTAATATAAAGTAGGTGATTAAAAATAAAAGTTGATTGGCTTTCTGACTGATTGAAAACAGATCATGATGCTCAGAGTTTAAATGACTTAAATATCATCCAAAAACTATATGTCAGAGGGAAAATTTAAACTTATTTCTTCCTGACAAAGTCCAAAATGTCTCCACTGTGAAATACTTGTTCTCTTTTTCAGAGAATGGTTTTGTTTTCCTCTCTCTCTCTTTTTTTTAACTTATTGATCTTCAATGTTGTGTTAGGATTATGCTCATTTCCAGATATATCTCTCTTTCTTCCCTTACTGAGAGAACTATGCCTTGAAAGTAAAAATAAAAAAAGGGAAAAAAAAAGATGAACAAAGGTAATCAACACAGCAAATGATTCTGAAAACATATGTACAGTTTAGTCACTCAATAGAAGGGAGGCAGGTATATCTTTATATCATCTTCCAGGCCAAGCTTGGTCACTATAATTGCAACATACTAGATTTCTATTTTGTTTTTGTCCTTTTTATTAGTATTTTCTCTCTCATATATACACATATGTATATGCATACATATAAAGCACAAATATATTACAATAAGTTATACTTTTTTAGTTTATATGATGTCAAAAAGCCAGTGAATGGAATTTTCAGTAAAGTTAGGTGATAGGAAATTCATATCTGACCTTTTATTAACTATGTAACCCTAGGCAAATAATATAATCTCAGTGTGCATCATACAACTTTCTAAAAAGTCAGAAATTAATGGAGGATATTTTTGGAGAATGTTGAAATACCCATACATATAAACACATTCATGTGCATGCATATATGTAGTTATATATATATATATATATATGCATGTGTCTAATAATATTTTGTTATTGTTGTTCAGTCATTTCAGTGATGTTTTTTCAGTTTTTTGTGACCCATTTGAAAGATACTGGAGTCAGTTGCTATTTCCTTCTCCAGCTCATTTTGCAATTGAGGAAACTGAGGGAAACAGTCAAGTGACTTACAAAGAGTCACATAGCTAGTAAGTGTCTGAGGCTATATGGGGTAACATACATATAGATATATATGTACAGATATACAATACATATATATATATGTGCATGAACACAAATATACTTATTTGCCATGAATTTGAATATCTGAGTCAAAGTTAGCTACGTTTTAGTTACTTTCTTAGCAAAATTCCAAATTCTTTTCAGATATGCTTAGTCCATTTTGATTAATTTATCAACTATTAGTGAGCCTTTTAATAATGTTCCTATATTGTTTAGTCCCATCTTTGATTCCCTTTACTGGTTTCTTTAGATACATTTGATATCATATAAAATAAGAAAGCACAACTTATTCCAAAATCAAAATGCATTGAAATCAACTTACAATTCATAAGATAATGAAAAGTTTTCATATTTTTTTTATCTCATATATCATTAAACTTGCAGCTGTTACATAACTAAAATTATATGTTTTCTTCTATTTTCCTCCTCCAGCAACGGAGTGATAACAAATGAGCACTTCTCAATCTTTAGATACACAAATGGAATGCACTGATTCCTTCATATGTCACTCAAGTCACTTCCCCAAGTCTAGAACTTCATAACTCTCTCCCCTTTCTTCCAAAGAATCCCACTGCATATGCAAAAGAAGTCCTTGTGTATTTCAAGTTTTGTATTGCTTTTCAAGTACAAATCAGAATTTGTCAGAGATCTTGTCAGAAAAAACAGAACAAAGATCTGATCATGTCCATAATTTATTTTTAGAAAAAGATAATCTTGGTCACATTTCTTAAATTTCCATTGCTAAAATGTTTGTCCTGTGTAGACTTGAAATTGACATTTAATTCTCTTGGTTCCTAGGAAGACAACACAATATAAAAGTGTTAAACTTGTCACATAGAAGAGGCGGACTCCATACTGCTTCCATCCACTAGGTATGTGATGATGTCAAATCAATTAATGTCACTGAGTCCGAGCATCCTCTGCTGCAAAATGAGGTAACACTTGTAATACCATAAAAAGTTGATGTGAAGATCAAATGATAACTTTCTGATAAAGCACTTCACAACCTAAAGTCCTCTATATGATAGTTATTTTGAGGGCTACTTTTCTGCTGGGCAGGCCCTAGGCAAAATTGCAATGTAATCAATATTTTACTTCTCAGAACTGATCACTTCTCCAACCACTCTTAACAACTCCCTATTTCTCCCTCTTTAGAAATTCAATTTTTGTTTATTTTTATTTATTTTTTAAAATTGTAGTCGATTTATTTATTTTTAATAACATTGTTTTATGAATCATGGTGGGAGAGAAAAATCAGTAAAAAGGGGGGAAAAACATGGGTGGGATAAAAAAAAAAACAGGAAACAAGAAGAGAACATTGTAGTGTGCTTTCTAGAGGCCCCAAGTTGAGGTGACAAAATATACTATGCTTTCTAAAGCCCCCATGCTGGGATGCCAAAATATTCTGTCCAGACTAGCTTAGGAGCAGCCCGAGTCCTCGGTTTTAGTGGAGGAGTGAAGGAGGAAGGAGACTCATGAGGATTGTCAAAGGAAAAAAAAAAGACATGAAGGTTGCCTAACTGTACCCAATCTAAAACTATATTATAAAGCAGCAGTCATCAAAACTATTTGGCATTGGCTAAGAAACAAAGTTGTTGATCAGTGGAATAGGTTAGGTTCACAGAACACAATAGTCAATGACTATAACAATCTAACATTTGACAAATGCAAAGGCCCCAGCTTTTGGGATAAGAATTCACTGTTTGACAAAAACTCAGGGGCAAATTGGAAACTAGTATGGCAGAAAGTAGGCACTGACCCATACCTAATACTGGATACCAAGTTGAGGTCAACATGGGTTCGTGATCTTGACATAAAGAATGCTACTATAAATAAATTAGAAGAACATAGTAAATTATCTCTCAGATTTGTGGAGGAGAAAGGAATGTGTGGCCAAAGAAGAACTAGAGATCATTATTGATCATAAAATAGATAATTTTGATTATATTAAGTTAAAGAAAGTTTTTGTACAAATAAAATTAATGCAGACAAGATTAGAAGGGAAGCAACAAACTGGAAAAAACATTTTTTTTCATCCAAAAGATCTGAAAAAGGCCTCATTTCTAAAATAAATAGAGAACTGACTCAAATTTATAATAGTTCAAGCCATTCTCCAATTGGTAAATGGTCAAAGGATATGAACAGACAATTTTCAGATGAACAAATTGAAACAATTTGTAGCCACATTAAAAGGTGCTACAAATCACTATTAATCATAGAAATGCAAATTAAATCAACTCTGAGATACCACTACACACCTGCCAGATTGGCTAAGATGACAGGAAAAGATAATGACAAATGTGGAAAGGATGTGGGAAAACTGGAACAATGATATGTTGTTGTTGCAGCTGTGAACAGATGTAACCATTCTGGAGAGCAATTTAGAAGTATGCTCAAAAAGTTATCAAACTGTGCATACCCTTTGATCCAGCAGTGTTTCTACTGGTATATCTCGAAAAGATTCTAAAAGTAGGAAAAGAACTCATATGGGAAAAAAATGTTTATTGCAGCCCTCTTTATAGTGACAAGAAACTGGAAACATAGTGCATGCCCATCAGTTGGAGAATGGCTGAATAAATGAATATAAATGCTATGGAATATTATTGTTCCAATAATATCCAAACGACCAGCAGGATGAATTCAGAGAGGCTTGGAGAGACCTGCATGAAGTGATGCTAAGTGAAATGAGCAGAATCAGGAGATACATGGCAACAAGGACTATACAATGGTCAGTTCTGATGGATGTGGCTCTCTTCAATGAGATGATCCAAACTAGTTCTGCTTGTTCAGTGTTGAATAGAACCATCTACATCCAGAGAGAGGCCTGGGGGAACTGAGTGTGGAACACAACATAGCATTCTCACTGTTGTGTTGTTTGTTTGCTTGCATTATGTTTTCTTTCTCAGTTTTTCTTTTTCTTCCTTCTTGGTCTGATTTTTCTTTTGTAACAAGATAACTATATAAATATGTATACATATATTGCATCTAACATGTATTTCAACATATTTAGTATGTATTGGACTACCTATAAGCTAGGGGAAAGGGTGGAGGGAAGGAGGGGAAAATTTGTGACAAAAGGTTGTGCAAGGGTACATGCTGGAAAACTTACCCATGCACATGCTTTGTAAATAAAAAGCTTTTAAAAAAGGAGCATACTCACAAGGTGGTATTTGAGAAGTAGCATAAAGATGGCTTTATGGAAATAAATTTGCACTTGAACCTTGGTGGTGACACTGAGCTTATTTTATAAGTCAGATCATGTAATTTTACCTTTGAAAGCCTCAATTTTGTTTTCTGTTATATGAAAATAATTTATCACAGATCTTTCACAATGTTAGTTGTGAAGACCCAAATAGGCTATAAAGGGAAATCTGTGAATTTTAATGATCCATGTAAGGGTTAATTATTATTGATTACTAGGTAATACTGTGGTATTGAAATGGTACAGTGCAAAAAATGTCCAACCTGGATTCAGGAAGACATCTTCCTGAGTTCAAATCTGGCCACACTTATTGACTTTGTGCAAGTAATTTAACTCTGTTTACTTCAGTTTCCTTTTCTATAAAATAAGCTAGGGAAGGAAATTACAAACCATCCCTTTTTCTTTGTTAAGAAAAACCCAAAGGGATCACCCACAACAACATTGGAATATTGGGAATATAGATTTTGTAATTCATAAAGTATTTATTTAAATCTCAGTTTGTTTTGTGTGTATGTTTTTTGTATAATTATTTCCTCAAAACTTTTTTTTTCTTTTGATTCTTTAGCCAGACTAAAACCACATATAGAACAGAATCTACCTGATTGCTTTTGTATTTTTCATAGACTATGCACTTTCTAGCACCTTGCTTCATGGGATTATTATTTTTATTTTCAATAATGGCAAAGCTCATGCAAAAATTTCTTTTTTATTTTTAGCTTTTTGTCAATTAAGTATTTTTTTCCTCTCTCTTCCTTCTCCTCCCACTGGGGAAAAATAAAAGTAAACAAAACCTGCATAATAAGTAGGTATATGAGAAAATAAATAGTTGCATTGAACCATGTTCAAAAATGCATTTCTCATTTTGCACATTGAAATCATAAATCTTCTGTCAGGAAGTGGGCAACATTCTTCATCAGTATTTGAATGAATGAAAGAGACATTTATAAATGTTTCCTATTTTCAATTCTTTATGCTAAATCCTAGAGATACAAATTAAAAAAAGAACAGTCTCTGTTCTCAAGGGCTTTACAATCCAATGGAAGAATACTTTGGACTTGAGGTTGACCACTGTTTTGATTTCAGTTCTTAAGTTTTTAAAAGCTGTCATTTTATTGTTATTGTGACTGTAGTTTTTTTTTTTTCCTGATTCTGCTCACTTCATTCTACAATAAATGAATTTTAAGTCTTTTTAGGCTTTGCTTCATCTCTTCTTACTATGAAAAGTCAAAATAAAATTCCATTACATTCATACAGGTAATCTAGATGGCATAATAGATAGAGCACTGGGTCTGGAGTGAGGAAGCTCTGAGTTCAAATATGGCCACAGATACTTCCTAGCTGTGTGACTCTGGGCAAATCATGCAACACCTTTTGCCTCAGTTTCCTCATCTATTTATGATTTCCTCCTCCAGCTCATTTTACAATTACAATATCTTTTCAAGAAAACCCCAGATAGAATAACAGAGAGTTGGATAGTACTGAAAAGCACCAACACATTAAACCTGAATCAATTGATAGCTATTCCTTTAGATACAAGTTTTCTTTGATGAGAAAGAGAAAGTTTTTGACACATATTCTGTTAGATTCTGTTAGGAAACATTGTGTCAGATCTTTGATAATCATTCCTATTTAAAGCATCACAGCCCCAGTACACCAACTGAATCAAAAACTCTCAGAATCAGAAGTTTAAAACTTGAAGAGACTTTATTTTCCCTCTGTTCCAATTCCTCATTTTATAAAGTGGGAACATAATGTTATAGAATATGAAGTCTTAGAAATAAAGATTTATAAACTGAAAGAATTTCATAAAATATTTAGTCCAAGATCTTCCTTTGTAAAAGGGGAAACTGAGAGCCAGAAATATTTAGCCACTTTTCCAATGTCACATAGTTAGTGAACAGCAGAGACAGCATGTCTAATGAGGTTTTCCGAGACCAAATTCAACAAATATTTTTACACTATGACTCACATTACCTAGTGACCTTCCAAAGCACTGAAACTTATATCTACAATGACCTCTGATTTATGAAGAACAGAGTCCCAAATCTGTCTAACACTATTATATAGGCTGTCTGACATCCAGAGCTAAGTCTTGGAGCCAGAGAATGTGGGTTCAATCATCACCTCAAATTCTTTCTGCTTGTCATCTTAGGGAGATCACATGACTTCACTAATCAGTATCTCACTTGACAAATGAAGAGGCAGAAACTGACCATCCAGGTAGCTTTCCTTCAGTTGTCAGTCTATCATCATGCTAGGATTCTGAAGTCTGCAATATGAAAGTGGGAAGAGAATGTCAACTTTGCAAACCCAACCACCTGCATTTCCTGAGCTCTCAGGCAGCCACAATTTCTCTACCATCAGAAATCTGCTGTTTTCCTTTTCCAATTATGTCAACCATTCAATTTATTGAAACCAATGACCTGCATACTATTCTGCCTTTTGTGTAGGATTTAACCTGACAAAACAGCAAATCGCTCGCTTTTGGAGTTTAGAAAAACGTAAGAGCCAATTGTTTTCTTTAGCGCAGCCAGCACGACATACTTCCCCCTTAATTAAGTTCTCAGATGTCGCCTGATTCCACATTAGAACAGTGATGTTTGCAAACTGAACAAATGGATCAGCTGGCACCGGCCATTATAATATACTGTCGGCTAAGCTCCAGTTTGGCAATAAGCCCGAGGAATTGCAAGTGGGCCATCCATATATTTAGATGCAAAACTGCCGATTAAAATAAAGAGTGAAAATGAAACAAGCCAGCAGATTTGTTCCCTTTGTTTTTGGTTCAAGTGAGAGGCGGGATGGATTGTGAGGGTTCAGTTGTCATCCTCACCTCTTACAAGGGAGAAAACAAACAGAAATAGATAAGGCCTTAGTAGCCATTGTACTTTAGAGATGATGGCAAAATTGCATCCTCATTTTCTTCTCTGTCGATTTTTATTCAAACTTGTGGCCATTATATCTTTCCCTCTTTGTATCAGAAGTATAATTTCCAGCAAAGATATGCTTTGTGTGTGTTTTTTTTTTCTTGTTGTTTGAATGGATTTTTTTTTCTTTGTTTCTCCACTAACTGTAACACATCAAAGTTAATTTTATTGATTAAATTCAGCAATTAGGTCAAGGTGAACTGGTCCTGTCTCTTTAAGGGAAAATTCACAGCCCTCTTCTAGAAGTCTGGGAAATACAAGCAGGAGGGACTGAAGAAAAAACTATTTGGATACAAGAATTGAAAAATAATCTGGCTCTCAATTTGATTGGGTCTGCAGATGAGAACCTTTAATGGGATACTGGATCCATTTCCTGTGGCTATAATACTGGATTTGATAAGGGACAACTTAAGAAGCAGGACAGAAAACTCCTTATAGATGGGTCAGCAGATTAGGAAAATGGCACTGATCCTGAAGTTAGGAAAACCTGAACCCAAATCCTGCCTCAGATACACAGGTTGGTAGCTGTGTTATACTGAGCAAGTCACCTTAATATCTCTAGACTGTAGTTTTTTTATCTCTGAAAAGAGGTGGTATATAACTTAACCTCTGTTTTTCCTTCCAGTTTTAAATCTATTATTCTGTGATTCTATGGACTGTGTTGGACATGTGGGAGCTCAGCTACATTCTCTTCCCCTGACTCCAATACATAATTTCTTACATGAGTCTTTCATTACTTAGCCTGAGACTTGTTATTGTTCCCCTCCTCCCCCCACCATGAGAAGGTTGGGATGCAAAACTCTCTCATCAAATGGACTTTTTTCTGGTGAAGGGAAAGCCCTGGAGAATACGAGAAGAATCACCAATGGTTGGCTTTTGTGCACAGAACCCCTGTGGAGCTAGTATGTTACTTAGTGTGCTGTAATGATGTAATCATACTGAGGTATTTAAGGGCTGAGAGGACTGGAAATGACACACTCTATCTTTGACCATCCTGGAGGCTCTCCTGCCTTCTTTACTCTACTCCTCCACTAAGAACAAGTCTGGTCCAGAGGTCCTCAAGAGAGCTAGTCCAGACATTACAATGTTTGTTTTGTTTTGTTTCTTACTATGTCTCAGATGAATTTTCTTAGCTCATTCATTTGGAAGTCAGTTTTTTTTTCAAGTATGTGTGCTGATGGAAGCTGTCTTTGCTTTGTTAACTCAGCTTTGCTGGGACTGTTGCCTTGGATTTAGAACATAGGAAAAGCCCTTAGGGTTTATGTTGGAAAACCCCCTCTTGTTACAGGTGATATTACTAAGGGACTGAAAACATAAATGACTTGCTGAGGGTCAATAATCCACATTCTAACTCAGATATCTCTTTGATGTTAGTCATTAGATCTATTCTCTCTACCTCTAGGAAATTGAATTATAATTAATATGTCTTAGTTTCAGAGAAAACAGAGACAATATCTAGGAAGCTCTCTCACCATGAGAACAATACTAAATTGGAATGCTCCTCAAAGTGTTTTCCCCTAATTAGAGGTCCTCAAGCAAGGGCTTTGATGGAGAATCACCTTTCAGAAGTGTAGTAATAGAGATTCTTCTGCATGGCTTCTTTGGACTTAAAAATTATATACACAAATGCACACCCATATGTATGTATTTGTGTACACGTGTATACACATACACATGTGTTTATATAGTGAATGCACATATGTGTATGTGCATGTATATTTGCATGTGTATACATTCATGTATATCTACACACATAAAATATATATAACAATATATGAATATGTGTAAATATATACTATATTTCATACAATTCATTAATTTCTAGTACTATATATTTAATTTTATATATTTAAAACCTTATTCTAAGAAAAAATCCATAGGTTTCATCAGATGGTGAAAGGGACTTGTGATACAAAGGAAGAAAAAAAGATTTAAGAACTTCTGTCTACATCAGTGTTGGATTTGATGGCTGCTGAGGTCTATTCAATTTGAAACATTATGTCATTCCACAATTTTGTGATTGCCAAATAAGATTTTCAGATGACCCTTCTGTTGACTCCTAGGTCAGACTCAGAGCTAAGTGAGAAGATAATCACATGAGTAGCTACTAGCTTGAGTCACCTGGACTGCTAATTTTATGCTTTCTTTGAATAATTCCACTACTCTTTTTATTGAAACTGAAATCTTTCTCTGCTTTTATTGATCTAAAACTAAAGTAGAGAATCTCCTAATGCAGTAACATGATCTTTCTTTCCATTTTTCTCCCCTCTTAAGATGATTTCTATTTGGACCAAGACTTTTATTACAATAGCAACTTATTGCTGATTGCACGCTTTTAGCCAAACCACTCTTACCTAACTTTCTTTCTCCAACCTGACACCAAGAGACTATCCCCATTTTCTAGCTATTTCTATATCTTAAGTTTTTTTTTTTCCACAATGAACCTCTAAAGTTCTATTAACTTGATTTTGAAAGGTTGGAAAATCTCTTTAGAATAATAATCAGATTAATTTGAACATAAAAGGACTGCTACACACACACACACACACACACACACACACACAAATACAAACCAAAAACCCCAACAATGTTTAAATGGCTCTATGCTTACTCTTTATATATGCAATTAATAATCAAGAATCATGAGGCTACAGAGGAATTGAATATCAAGAAAAACATAGTAATCTCTACAATTCTCCCAGTGAAAAGTCACAGAACTAGTGTAAAGTCAAAGAATCAGGATCAATATTGTATTGTTGGGAGGAATAGCAAATAAATCATTATCATAGAGAAGAAGAGCACAGTATATGCTTGTATTTTCCTTTCTATCACAAATTACCAGATACTTTTCTCCAAAATTCTCATCAACTCTTTATTAAGAAATAATTCTTTCTGTGATCGAGCATCAGCTGTCCACGTTAATTCTTCCAAATTTGGAAGGTTTAATAATCATAAAGGCAAGACAAAAAATTATTGGCTACCATTTTTTTGGAGAAGAGTGGGGAGGAAAAAGGAGAGGGCATAGATTTAGGAAATATCTAAATAATTAAAATTTATCATAACAACTGCATAATATATTTCTACAACATGTTTGATATGGTTTTTCTATTTTTGTCCAAGTGGTCTATAGAATAGTCTGATGGTATTAGTTTAGTTTTTAATGCTCATGTTTATTTTTACCCAAATTCCTTGAAGACAAATTGTTAGTTATAACTCAATTTCCTCTATTCAGAATCTAGCCCAATATTGAAACCTATAAGATACACAATGAATTGTTTTGGATTAGTTGTTGTCTCTATATTAATGAAAATTAAAGTTGTATTTCTATTTTGTAAATATCTTTTTTTAATCTTTCAGGTATATATGTTTGTAAATGAATACACACACACATATAATCAGTTAGTGGGAAAATAAATAGATGCACACACATACAATGTATTAACTATACATTCCAGTTTCAATTTCTGACTTCCCAAGAGTCTAATTCAATAAAAGAAAATGCTTATTATTTTCTTCCCAAACTCTTTGTAACCAACTCTCAAGGGTTCTTTATAAATTCCCTAGGACTCAGGATTCAAATTTAAGCATCATTTTAAAATATGCCTTGTATATATTCTAATTTATAAAACCACAGTTACAGCATCCAAGGAATCAATATTTGCAGACATTATGCTACTTATCTTTTTCTTAAAAAAATAAAAACCTAACTTGGCAATCAGTGTTTGTCTGATTGCAGTAGTAATATAAATGGCCATAAAATTGCATTTTTAAGTAGGCTGATATTTGTGATATAGGAGATAAGAATAAAAAACAGAATGAGATCCTGCTGCTTAATCCCAACCAAGAGCTATCACAGATCCTAGATCTCTATGTACTTTATATGAATAGTTGACTAAGCTTGGGAATCTGAGTGGAAATTCTGTTTCAGCCAGATTTTGGAGCAGAAAAGTCCCCTTCACTAGCTTAAAGGCTGGGGGCTAGGAAGAATGTGATTGAACACATTGCAATTTTGGTTATCACCTACACTCTCAGGGCCTAGAGGAAAGAAAATAAAATGCAATTATTAGGAAATACAATGATTGAAATTTACAAGTTGGAATATACAAATTCAAAGTTTGAGTGTGGAAATTAGGTTTAACTATTTTTACTCAGAGCTCATCAGTGACCATGCGTCAGCAAACTAAATATAATTCCTGTGACTCACACAGCCTTAAATGTGCAAGTAATTCTAAATGAACAATTGTATGACCTGAAGTTTTATCTATGTGTAAAAAAGTAGGCAAGCTTTGTTGTTAAATACTTTAAAGCTTGCTACTGGGGAGTGGGAAAGGTCAATAGAAATAGAATATTTATATGATTATTATCATTGGGGAAATTTTGAGATCCACAAAATTATGCCTAAAGAAGTTATTTTGCATATAATTTTTAGAACTTGAGATCATTGTGATTTTTAATTTTCATTTGTTCAATTGATGATACTTTTAAAATATGTCCATAAATATATAATATTTTTTTTCCTGCAGCAAACTACAATAAAGCAATTTTATACAGAGAGAGAGTCAATCAACATTTTTTAAATGCTTTTAAAATACATTTCTAGCATGTAAAGAAAGATATACACACAATCCCTAAACTCAAAGGGTTTACATTCTAATGAGGAGACATTATCATTGGTCATATCTTAAAATTGAAATCTGATTTCAGAGCTGTGGTTTACCAGCTCAGCCATGAAGTCATTGCTCAGAATATAGGAATGCAATCAAAGCATCTTTCTGCAGATTTGGAATTTTTTTTGTCTTAATCTTTTTTTTATCATTGCACAAATTATATTTCCTTTTTGTTTTGTTTGCTTCACATTGAAATATCTCATATCTCTTCTTGAGTTTCTCTGAATTCTTCATATTTCATGTTTATTACAGTATGATAATTTTCCATTCCATTCATCTATACTATTCATATGCTACAATTTTAAGGGGAATCAAGATGCCATAGTGGATAGAACAAAGCACTTGGAATTAAGAAGCCCTGAATTTAAATCTAGTCTTAGACATTTACAAACTATGTGACATTAGTCAAGTTACTTAAACTTTCTTTGCCTCAGTTTCTTCCACTGTAAAATGGGCACAATAACAGCACCTAATCCATAAGATGGTTGTGAGTATAAAATAAGACAATAATTTTAAAGTGCTTAGCATAAGTCCAGACACATAGTAGTTGTTTCACAAATGCTTCCTTCTTCTCTTTTTTGATTCATATCAACTTTTTTTCACTATCTATGTTACCACAAAAGTGTTAGGATGATTTTTCATGAAAATTTTCCCTATGAACCACAGAATCTAGAGATCCCCACTTTGCAAGATACAACTTGATTCTTTAAAGAAGCTTTAGCATAAAATCCTGTTAATGAATAGGTGGAAAGTCTTCCATTTACCAAACCATGGAATTTGCTTGATTTTGCAAAAAACACCAAAAAGAAATTTAGAAAAAAAAGAGAAGTATTATGATATAATATATAGGGAATGATGACATCAGGTGCAGAAAGACCTGATATTGAGTCATATAGTCACTGGCTGAGGGTCTGGATAAGCCAGCTACTCAAAGTCCTAAAGGGCTTTTTAATACTAAAAGTTGCACAAAAGTCATTCAGCAAGAGGAGAGGACATTTTCTCACAAAGAACTGTCTATACCAGTAAAATCACAAGATCAAAACAAATTAAACTCAAAATAATGAAACGAAGAAACACACACACAAAATAAATGAATGAATGGATAAACAGAGGAATGAATATATAAAAAAAAAACAAATAAAACACGTTTAGTGCCTCTATTTCCATTATAAATAAAATGCAACAAAACATTCATTAGAATAACCAGAAGCTAGTGAAGCAATGTGTAGTAGATTTTAAGTCAGACAACTTGCACTTGGTGAATGTTATTCATGAAATATATGATCTTGGTCAGCTTTGTTTAAGCTTTCTGGTTCACATTTTCTTTATCTTAATTATTTATTTATTTTTCTTAATGAGTCAGGTGGGCTGGATATTTGTTAAGATCCTTCCCTTTCTATAAACTTATTTCAAATATAGTATTTTATCTTAATTTCTGAAACAAAATGCCCTCTTGAGATCTATCTCTGTAACTTAGAACTTTACCTATGGGAAAAAAGAAAGGTAATATTGTATTTTAACAAAATATCAACCATTAAAAACTGAAAGCTTTACATAGGCACATTTTAGTCAGAGTTAGTTATTGATTCTGATTCTAATAAAAGTTAAAATCTATTATCTCTATTTCAAAGTAATTGTCATACTTCATCAAATAGACAATGAAAGATTCCCTGTTTTGAGACATCATTCTCAAAGTACATGAAAATCTTGACTACCCAGAAATTTGAAAAAAAGGATACTTTTTTGTCAGCACTTCTGATTTTTAACTGACATAAGCAAAGTTTTTTAAAGCCTACTTTGGCTTTAGTTTTTGGAAGGATGTTTGGCAGTTGTGGTGCAGGAAATTCTTTTATCCCAATTCACATAATATATGGGCATGAAATGAGATGAGATATCCCATAGATAAATGTAAACAGGTGTATTATGATGTTTGGTTTCAATCCAGGTATATAGGAAGTCCGGAAAGCCTCCTTTGACCAGCTATTGTGAGAGCTGCATTTAGTATAAGATTTCAAGATGTGTGTGTGTGTATGTGGAGGCGGGGATGTTGGAAGAGGGTAAGTGTTAGCAGCTGCCTAGATCCCTGGGATAACCCAAATTGAAGAATATACTTGAAGGTTGCAGGTACTTAGGTCAAGTTGCAGATCTAACACCTCTTATCAAATTGTTATTGGTTATTATGTCACACAGGATATTATGGAAATGTTTGAATTAACTAATTGAATAACAGAATACTGGAATTTGAGAGTTGAAAGAAATATAAGACAATAAGTTTTATCTATGCCAGTTTGAAACTCTCTTGGAAAATATCCAAAGTCAAGGACAATTCAGCTTTCTTATTTATTTTTTATTAAAGCTTTTTTATTTATAAAACATATGTATTGGTAGTTTTTCAGAACTGACCTTTGCAAAACGTTCTTTTCCAAATTTTCCCTCCTTCCCCCCATTGACTCCCCTAGATGGCAGGTAGTACAATACATGCTAAATATGCTAAAATATATGTTAAATCCAATATATGTATATATTTTTATAGTTATCTTGCAGCACAAGAAAAATTGGATCTAGAAAGAAAACAAAAACCTGAGAAGGAAAACAAAATGCAAGAAAACATCAATAGAAAGCATGAAAATGCTATATTGTGGTCCACAGTTAGATCCCATAGGCCTCTCTCTGAGTGAATATGGTTTTCTTCATCAGTGAACATCTGGAACTAGTTTGAATCATCATTGTTGAAGAGAGCCATATCCATCAAAATTGATCATTGTAGAGTCTTCTTGTTGCTGTGTATAATGATCTCCTGGTTCTGCTCATTTCACTTAGTATCATTTCATGTAAGTCTCTCCAGGACTCTCTGTGATCATCCTGTTGGTTATTTCTTACAGAACAATAATATTCCATAACATTCATATACCATAATTTATTTAGCCATTCTCCAATTGATGAACATCCATTCAGTTTCCAGTTTTTATTCACTAAAAAAGGGCTGCCACAAACATTTTTGCATATTCTCCTTTGGTCACAAATTCCTTCCTCCTACACAGATCTGAGAGGTAAACTATCCTATGTTCTTCTAATTTGTTTATAATATCATTCTTTATGTCTATATCATCAATCCATTTTGACCATATCTTGGTCTGCAATGTCATGTGTGGATCAATGCCAAATTTCTGCCATACTAGTTTCCAATTTCCCCAGCAGTTTTTGTGAAACAGTGAATTTTTATCCCCAAAGCTGGGGTCTTTGGGTTTGTCAAACATTAGATCAACATAATCAATGATTATTTTGTCCTGTGAACCTAATCTATTCCATTGACCAACTACTATGTTTCTTCGTCAATACCAAATGGTTTTGATGACCACTGCTTTATAATATGGTTTTAGATCAGATATAGGTAGGCCACCTTCATTTAATTTTTTTTTTTCATTAATTCCCTTGAAATTCTTGACCTTTTGTTCTTCAAGATGAATCTTGTTGTTTTTTCTAGGCCAGTAAAATAGTTTCATGGGAATTTTATTGGTATAGCACTAAATAAATAGATTGGTTTAGGTAGTATTGTCATCTTTATTACATTCACTCAACCTATCCAAGAGCACTTGATATTTTTCCAATTGTTTAAATCTGACTTTATTTGGGTGGAAAGTGATTTGTAGTTTTGCTCATATAGTTCATGCGTTTTCCGTGGCAGACACATTCCCAAATATTTTATACTATCAACATACTATCAAGTTATTTTAAATGGAATTTCTCTTTGTATCTCTTGCTGTTGGATTTTGTTAATGGTATATGAGAATGCTGATGATTTATGTGGATTTATTTTGTATCCTGCAACTTTGCTAAAGTTGTGGATTGTTTCTAATAGTTTTGTAGTTGATTCTCTAGGATCTCTAAGTATACCATCATATCATCTGCAAAGAGTGATAATTGGTTTTTGGATGCTCTGGTATTTAATATTTTTCTTTCTGGCTGGTTTCAGTACCTTTTCTTTGGTAAGATAGTTCTAAAATTTAGCTAAGATATTCCTTGGGGATTTAATTTCCTGTTCTCTTTCAGAAGGTGATTGGTGGATTGTATTGATGGTGATTTTACCTTCTGATTCTAAAATATCAGGGCAGTTTTTTTTTATGATTTCCTGAAAGATAATGTCTAGGTTCTTTTTTTGATCATGGCTCTCATGAAATCCTATAATCATTAGATTTTCTCTCCTAGATCTATTCTCCAAATCGTTTTTTGCAGGAGATATTTCATATTTTCTTCTATTTCCCCACTTTTTTTTGTGTTTAACTGATTCTTGAAATCTTATTGAGTCATACAATTCCATTTTTTTCAATTTTAATTTTTAGTGTATTATTTTCTTCAGTTACCTTTTTTAAAAAGCTTTTTTGTAATTGGCCAATTGAATTTTTTTGTTTATTGCGTTCTTTTTCCATTTTTTCCATTCCTTCTTGTAATTATCTCATTTCATTTCCCCCATTTTTTCTAACTCTCTTTTAATGTCCTTTATGCAGTCTTCAAAGAAAACCTTGTGAAATGGGGACCATCTCTTGTCTATCTTTGGGCCTTTTTCTGGAGTTGCTTTGCCTTTAGGAACCTCAGAAACTTAAGTTCTTCTCTGTCTTTCCATAAAAGTGTCTATATTTAGATTTCTTTTTTGTTTTTTTTTTATTCATTTTTTTAAGACTTGAAGTCTGGTCAATGCAAAGGGGCAATAGCTGTTTTAATTTGCCCTGGGGCCGTTCTGCTGATTTCCAGTGCTGGGCAATGGCAGCTAGGTCCATCATTCTAATAAGTTTCAGTAGTTTACAATTTGTCTTTTACAAAAGACAAATCTTCTAAATCACCTTCTTGCAACCAGGACAGAATGGCCAAAGAGGCTCACAGAAGGTTCCCAGGGGCATGGAAGCTACAATACTGTGACTTCTCCACTCCAGCTTCTTGCCCATCTCCCTATGCTGCTATCTGGCGTCAGCAGACTGTCCCCCTGCCTTTTTGAAACAGACCTATTCTGAATTTCTTCCAAGGTATCTTCTAGAAATGTGTTGGACTCCAAATATTTGTGGATTCTTTGACTTCAAAACCAGTTTAGAAGCTTAATCTGCTGTAGCTTTGAGAGAAGTTTAGAGGAGGTTACAGAGAGTCATGTCTGCTCTCTGCCATCTTGACTCCTCCCCCCTTTTTGACAATTCAGCTTTAACTCAGAAAACACAAAATAATAAAAACCCCTGCCTCCCCCCAAAAAATCATCTTTTAGTTTGGGTCAGATTTCATTTTTTAAAACTCCAGAGCTTTTTTCACCAAATCAATTATTTTCTATATCTTTCTTCCATAATCATTGAATACGGTTGGCGCTCTCTGGAAACAAGAACAAACTGCTTAACTTCTCTTCCATATAATAGTTCTTTAAACATGATTTCATATAAGTATTCAAACAATGGATTTTCATTTGGTGGGTATTAATTGTCTTTAGTATTGAGGCATTAGAAAGGAGACTTTAATATATTGTTATAATTTTCAGTGTTGAGATCCAAATTTTTAGGGGGGAAGTCATGTAATCAACTTACTTGTTCCTTCCCTAATTGGAATTAAATTTTTACACCATTTCCACATTTTAATTCTGAAAATAATTATTTTTATCTTTTGTAATATTTGACTACTAGTTACTTTAAATCATATTTATTATTATTTCCTTTTCTTTAAAACTTTCCCTAACTGGTCTTAACAGCTAAATTACTATTTTAATTCATAGTTTTTCTTTCATTTTGTTTGGCTTTGTTTCTATTAAAAAAAAAACACACTGTTTATATGCATAGAACTTGATTTAAAAAAGTCCTAGGTAATTATTTATGTAAGTACTATTTGTAGATCAAAAATAATGTATATGCCTGAGAGTATCTGCCTACAACTGAATGAAACACAAAAGTCCATGGGAGTTAATGAACAAATGCTGTCATATTTAAATAGTCAAATATTTTCACTTTTAAAGTATCTCAATTGCTCAATCCTCTCCTGCTTTGCCAGTTCTACCCCTTCTTTTTTCTCTTCTCCTTTTTCATTCCCTTCCCTCTCCTTTCTACCCATTTTCATCAGATTTACAAAGAACATTTAGCATCATTTTTTGAAGTCCTAAGGGTAGACTTCTTGAAATAAAAAGGATGTTAATTATAATGAGAATAAAGTTACTGAAAGAATGTTATTAAAAATAAGAAATGGTACAAAAATATGATTTTCTGGAATGAACAAAACTAACAGGCTGAGAGGAAAAATTAAAGCATGTAAGAAATTGATGGTTACTAGTAGTGACTAGAAAATTTGAACCAAAATCTTGAACCCAAAGCTATAGTTTATTTACAGATAGCCTTGTAGGTATACATTCATTTTTAATGTAATAAAAAGCAATTTTTTGCTAAAGAGTAATTGTCATTTTTGAAAATTATTTTTGATTGACTTCCATCATTTAAATATTGCTTTAGTGGTGCTGAGTTTTCCAATGTACTTCAAAACTTAAATCATAAATACATATTCATACATTTCTTGATTTAGGTATGGGATAGAAAAAATAACTTTGAA
This sequence comes from Antechinus flavipes, assembly GCF_016432865.1. Lineage (NCBI taxonomy): Eukaryota > Metazoa > Chordata > Mammalia > Dasyuromorphia > Dasyuridae > Antechinus > Antechinus flavipes. The sequence continues at coordinate 21,950,015 of NC_067400.1, forward strand.
AAATAGTTAAGATTTCTGTGAAAAGGAATAGTATTGCTAATTACATTATGAATTGTCTGAATCAGAAAGTACCTTGAAGATCTTTTAACCCTTATCTATCATTTAAGGAAAGTCTGTTTCACTCTTATAAGGAAACTGATATCCTTAAGGGGAAAATCATTATTTCAAGATCACATAGTTTATTAGTGGCAAAATTGGGACTGGAAAACCAGCTTCTAGATTCCCAGATTGTGGTCATTAGCATTATATAATATTATCATTTTTTAAAGTAAGTAATTCATGGTTAATGTCTCAAACAAAATTGACATTTCCAGATGATTTTTTTCCTACTTGCTTCAGTAAACTAGGCTTAACAGGGTATTTTCCAATTCACAACCTTTTCTTATATTAAAAAATATCTCTTTTATATGAAATGGACATTAGGGATTGATCATTAGCATATTTATAGTTGCAGAATTTTTTTAGTAACTCCTCAATGTATTGCTTTATATAGGGTGTTAATATCAAGAATGCTGACCAAAATTCTATGAAATGCATCTTACAAACCAGATGATGTCCTCAGTAGGAAAGAATTATTTAAAAGCTGATGACTTCAGTTCTGTTTACAATTCTATTATCAAGGCTGGTACTTTGTTCTTTTTAAGTATTATTTTCTTTATTCATATAAGTTCTTGAATAAATAAAAATGTGTTTGCTTTGTCATAAGCATTTTTGACATTAGTCTATACATCTTGAATCTCACTATATACAATCTAAAATCATTTTTATAATAGCTAGGCTTAGCTATAAATTTGTGACTTTGTCTATCCCTTTATTCCCCCTTTAAATATGTATGTATGTGAATACATACATATATACATATGTATGTATATATGTATATAAGTATATCTCCACAATAATTTTCTACTTCTAAGTCAATATTTATAATTTATTCTCTATATATCAGTTATGTCAGTCTCCTTTGTCTCTGAATCAATAGTCATGTTTATATTTGTAACTGTAATTCTACCTAGTCCTATACTTTCCCCCTATTTTTTCTATCTCTTTCTTCATTGTTATGAATTTTTATCTACACAAATGTGTGTATGTAATGTATTATATTCACGTATCATATGTGTGGATGAAACATGTATGAGCACATATGTATTTAGATATGTACATTCCTGCATGTGTACACATTAAATTAATCAACTCTATTAAACTGATTTATTTTAATGCTTTCTTTTAAAAGTATAAACTGGTACTTACTCATTAAAAAAAAAACTTATATAGTCAATGTTGAAACTTGATCATACTTTGTCTCATCAGCGTCAACCCATTAAATTTATTGCCTGATTGTCCAAACACAACAGAATCTTCATATGAATAATGTAGTGCCAATGAGTAACATCCAGTTTCACAATGCTTGCAAAGTGTTCTGTAATTCACATAGTATGTGCTTAATAAATGATGACTGCCTTGACTTTCCACACTGTCACCTTGAAATATAAGGAAAACCAGTACTATTGACTCCATTCCTCAGATGAGAAATTTTGGGTGGTAAGAAACTAAAGGATTTGCCCAAGTTCACATGGACACTAAGGATGTTTAGGCATTCTGGTACTATAAGAATATTGAACACCCTGGAGACAGAGTATTTGGGATCTAAATGTTATCGTTGTCACTTGCTTCCAATACATGAGAGTGTTAAAAAAAAAAAAGGCATCAAGATTATGTTATGTACCTTTATCCTACAAAGTATGTATTTATAAATGATTAGGTAATTGTGTTGAAGGGAAAAACATTGAGGAGGATTGTAAGGATTAAGACAATGATTACAGTTTTATATGGATCAATGGAAGTCAAAGAGCAACAGTTAAGAGACTAGTTGCTATCCTGCTTCTGTTTATTTTTCATTCATGCTCTACAAAACAATGGAGTCAAACTCAAATGGAAAAAAGATACATATCAGCCCCATATTGATTAAAAAATCACAAATCAATATGATCTATATTGTATTATATTTTAATTCATTCCATTATGTATTTTCCAATCACATTTTATTCTGGTTTGTGCTGTGGAAATTTTGCCCACATATGCATCTGTGGCATTATGTGGGTCAGATTTGACATGACGAAGAGAAGGGCTTTTTTCTACCAGCATAAGTATATTGGGTTGTTGGGCTTTTTGCACTAAGTTCTGCTGTCTCCTATGGGAAATGATTGTGTCATGTGACTGAATGGTTAATGATTAAAAAAATTTTCATTTCTGTATATTTGAAATAGATTCAAGCATTACTATAAGAGCAATTAATTTATAACTGAATGTGATCTTGGATGTCATCTAGCTCAATGACCTCTTGTGATACCTGGGGAAAGTAAGATGAAGAGGAGTGATTCATCCAGTCTTGCAAGTAGAAGAGCAGAGCCAGACATACTAGTAACAAATCGAGAATTATCCTACTGTACAACACTGCTACTTCTCTCATTGTTTAATTACATTCAAATTTTAATTTTGATGATAATATTTATTCTATGCGCCTTTCTGGCTTTCAAAACCTTCATATGAGTCATGTTTTCCTCCACATTATCACTGATAAGTTTCATTCAGATTTTATTTATTTACTAGTGTGCATTTCTTCTCATTTCTATTTTAAGAAGAAAATCATTAAGAAATTTTCATGTGACACAAACATATATATATGTATACACTCATACATGACTATGTAGGTGTTTTGTATGTTTACATGCCTTTTAGGTGTACTTTTGTGACTCCCAATGGGTCTTACAATTCATATTAAATCGAAAAAAAAAGGCTTTGAAACCTGAGATAATTAACTAAAACCACATTTCTATTCAATAAAGTAGATTTATATCTGCATATATACTTATATATATATATATATAAGTATGAACACATATGTTCATGTTTAACATATAAACATATATATTTATACACTATATTTTACATATATACATATGCATGCATATTTACAACAGATTTACACTGTTGTATGCAGATGTATATGCATGTACTCACATCTCCAATTATCAACCCATTCCCTACAAATATATGTAGGTATACATCTATATAGATCTCTACTTATTTCAACAATATGCTTTCCCTAAGCATTTAGCACTGTGGCATAAACAGATTATTTAAGTTGATGTTTTTTATAGCTGAGAAAACTGAGGTTTAGAGCTTTAAATATTCTGCTCCTATCCCACTCCCAGTTATTAATGCTGCAGCAAGAATTTGAAAATACTCTCACTCCTCTGCACCTAATAGCTGCTATATTTCTAATGGTGTATCCTCTAAATAGAAAGGGATAAATAATTTACACTAAATTACATTAGTGAACATATATATATATATATACATATATATATATATATATATATGTATATATATATATATATCTCACACAAGATATCAAATAGATCCTTCATAAAGAAATAAAGAGTGAATTTAGATGTTATATTTCTTTGCTGGGAATTATTGGGAATATTGTTTGATTTTGTTTGCTTTTGTGTATGGTGGTGTGTGCTTTGTATGTTTTGTTTTGTATAAGTTTTGTTGGGCTACAATTTATAACCATGAATGGAAATGGATAATGCAAAGCAGAGGTTCATACAATTTCTTCTACATCCTTGCTACTCCTCCCAACAGAACTCTAATTTCAAAGTGAAAACAATCAAGGTCTTAAGCATTGAGAAAGGTGAAGAATGGAAATATATTTTGTTGACAGACAAATGGGAAAAAGGTTGCTTTTTATTTGCCCCGGTAATAGAAAGCTCACGTTCAAGTCCAGCCTCTGACACCTGTGGATTTTGTGACACTTTAGACATCCTTTAAACTCTCAGTGCCCCTAAGCAATTCTAAAACTGTCAGTCAAGAGTATAAGTTTTGTACAAGTTTCCTCAAGTTGGAAAGATCCCATTAGAATTTACAAGCTATGATATATTATAGTCGAACACTAATGCTAATCACTTTTTACAATGTGCCATGCACATAATGTGTATAATGCGTGCTTTTTAAAATTGATTTACCTGAAGGGCTTCTGTTTGCTTCAGATCCATGTTTGAAAATATATGAAACAGGGCCTAAATGAGAGTGGCAGCATAGTACAATGAAAACAATAAAGGATTTAGAGTCAGAGAATCTACATACAAATCCTAACCCTTCTGTGTTATGTGTCTGGGCTGCAGTTCCTTAAAATTCATTTTCTTTATCTCTTTCTCTCTCTTTCTTTCTCTTTTGACACACATTACTTTATGAGTCATGTTGGGAGAAAAAAAATCAGAGCAAAAGGAAAAATCCATAATTCCATAATATCCACATAAAGGAAGTAAGTGGCCCTGTGTAAAGAACCCAGAGTAAGAACTGAGTTCCAATCCAATTTCAGACACTTATTAACCTAGGGAATTTCAGCAAGTCACCAATGATCTTTCTAATTCAATTCCTCATCTGTAAAATGGAGAGAGACGGCATTTTTTTCAAAATCAAATAATATTTAAAGTACCTATTAAATATTGCAAGTACACATAAATGCAACCTATTATTATTATTTGTACAATAGAGGTGGGTGGACTAGAGACCAGCTTTTTAAACTGTGAGTCACAACCCCATATGGGGACTGTATGTAGGGATAGCAACATCATGATTTATTAATCAGTAAATGTTTGATTTGTATCCCTATTTTGTATTCCTATATAACAGGGTCATGGAAAATTTTCTAATTTTCTTGGATGAAAAATGGTCTTGAGTAGGAAAAAGTTTAAGAATCCTTGGAATAGAGGACTTTAATATTCTTTCCTAGTCTAAATATTATTTTAAAAATATTGCATGTTGGATACTAAAATCCTTTATCTTTTATCTCACACACATGCATGTATGTACAAAAACACACAGTGTATGTATGCATATATGTAGTGTGTGCATGCATATTATCTATATATTGTTTATGTATGTGTACATATGCACATTTATGTGTGTATGTGTCATTACATTTAGGCTTGATGCTGCAAGTCATCCTGAAGTAGCTTTTTTTTAGTGAGTTAGTTATATACTTGCATGAACCATTAGCCTTTCTTTGTATGCAGGTCTCTTCAAATGACTATGAAGTGGCTTTCCATAATTGTCACTTTCCAAAAGTGGAAAATGTATTACTTTATTTCATATTCTTGCCATAGCAGGGCAGAAATTTATGTATTCATGGTACCTGCCAGAATATGACCTTTAATTACCTTGTTAACCTGACTATTAACATAGAATTTGTGGAGTCATAAATTTAACCTCCAAATTTACATCTGGATGAAACAAAAGGAAATTATCTTTCAAGGAGTGATGCTGGTTCACATAGTTAGGTTTTATAATTAATCAACTCCAGTCAACTCCGTGAATAGTTATAAAGTGCTCACTATTGCATCTAGAGCCATAGACAGACATATAGATAGACATGTATACACACATATATGCACACATACTAACACAGATATTACTCTGCCCTCAAGGAGCATAGATTCTATTGAGGGATTAAATTTTAAAAATCACAAGGAAAAGTAAGTATAACATGGGATCTTTAGTGAGATGGAAAGAAGAAACACAAAACCACAAGAATCGTAAGCCAGATAGTTTATTACTCACAAATATGAAAGCAAATGTCTCCCTAGCCCTTCAGTTCCCAGAGTAGTCATGAGCTGTACCTCTGATGGGCATTCAGTGTGATATATATTTCCCTGAAGAACTCATTAGAAAAGTCTCCTAAACTGATTATTGTCAGGAGAGCTTTGCATACCTTAAACAACTGGAAAATGTGGGGCTAATTATTCTAAACTACTTATTTGATATATAGGAATTTACTTTCTGAGATATAAACTGGTAATCCTCTGATCAAATATAGAGTAACTTTTATAAGCTATGAGTTAATAGTAGGACAATCTTAATAAAAGTATTGGAAAATACTTTAAATAAGTTTAAGATATTCGTTCTAATATATCAATTATAATATATGGTGTTCTGAAAAGTAAATAAATTAGATTTCCTTTATAACTATATTGAATATTAAAATATTACAAAACTACATATGTATTGCTCAAAACCCTAATGAAAACCAATAAAAATCAAATTAAAACTAGATGATTTTTTGTATGTTTTTTTTTTTTCTTTTGTTTTGTGGTTGTTGCTGTTATTTTGGAGGGTTCATTGTATTTGGTAAAATACCACTATTTCCAAATATTTTAAGGGAAATTTTAAGAAAATTATCCAAAATACCTATTATTTTCATTTTCCTTGAATATATATCTGCAAAATAGACTTTTCTTTTTGTTGATGATATAAAATGCAATAATGAGTTCTAATGAGTGAGGTAACCATGAAGTAAAAAAAAAATTGTCTAGTAGAAAAATGGCTGAACTGTAATCCTTTTTCAAATGTATTCTTTCTTGTTTCCAAAATATCAAAAGGTAAGATTGTACACCATGACAAATTACCTAAGAATGTAAAATCACAATACAGGATTTTTTATATACTTCTCCCTGAATTGTGGCAAGGGAAGATCACATAGAATACCAGTGAATGAAATGGGCAAATTAAAAACAAATAAGCAAATGTAGCACACTTCTTGAGTCTTGAGCAATTCATATTTTTATCCCTTTATATCATTCCATCTTACATAAGAAGATCAAATCTTACAAAATCATGCTACCATTGAAGTAAGTACAACTTTGATTTCAGTAGGTTTGGTTTCATTAATTTGAACATGTGTAAAATCCAATTGATGTTAGAATGTTACTAGCAGCAATTATTGTCTACAACCAAAGGCTTCTCCCTCTCCCCCAATTTAACATTAAAATCATTGGTCTTACTTTGTAGGGGAAACAAAGAAAGATAGATAGAAAAAGAATTATTTAACAAGAACTGACTTTGTCACTCTCTCTCTTAAGTATATATGTGCATATATGTATGTACACGTACATGTGGGTAAATGTGTGTGTGTGTATATATGCATATGCATGTGACATATATTCGCATATATATGTATACATATATGCATGAAGATAGATAGATAGATAGATATAAGTAGAAAGTAGAAGTTAAGAGGATTTCAGGAAATAAGATCAGTGTTTTAAAAAATACACATGCATTTTTTGTTTTTCTTCCCAGGTTATTTTTATCTTCTAAATGCAATTCTTCCTGTGCAACGAGAACTGTTTGGTTCTGCACACATATATTGTATCTAGGATATACTGTGACATATTTAACATGTATAGGACTACTTGCCATCTGGGGGAGGGGGTGGAGGGAGGGAGGGAAAAGTCGGAACAGAAGTGAGTACAAGAGATCATGTTGTAAAAAAAATTATCCAGGCATGGGTTCTGTCAATAAAAGCTATAATTATGAAAAAAAGAAATAGAACAAATTATTCCATCTACTTCATAAGGTAGAGGAGAAAAAATACACATGCATACATACATAAAAGCATAATTTATTTATTTTGGATTATAGCAAACAATTCAATCTAGCTTCTCAAGCAAAGGACATATATTGAATATAATGGAAATAATATAGTGTATAGAGGTTGGAGTTATATTGTTAGGGCTTTGTTAATAAAACTAAACCACTTTTAGTAATCAGAAATAAATTTTTTGGATGAAGACATAAATTAAAGTGTTACTTTTAAAAGTATTATAAGGTAGGTATATTTTGGATATATTAGACAGGAGTGCTATTTTCCCTGGACTTTATTTTTTTAATAACTATTTGCAGAAAGGAAATAAAAATACTAGTTAGGGGCTTTTGTAATTGTAAAATCATAAGTTGACAATGGCCTGAACAAAAGTTATATAACTATACATTGAGAGAGGGAGAGGAGAGATGCTAAAGATATTCTAAAGGATGAACAGATTTGGTGAATGGTTGTAGATAAATCAGAGGAAAAGAATGATAAAGTTGATTTAGATCTTGAGTCCAGAGAACTGGAAGAATGATGATATTACATTTCTCAAGAGAAGGATCATGCTTACGTGTGAAAGAACAAGGTCAGATGGATCGTTGCATAGGCACAGGAAAATAAGTTGTGAGGACTCACCTATTGCTAAGTCTTAGCTGTCATAAGTAACTTTTTGTTTAACCTTTGATTGACCCACCTATGTTCTAGAAAGTTCCTATGTATAGATTATTGTTTTTTTCAATTTCAATTAGGGAAGATACATACCTCTCCTGATTAAAATCAATTTAGCAATTTATTCTTTCTCAGTTATTCAAGGTTAACAAATATTACCGATCACAAAATCTTTGTGGTCCATAAAGGAGTGGAGTTTGCTTTGCAGACAACCTCCTGGTAGACTGATCCTATGCTACATCTTCATCTCAAACTCTAGGAATCTTTCCTACAAAACTGGTCAGATATAAGATCAAAGAGCAAGAGTCTGCCTTCCTAATGAGGATATACATCCCAGAGTACACCTGAGTCATCATTCACATCTGTTATCATCTGACTATAGAGCTGGAGAGTGACATTTTCATGTATAAGAATAATAACCTGTCTGACTATATTTTGAGATTCTTCTCGTTTAATATTCCCTTACCCAAGGATGAATGAATCAGTGTAATGATAACAGTTGCACTTATATATAGACATACTAGCATTTTATATGTTTATATGTATGTAATGGTTTGACTCAATTCTATAAAACAGGGAGACCATTCCATCTTTTTTAAAGTGGTGTCAAGATGGCAAGCCCTTATAAATTTTCCAGAGCAACCCATCTGGTTAATTGACTAATTATGAACAAAAAGTAGACATCTCTTTGAATGAATTAAAGAAATTTAGATTCGGTGCAACAGGAAATCTATTCTGATTGAATTAAGAACTTGGTCACTGGATAAAGTTAAAAAAAAAAGAGGAGTATTTATTTGAGAATTAAGATGAGGTTTTGATGATCTGGCAAAGAAAAAGGAGTAAGAATATGAGGAGTTAAGACAGAAAGTATTAATACAGTAGACATTCATTAAAACAATGATTTTTAAAAAATACAAGAAATCCAGAAAGATAAAAGGATGTAATTGAAAAAGAGATTTGTAGAAAGATTAAGAAAGGCCAAAACACTTATTGACCACTTTGATTGGAAGATTCAGATTGTAAGGACCAATTGTACATTTTGAGGCAATTAGAAAATTCTGCTTAAAGAGAGACAGAGCAATATGATTGATGAATTATTTGTTTTTTCTTTGATATGAATTCCCTAAGGCAGCAGAAAAAAAGGAAATTGTGGAACTTGAGGAGTTATATTTTCCTTAGTATTAAAGTGAACTAATTATTGAAATAGAGTGCTATTATTTGTAATGTATTCAATTGTGTATGTACACACATACACAGATAGATATACATATATGCATCTGCATGTTTATGTGGGTCCTCTCAGACAGAGATAGAGAGAGAGACACATACACAGATCCCCACATCTATACACACATTTATCTCTACATACAAATAATACATATACATGTATGAGTATATAATAATATACCTGGAACAAGGTATGTGTTTGAATATACATTTATTCTAAAAACTTTTGATACCATTATAAACTAATGGTTCATACCTGTTTACTTGCACACGTACCTACATATGTACATATATGTATATCACATTCCTTTCATTTGAATTCATGCTAGTGATTATTAAGTAATGTTCAAGTATGGTATTTAACTGAGAAATTACATTACTTACTTTGTAGCACTTCTTATCCTTTGGGTGAATATTTGGTTTAGGTAGAAGCATCATTAGGCTATTGTTAAGGGTACTCTGTTTTGCTCATTATTTATAAAAAAATGTGTTTTATTTAGTGGTTCACAGAAGCCATGGAAATTTGCAGTTTAATATATTTTCTAGCAGCGCTGACCAGAAAAAAGAACATACATACATACATACACACAAACATACACACACACACATATATATATATGTATGTATGTATAATTTGTTAGAATACAACAACTCCATTCTCATCTCATGGGTGGTAGCCATTTGTACATATAGAATACTGGTGAATCCCTGAGGAATCAGTGAACTGAATGCTTCCTAGTGAGGAAACATTCAGGGATATAAAAGCTCAAACCTCTGCCTTTTTTTTTTTTTTTTTTGCTTAAAATTCAATTTCTAGAGACTGCCAGTTCCTCTAGATTAAAATATATGTATGCATATACACAGACAGAGAGAGAGAGAGAGAGAGAGAGAGAGAGAGAGAGAGAGAAGTTCTCTCACAGTTTAACACTGTTAAATTGGTTGTGATTTTATGTCAACCACAACAAAATCACTTGTTTAGAATGTATTTGCTCCAAACATGTTGCTTTTAATTTAATCTTGTATTGCAGATGTCAGACAAGGGCCCGATGTTTTCTATGAATTATGAATAGTATCATTCTCATGTATAAGTTCAGCTTTTTAGAACAATGCCAGCAATAATTTCCCCTTTGGAGCTTAATAGCTGAATAAGTGGAAAATAGACTCAATTACTACTTACACCTTCAGGATACCCTTCACTATTTTGTCATTATGGATTTACAATTAATAGATTGGGCTTAAAGTAGCGCTTTATATACCATATAATGGTTTGAGGGGAATGCATTTTCTTTTCTTATTTCCTTCAACTACAGATAGATGATAAATAGATAGCTAAAATGTGTGTATATGTGTGCATATATGTATATATATATGTACCTGTGCATATACACATGCATGTGCATACATATACATTTGATGCAACTATATCTATATATATACATGTAGGTGTGCACATATGTATGGATATATATGCATGTACGTATATACACATATACACAAAAGAAAAAGACATTTATAGTTCCAAAAAGTAACATTTACCAAAAGTAACATTAAGATTTTAAAAGAAAAGATCCAAGTATATAGTATGAGATGATTGTTATAGATTGGTGAGACTAGATATATTCTCCAAAGAAAATTGTGTGGGAAGAAATGGGAAAAATACATAGAAATAAAATTGTTAAAATGACTGGAAAGGCCAAAAACAAAATTTGCGGGACAAAATGAATTTTATGGAAAACACTATCTTTATCTTTATCTTTATTTGATTAACTTCCAATTGTTATATTCAGGGTTACACCAGATCTTCTTAATTTGGGAATGCATATTTGTGAAATACTCCAGGCTATTTTTTTTCATGAAATTAGTATTAAAAATTTAGAGATCTTATCTGCCATAGAGCTTTCCAAGTTAGTCTAAATCCCATATGGCTTCATTTTCAAGTAGTAAGTTATGAGTGGTAGCCCAAAAAGCAAAAGAAACAACAACAGCAACAACAAATGTGTGTATGTGTGTGTGTGTGTGTGTACTCCATTCATGGTTTGTGCACTTTTTATGAACCTATAGCTATCTCAGATCTGAGCAACATAGTGTTGCTGTTCATAGAGACACAGAACTAGAAAAATGCAACATAGGACAGAAAAATATGGGATGGAAAAGCATTTTCCCGTCTTTCTGAGCTACAAATTAAATAATTAGAAATACCACCATTTATTCAACAAATATTTATTAAGAACCTATATTTTTGTAAGTAAACTTTCTACCTTAAAAGTAAAAGACAATGTCAAGGTATCTGCAATAAAATAAGAAAACAACACCAATTTTAATGACATAGTACATATTGAATTAGGTTAATTAGTATATAGAGATAAAGAAGAACTTTCAAAAATTTAGAAGCAATTAGGTGAGGTAATAGCTTCTTATGAAAAAATGGTTCCTGAATTAAGTGGCTCAATAATTGCTGAAGTGGAAGAGATTTGTGGGAGTCATAGACAATGACAGTAACTCCCAGTCACTTATGTGCTTGGGGAACAGAATGAAACTCTATCCATCTTTATTCAAATCTTTCCACACAGGGTTTGAAACACTTTCTAGAATCTAAAATTGTTGTTTGTATATCCCAGTTAGAATAGTGGCTGCAATCTTATATAGACAATTTAGAAGCCAGTAACAGATAAAATTGAGGTGGTTGATATGTGTGTGTTTATTTTCATGTGACTATCTTGGGAAAATCGAAAACTAGAATATTTTTCAATATTCTTTTCTAGTTATTTTACATATTTATATTCACATTTTATGTATGTGAAACTATGAGATATTTTTGCTATAGAAAGTTGTTAATTCAATTATGTATCAGTAATTTGCTCTGATTATTATGTTTAAATGATCAGATTAAAAATGTAAAGCAGATGTTTTCTGGTAGAAGAGACACTGTCTTCTTAGTGAATGAAATCAATGGAATCAAGGCTTTTTTTGACATCCTTTTGACCTTCAAAAACAGTTGTATGATGCTGTCTTCTCCTTGCTAGATTACAAATATCCTCCTTTATCATGAAATAGAAGGTAAAAGGTTCTTAAAGGCTACTTCTGTGGATTTCAAGATCTGATAGATGCTCGCCTTGCGGAATCCGGCTTCAATATTTTGCAATGGACTTTATTTCTGCCATTTAAGGCCATGTGGAAAGATTTGTCATTCAATTGGTCTTTGGTGAACATTTAAGACATTATTGTTCAAAAAGGCCAGCAGTTAGTGGAGTGTGGATCAATTACAACTGGAATTAAGGTCAGAAAGATATCCATTCAAACTGCCTCTGCTACTTACTAGACAGATCAGGAAACATTTCTTAAGAGTTGACTATGTTGTCAGGTGCAGTGCTAAGTGTTGAGAATACAAATTCAGGAAGTTTATATCTTATATGTTGGGAGACAAAACACAAAACATAAAGAAAACCAGTAAATAAGGGAAAGAGGTCTTGATGAGGATCTTGGGGAAGAATGACCTGACACATCTTGAAATGTATGTGGTTTGCATAGCTATTTCCTCAAGTAGTATGGCAAAAATGAACTTACTCTGTGACTTTAGATAGGCCATTTAATCTCTCTGAACCTCAGTTTTCATCTGTAAAATTGGGATAATAATGTTTTTATTAATTTTATAATTTGGATAAAAATATGCTCTATAGAGCACTTTTCAAACACTATAGTTAGAAATTTAGCAGTTTGGGAACATAGTTCATAAAATGTGAAATCTTTTGAATTCATTAATTCTTCCCTTCCTTTCTTTTTTTCTTCCTGGTATTTATTTTTCTCTCTTTCTGTTTTTACTCTATTCTTTTCATATGTGTATTTACATTATTTTTATATATTTCTCTCTCTCTTTAATGCTTATAAGCAATGACTGCTATGTAATAAGTACTTAAATGTTTGTTTTATTTGTTAATTAAAGAGCTGAAGAAAATATAATATGTTTATAACTATCAATTCCCACATTTGAACAAACTCATACCTACTATTTCAACTTCCCTTGAGGGAGTTAGTTTTGTTTATGAACTTCTGTTCAATTCTATGGGAACAATGCTATGGAAAAGAAACAAAAACATTTGCAAAATAAATTCTAACAGTAAAATAGTACAATTGCAAATACAATCAATTGTCTGTCACTGAAAATAATTCATGAAATGAAACTACATGGGAATCTTCTTTACTAAATGATGCGGTAAATTTTCTGCAACTAGATTACACAGTAGGTGTTAAGAAGAAATGTATCACATGAATATTAGATAGAGAAATAAATGACTTAGGAAATGTATGTTTTATGTTGGGATTCAGACTACTAAGGATTCTAATTTTCAACAATAATTAATAATTTAAAAAATCTCTGGTTAAATGTTTAAATTATGAATACACTTAAATATTCAAATATACTTAATCATTCTTCTCTACATTTGTATTTTATCTGCAATGGCAAAGTTTACCATCAACATGATAATTCATTTATTTCTATTGAAAAGTAAAGGACCTAATTAAAATCATTCCTATTTTTGATCTTTCCACTTAGTTTTATGTAATTTTGTTGAATGGGAGAGTTCATTGATGGTATGAAGAAAAAGGAAAATCAGTCATTACTAACTGTTCTTTTGGCCACATCCATATGATAATGCAACCCTAGAATGTAGGTTAAGAGGTCTAATAGAACAATTCCAGGGGTCCTCAAACTATGGCCGGGGGGCCAGATGTGGCAGCTGAGGACGTTTATCCCCCTCACCCTCAGGCTAGCTTTCTGGAGGTCCTCCAATATGTCTTAGTTTCTGTGGTGGCAGATAAGAGGACCACCACGACGGTCTCTGTCTTGAAATCTCCCTGAGTCCAGGAGCTTGTGCTCCAGCCTCCAGTCCTCTGTCTTCCCCAAGTCTGTTCCAGTCCTCCATGGTGGTGGGACATGAAATTAATGTCTCTGACTGAGTTTGTCCCAGCTTCTTTACTCATATATTATAATTACATCATTGTAGGTGTGAATCTTGTAGAATAGGTGGCTTAGAACCATATTAAGTACTAAGTAAATGTACTGAACTAGAGACTATTAATCACTATTGTATTATCAATTCCACTGAGTTAACACCTTGTTGTAAAAATCCTTGCCTAAATATATTTCTCCAGAGATCTGGCCCATTACATTTTGCAGCTTCAGCTCATCCCTGTTAATTTTCCTCTGTGGAAATCAAGGAGAGTACATCTAATTTTGTTACCATGTGATGTTCCTTCAAATAATTGAACATAGATAACATATCTCAACAAAGTATTCTTTAAAGGCTAAACATTATTTTTTTACATAACTTCATGTGTTATGATCTTGATCATTCTGTAAATTTGGTTGTTTAATCTGGGATCATTTTCTACTTAGCAATGTCCTCTCAAAAATGTGAAGCACAATACTTAACCTAATAGTACAAATATGGATTTGCTGAGAGTATTCTGACATTGTGTTTACCTAACCTGTATTATTTTTTCAGCCCAAACAAAATTTCCCCAATATGCCCCCACCAGTGTTGGTAATATAGAGAAGTATCTGAATTTATTGTCCCCTAATTGTATCTTGAGGCATTGGCAAGAGCCAGAGAAGGCAATGAATGATAAAGAAACTGATGATCTGTGTGTGTGTGTGTGTGTGTGTGTGTGTGTGTGTGTGTGTGTGTGTTTTGTTTTGGTTTTTGGTTAATTTTTATCTGTTTTGGATCTCGCTGGCATATCTTTGGTTCAGGAAGATCATGTCTAACCATGAGTAATCTCAAATCACGAACTGTTGGGGTTCTAAGGAGATGTCCAACTGTAGTTCCTGGGGAGGTTTGTCTTTTTATATCTTCTTCTGCATTGACATTGAAGTGAGTGAGAGTTTTTAATGAATATCTGTGGCAGACTATGGTGTTGAATCTAAGCAAAAATCATGAAGAAGGCTTGGCTGGAATTTGGGGATATGAGAAATGATACAAATGTTTCATATCCTCTTGATTTGAATTTTCTCTGCTAAGGTTTTCCCTCAATCCCTGTCCATACTGTTATGTACCAGCAGTGGCTATTCAGCACAGGAGGGAACATTAAAATTCTATTATCAGCAGTAACAATTGTAAAAATCAGACTACTCATTTTATAAGTTCTCAGCATTCTGGCTGGAAGACTAGCTTAGTGAATGGCACTGCATCACTGATCATTGTCTGAGCCCTAACTGATCCTTCTCTTTCAATATGAAGGCAGAGAAGCTCATTAAACATGGTAGTGACATAGTGAAACTATGTCTCAGTGATAAATTTTGGTAGTGTTACATTTAGATCATTGAAATTGATCAATTACTTCATCAGGAGTCACATAATTTAATTATTCTATCTTTTAAATCCTCAATAGAATAAAAAAATAATAATGGGGAATTGTCAGTATCAATGAAGACAAGGTTTTAAGTCGTATCAATCTAAAATCATGCTGTTAAATTGACAAGAATTAGTGTAAAATTTGAAACCAGAGCATTAGTTTCAATGACTGGTAGTGATGGATCTATATTTAACTAAAGATAAGGAATCACACATTTTTATGTAATTTGGTAAATTGAGTAGAGTAAAAGCACAACTATGTCATGCTTTAATTGTGTGACCATCAGGAAGAAACCTCAAATGTAACAGAGATAATGATAGTTATGCTATTATACCCATCTTAGGGAATTCAAATGAATTAATGTATTTAAAGTATATTTGAAACTTTAACATATTAATTATTAGTTATATAGAATGCTTATTTTAAAAATTCAGAGAAAATAATATTTATGTTATTACTTTTAAAAACATCAATCATCAACAATTCGTTTTTTATTAAGATGAAATTATTTCAAAATGTAATTGACATACTTTGTATCTTCAATTTTTATTGGAAATTCCTTCCAAAATTTCCATGTAAAAAATAAATGTTATTACTTATGGTTATTACAATTGGAATTTTGCAGATAGCATAAAATATGTCAGTAAATATCTGAAAAATTTCCCAGGCTATCCAATTTATGTTTTTTTTTTCTTATATTACTATAGTTGCAGTTATCTAATAGCATTAATAGAGTTCTTTAATATTTTCACAAAACTTTACATGCCATCTCACTGATCCTTAATCTTATAAGGTTCTCTACTTTTTCCTCTCTATTTTTAATGTTCCTGTTTTCATCTTCTCTGAATCAATAAAGATGAAAAGATACTTATCTTTCATAATCTTACTCAGATTTCTCTTTTTTTTCCTCACAGTCCTCACATAACTGTTTCTAGTTGTCAGGTTCTATTATAGCCAGAACTTGTCCAGTAACACAAAAGGGGTTCAAAATGATGCTAACTGTGAAGTTTACTGAATTAATCATATACTAAAATGACAATCTTTCTTTTTCCTCACCCAATCTCATAGAAAATGCTCCAGATAAGGATTGATTGAAGAAACAAAAGAAATTTGACTCGGAGAAATAATATCTGGGGTCATGATAACTATCTCCAAGTCATGTAGAAAGCATCTCTTTTCCTTGGGAAATCTGCATGAGGAGAACTTAGTGAGAGCTACCCAGATGGTTGATATTTGAGGAAAAGCCAAAAAAAATTAGAAATATCCCCAAGTTCAATATAGTTTTGAGAGAAATGATAAGTTTTCATTCATCTAATGTCTTTAAGTAAATTTTAGGGACTTTCTTGGGTGTGCTGTTGTGGCAATTCAGTTTCAGTTGTAAGTTGAACTAGAAAGACGCCATATACCCCTTCTATCTCAAAATGACATGAGCCTCTGACTCAGTATTGCCAAAACAAACAAACTCTTGATGCAATATTTTTCCTTATATTCAGAAGACAAAGGTTTCCAAATGGGAGGATTTTTTTTTAATGCCTAAATTTATGCTGGTATTGACAAACATATTCATTTAAAATCCCATGTAAAATTTTACACATAAATAGTTTTAGGAGCAATATACTAAATAAAGACATTCTTTTGAATACATTATGGTATAGCATTTCAGACCCATTATACTCCAATTGCCCTCCAGATTGCTTCTCCATATTTGAGTAAATATTCCACTCTAAAGAAATTGTTGGAATGTATCAGAGAAGGGGTCTCTGAACTCATATTTCCAGATACCAATAACATAATAGGTCTCTACCCACAGAAACAAACTTTGAATATACAAAATGTTTCTCCATAATCAAGCACAAATTTAACTTTACAGGACAGGATGATTCATCCTGATTAGGCTTCCTGATGGGACTGAGTGGTTTTAATAAAATGGGCAAATCAATGGAGGGCAATTGGAGTATAATGGGTCTGAAATGCTATACCATAATGAGGCAGCAGTGGGAGACCATTAGAATAAAATGGATTGGCCATCAACAGTATATAAAATAATTTATTGAAAAGGCTAATGCTTAAATGATATGATCAACTAAAAATTTACTGAAAGGCTACATAAATAACTTCTGAGGATCACATTTCCCTGTTATGCTTCTAATTCAAACTATATTCACAATTTGAGAATTTAAGAAATTTTTCCTCCATGTATGTAATGTATGTATGTATGTATGTATGTATGTATGTATGTATGTATATTTCAGAGGAGGCAAAGCTCATAGTAAAAAACACATGTATAATTTCAAATTCACTTTCCATGCACTCACCTTGTCTTCTTCGAGCAGAATTACCTTTCTTAATAAAGAACCAACTGGTTCTTTTTGTTTTTGTTGCTGGTCTGGGGAAAAGAAGAAAAAAAAGTTGTATATGCTTTTATGATTAAGATGTAAAACAAATGATTAGATTTGGGAGACATTTGTTTCTAAGTGTCTCAGTTGGGGGTTAGTACACTGCACTTTTAATGATTATTGCCAAACAGTGTATTTTTACTAGTGAAGAAAAAAACAAAGAAAAGGTTTTTGCTGTCATCAGCTTGCAGCAAGAGTTGGACCTTTATACCTTTAACTGGAATATACACTTATTGAATGCTTTTTTCCCCAAATAAAAAAGAAATATTTTTCATTCTTATTATTTTATAAATTAAGAATGGTATTTAACATACAATTTATGAAGCAAATAGTGATCTTTAGGGTACTCTGGATAAAAAACAAACCTAGATGAGGACTTTTTTTTTTTTCTTTATTAAAGCTTTTTATTTACAAAGCATATGCATGGGTAATTTTTCCAACATTAACCCTTGAAAAACCTTTTGTTCCAAATTTCCTCCTCCTCCCCATCCCTTCCCCTAACTGGCAGGTAGTCCAATACATGGTAAATATGTTGAAATGCAAGTTAAATCCAACATGTGTATACATATTTATACAGTTATCTTGCTGCACTAGAAAAATCAGACCAAGAAGGAAGAAAAAGAAAACCTGAGAAAGAAAATAAAATGCAAGGAAATGACAACAGAGAGAGTGAGAATGTTATGTTGTGCTCCACACTCTGTTCCCATGGTTCTCTCTCTGGGTGTAGATGGCTCTCTTCATCACTGAACAAGTGGAACTGCTTTGAATCAGAGGGAAAAATTTTTTTATTAATATTAGTCAAGGAAAGATTTTAATTAAAGTATGGTATTGAGAGGTCATTTATAATTTTTCTTGTCTTATGGAATCTATTTTCAATATCTCTAGTTCAAATTAATGCATATTTAATGCAATTATTGTCTATTCAATATCATTTACATAAGATCAGAAATAACTAATTAATGAGAGGACTCTTGGAAGATTCCATGTAGTGATTTATTTTGCTGGTCATATTTTAAGCATTCTCATTCAGGATTACCAAGAGCAACTATTTAGCAAACATTAATGATGCCATGAATATTCTGATATAGTCTCTGCATGTTTGGGAATGGAGACTTAACCAAAATGATTTAAATCTCAGTGCCTCAGGCAACTTCACAGCCAGTGAAGTTCAGTAACCAAAGGCAGGAACTGTCTTTGTCATAATAAAGTATTTTAAAGTATGATTAAAATTAATCCAACTTATAACTGAAAATGCATTGAAATTAATGTTTAAGTCTTTAGTACTATATATTAAAAGGTTACTACTGCACACTTTAATGAATTCATTTTAATTATGATGATGAGGACTCATAATCAAATGGTTTAAATGATATTCTTTTCTTGTCTTCTGTAGCACCATTTTTTCTTCCTTTTTTATACTTTTATCTCAACTATTTATACTGGTGTGACAACTTGAAAAGTTTACAGAAGTAACTTCTAAGATGCTTTTTTATTAATAAAAAAAATCCATTGACCTCTTCCAGTCTTTGCTGAATTTTATTGAAGTTACCTGGCAGTTTTTAAAAGTCTTTTCCTTCAATCACTTACATTGTTGCTATTCACATGTTTTGTAAGATCCATTAAGGAAGAAATAGAATGATATAGACACTAATCTTTTCAAGAGTTTTCTGTAAGTTTGAGTCATCATTTTAATTTGGCTAACATAGGGATCAATGTTTCTATGACTATTTTTAATATTAATATCAACTATTGTCACAGTTCTATTGAAATAATATCTACATGGGAATTTAGAGGGTTGCTAGTCCAACTTCTAAATTTTATGATGAAAAAATTGAAACACAGAAGTTAAATGACATGCTTAAGATCACACACATAATAAATGGCAGAGCCAGAACAGATAAACTGACTCATATTTCATTATTATATCACACTGACTTTTAGTCACACAAAGACTTCAGGATGATTTCAATGAACATCTCAAAGTGAGCAACATCCGTTTTCACCTCTTATCTCTGTAACAAGAATTTACTCAGATTATTAAGTATCTTTTTTTCCATTTTCAGAACATTTGATCAATTTTTGAGTGTTGCTATTTAGTCTAAATGTTTAATCTTTTCTCCTCTTTCATGTCATCTTCCATTATTCCTGTAATATAATTTAATTTATCCAGCAATTTCTTGTGCTCTCCTAACTGCTGCTTCCAAAAGGAAACTTTTTAGAAGCTTTTATGAACTAGTTCTGAAGCATGGAGAGATGTACTTGGAAAGTTTCATAGAATAAACCCAATTAAAATTGAATGTAATATGACTACTTATGAAATTTATTTTGAAAAAAATACATGTTACTAAAAGGCTTTCATTTATTTCTCAAATAATGAGAAAAAAATCACTTAGCTTCTTTCTACTTAGGAAAAAATGTGTAAATGATCATCTTAATTTGAACTCAAATCAATTTGTAGATCTATGTTTTGGTCAATGTTATCAATAGACTAATCTATGCTTTCTCTGATACCTCTTTATAGTATCTTTATACTATATAGTATCTTTATAGTATCCTGTTAGGATCTTTCTATCATAATTCATATAAATCTTACAGAGTTGTCTGAACTACTTCTCATCAACTGAAGGACAGCACAGAAATAAACTAATATTAACATAAGGAGAATAGAAAATAAAGAAGTTTGGTTGCTTTGTTTCTTCAGATTGTTGAAGTTAAAATACATAAAATATCAATTTAATTATAAGGCTATAGAATTAAATCAGGATTGATGTCATTGATATTTGGAAAAGTCAGAGAACTGTTATAACATTATAAATGCACAGAGTATACTATAGTATATGCATAGTATAGTATATACATAAATGTGTATTGATGGGGATTATATGAATAATGAACTATAATTTCAATTTACTGCAAAAATAGAATTTATGATGCATGATACATTCAAACCTTTCATATAAAAGAATATAATTTTTATAAAGAATTTCTAAAATATATCAACTTTCTTAGAGTCAAATTTTTTACATATTCTCTTCATTTGGATTCAGACTCTGGCTCCCCAAACCTCAGCTTTGATTGCTGATCCATGCCAATTACTATAACATATCTGCATTGAGACCTGAATTTCCTTCTGAAATCCAGAATTACATCTTCAGCTCTCTATAAGACACATGCATCTGGTGTCCCACTCACATATTAAACTCAACATATCCAAATTTATTCTTATTTTATGTTTTAAAATTACTCCTTTTCACTTTGTTAGAGCTATTCTTTGGCAACTCAATTTCTTCTTTCCCTCATAACCCACATATTGGAGTTATCTTTTTGCTTTCTCTGTCCTCTCTTATATACATCCGATTAATTATTTCACAAAATACACCTCTGAAAGATTTTTTACACATGGATTCTCCTTTCCATTCACAGTGAAATCACTCCAAATAACAACCATCTCCCTAGACTTTTACACTATTTCCTTATCCACAGTCTGCAGTTGATTTATTTATAAAATAGTTGTACATCTCCACAAGGCTACTTCAACTATCAATAAGCAATATTCTATGAAACATTATTTAAGTAGTAAAACAATATATAGACATTATATTACTATTATTGTTATATGACATAGTTATATCATTATCTTGTTCAAAAATCTCTAAGGATTCACTCAAAAATTATAGATAAATTCTTTGGTTAACTTCTCAAGTTTTCCTTACTCTGGTGCCAACAGACATTTCTAGTTTCATTTCTTCCTGCCTCTTTCTACATACTGTGCAGCCAAATTGAATTATTCTTTTAATTTAAAATATATTTCTCACCTTTCAATCTCTATGTTTTCATGCACAATTCCTTAACATGTAACATGATCAATCTTTTGCCCACTCTCTCAGTGCCATTTATATATCCTTTTCAAAAAATCCTGAAATCGTTGGGGAATCTTTTTTTATCTCTTGCCATCTTGAACCTTCATCAGTTGGATTCAGTAACTATCACACTATTTTCATTTATTCACTTAACCTATTTATACAGACATTTTTACTCCAGAGTTATAATGAGAATTAACACACAGATATTTACCCCAGAACTTCAGGATTAAAATTCCTTTTTCACCTCATTAGTCAGGGGATGGGTAATATTTCAATCACAACTTATCTCATTTCCTTCCTGACAGTGATCTTACAAAGTTTGTGTCTCAAGCCAGCATTGATCTGAGCTGTACTGGAGCTGAAATCCGGTATCCTTTTTCAACATAATATCACTACTGGGCTGACTGCAGCACACAGCCACCTGAAACCTGCATTCCTGTGCCTTTTTCTCTTGGCCCAGATAAAAGACTTCACTCTTTATCTAGAATGGAAAAGAATGAACACAAAGGACAAAGACTTTGATCTATTCCTTGGGAATTGTTTAAAAATTCTTTATTCTTTATCATTTATCAATATTGTTTGACCCTATCTTTATGTGATTATAAATTGTGTAGTTGAAAGCTTATTTTAGAGTTTGGGATGACCTTTTAGAAACTCTAAGGCTGTAAACAATGTTAAGATCCCATCCACTACCTGTTTTGGGCTTGCTTAGGTCTTGTTTTGGATGCATCCCAAGGAGTGTATAGGGTTGCCCATATTAGATTGAATGTTTATAATTACTTACTGATATACATCTCAAGTTGCCCTTCTCTGGAAACTGTCATACTGCCTATATGAGATCAATTAGGCAAATGGCCTCACAGTCTTGTTTGAATTCTATATAATGAAATCTCTCAAAAACAAGAAAAAGCCACACCTTTTACCAGATTTTTCCTTTGACAAATAGCAAGTGACAAATATTCACTTGATGATAGATAGATAGATAGATGATAGAGATTTTGGTGTTTGTGGTGTTTGTTCTCATGATGAATAGGGTCATATGGCATTAGTGAGGGTGCACAAGGGAAAACCTTATAACATTTCTTCTAAATTTTGTGGTTCTTTGACAGAAAACCATTAATAAATAAACTCTTTACAATAAGGGCACCACAACGAAAAATGACCTTTGATGATTCAGACCTTTTGAAGATACAGTTCTAGCTATACAAGCATTGAGGGGTAAGGGGAGTCTTTTGATCACAGAATGAATAGGCCAATTCAGAATTTCTATATGAATGTCTGCTTAATTCTCCCAGAAGCAGAACCAAAGCATCTTCCACATGTATGATGCCATCAGAGGAAATTAATGATATCTCTCCATACACTATGTATCACAATTAAAAGATCCTCATTAGAATTCTTGCCTGTTCTCTAAACTCCAAACTCAAATACTATCTCCTCCATAACAATTACCCAAGTTTCCCTGTTTAGTAATGACCATTCTTTTCTGATGTCACATAGCCTTTTATTGGCAACTTTCTAAGCACTTAGTATAGAATATTGCATATCATTGCTATCTTTTTTTGCATCTTATTTATCAAACTAGTTGTGATCATAATGAAATTAACTGTCATCCAAATTTTGTTCCTCCTATAAAAGTGTCAAACAAATATAATAAGTGTTTAATGGATATGAATATTGTTATAGTATTAAACACAATAAAGGAGGTAGGTATAATATAAAATGGACTAAGGATATTAAGGATTCTCAGAAATAAACTATCATTTACTTGTTTACTGAGAAGTTTGATTCCAATCTTATTTGTTATTAATAATAAAGGAGCTGAAGTTTAGTCACAACTATTTCGTTTTCATTTTAACTTTGTTTATTAAGAAAATCTGATTATTCTCATCTATTCCACATCCATAGATACTTTATTGTTCAATTTTCTGAATTGGTTGTCCAAAGATTATTCATCTATTGCAAAACATTTTTTCTTCACACATTTTGTAATTCATCTATTGCCTTTGGTTTATTTTGCTTTGTTGACATTCACTATCTTCTCTTCCTTCCATGCATTTCCTGCAACACTATAGGACATGGATGTTGTTAACATTCTATGTAATATTGTCTAATTTTGATCTTTCCTTCTTAAGCCTTCATGAAAGGGAATAGGGTAAAAATAAATGAAGAACAAGGTCATAGACCAAAATATATCACCACTAGTTGAACTGGTGCTTTGCATAATGAAATAAGATTATGCTTTCTGCTTTGAGGTTATATTTCATAGTGGAGCATTTTCTGAGTAATTTGGGTATTGCCCCTAATGTCATCATCATCATTATCATAATTATTATGACTTAGTCTTCCTATCTTTCTCAGGCTCAAAATTCGAGAGCTGCTCACTGGACTAGTCCTATTCTAGGCACAATTATTTTAACCTATGCCACTTCAGACATGGACCACTTTTCTCTCTTTTTTGAGAAATCTGGAAGTCTGTGTTCCTAGTAGTTAATCATATTAATATTAAATTAGGTCATCCAATTGTTATCGTATTTAAACTCAGAGCTCTGAAGTTCAAGAAATCAATCAGCCTTTAACTCACTAATTGTTGGCATTACATGTGTCACCATGCTTAACATAGCACATTCATTAAATATCTTTAGTTGTGACATATTGTTTCCCTCAGATGTTTTTAATAGTCAAATTATCTTGATAACTTATGTTAAAATATATGAATACTCTAACATAATAAGGGGTGTTTGTTTATTGCTTTCTGGAAAATAGTTGAGGTCTCTATATATAGAATAATAAATTTTAAATTGGACTCATTTTAAAGGTCTTTTATCTTCTCCTAACATTAAACAAAGAATGAGGCTCAGAGTAGTCTCATAGATTATATGACATTTGGATTTGAACCAAAGTCTTGTGATTTTTAAAGTTCTTTCTATTATTATGAGGACTATTTATGAAGTAAAGGAATAGGTTTCCTTATTGAAATTAATATTACCAACAATTGTCAAACAGTTGTTAAAAGAGTTGTGATCAATATCTGAGTCAGGAAAATAAAATCATAGAATCCTGATATAACTGCTTTAATAGACTATACTTACTTGAAATCACATATTCAGGTATTGAAAGTCATGAGAATCTAGGAGTCGAGGAATCCAGGCTTGTTGTATATCCATCCTAAAAATAAAAAGACAGTAGTCTAACTTTGGAATTGAACTTGGTAAGATTACTGTGAAACTAATTTCCCCTATATTCCCCAGAGAGAGGTGACATAGGAGCTTTAGTCTCCTGGAAGGGTTGAAAAAAATATCTATATCTATTTATCTATCTATCCATCATTCGATCTGCTATACCTTTGAAATAAAATAAATGTCACTTTTCAAATGTTAATCCAACATTACATGGTTAAATGGAACTTAGATGTCAATTACTGGGCATCTTATAATAGAGGAACATTATTGGTGTGGTTCAACTCAATAGTAAAGAAAAAAACAAAACAAAACAAAAACATCACTACTCTTTTTTAGGACTTCAGTAAATCCCAGGGAAGGAGTAAAATGCAACAGATGTGGCCTGGAGAGTGTCATCAGATGAATCATGTTAAATATGTGAAGTAAATTAGTATTCAGCAAAAGTTATAGTTATTTTATTAAATGTTAGAAGTTATCAGGAAATATTTTTCTTCAGAAAAATCCATAAAATGACAATTTCATAGTTAGAAAGAATCTCAAAGATGATATATTCCAATCCATAATTGAAGAGATTAACTCATGTAACATCTCTAGCAATTCATCATCCAATCTTACTTAAGAGATTGCTCGTGACAGAAGCATAAGAACACAGTGAAGTACCTTCTAATTGTAAGGAACTTTGTTTTTGTATATCAAACCAAAATCTGCTTTCTCTACAAGTCCCATGTATTCCTTATTTTCACAAGAACGACATTTTGAATTATCCTGTCATGTTTATAGATATATACTCTGTGTGTGTGTGTGTGTGTGTGTGTGTGTGTGTGTGTGTGTGTGTGTGTATTAAGTGATTTTAAGCTTCAGAGACTCTTTCCTTCATGGATTTCTTTTCCCACACCAATCCAATATTCTTTTCACCAAGTGAAATATTTCTATAACCATAAACTGTGAATATGGACATTTAAGAAGCAATAGACTTATATCTATCTGATTCAATGAGGCTATTTTATAATATTGAAATATTCTGTTTTATGAATGAAATTTTATTTCGGCATAAAATGTGATTCATTACTAAAATCTGCCTTTTCTTTCTTTGATTAATTTTAATTTCTATTCCAACATTTTATTATCATTGTTATTGTCATTTTTTTTTTAGTTCAAAAATGTTTAGGTTTCTCCCTGAGAATTGTAAAGCATAGTGTTCTTATGAATCACTCTCATATATGAATGTTGAAAAACAAACTGTGTTTTCAAGATAATAAAACAGAGGAAGCTAAATTTATCTTTGAATATATACAAAATATAAAGTCATATTAAGTAAGATATATAGAAAATTCGAATTTCTGAGGAAAAAAAGTGATGAAACCATAAGTGAAGTAACAAAGGAATGAAGGTAAATCGTGTATCAGATGTATTCACAAATTAATTATATTAAACACATATAGACTAATTGATTCTAAATTCCCAAGAAATTGAAGAAGGCCAGAAAAACAGTGATAGAATTAACTCAGGAAAACATCTTTGGATAATGTTCTGACACATAACTAAGGGGAAAAAACCTAACTGGTGATATTAGCTCTTAAAGAAATGCATGATGTAGTAGATACTTATTAAATGTTTATTAATGAATGAATAAGAAGAATATCACTGAGGAAATTGGACCAGTTGCATATGGTGTTCCTACAGGAATCAGTGCATGTGGATAAACGTTAAGAAAGTAATCCAGCAAAAAGTGATAGTCACCTGATGAAGGACAACCTTGGAGAGTTGAAACTGCATGATAGAGAGTGATAGCTATGGTATCTACTAAAGTGATGAGTCTGCCCTTGAAGCTCCAAAGCAAGTTATCCACATAATGAACTTTATGAGTTTCTGTAAAGAGATGAAAAGATCCCAAGTAACCAGAAATTTTTTATGTAGTTCTTTGCCATATTTTCTGTACTTATATACATCACTAGATTTGTTCTGTATTTTGTCAATTTTCTTCCCACACATTCTATGCTTATGAGTAGAAAAATTAGAGTATTAAAAAAGAGGCAAATCATCATTTCAAATAATCTGAAAAGTTTAATTAATTTAAAAATTAAAGTGAAATAGGACTTTTTTTTTTTTGGACAAAAAGACTTTCTCAATGTTTTAGTCTCAAATGTAGGGGATGTAATTTTATTTAATTAATAAATATTCTCATATTGCTTACTTTGAATTTGACAATTTGGTTTGTGATGTTGCTGGTAAGAAAGTTTTCTTGCTGAACACAATGGATGGGGACTTTCTAACTATTTCAACATCATTGTTCTGTACTTCATATTATTAGAAAAGAGAAAGATTATGTATGTGTGAGTAAAATATATATAAAGGATACATATATATGCCTATATATAACATATATACATATATATATATATATATATATATATATATATAATATGTATATATTTAACAGTAGCAGAGGAATTCATCTGTAGTCTTGTTTATTCTATGTGCTCTTTTCATATTTTGGGGGAGTAGAGGTAGGAATGACAAATATGATGAAAATAATAATAATAAATATTTATATAGCAGTTTAATGTCTATAAAAAGTCAGCATATTATCCCACTTTATTCTCACAATGACTATGTAAAGGATGGGCTATTAATATTCCCATTGGAATATTATTATTTTATAAGAAATGATGAGCAGGCAGATTTCAGAAAAATCTAGAAAAACTTACATGAACTGATGCTTAATGAAATGATCATGGGGAGATAGGGAATGGAGAAGGGGATAAGCAATTATAGGAGCCATCTATGTGCCAGGCATTATATTAAATATATTCTACAAATATTATATTTAAATCTCACACAAACCTAAAAAAATTGCTTTTAATAACCCCATTTTACAATCAATGAAACTGAGACAAAAAATTCATTCATTCAGGTAGTATCTGAGGCCAGATTTAAACATAGGTCTTTTTGATTCTAAGACCAGTGCTTTATTCACTATGGTACCATCTACCTCTGCTGGGGAAGATGATAAGGAAGTTAAAATATCACATAAGAAAAGTTCAGGTTATTCTCTCTTTTGGTCCTCTTCGACACAGATAGCTTTGAATAAGAAAAGAAAGTAAAGATGAATTTTGTAATATCCAAAGAAGACTGGAGAGAAAGGAGGGCCTAAGTACCAAGGTCTTTGGGTGCTCTACAGAGGATATTTCATCCTCAAAATGATAGGGAATAACTGAAATTTATTGACTAGTGTAGGATGACATGGTCAGATTTGTACTTAGAAAGATTAATTTGACAGCTAAATCTACAATGCACTGGAGTTGAGAAACACTTGAGGCAGGGTAAACACCCAGCAAAACATTGAATTTTAGCTAGAACTCAAAGGAAGCCAGAGGATCTAGGAGACGGAAATAAGGAAAGAAATAATTTCAGCCATGGATGGATGACAGCTAATAAAAATATCCCAAGTTGGATGATGGGCTATTTTATTCACTGAATTGCAAGGAGGTCAGTGTCACCTGGTTACAGAATATGATAGTATGTGGAAGATTGAAAAAGACTTGAAATTTGTGTATAGTTGAAAGCAGTTTGTGAAGGACTTTGAATGTCAGAGGTATGAATAGTACAGGAATTATCTCTAGAAGATGTCATACTGAGGGAGGAGAATTTTATTTTAGAGAACTAATCAGTTCCTGATTCCAGGTTTTTACTTGCCATAGGCATGATTATTCTCAAAAAGGTAGAGAAAGTCAGAGAGTTAGAATGAACCCCCAAAACAATTTTGTTTAACCTGTAATCCTTTTCACAAGGTTTCACTGCCTGAAGTTTCCACTTTCTGAAGGAAGATCTCTAGGGAAGAGAAAGTCATTATTTCTATAGACAATTCATTTCTTTTTACATCTTAAGTTGCTAAGAAATTATTACTAACATTCAAAATCAGGTTCGTAATTTCCCCTCATTCTTGTCTTTGATGTTTTGAGTCAAGGAACCCAGATCTTTGGATCCATTTCTATGTAGAATAGTATCCTGTCAAATTTTAAAACAGAAGCATCATGTGCTCTGTAATTCTTCTTTACTCCTCGCCAAAAAAAGTTTTGTTTCTTTGTGTTTTAATTTTTTTTTAATTAGCCTTCTCTTAGATTCTGGTCCCCTTACAATCCAAATCCATTTCTTCTGGACCAAACCCATGTTATTAATGTCCTAGTTAAAATGGAGCTGGAGATGCAGAGAGATGATACAATCGGTAAACCACAGGCCCTGAAGTCAGGAAGACCTGAGTTCAAATTTGACCTCAGATATTTAACACTTCCTAGCTGTTTGACTCTGAGAAAGATACTTAACCCCAATTTACTTCCTCCCAAAAAATGTCACTTGGAGAAGTGAGTACCATATTACATTCTAATGTGACCCAAGATAGGTCATCACCTTTATCACGTTGTACATTCAGGCCCTCTTAAATATAGCTTAAAATTACCTGAGTATTTTTAACTGCTGTAATAACTGTTGACTCATTCTGAACCATAATCTACAAAAATTCTCTGAGGAGGTAACGACGAGGTAATAGATAACAGAGTCTCCAGAGGAAGCCAAGCAAGGAAAAATAAAAGAATAAACCTACTGCATATTGACAAAATGTAATACATTGCTTTGAAATGGCACATGCCACTGGAGGAATAAATATCACTATTGTTTTTTGCTAACCTTTTTTGGTTTTTGACCTAAATCAATTTTTACTGTTGTACACCTTCTCATTTTTAAATATCTTTGTTTTGCAGAACCAGGAGATCATTATACACTTCGACAACGATATTGTATGAGGACATATTTTGATGGAAGTGGATTTCTTTGACAAAGAGACCTGAGTTTCAATTGATAGATGACGGACAAAAGCAGCTACACCCAAAGAAAGAACACTGGGAAACGAATGTGAACTATCTGCATTTTTGTTTTTCTTCCCGGGTTATTTATACCTTCTGAATCCAATTCTCCCTATGCAACAAGAGAACTGTTCAGTTCTGCAAACATATATTGTATCTAGGATATACTGCAACATATCCAACATATAAAGGACTGCTTGCCATCTAGGGGAGGGGGTGGAAGGAGGGAGGGAAAAAAAATCAGAACAGAAACGAGTGTCAATATAAAGTAATTATTAAATAAAAATTAAAAAAATAAATATCTTTGTTTTATGAACTTATAAGTAAGAATAGACAACATTGTTCAAGAGGGAGAATTTGGGGGGGTAAAGTTTTAAAAACAAAGTTTTAAGTGGGGATAAAATTACATTAGGAGGTAACTCTGATTTTTCTTGTTATAAGCATTCTGCCAAGAGAGCAAAACTTCTAACAGGGTATTAAAAACGAATTTCAAAAAGAATTACAAAGCAAAAGAAAATGAAACAAAAGAAAACATTTTCATGTGTCCTAACAGAACAGGAGGGAGGTTACAAAATATATAACAATGAATTGCCAGTTCAAGAAAGTATTCATATTATATTATAATATATACATACTTATACACATATACACATTCTACTCCACCCCCCACATACACACATACATGTCTTTTCCAAACCAACTGATTCTTTGCTTTAATTCTACTCTTAAACTTGTCTTGCTATTTACTTAACCTACTCTCATCCATTGATTCCTCCCTTGTATTCTTCTTATACCCTTTGCTTCATTGACCACTCCTCCCTCCTCCCTCATTTCTTTATACATTTTAAAGGGTCTTATACCCTTCATGGTATATATGTATTGCTGCCTATTTAAACCATTCCCAATGTGAGCAGATTTTCAGAAT
Source organism: Antechinus flavipes (assembly GCF_016432865.1). Taxonomy (NCBI): domain Eukaryota; kingdom Metazoa; phylum Chordata; class Mammalia; order Dasyuromorphia; family Dasyuridae; genus Antechinus; species Antechinus flavipes. The sequence goes on from NC_067400.1 coordinate 21,980,922, forward strand.
CAGGAACCCTCCTGCCCCTCTAAAGCCTCTGTGCCTATTCTTCCTCTGCACTTTATTTGTGTAACATCATTACTATTTTTATTTTAACTCTGCCCCAATCTTTCTTTTGAGCTATCCTATTGCAGATGCCAATCTTCAACTTATGATATACATTTCCCATGTAAAAAAATAAAACAATTTTTGTCCTTGAAATTGATATTGCCTCTTATATGTTAAATTTTCTATTGAGTTCAGCTTTGGTTGATAAAAAGTCCTGAAAATCTACAAGTTCATTGAAAGTTCATTTTTTCTCATTCAATATTATGGATAATTTTGCTGAATATGTTATTTTTGGCTCTAGGCCTGGTTCTTTTGCTTGTTGGTAATTTATGATTTCAGAACCTGTGGTCTTTTCATTGTCATTTCTTTAACCAAATTTAATACTGTATTTTTATGAGTTTATATTTGACAAAAACTTCTGGGAAAATTGGAAACTAGTATGGAAGAAACTAGGAATTGATCCATCCCTAACACAACATACCAAGATAAGGCCAAAATGGGTTCATGATTTAGACAAAAAAAAGTGATATTATAAGCAAATTTAAAGACATAGGATAGTTTACCCCTCAGATTTGATGAGAAGGAAGGAATTTGTGTCCAAAGAAGAACTGGATCTCAAAATTGAACACTAAATGGATAATTTTGATTATATCAAGTTAAAAATTTTTGTACAAACAAAACTAATGCAGACAACACAAGAAGGGAAGCAATAAATGGGGAAAACATTTTTTACATTTAAGTGTTCTAATAAAGGCCTCATTTCTAAAAAAAATATATAGAGAATTGTCTCAAATTTATAAGAATTTAAGCCATATTCCAGTTGATAAATGGTCAAAGCATATGAACAGATAATTTTCAGATGAATAAATTAAAACTCTAGTTATAAGAAAAGGCGCTCTAAATCACTATTGATCAGAGAAATGCAAATTAAGACAATTCTGAGATATCACTACACACCTCTCAGATTGGCTAAGATGACAAGAAAAGATAATTATGAATATTGGAGGAGATGTGGGAAAACTGAGACACTAATATATTGTTGCTGATATTGTGCATGGATATAGCCATTCTGGAGAGCAATTTGTAATTATGCGCAAAAATCTATCAAACTGTGCATACCCTTTGATCCAACTGTGTTTCTATTGGGCTTATATCCCAAAGAGATCTTAAAGAAGGGAAAGGGGCCCACATGTACAAAACTGTTTTTACCTTTTTTATCTTTTTATGCTTCTCTTAAGTTCTGTGTTTGAAAAGCAAATTTTTTGTTTCAGTTCTGGTCTTTTCCTTAGAAATAGATGAAATTCACCTATATCATTGAATGTTCCTCTTCTTCCCTGAAAGATAATGCTTATTTTAGCTTATTCTTAGCTGTAATTCAAGTTCCTTTGCCTTTTGGAATATCAGATTCCAGGCCCTTCAGTCCTTTAAGGTAGAAGCTGTTTGGTTCTGTATAATTCTAATTGTGGCCCCTTGATATTTGAAGAGTTTCCTTCTGGCTACTTGCAATATCTTTTCCTTGGTGCAATAATTCTGAAATTTAGCTACAATATTCCTTGGAGATTTAATTTTGGAGTCTATTTCAGGAGGTGACTGGTGAATTTTTTGATGGGTATTTTATCTTCTGCTTCTAAAATATCAGAGCAGTTTTCTTTTATGATTTCCTATAAGATAATGTCTAGGTTTTTTGTTTTTTGTTTTTTTTTTTTTTTTCATCATGGCTTTCAGGAAGTCCAATAATCCTTAGATTGTCTCTCCTAGATCTATTTTCCAGGTCAGTTGTTTTTCCTAGGAGATATTTCATATTTTCTTCTTTTTTTTTCACTTTTTTATTTTTGTTTGACTGATTCTTAAAATCTCTTTGAGTCAATTCTAATTTTTAGTGTATTATTTTCTTCAGTTACCTTTTTTAGTTCCTTTTGTAGTTGGTCAATTGGATTTTTTGGTTTATTGCATTCTTTTTCCATTTCACAAATTTTGTTTTTCAATGAATTGATATCTTTTTCATATCTCTTTTGTAGGGTATTGTAGGCTTTTTTCCATTTCTTCTTGCAATGTTTTCATTTCATTTCCTCATTTGTCTTCTAACTCTCTTTTAGGATTCTTTATGCAATCTTATAAGAAAGCCTTGCAAAATGGGGACCAGCTCATGTCTCCCTTTGGGGATTCATTTTCCTGCTTTCCCTGTGCTGTGGTCTGAGTTTGGCACACTGTCCCCCTACCTGTTTGAAATAGACCTGTTCTGAAGTTCTTCGAGGTATCTTCTTCTGGGAATGTCTTGTACTCCAAATATTTGCGGGTTCTTTGACTCCAAGATCAGTTTAGAGGCTTAATCTGCTGCTTATTTTAGAGAAGATCAAAGGAGTCACAGAAAGTCATGTCTACTCTCTGCCATCTTGGCTCTGACCCCGCCATCTCATTTTGCAAATGAGGAAAGTGAGACAAGATCAATTTGGTTAGACTTATCAAAATCATCTATTTCTTAGTATCTGAAATGAGAAAGCAACCTACATGCTCTGACTCCAGAGTCTCTATTTACTTTACCACATCAGTTTTCCAGTAATCTGTAGCATTTGTAATAATGTTTAAATAACCATAAAACCACATAAAACTTGTCACACATACACGGACACAGACACACAGACACACACACACACACACACACACACACACACACACAAAACCATGCACTGCTTAAGGGGTCTATTTCCTATACCCTTGCTTGCCCCATCTGAAAAATAGAAGGAATTTTTCCACTCTTCCCATAAAAAAGGGAAGAAACATTAAAAATGGAAGCAGTATTCAATGAAACTCTAGGGCAAAGATGAATGAACCCAATTAACATGGCTTGATAACCAAGTTTGCCTTTATCTCTTACAGACAGGACAACCCTATAATACTGGCCCTGGAATAACAAGTCAGAATGACTTCTCATACCTTATCTCGATCATTAATGAGTCAGAGGTGTTTCCAGTTATTTTAGAATCAATTTAAAATGCTCCTTCTCATTAATTACCCAGGACCCAGCAAGGAACTTTATTCCAAACCTTTATGTTCAAAAACATTTCTTTGCTGTGAAGAATAATAACTGAAAGGGGGGAGGGGGCAAAAGATTACTTCCAGAATATCTAAAGGAAGAGAGAACTTATAGCACCTTCTATTCACCCACACTTAGAAACAACTTATCAAAGCTAATTTGTTTGAAAAATCAGTTAATTTTTTCTGATGTCTGTTCTGTTTTAATTTTTCAATTTGTTTTCATGGGTTGTCAGAAGACAACTATTACTTCTAGGCCCTAGAATATTGTTCTTCAAGCTCTACTTTTATAACTATATATTAGGAGTCCTTGCTGGTGTACTTCAACTTAAAATTTTATCAACAGAAACAATTCACTTTTATAAAAAGATATTTTCTAAGATAACATGATAAAATAAAACCAACACCAAACAAATCCTGAAACATGAACCAAGATAGGATGGATTAGTATTTTAGTCCAAGAAACTTAGAAGAGCAGCTAGAAAGGGGAATACACTTTAGAACAGGAAGTGTCCCAGCAAGTCAACAATAAGTCCCACCTCAGAAAACTAGTGGGAAATCCTAAGCCCCAATCAGTGGAGTAGGCAAAAGCAAATACCAGCATCCCTGTATTTTGGTATAACCAGGGAAATAGGCAGATAGCTATAGCTACAGAGAGAGAGAGAGACAGAGAGACACAGACAGAAAAGGAGGGAGGGAGGAAGGGAAGGAAGGAAAGAGGCAGCAAAGCAGAGATCCAACAGCTTGGAAGAAGAAAAAGACTCCTTAAAAACAGGAATCTACCAAATGGAAAAGGAGAATGAAAGACAAACAGCAACCTAACAATGACTTGTTTTCATTTTGTCTTCATATCACAGAAGTATAGAGTATATAGCTTCTATTTAAGTGCTTGAAGAATCAAATGGATGTTATATTAGCATTTTGCTTTCTGAAAATTGTAGTTATGGAAACAAATTTATAAAAATATGCAATGTGAGCTAGGAAGAACTTTGGAGGTCCTGTAGACAGAATTTAAATTTACAAAGAAGTAAATGATGGATGTGTGTGTGTGTGTGTGTGTGTGAGAGAGAGAGAGAGAAACAAAGGGAGAGACATAAACAGAGATAGAGAAAGAGAAATTATGTTTAAGTGATTTTGACAAGGTCACAGAAGTGGGATTCTGATTCTTATCACTCTTAGTGACTCCTCATATGTATAAAACCCAAATAATAATGGATAAAAATAATGAATATTTATTATTCATAAATATTGAATAAATGAATAAAAACCAAAGTTCAAATTAAAAGATAATAATTAGACTACAATTCAACATACACATTCTTTTAAAAATACATCCCTACCCTCCAGACGAACTGGTAAATAATAATGATACTGAGGCTTCAGATATGGAAGTCTTCATTTTGGTAGGCCCATGTAATATACATTTTCTTCTCATTATTTTTGGTACCATAACTCATTATGAATAATAAAGACATGGGAACCTCCTTATCTTTGTTAATTTTTTATTTTTTAATTGTTTAAAATATTTTATTTTTTTATTTTTACACTGTAATGGGCTGAGGCTCAAGTTGATGCACTGAGGTCCCAAGCACATAAGGCTAAATAGTAATTGGACCATACTCTATTAATATAGAAGCTTGGAGAAAGAATGGCCCCTGCCCCCTCTTTGTGCAAGTCCTGATGTGTTATATAGGAAATGATGATTTTGGTGGGTGGAGGCAGGGGAATGGAAAAGGAAGGCGAAGGAGAGACTGCTCGATTGCCATTTGCGACAGCCTTTCAGCTCAGATCCCCCCTGTTAGCTGGCTTCCTGTCGCAGCTGCCCATATTGCTATCACAATCTTTCTTGCCCATATTGCTATCACAATCCTTATTCACCTCGTCACTTTAATAAAGATTGAAGATTTTTCCCTTAACCTGAATTCCTGACTCTGCCTGATTTTAAATACGTGGTCATCCCATTACACCACCTATACTTTTGATTATATGCCTTTTCCTCCTTCCTCCCAAATAGTTAAAACGTAACAGAATTTTAGAAAAAAATTAAAAAGGGAATAAAAAAGTTCAGCAATGCTACCAACACATTATTTCTAGTGCTCTGAATCCATAGCCCTACACTTCTACAAAGAAGCAAGGATAGATTCTTTCAGTTATCTCTTTAGGGAAAAATTCGCTCATTAAAATTTTGCAACATTCCATTTCAACTGTGTGTTATTTTCTTTTTCATTGTCATAGGCATTGTTTTCCTTGTTCTGCTTAATTCCATTGGCATCAAATAAGAAGAGTCTTCCCATGTTTCTCTGTATTCCTCTTCTTCACTTTTAACTTTACCTTAATGTTTGAATACTAATATGCAACCTGTCAAACAAAACAGTAATTTATCTTTGAGAGTCTAAGAACAGGTATACATTTTTACTGGTAATTAAAAAACTAGACAAAAAAAACCAACATTCATGTTTTTTTTTGAAAGCTTATGCCTACTTTTCTAAGTAAGCAGAAAAAATTGAAAGAAATATTCAGTCTCCAATAAAATCTCCAATACAAAAAAAAAATCAAGGTCCCATATGAACTAATAAACCAAATGACAGGATGTTTTCCTGAATTGTAGCACAAAAAATTAAGATCAATGCCAATATCCTTTGAAATGCTCAAGATCTAAAGACTGATGATTTTATCATAACAATCCAATGAAATTTGATATAAAATATATATGATTGTTAAATGTAAGAATAATAATTAATAATATCATATCTAATATCATATGAAATATTTCACAAATAATTTATATAATAAAAATTTCTTAATCCTAAAAATTAAATGTTTTCCAAAATAAAACATCATTGTATAGTTTAGGACAAATAATTTAGCACATCCAATAATGTTGACATTTTAACATAAATGTGTATATCTCTCTTTACACACACACACACACACATATGAAAAAAGAAAAAAGCTTTTCCAAGTATTTCCCAAAAGCAAATTAGTAGGTGAAGAAATGTCATATTTAAAAGTAACAATTGATAAACAGCAAAATATTCTGAGATACTTTATATAAAGTTTATCATTATTATCAATTTGATCTTATGTGCCTTATTCTTCCATTAAATAAAAAAAAAACATAATGCTTGAATACTATCTTTAATGGCATTAGCTTTGTGATTCTAGAATAACCTTCATGGTTTAAAATGATAAAATGAAATTGTAAATGTATTTAAAGCTTTAGAAAATGTTAGGAATTCCATTGGCAAATTTTATGATATCATATTTCCCACTCAATGAAAATATTTAAATAGTAGAACTTGAAGAAAATTGAATTGCTTTGGTCCCCACAATTGTCAAAATTGGCATACATCCACATAGAAAATTGCAGTATAATGTTAAATAATAGAGGAAAATAACAGAAATCATTTTATGCCTCTGTTTCTTAACAAATACACAGACTTTGTGTGTGTGTGTGTGTATGTGTGTAATACAAAGAGCTATATTATTTGCATATATAACTTCATTAATGTAGACCACAGTGTCCTCATCTGCAAAATGGACATCGGTCAGATGATCTTTAAGGTACTCTCCAACTTTAGATTCTGTGACTCTTGGAACAAAAACTGACATGTATAAGGAGAATAATATACTTTAATTCATGCAATTTTCCCAGCATCTCTGTGAGGTATGATAAGAAACTTGTAAGTTTTTGAATTTTTCACAGCTAGACAGCCAGAGTTCATAGACTTCCAGACACAAGTTCCAGAAAAATCATGTTTCCCAATTCAAATCTGATCTCAGATACTTCCTAGCAAAGGGAGTATACTTCCAAGTTCCTCATCTGGAAAATGAGTTGGTGGATAAAATGGCAAACCATTCCAAATCCAATATCTTTTCCTTTCCTCCAAAAATGGTATTGCAAAGAGTCAGAAACAACTGAATATGCTTAAATAAGGTAGTTTGCCCGATTAATAAGTGGTATAGGCAAAGTTCAAATCCATTCACTCTCCAAAAGTCAGATAGCTATCACCTATATTTGCCACAACAAAAAAGCAACTCGTTAATGGAGCAGGTTGACATCATGAAGTATATCTACCTAAGTAAGAAGACCCTGTTTACTTTCATTATGTCCTCCATTAAAATGCATGATTCTTTAGGAAAATGATTTTGAAAAAAAATTTCCCTTTGAATCCCTGAAACTTTGCTTATTGTTAGAATTATAGTAACAACATAGTTTCATTATTATGCAAATAACATGTTAGCAAATATGAAAAATTAAGATAGTGTTTTGGCTTTGAAGGAATTAGTCTTCCTGGGAAGAGAGAATATATACCCTCATGACAAACAGTCAAGAATCCTTCAATTTCTATTCATAAATGATTTGATTACTTCTAAATAGACATAAAGAACTAATGAGACTTGAATGGGGTTAATTGCAAAGAGGTCAACTACAAGAGGATTAATGAGTTCTTAAATAATCAAGGATTTTTTAAAACTTATTTGAACCCTAGGTTTCATAAATTTCTACTCATGCTTACTCTGAATTTTACAAGACTCCTGCATGAATAAAACAGCTTGAAGATGCCCTTGTTTCCTACTTACCTAGTTTAGTTCTAAGTCTATTGAGGGAAGTGCAGCAAAGAATATGTTGACAGCATTAATCAAGATATGTGCCTAGTAGCTCTTCCTTAATGTCTCAATGCTGGAAAAATAGAATTCAAATGGGAATTTTACTTTTGAAGGGGAAAGTCTTTCCTTGAGCCTTTGCCAAGCTCTCTGGAAACAGATTGATGATGTATGCCAACCCAGCAGAGATTATGTGAGGAAAGAAGATTGCAAATCAGTTCTTCAGATATCCTAGTCTCATGCCATTTGAAGGGTTGATATCTGAGGGTCAGAACCTTGAATAAGACTCTGTAGTGAATTGGCAGCTAGTTGAAAATCCAAGGCCAGCCTCTTTGGCCTGTGGCCTATCTTTTCTCTCTGATGAAAGAGACTAGAAGAAATCTGCTGCTTATTGATGTCAGGGATGTTGTTTTTCTTTGTCGATGTGTCTCACATTGGAAAAGAAAAATGTTTCTCTATGTGTAAACTGTAGTACAAGAAATTAAACTTATCACTTTAGTATATTTCACATATATTATATCTCACTTATTATTTTTAAAAATTTATTGTATCATTCCAGTGTCTTTTTCTGACATTAAATGTCTAGAAAAGAGAAATTTAATAGATTCTTTTGCAGTGAATTTTCATTGTTATTTTAAAAAAATGAATCAATGAATCTTAGTGGTAGTTGACCTTGTTTCATTTCTGGATTTATAGTATCCATCCATTGTGCAACAACTAAGCATTTATTAAAAGTTACTTACTACCACCAGTCCCCACCCCCCCAAAAAAAAAAACACACACAAACAAAAACTCTTTAATGGTACTTTCCTAGAGATTATGTCAGGCTATAAATCATATATAGTACCATTTCAATCTCAGAAGAATAAGAATTTGAGATGACTCTCTCCCTCTAGGTAATTTTATAAAATGTCTTCCATATGTTGAACAGCTTGCTTCTAAATGTTTGTCAGAATAAATCTTACTTTTCCTTGAAGGATTAGGTCAAGTCACCTCCTTCAAGGAGATTTCACCTTAGAATGTCACTTCCCTGTCTATAAGGACTATTTCTCTGTATCCTCATGCCTCATAATTTTATTGTTGAATGAATGCTATTTAGAGCAAACAAATATTAACTTTAATTAAGTATGCTTTTCTTGAAATTTTCCTTTGACTTCAATGTTTTAAGTAAGATTAACTTGATTGTAGTTTTAAAAGGAAGGAAACAATATATTTTCATAGATTTTAGAATAGACAAGATTTTCTCTTTCCTATCTGATTATGAAAGTCAATAGCTATAGAATAAATCATTTAGAAGATTCAACATGTCTAAATAAAAAAAAATCTGGAAAATAAAAATAATTTTATTAACTTATCAACTTTCCCTTATAACAAGAATGTTATTGTATATTCCTCATTACCAAAACTGGTTAAAAAACAGGATTTTTTTGAGTTGGGAGTAAAATATCCAGTTTCCAGCTGATAAATTACGTTTGCAATTCTCAGCTGGGAGAACTCCCCATATTTGTGATTTTGTCTAAAAACACTACTTGTTAATTTATCATAAAAACATTAGATCTAAAACATCATAAATTTGTGTCTGATTCAAAAAGCACTTTTTCCCAGTGTCAAAAACAATGGGAACTTGGGACATAAAGGGGAAACAGAGAACACACAAAATCTCAAAACTGAATAAGGATGGGAGATACAAAATGCTAAAAAGTAGCCCCGCTCTTTCTTTAGCATTTGGAATGGCCTTGACAAAAAGTTCTCTATATCAGTGATTAAAATCATCTATGCAACTGGTAGTCTTAGAGAGTTACCTACAACATTGATAGGTTAAAGTATTTGCCCCAAATCAAAAGACCAGGATGGGTCATAAAGAGAACTTTATCCCATATTCTTCAGGCCTAATGTGTAGTTCTCTTGCCATGCTGACTCCTATAATGGACAGTATATAACTTCAATGTTTACAAAGTATATTATATTCATTGTCTCATTTGAAGCTCACTAAATTTTGTGTAGTAGGTTTAATATTTTGCAGATGAGAAGTCCAAAGCTATTAAGTAACTATGTTGTATTTGAAGCAGAATTTAAATTCACATGTTACTTAACTTCAGCCCCTGTGTTATTAACACTATACATAACACTTTTCAAATGAAACCATCTCTGCCACTGAGGAACTTGTATTTTATTGAGGGAGCTCAGGTTATTATTATTATTAATGTTTTTATTGGCTACTCTACCTATACACATTTCGACATAAATTGATATTTGAGGATAGCTAATAAACTTTTTGATTTACCAAAAAAATCACATACATGACATCTATTTGATCATAACAATATAATATAAACAGATATTGTTAATCACAATGATTAGATGAGGAAACTGAGGTGCTGAATCACTTTGTCGATTGATTTGTCCAATATCATATAACTAATATATTTAAGAGAAAAGATACAGATTGATGTCTTCTGACCCCAAATTCAGAGCTTCTCTTTCTATATCGTATCCCAGGTTCTAAGATTTTAACTTTTAACTCTAATTAACATTAATTTGTGAATACATTATATTTTTCATATATTCATCCAGTAATCACTTACTAGACATCTACTGAACATAACACTTGTTATGTATTCTCTGTATAAAGGAAGTCATAGGAAAAATATAGTACCTATTAATATATGCCTACTCTGTTGGGAGTTTTCATGGTTGGGTGTGGCTAAGTTAAAAGAAATAGAATTAATAATCTCTTCCTTAAGATCTTTCACTTTAATTGGACAGAACAGATCCAAGTATGTACATGAATTAATAGGGATGCAGATTAAGGGAAATCTGTGAGCTGGAGGTTATTAAGGCAGAAAGAAATAATCATATTACTTGCCAAAATGTGCCAGTAGATAATTCATTGTGATACCTCCAAGTAATCACATCTCATAAATAAATGTACAGTGTTATACTCCAGGATATGTTTAAAGGGCTAATAAGGGTACATATCAAAATAGATAATGCTAATGTATCCCAATCCCCAAAGCCTCCTCCCTTCCCATGCTACATGTAGGAAACAACAATATTACCCTAGAAATGATACCTGAGGTAACACAGAAGTGTCCTGAAACATTAGAAAAGTCTTCCAATTTAGAAACTGCACTAGAAATTGCTCAACTTAAATTCAAATTTCTATAAATAAGAACCAAAAGGCTACCCATTGGTTTATTAGAGAATATGGCAAAAAGAGTTTTTCAATCAATGACTAACCAAAAAACAAAACACCTAAAAGTATCAATAGTAATGTCTCTGTAACTATCTCTTTCCCTATTCTGTCATTCTAAAATTACACACAGTAGGTGTGTCAAAATCCTATCATTTTCGGTACCCCAGACAACCATCTTGCTTCTAGTAAGTAGAATAACTTTAGAAGATCCAGTGTAATTTAATAATAATAGAAGATTGCACAAAGGAAACTGGGAATCATATACAAACCATCCCAAAGTTCAAAGGAATGCAATTTACAATTTTTTTTCTTATATTGAACAAAATTCACATTCTAGTAATATGTGGAGTATTAGGGGAAGCCATGCAGGTGCTGTTGACAGGGTTCGGGTTCTCTGTCATACAAATTCTAGACAAGTTCCAGACCCTCACAATTCTAGTCTAACAAAATATCAAAAATATTAATAACTTTGAGATAATTTGCATATGTTAATGAGCTAGCCCCAAAGTGGCACAGATCAGAATTTGTTAGGTAGAATTAATAGTTTTTCCCCCTCCCAAAATCCTATAAAAATTTTAGACCTCAGAAACTTATAGCCTGGTTTCAGACTTTTCCCTTTTGTTCACACTTTGTAGTGTTCCATACTTGAATCCATGGTTACATGAATGGTACCTTACCCTTCTTCTCTATGTTGCTTTCCTCCCTTGACCAGTCCATTCCCCTGTCCTGCTGTTTTTCTCTCTTTCTCCTGTTAAGGACCATGTATGTCTAAGCAAAAGGTCAAGTCAATTCTCCAAGAGCCTCCCCAGCTGTGGATCATAACATTTGAAGGAGCAAAGCAGCCTTTGCTGACGCAGGTGTTCCTTGTGGATTGGGCATGAAATAAATTGGAGGCAAGAGGGAAGAAGAGAGAGATCAGAGAAAAGCAACTGTTTCTCAGTGTCCTTGTGTCCTAATCTCTCACACTCAGAGATCCATTCTACAGGTGTGAGTTAGACCTCCAGCTGCAACTGACAGGTAGCTTTCATATCACAACACTCTCTCATCATTCATCTATATACCCTCTATGGTTATTAAAGTGTCATTGCCATCCAATTTTCCATTGGCAATCGTGGTCTTTCTTGATGACTACCCCCCCCAAAAAAAAAAAACTAGACACACCTGCTTCTAATTTATAATTTTAGAAATTTGTTATCAATTTAGTAGCTATCTGAGGTATCTTTTGGAATTTCCTTATTTTTTTCATTAACGTTCTTTCTGTTGTGTCACAATGAAATCTACCTAGTGATTGTTTCCCCCAGAGAAATTCTGCAAACTTTTTTTCTTCCACTTCAGATTCATTATTTTCTTGAAATCCTTTTTGATGTATCTTTTTTTTTCCTTTTGTATGATGGACCCCAGAGTAGCCATTCTTAAGATATTCATTGATTATCTAGAGAAAGAAAAATGATCCCCTTCATACTGCATGATTGCATAATTTTTCCTGTTTTTTAAAACCTAGAATTTTGTACTTACCCTTCATCCAATATTGGGGGGGGGCATCTTTTTGATTCAAGTTGAAAATAAATAGCTGATTCAGCACCTATTGGCAGGTGTGATGACTCTGAAGGGCATATATCTTGTGAGTTGTATTTCACCGCACTTTCTCCTCAGCACCGGAAAGATGGCTTTCAGAGCATGGTGTGAAGCCCATCTGTTTAGTCAGGCTTTGGCCTGATAGTGTGCAAGGATTGGCAAATGAAAACTCTGCTATAGAGGCTTTTTGGTATTGTAATTGGCTTTACATATCAACCCAGAGGCTAAATAATGAGCACATTTTAAAATGCAGATCATAGCACAACACAAGTTTAGCTTGCTTAAGCTATCTCTGAATCCCCATGGGTTGGAAAGTGTTCCTCCAGCCAAATTAGAGTAAAGATGTTGAAGACTACCTTACTATAGCACTGAAGGAAGAAAGCCAAGTTTTTCAGTTGGATGCAGATAGCTGATAGACTGGTGTCCATTTCTGTTCATATAGAAGCCAGAAGAATCTTATGGTTTCATCTGTAAATTAAAGCTGATTGTTTCTATCTACATATTTCTTATTTATTTCATAATTTAAGCAGAGAGCACTGTGCTTGTAGTCAAGAAAACTTGACTTGGGAATCCTATCACAGAGGTTTATTTTGACTGGATATGTGATCTTGGACTTATCACATGATTCTCTGTAACTTAATTTTTTTCATTTGTAAAATGAAAGGATTGTACTTGATCACTGCTAAGGTCATTTTTAGCTCTAAATCAATAATCATATAAACTTTGTGACTATAAGCTAGTAATTGAAAATCTGTGAACTTCAGCTTTATACTTGAAAAGAAAGGGGATAATAATTTAATAATCCCTTCCCAAAGTTGTTATGGTGATTTAAAGAAAAGAAACATACGCATGCACATACATGCTCACATAGCATGATATGTGTTCAAACATATATATATACATGTCTATATAGACATGCTATATAGACATAGATAATTTAAAACAAAACTTAACTGTGCCTTGTTTTAATTATGGGTCTTTCCTTTCTGGATATGCCGTAATGATATATTGACCCTTAAAATTATGTGTTTTAAAAACCCAATGGCAAAGTAAACTTTAAAAAGCACTTCAAACCCAGATATCTTCTCATATAAGAATCACAATTCTTTCCAGTATACCATTATTGCTTTTTCTTGAAGCCTTTTCTAATAATAGTTTGAAATAAAGATGTTGCTATATACATCAATTATATCTATATCTATAGCTCGCTCTTTTTCTTATTACATATATTTATGCATATATATGTATATTATCATCTTTCACACTTATCAAACTGATCCAGACCCTACTCCCTTCACACCTGAAGTGTTCAAATAGCCTACTACTTGCTCTCCCTTGAACTCTCCCCACTGTAGCCCATCTTCCACTAAGCTATGAAACTGATCTTTTTAAAGTGCATGCTTGACCAGTCACCTTCTCATTCCATCAATCCCACTCACTCCCTATTGCATCAATAATTAAATATATAAAATTCTCTAATTGGCATTTACATGATCAATAACCTAATTCCTCCCTAACTTTCCAGTTATTTGGCCCCTTCCCATTTCATGTGCTCTGTTACTCTGTGACACTGCTATCTTTCCTTATCTTCATGCTATATTCTCTGTCTCCTGACTCTAGCCATTTTTGTATTTGTTCTCTATACCTGAAACTCACTCACTTCTCATTTTTCTCCTTTAACTCCCCTTCTTTCCATTTCAATTAAATTTCCCTCTTTTCTAAGAAGCCTTTCTCAAATCCCTTTAACATTTGGAGTGTTCCTTTGTTGATTGTGTCTAGGGGTGCTTTTTTGTCCTTCAGGAACACCTGGGAGGTGATGCCATGACAGACAAGTGAATTATATTTGAATGAGAGTGAGCTGTGCAAGGTCACCAGCCTCAATTTCTCTTCTGGAGATAACTGGATCCAGTGGCCAGATATAAATAAGGATGACTACAAGTAACCATAATGTTGTGGAAGATCTTTTTAAAGCTAACATGTTTAATAGGTATCAGTTTGACAGAGGCAACATTCCATTCAATGATTGAGCCTAGGTTAGAAAGAAATAAGACAAAGAATGGCCATTTTTTACCTAGTCAAAAAAATAATCAATCTAGGAGTGAAAGACCCGCAGGGTTTTTGACCAAAACAGAAACGAGTGTTATTTACATTCACTCTGAGGCAATTTGGGTCCAGACAAAGATCAAGACAGACTTGGCCTAAGATCTTTTGCCGGCCAATTAGTGAGAGCTGCAACGATTCAGATCTAAAGCATAGTCCTTAAGAAAACAAAAATCTAGCCTATGAACCCTGAATTGTCTTGGGAAGTTTGTGTATCTTGTTTGCCATAGTTATTTGCACCTTACCTCTCCAATAGAATCTGAGCTCCTGAGATTAAGGACTATTTTTTTCTTTCTGTGCCAGACACTTAGCCTGATGCCTTGAACATAGTAGGTGTTTATTAAATGTGTGTTGGCTACTTTTTGATTGACTAGACTTAGATTCACGAACCTCATAGAACCAGAAGACTCAAAGGAATAACTTTTGAATTTTGTCTCTTAATAACTAGCTATGGAAGCTTAGGTAAGTTATTTCCGACCTTTGGGGATGAAGTGCAGGGAAATCAACTGCTTTATACAGAAGGATAAGAGACTTAAAAATTAAAAATGCAAAAGTCATATAACTGTTCATGAGTTCAACTCTTGATTCCAAAGATAATCTATCAATTACCTGATTTCAGTTCATTTGATTTGTTTATAATACTCTTTGGAGTTGGTTAAGATTTTTTTTTTTATTTTAAGACAGAGTATCTACACTCCTTTTTTTTTTTATTCCAGTCCCTTAACATTCACAGACAAAACAGAATCTATAATTTTCTGAATGGAGTTAATTACCTGAGAATCAGCTCCAGATATATGTGTTTCCTTACTCAAAAGGAATCCAAAGAAGGTCAGAAAGAGCATAGGAGATAGTCTTGCCATCTTGCATTTTCTATATACATGTAGGAGATAAACTAGTAATACGTATACTATAAAATAGTAAAATAGTATACTATAGGAAGATCAACTTAATTTGAATTACTATTTATATTCTTTAAAATCTTTAACTGCCAGTCACCTTGTACCATGTGCCTCTATAAAAGAAGGCACAGAACTGAATGATTTCTGCTTCTTCTTTTTCTGGCATTTTGTGGTTCTATTATTTTGAAACAGCAATATGGACTAATTTAGATAATATTTGCTCCTATGTAAAGAAGGCAGAAACTTTGTTTTGATTGCATTTTTATTCACAGCACTAGGACAGAGTATCAGCAATTAAATTAAGAATTATTTCAGAACATTTGGCATAGAATTTGAGTAGTCAGCACAGTTACAAACAATTTGAGGCCTTTTTATTCTGTTTTGAGGTTTGTTTCCAGTATAAAATGAACTGTATCTGCTTTTATAGATGCTGACAAGCCAGGAACATGGACCCAGACTTTATGGTACCAAGGCCTTCTGGCACCTTCTGAGTTGTCTTTTAATTTGTTCCCTTCTATTTTGATCTCTGCAGAGCTTCCTGTTGACTGAAAAAGAAAACAAAAAACTTTTTTTTCCCTCTTACCTTTTGCATTAGTTTAATAAAATAGTTAACTAGTCCTTCTGTGTGCTTCAGAATAGTTTTAACAAAGAACAATGGCTTTGTCTGAGAGTGTTTCTACTGGGTTTATATCCCAAACAGATCTTAAAAGAGGAAAAGGGACCCACATGTGCATTTTTGCAGCCTTTTGTGTAGTGTCAAGAAACTGGAAACTGAATGGATGCCGACCAATAGGAGAATGGCTGAATAAAATATAGTATATGAATGGTATGGAATATTATTGTTCTGTAAGAAACGACCAACAAGATGATTTCAGAAAAGCCTGGAGAGACTTAGATGAACTGATGCTAAGGGAAATGAGCAAAATCAGGAGATCATTATACTCCACAACAAAAAACCTATACAATGATCATTTCTGATGGATATGACTCTCTTGAACAATGAGATGATTCACACCAGTTTCAGTTGTTCAGTGATGAAGAGAGCCATCTACACCCAGAGAGAGGATTATGGGAATTGAGTGTGGCCCAAAACAGCATTTTCATTCTTTCTGTTGATGTTTGCTTGCATTTTGTGTTCTTCTTCAGGTGTTATTTTTTTTTCCTTTTCTTGATCTGATTTTTCTTGTGCAGCAAGATAACTGTATACATATGAAAATGTCTATGTACATATACATATAAATATATGTATACATATTTTAATTGGATTTAACATATATTTTAACATTTAATATGTATTGGACTACTTGCTATCTAGGGAAGGGGGGAAGAGAGGGAAAAATTTGGACAGAAAGTTTTGCCAGATCAATGTTGAAAAATTACCCATGCATATGTTAAAATTAAGAACAAAAGAAAAAGAAAAAAGAAAAGAAAGAGCAATAGACTCCCCCTAGGAATTTTATCTATGATAAGAATGGTGTCAGTTCCATCTTACTTAATCCTACTTACATTTATCCCTGGTTGGCAATGCTTTTGTCTTTTAAGTTCCTCCCTGAAAATCTTTAGACAATATTGATAAATGCAACTAATGTTTCCATAGTAATTTAGATTAGGTTATTTTCATGTATTACCTCATTCAAATAATGCTTTAAAGTATATAGAGGACCCAAGAAAATTGTTGTTCCTAATTAAAGATGAAGAGACAGATGTTCAGAGAGATAGTAAGGGTAAGAAAAGTTATAATTTAATTCAAATGATGTCAGAATCTTTTAGATGCTGACATCATTCGAATTTTTTGAAAACCATTGAAACAACACAATTTAGCGCCTTGGTAGTAAAGTTTTGTGGTTTGTATTTTGTTTTGTTTTTATCCAAACTGTGATTTCGTTTTTGTATGTAATTCCCCACATAAAACTCCCTCTACCAAAG
This sequence comes from Antechinus flavipes, assembly GCF_016432865.1. Classification (NCBI taxonomy): domain Eukaryota; kingdom Metazoa; phylum Chordata; class Mammalia; order Dasyuromorphia; family Dasyuridae; genus Antechinus; species Antechinus flavipes. The sequence goes on from NC_067400.1 coordinate 21,998,298, forward strand.
CAGGCTAGCAAGTTTTCTGAAACTTACAAACTTGGAAAGTTATAATTGAACATTTGAGTGACTTGTCCAAATTTAAATCACAAATGCATGAATCTAGTTTGTCTTCCTGACTAGAATCCACTCTCAAGTCACATAGTCATGTGCTCTGTAAAAAAGATTACATAGATGAATCTTTGTTCACTTACTATATCATTTCCTCAACTGTTTCCTTCAACCGAAAATGATAGAATCTGTGGGAGCAGGTAGAATGCATTACAATTGTCCAGGCAAAAACACTTTTCATTGACTGCTCCTCTAAGAATCACACAGAAAATAGGTGTTAGAAGACAAAATAAAACCCAGGTATCTCTTGAACCTAAGTTTAGCCCACTTTCTGGTAGACGTCATTTTCTCTAAATTGTTTTGACTATAACCTAGTAAAACAAAATAGTCAAAACTCTTATAATTTTAAATAAGAAATCTTTTTTATTTTTTGCACACTTAATGATATTTTATTTTTCCCATGACATGTAAAGATAGTTTTCAATGTTCATGTTTTCATGTTTTCAATTTTTTCTCACTTTCCTTTTCTTCCTCTTACCCCAAGAGAAGCAGCAATCTGATTAGGTTATACATGTACTTTCATGTTAAACATATTTCCACATTACTCATGTTGTGAAAGAAGAATCAGAACAAAAGACAAACAAAACAATACCAACAAAAAAGAACAACAAAAAGGATAATAGTTTGCTTCAATCTGCATTGACACTCCATAGTACTCGATCTAGGTGAGGATAGCATTTTCTATCATTAGTCTTTTGGATTTGTCTTGGGTCATTTTATTTCTGAGAAGACCTAAGTCTATCATATTTGATTATCACATCATGTTGTCATGACTGTGTACAATGTTCTCTTTGTTTTGCTTACTACACTAAGCATCAGTTTATGTAAATTTTCAGGCTTCTTTGAAAATTTCCAGCTCATCATTCTTTTTAGAATAATTGTATAACATTACACTCATATACCAGCACTTGTTCATCTTTTTCTCTGATTTCTGGGCATCCCCTCAATTTCTAATCCTTTGCCACCACAAAAAGAGTTGCTATATATAAAATAAATATTTCTTAACATTTATAGGTTTTTTTTTTAAAGGTAGTTGTCATTACTGTACTCTCTCCTACAGAAAAGAAAAAAAGATAACATAATAGTCAGAGAGATTCTATAACAGCAACCAGATTTCTGCCATAGAGTTAATTCTTTGTAGAAAGACTACATGATGTTCTACATGTGTTCCATTAATCTGCCATCTGGACCCATTGCCACTGATGAAGCTTGTACTTGCAGAAAGCCTGGGAGTCATTTCCATGGATCATTGTATTCCTTTTTCATCAGGCAGCCTATGGTGACTTATATTTGCACAATAGGAGAAAATGGAAGAAAAGGGGGAAAAAAGATGGCCTGTCACACACTCAATTTCACACAAAGAAAAATAACAACAGAAATCTATAAATTATTTAATATAATTTAAGATTCCAATAGAGACAATAATCCAAGAAGTCAAAACTGTCCCCTACATGACAATTTTATTTAGTTAACATCAATATATTGGAGACTAGAGTCATTAGTATATTCAACAAATACAAGCATATGGCAGAAGATAAAAACAAACATAATTTTATAATTGTATGATTAAGTGTTAGGACTAGAGAGAAAATATGAGAAACTAACTCCCCAAGTATTCCCAAAAAAAGGAAGGGGATTATTTAAATGCAATCTTAATTAGGAAGCAGAATATAGAGTTGCTGTCACTATGGCCAAAGTTTTAAAGTTGAAAATATTGAAAATAAGACAAAAGGGAAAACAATAACAAAAACATATTCAGTAATATTAGGGAAAGGAACTAAAGTGAGAGTAGTATGAATATAATGCCTAATATGAATGGGGGTAAATTTTAAAACATAATATTGTCTTATTTAAAATTAGTTTAGAATTAGTAATGTTAAAAGGAAAATTCTTATGCCCAAAAAGTTATCAAACTGTGCATATCCTTTGATCCAGCAGTGCTACTACTGGGTTTACACCCCAAAGAGATACTAAAGAAGGGAAAGGGACCTGTATGTGCCAAAATGTTTGTGGCAACCCTGTTTGTAGTGGCTAGAAACTGGAAATTGAATTGATGCCCATCAATTGGAGAATGGCTGGGTAAATTGTGGTATATGAATGTTATGGAATATTATTGTTTTGTAAGAAATGACCAGTAGGATGAATACAGAGAGGCTTGGAGAGACTTACATGAACTGATGCTAAGTGAAATGAGCAGAACTAGCAGATCATTATATACCTCAACAATGATACTGTATGAAGATGTATTCTGATGGAAGCAGATTTCTTTGACAAAGAGACCTAACTCAGTTTCAATTGATCAATGATGGACAGAAGCAGCTACACCCAAAGAAAGAACACTGGGAAATGAATGTAAACTATTTGCATTTTTGTTTTTCTTCCCAGGTTATTTTTACCTTCTGAATCCAATTCTCCCTGTGCAACAAGAGAATTGTTCGATTCTGCACACATATATTGTATCTAGGATATACTGTAACTTATTTAACATATATAGGACTGCTTGCCATCTGGGGGAGGGGGTGGAGGGAAGGAGGGGAAAAATTGGAACAGAAATGAGTGCAAGGGATAATGTTGTAAAAAATTATCCTGACATGGGTTCTGTCAATAAAAAGTTATTATAAAATAAATAAATTTAAAAAAATAAATTATTCTATTCAGACTTATATTTATTGGTTCTTAATCTGGATGAAAATAGTATATTTTCATATGTACTTTATAGGTAATTTGGGTATTTGTAATAGATACAATAACTTATTTGTTTAAAGTTTTTCTTACAAAAATATGTTATTGCTGGATACAATATCCTCATTTTTTTTTGCTCATTTCACCTTTATTTCATGCAAATATTTCCAAATTTTTCTTCTTAAATGATTGAGTTAATCATTTTTTTATAACATAGTAGTATTCTATCACATATTATATCATGTATCACAACTCTGTAGTCTCTTTCACAATTGATAGATATTCCTGGAATTTTCAGTTCTTTGTAAACACAAAGATGTTAAAAATATTTTAGAATATGTAAATTCTTTTCCCTTTTCCAAAAGCATCTTTGGAAATAGCTGTGGATAAGACCAACTAGTGGTATTTCTGGGTCAAACTACTACATGTAGTTTATAAACTCACTGCGCAAAATTCCAGATTGCTCTTCTAAAGAATTGGATCATATTATAATTTCATCAACAGTGAATTAGTGTAGTGTGATATCTAGAGCTCCCATGTTGGGGTGCCAAAATATAATATCTGGACTAGCTCTCTGAGGTTCTCAGGACCAGCCCAAGTCGTTGGTCTTAGTGGAAGAGTAAAGAAGGCAGGAGACCTACAAGGATGGTCAAAGATGGAGTCCTTTGTTTCAAGTCCTCTCAGTCCTTAAATACCTTAGTATGATTACATCATTACAGTACACTAAGCATGTGCTTACTAGAGAACCATTACATCATCACAGCACACTGAGCAAGTGTTAACTATAGTAGCATTACATTACCACAGCACACTGAGCAAGTGTTAACTATAGTAGCATTACATTACCACAGCACACTGGGCAAGTGTTAACTATAAGCATCCTGCTATTGATATGTAAATGCATCTCTTTATAATAAGGTCCTCAGAAGGAACTCACTAATGGACAAAACAAAATGGGCTCTCCAGAAGCATTTATCAGGGTGAAAAGACCTCAGGTATGGTTTGATGTTTCAAGTCAAGGAGGCTCTAGATGGTGAGGGAAAGTTCCTGAATAAGACAATGTCAGAAGCATGGATTTGAAGGCTTTGAAGTTTGTGTACCCATAATAGGATTATTTTCTATGTGAGAATATTTTGTTAATAAATGTTTTTTTTTTTTGCTCATTCCCATTCTATTCTAGCTCCCTCCAAAAAGAACAAAGTACCAAATTCCAACATGTAATCCCTCCCCCTTAAATAAATAGGAATCATTAAAAACAATGCTTACAAATTCCCTGAGAATATTCAAATAAAGAAAATCTGATGTTGAAATTTGAAAGTATATTTGGGACATTTTCTTCCTCTGAGGCAAAATAGTTTATGAAAAGACCCCAAGCAAAATCCGTTCAAATCCTTATATTAATAGTCTCATTTTCCATGAACAATTCAATTAAAGACTGAATAATTTCCTAGGCAGGGTAAGCCCCTTAATTGTGAGATTCCAATCTCTAATTATATTGGTAAGTTGTTAATAGAGGTTCTGGCTATTAGAAGCCCCAGAGTATAAAGCTTTATTTTCCTTAATTCAAGCTGTGGGAGTGTTTCACATTCTTCCTATTGCCTTTGGTAGGACTTAGTTTCATGTTTCCTCTGGAAACTTAGTTAATATTATTAATATTTCAGTGATGATAACAGTATAGTGAAGAAAATAATTTTTATTAGATTCTTATTAAATATGCTATACTTTTCAAGAGCCTATACATGTAGGCTTTGATACCTTATTAATGTCTCACTATTTATAGTGTCAATGTACTTCTTCACACTGTTATATCTTGTTTCAATTTTTGTTTTCATTATGGCTTCATAAATAAATATATCTAGATATTTGAGGGCAGTATTTTGATAAAAATAAAAAAAATCCTTTTGTACATGTTTCTTGGTTTCTGTATTGAGGATACTCTAGTAAAGTTATCATCAAATGACTTCTAATTGCTACACTAGTGCCTCAGTGTTATTTGCAGATGACATGGCAAAGACAGAATGGAAATTCTCTGATAAACCTAGTCTATCCAGGAAAATGCTTCAGGTAAGACCAAATGTCTTAAGCTGAACTACTGACAGAAAATTCAAAAGCTATTCTTCAGTAGAGGATTTAAGAGATGAATTATCTCAGCAAATCCTTAAATTGTTTGCTCAGATAAACCATGAAAAGGTTATGATAAAATTCAGGAAATGGAGAAAGCTTCTTTAATGGATCAAGAGATAGATTTGGTGTCAGCAAGCCCTGAAATCAAATTGTCCTACAGACCTCATTAACTGTGTAATCTTGAACAAATCACTAAATTTCTCTGGACCTTAGCTATTGTGTCTCATTTAGAAAATAAAGGGATTGGACTTAAAGGCCTCTCAGATTCCCCAAAAATTCTCATTCTAGTTCCTTTTCTCTGTTGATTCTATCTAATTTGTCCAGGAAGTATTTTGTTTCTATATACTTGTTTCATATTTTATCTTCCATTGAAATATTTGACAGCAGAGAGCATCTTTTACCTTATTTTGTATCCGCAATCCTTAGCAATACTTAGTTAAAGTATTTAACTCATAGTGAATATTTGAAGCATGTTTATTGACTGACCTTTGTTCCCTGAAGTGTGCTACAATTTGAGGATATAATGATAAAAATAAAATAATTCTTAACCTTGTGAAACTTACATTTCAGAAAGTAATACATCATCTTTAAGTAACAATTGAATGCAAAGTATATTTTTAAAAATAAAATAAAATGCAATATAATTTTCTGGGAACACTGGTAGCTAGAAAGAATCAGGACAAAAGTTTGGACATGTCCCTGCTGTGGAATAAAAACTTGGCAAATCCCTCTACACTAAACAGATGTTAAACATGGACCTAGCATGTTTGCTGTTTGATGAACGTTCTAGCTCGTTGGCCAAAAATGGGATATGTTTTTTTGCATACAGCACTCATAGAGTTTGAGTAGAAATCACCTATCAATTTGTTTGAGGAGATGAATTATTTTCAAAAGGGTTAAGCTTCCTAAAGTTTCAAGGAAACAAACATGTCAATCACTTCATAATACTTTGTTGATAGCATAACACTAGACAAATAAAACAGTTCCTAAATTAAGTTTTTCTTTTTTTAAAAATGAGCAATTACATTTAATAATATATTTCCTTTTCAAATGTTATGCAAAAATTGAACAGAGTTCCATCATGTATGTGCATGTAATTCTCTATACATGTAGCATATATGCATTTATATATTCTTCCATGAATGTGTTAATATAGCCAATCTATCTAATGTATATATCTGTATAAGTACATATATTTATATTTATGTATATATGTACACATAAAATGAATGTTTCCTAGTTGATTTAATTAAAGAAGGGGAATGTGTGCTATGGTATTAATAGATTAAATAAAGTCTTAACATGAAACTATACACTGTTACTTTTTAATGACGTGTGACATAATTACCTTTTGTGGAATTAGAGGGGCAGTTTATCTTTGAGTGACTGGAGATTGACCACCTTTGGCTTTTAAAGAGCAATCTCATCAGCTGTGAGAAGCAGCCATGAGAGCAGTCAGTATTATGTATTGTAACCCTAAAATCTCCAGGTGAAGGCACTCTATTTTCTTTCCAGCTCATTGAATGAGATATTTACTAACAGAGCTACTGGTTCACTAGAAGACACCATGCTCAATAAATGATCACACAGTTAATATCTATCAAAATTTGGACTGGAAGCCATATCTTTAGCTTTGAGAATGATTTTCAATTTAATGTACTACTTTTTTTTTCTCTGATTTAAAATTAAATTTAATGGGTTAATATAAAGTTCTACACTTTAATTAAAATAAAAGTGAGTATATTGGACAGTTACATAGTAGGACAAACATGCCTTTACACAAGTACATTGAAAAAGAGACTTCAATTACACACACACACACACACACACACACACACATAATTTCATAAGAAACTAATGCAATGTGGCAGCTGAAAAAAAACTGATGTATTCTAAAACTGCATTAATATCAGTAAAGCAAAAAGAATAGCAATTTTTTGCCATATTTTATTTGTGTCTGACCATTTATTTGACCCTGTGTTTGGTCTTTGGCATGGTATTTTAGATTTGTTATCTTTGCACTCAGAGTAAATCAATATTGAGGACTTTTGTTTTTATGACACAGAAGAAACTATGGAATTTGTAGGAGAAAAGCCATCATAATTCACAATTTTTTTTTCAAATTTCTGAAGGCCTACAGTATATAAAAATAATCATTTTTGTTCCATTTGATCTCAGAGGAAAACCTAGATGCACTGTTTAGAAGTAAGGTTAAAATACTACTCCCTAATTTATTTTATATAGTGAAAAAGTAAACCATATGACTGATTGTTGTTTGTAGTTGGGGTAGTTCAAAAGAAATGTTAGGGTGGAGCAAAAGATTTGATTCTAAAAACCAAAAATGTGGAGAAAAAGTTAAAAAAAGGGGGGGTAATTAAGTTATAGGAATAAGAATCAAGATGAAGTGACAGAGGAATGAGATCAACAGTAATGGATTAAAAGAGAGAAAAAAGCACATATATCAAAAAGGGAATAAAATTCTTCTAAATTAAGAAATAAATAAAAGAGTAAGAGGATAGGGATGGAGGAGAGAATAAAAGAGGGATATTTAGAGGGAACCTTTATCACTCTAGATCTGGGTTTAACAGAGAATATACATTTAAAAGGGAATAAAGTTTTGATTTTTAAAGAAATAATAGGGTAATGGAATAGGACAAGGAAGATATAAAAAGGTGTGTGGACTAATGTTAATGGGATAAAGAAGGAACATGATAAAATTAGGGAGACTAAAACAGTCTTGTAAATTCAGATTAAAAAAGGAAATGTGGAAAAAGTGGGAGGAGATTATGAGGGAGGGATGGGGTTAAGGTTATGTAATAGGAGGATAAGGTAGTGGTTAGAAAAAATAAAAGAGGCAAGAGAGATAGAAATAGGCGATATATATATATATACACATATATATGTATGTATACATATATATAATAAAGATCAGAAGTAGACTTGATTATGTAAAAAATAGGAATAATAATCATTATCTCAAACAAAGTTAAATGATTTAATGGAAAGAAATATTTTGGGAAAGTACACTATCAGCCATATTAATCAATATTGTTTTATACGTTTAAAATAACCAGACAGTATAAGACTGGAGAATTATTGTGATATAGGAAATGATGAGATGACCAATGGTGTAGCAGGAGGGCAAGCATATAACCTAGGAGAGAATTACAGTGAACAAAGCAATGGCAGCAGGAATTCTCACTAGCTGACCTCCTAAATTGTTTCACATAGGAAAAATGTGTCACTGATCTTTTGTTAGGTCTATCCTCCCAAAATTTGACTTGGGATATCACTTTAAAGTTACCTGGAAGGGATTTTGGGAACAGTTCTGCTAGGTTGCTGCCTTTATTTTTCCATCTTGGACCCCCCTTCTCTATTTATTTGTTTAATTGTTATGTTCAGCTTTTTTTTCCCCCTTTTGTCTTTCCTCTTTCCCTTTTTTCTCCTTCTTTTCCTTCCATTTCTCCTTTGAGTGATTATTTCTTCCTCAATGTCTATATATCGAATAAAGTGATTACTCTGTTAATTTCTATTTATTGAACAAATCAGTTAATTTGTGAATTTGCAAGTTTATTCTTGGACTGTTTTCTCTATTTTTAACCTTTATTAATTATGAAACCTCTCACACACCATTTTGCAATTATAATTATTGTACAGAGACAAAAATTATTGAAACAAAATAATTGATTTAAAGAAATAATTTATATCCATTTATTTTCAGTGAAAATATTTCATTTGTTTATAATTTCTTTTTTAAAGTTTTTGATTTCAGAATATATTGCCAATCTAGCAAAAATCAGCAGTTTACAAATATTTTGCATTGGTCAGAATCTAAAGTATTACCTTTTCATTCTCCGCATTTTAAGAAGAAAAGAAATTAGAGAAGGCCCAGTGAAGATTAATGTAAACTATGTGATTAAATAGCTATAACAATGTGACTAGGCAGAAAAATTCAGTTACAGTTAGTTAAATCAAAAGAGAGGATATAGTATGAAGTGGTAACTGTCCCTTTGGACTTCAAAAATTATTGCAAGTGAGATAATCTAATACTTTTTACAAAGGTTCAACAAAATGAAATATATATATATATATATATATATATATATATATATATATATAATATGCACTAAGGGAGAGTGTGGAAATTTTTCTTCCTGGTTAGGGCAGTTAAACCATGAACCATAATTTATGGTAGATTATCTCTTCTTGATACTAATAGGAAGGAAGCCATATTCTTATGTTGCTTTATCCCTTTATTCTAAAAATGTTTATTAAGAAGTTGCCATGGTTAAAAACCCCTAACAGTCCAAGGGGAAATACAGTATTTAAATATGGCACTATCTTTACTCTCAAGTAGTTTAGAGAAAAAATAAAGCCTAAAGTTAATACATTTAATGCCCAATAGAATATATCTATTGCCTGAAAGACTTGCAAAATTTTCTCCTAAGAAAAATAAACAAGCTAGGTCATCTCAGTAGAGTCTACCAATTGTGAGGTTCTATAATATCATCACAGAATTGTGACATTAGGGATGAAAGAGACCCTTTGGGCTGTGAAGTTAATTTTCCAATTTTATTGATAAGGAAACTGCAGCTAATAGAGCTTAACCAATTTTTCTCAGGGTCACATAATTAGTAGGAATCAGGGGCTGGATTTGAACTCAGTTTTTCCTAGCTCCCAGTTCCATAGACTAACATTATATTATACAACCGGACTTTCTTAATCAAACACATTTTAAAACAAAGATCGATTCAAGAAAATAGTAGTTACACACACATAATCATACGTATACATATATCTCTAGGCATATATTCACATACATGAAATGTTTATATGTTATATATGTACATATGCATCATATATATGCATAAAAACAGACACATGCATATGACATTTCATCATCTAAAACTTCAGAAGAATTTCATCTGTCTTAGAATGCAACTCTCAGTATTCATTATATTTACATAAACTATAGAGCCAACGAATTTGTGCTTATTTAATAATTTATTCTTAAATTTTGTTTTAAGTTAAGGATAGCATTTGCTTATTGATCATGATGCATTATCTACACACTGGAAACAACTCAGCAGTTTGTATCTCCTGTACTATTTCTGAATAATTCAAGAAATGATATAAGTTGAACTTGTTTCCATACTCTGTCTTTCTCTGTCTCTGTCTTTGTCTCCTTGTCTCTCAGTCTCTCTCTCTCTGAAATTGTAAATATAGTTTACAACTGAGTGTGTCTGTGCTATGTTACGATCCTGTTGCGTATGCACATACACAATCTTCAATATTACCTCTGAATTTTATACTGTTTGGGTTAAAATTACATACATTTTTTTTTTTTTTTGCCAAGACCCCCTTTCCTCTTCCTCACTCCTGGAGTCCCCCGGGTGACAAAACAACATAAATTACTTGATGTACCTTGATATATGGCCACATCCCAGTCTGATGTCTTGTCCTTATGTCATAAAAACATAGAATATTCTCAAATAAACTCTTTATCTTCCACATCCACTAGAAGGCAGCCAATTTATTTCCCTTAAGTATTGGTCAATTAAAGATATTAGCATCTGGAAACAACTCCCCCAGATTACTTCCTGACAGAAAATTGGCAAGATACAATAAAACTCTATCCTTCTCTGAAGTCTTTTTGCTACAACTTGCAGTGGCACGAGCAAATATAATAAAGATGACAATACTACCTAAACTAATCTATTTATTTAGCGCTATATCAATCAGACTCAAAAAACTACTTTGATGACCTAGAAAAAATAACAACAAAGTTCATATGGAAAAACAAAAGGTCAAGAATTTCAAGGGAATTAATAAAAAATAAATCAAATGAAGGTGGCCTAGCTGTACCAGAGCTAAAATTATATTATAAAGCAGCAGTTACTAAAACCATCTGGTATTGGCTAAGAAATAGACTAGTTGATCAATGGAATAGGTTAGGTTCAAAGGATAAAACAGCCAATAACTTTAATAATATAGTGTTTGACAAACCTAAAGACCCCAGTTTTTGGGATAAGAACACATTATTTGACAAAAATTGCTGGGAAAATTGGAAATTAGTATGGCAGAAACTAGGCATTGACCCATACTTAACACCGTACACCAAGATAAGGTCAAAATGGGTTCATGACCTAGGCATAAAGAATGAGATTATAAATAAATTGGTAAAACATAGGATAGTTTACCTCCCAGACCTGTGGAAGAGGGAGGAATTTATAACCAAAGAAGAACTAGAGATCACTATTGACCGCAAAATAGAAAATTTTGATTATATCAAATTGAAAAGTTTTTATACAAACAAAACAAATGCAGACAAGTTTAGAAGGGAAACAATAAACTGGGAAAACATTTTTACAGTCAAAGGTTTTGATAAAGGCCTCATTTCCAAAATATATAGAGAATTGACTCTAATTTATAAGAAATCAAGCCATTCTCCAATTGATAAATGGTCAAAGGATATGAACAGACAATTCTCATACGAAGAAATTGAAACTATTTATAGACATATGAAAATATGTTCCAAATCATTATTAATCAGAGAAATGCAAATTAAGACAACTCTGAGATACCACTACACACCTGTCAGATTGGCTAGAATGGCAAGGAAAGATAATGCGGAATGTTGGAGGGGATGTGGGAAAACAGGGACACTGATACATTGTTGGTGGAATTGTGAACACATCCAGCCATTCTGGAGAGCAATTTGGAACTATGCTCAAAAAGTTATCAAACTGTGCATACCCTTTGATCCAGCAGTGTTTCTACTGGGCTTATACCCCAAAGAAATACTAAAGAAGGGAAAGGGACCTGTATGTGCCAAAATGTTTGTGGTAGCCCTGTTTGTAGTGGTTAGAAGCTGAAAAATGAATGGATACCCATCAATTGGAGAATGGTTGAGTAAATTGTGGTATATGAACGTTATGGAATCTTATTGTTCTATAAAAAATGACCAGCAGGATGAATACAGAGATGACTGGCAAGACTTACATGAACTGATGCTGAGTGAAATGAGCAGAACCAGGAGGTCATTATATACCTCACCAACCATACTGTTTGAGGATGTATTCTGATGGAAGTGGATCTCTTCAATAAAGAGAGCTAATTCAGTTTCAATTGATCAAGGATGGACAGAAGCAGCTACACCCAAAGAAGACTGGGAAATGAATATAAACTGCTTGCATTTTTATTTTTCTTCCCAGGTTATTTATACCTTCTGAATCCAATTCTCTCTGTGCAACAAGAGAACTGTTCGGTTCTGCACACATATATTGTGTCTAGGATACACTGTAACCTATTTAACATGTAAAGGACTGCTTGCCATTTTGGGGAGGGGATGGGAGGGAGGGAGGGGAAAAATTGGAACAGAAGTGAGTGCAAGGGATAATGTTGTAAAAAAATTACCCTGGCATGGGTTCTGTCAATAAAAAGTTATTTTAAAAAAACAACTTGCAGTGGCTTCTAAGCATGTCACTCTAGGCAGAGGGTACTAGAATACTTCAGCTTTCATTTATTGAGTATTAATTATTTTACAAATATAAAACCAATTGTTAGGCAAAAGGCAAGAAAAAATAATAATTTCCCTCAAAGAAATTATACTCCACATGATTCAAATCTATGTCTACTACACATACATGTACACATGTGTTTATATGTAAATGTATAGAAATGACTTATAGGTGATAGAAATAGGAAGGAAAAAAACGAAGGAATGAAGGAAGGAAGGAAAGAAAGAAGGAAGGAAAGAAGGAAGGAAGGAAGGAAGGAAGGAAGGAAGGAAGGAAGGAAGGAAGGAAGGAAGGAAGAAAGGAAGGAAGGAAGGAAGGAAAGAAAGAAGGAAGGAAGGAAGGAAAAAAAATTCCTGACCAGGAGGTAGATTCTTTGTTCTTTGTTTTTCTTTGTTTTGTTGAACAAAAAGTACATAAAATTTTGATGAGATAGAAATCAATGTTCTTATAAGAATGTTTATCTATTTAGCTTAATATTTCATGGCACAGAAACCATTATCCAAACTCATTTATTTAACTATGGCTTTTTCTGAAAAATATATAAAGTGATCCTATTGCAAACTATGTTCAAAATATTCACGCTTCCTGCATCCCCTTCTTTAGTGTCTGGACTAGCTTTCTGGAAAATCTCTGGACAAGCCTTGGTCTTGGGTGAAGAAGTGATGAAGGCAAGAGAACCACCATGAGGATAACCAAGGATGGAGCCTGGAGTCTGCCTATTTCAAGTCCTCTCAGCCCTTAAATACCTTAGTATGATTACATCACTACAGCTCACTGAGCATGTGCCAGCTGTAGAACCATTACATCACCATTTCACACTAAGTATATGCCAAGTAAAGTAGTCACATCATTACTTCACACTAAGTATATGTGAATTAGAGATCCCTTATCTCATTAGTCACACTGACTAGACACACTGACTGTGCTGTAAGTATCCTTACTTCAAGTATACCTTTCCCAGAGTTGCCCTCTATCTGAGGTTCTCTACACATCCTGAGGTAAGTGAATTAGTGGATTTTGCAGCCAATATCATTGTGTTTCTAATGACAGACTCTACTGAGATGGCCCATGACAGATAAAGTTCCTAGGGTTTCTTTACCAGTTGGAAAAAAACAAACAAACAAACAAGAAAAATACCCCTAAAATGAGACAAAATAAAATATGAAACAAAACAAAAATCTAGTCATTTGTGTAAAATAAACATTACACAGAGAATGCCTTTGATCGACCATTCAAAATTAGGTATCTCAAAATGAACAAATGCATTTCTAGAATCCCATTATTACATGAAAATAATAACTATCTCAGTCATCCAAGATGTTTCCTTCCATGTATTCCCATTTGTCCTTGAAAATTGGTCCTTTGTCTAATCAGAATGAATTGGTTTGAAGAATGAACTTATTTTGTATTTTTGTATTTTTATTGGAAATACACACTACTTTTAGTAAAATACATATTAAATATAAATACAATTTCAGGCATATTTATCAAGACACTCAGGCACTCTTATAAAGGATGTGGTTATTTAACTATCCCATGATGGCCCTATCCACATAGCTACAACAAGGTGTATCAGGCTAGACTTTGACAGGTCAAGATCTATGATTTTTTTTTTTTGTAATGACTTCACATTGAAGAGTTGCACACTATAAAATTTGTCTATTTCAGTGTATTTATCATTATTAATTTGCCTAGTAAGGAAAAAGAAAGAAAGAAAAGAAACAAAACTCCCCTCCAGCTGAAGGCAAATTAATGAAGCATTGTTCATAGATAAGCTGCTAGGTTCTTGGATAGCAATCACATCATCTATCAAAAATCCCAGATTTAAAGCTGGCCCACATTATGGGATTCAGAATATGTGCTGACACTCATTCAATGCTCATAGTAAATCTCATGTCCTGTAGTGTACGGGGGTATGAGTGTGGTGTATCTATCTGTAAGAAATAAAACTTTCATCATAACTAATTTGTTATATATAAAATAAAGTTTTACTTTACCATTTGGGGTGAACTAAATATGACTCAAAAGTTGAGATTAAAAAAAATGAGGCAGGAAAATGGAGTTTCATCCTCCTCTAATTAGAACACGGGCTCCTCTCTTTACCTCCTCACTCCAGGACTGAATTTATTTGGGACAACATGCATGGGTGAAGTTGAGAGAGGAGTTCTCTTAACATTTAAAAGAATGGGTTTAGTGTGTTAAGTCCTGGACTCAACCATATTCCACTATGAGGTTTTCTTGGAGACATATCATTTTTAAAAGTTAAACTATTTTTATCTTAAATAAATTAAAATTTAGCTTGTTTATGAATGGATATTGACATTTATGGAAGAAATAATAGATAAAAGATATTTATTCAAAATCATAAGTGTTTTTAATTGAAATTTATATGAATACTAAGTACCATCTACGAATCAGTTATATTTCCATCTTGTAAAATCATATATTAAGAAATAGATAAAAGAATATTTAAAATATTACTTTTCAAAGTAATAGTATTATTATCATCAGTATTTTGAAGAATGCCACCTCTATTCATTTCAATTTGAAAACAATTCAATTTTTTAATTTTACTATAATCATAGAAAAGGGAGAATCAATTTGAAACTTTAGTAAATTATTTGGGCTTTTTTTTTTACCCTGGCTAAGGAGTACTGCTTCATTAGAACTTGTCTATATAATGTCAAACATTGAAATAAGAAATGGAAATTTCAGGGAAAATAGAATTTCTAGAATACAATTTCAACAAATAGAGTAACTTCCCTCACCCTATCATGCATTTAAATGTTTTTTCATTCTAGACTAAATCAAAGTGTGAAAAATAGTAACATTCAAAATTAAATGCCAGAATCTTGATTTTTGTTCATTGATTTAAATTAAAAATATCTCTACCATCTTTAATTTTTTTTAAGAGTTCTTATTGTAATTTTTACGAAAGGCAGCTATTAAATTAGGACAAGATTTTCACATTATTACAAGTAATTAAAATGCATTAGATATACTTCATAATATATCTGTTTGGCTATGCAATAGAGAATTAATCATTTAAACTCCTATGGTCTGTAATTTGTACAACTCATATGTTATTTATCCTTTTGTTGTCTTGGTTATATAGAAAGTATTGTATTGTAGAAATTCTCTGTAACTAAAGATCAAGGATTCAAACCATACCTCTGAGATTGACTATCAATAGTACCTTAAATAAGTCATTTAGCTTTATGACACATCCCATTATTTAGCCTTAAAATGAGGTCACTAGCCTTTCTGTCTCCTGTGCCTTAAGAGTCAGAATCCCATGATCACCACACCTGTTGAAGCTGAGAATAACAAGAGATTCAGACTGTAATCTGGATTCTCTTCTTTGGTGAAATTAGAGAACATATTGATGATTAAAAAAAAAGAAATGGGGTATACAGTAGAAAGAGCACCAGCCCTGAAGTCAGGAGGACATGAATCAAATCTGGCCTCAGGCATTTAACATTTCCTACCTGTGTGATCCAGGACAAATCACCTAACTTCACTTGCCTCAGAAAAAAAAAAAAAGAAAAAGAAAAGAAAGAAACAAAACTGTCTTAAATAATTATAATGAATAATTGCCAGCATAAATGTGATAGCCCATAGACTTTATATCATGCCATTTTTTCAATTATTAATTACTTATATTTGAGCTATTCCAATATGTAGTTGAGCATAATTTTATTCATGTCCTTTTGGAAATTCCTAATGTTCTAATTCTATGATATGAATACCACTGTTCTTTAATATGTGTTGGTGAAGAAGTAGTCATATATTCAAAGTAAAAAGCATTAAGAAATATCATAAATTCAAGTAATATAAAACTTTCACAGTCGCAAAATATGTGATAATATTCTTATAGTATGAACAGTATGAAAAAGGAAGATAGTCATTAAAACACACATACATATATACACACACATATAAAAATACATATGCACACATACATGCAAGTGTATATATGTGTGTGTTGGAATACACAGAACTGCTGAAATACACAAGAGCCACCTGACAGTGGCTGCATCCAACCCAGAATGGATCTCCTTTTGTGAGAGGATGATGCAAGGAAATGAGAGGCAGTTGATGTTCTCTGACCTCTCTGATTGAGAGGCCATTGCATTGTCTGAACTCTTTCCTCTTCCCTCTGCTGCAATTTATCTTCTTCCCAGTCCATAACACCTGTTTCAGCAAAGGCTGTCTTGCAACTCCTTCAGATCCACAGGTATGGAGGCTCTCGGAGAATTAACCTGTCCCTTAATGTACTTGCCTATATACATCTATTTATCTATCTATCTATCGATCTATCTATGTATCATCTATCTATCTATTTATCTATCTATCTACCTATCTACCAATATATCTGTCTGTCTTGTGGACTATTGAATTGTTTTCCAATTATCTTTGTGAGTTACTTGACCATTGAGAATAATTCTTGCACAAAGTGAATTCTCAGCAAATGTTTGTTTCTTTGTTCAATTAGTCTGTTAAGAAATTCTCTAGCTGTAGTATATTGCTTAAGAAAAAATATGTTCTAAACTAATATGGAAATATATCTACATCATTTCACATATATAACTGAAATAAAACTCTGTGCATCTTAGAAAATGTAATTTAAAGAGAATATTGAAAATTGTATTTACATAAAAGTGGGAAAAACAAAAATACTACTTACCAAAACAAACAGACAAACAAACAAACAAAAAACACAAATATGTCCCAATGGAAAATGTCTCAATAGACCAAGAGCATATTGTGTGGAATTGATCAGGTAATTGCATAATAGATATAGAAAGCAACTATATATGATTTCATGTCAACAATTTATAATTGAATATATAAACATATAATTAAACTGTAGTTTTAATGTAAATTACAAATTATCAGGAGCAGAATACTTTTTCTTTGTATAACAGTATTCATATTACTTTTAGTTCTTAGAACTACATTTCTATTGTTATAAAATTTAAGAAGACAAACTATATTATAAATCATAGTACTATTTTTAATATTCAGGCTTATCACTGTTTTTTTGGCATCACTAGGATCTGACATGAGAGATTTAAAAAAAAAAAACTTGCAGGTTACTTAATATTTTCTATTTTTTTTGGCTTTAATAAAGGCCATTTTTCTAAAATCTTAAGATTATAGCTCTAAAGAAATATAGTGGGGCAAAGATGAACAAGAGGATCAAAGAAAGAAAACAAAGCATTTCCTGTCCTCAGAGAGATTATATTCATTTATTGTTAGGTACTATGTTCAGAAACAAATAAAAATGACAAATATCCAAATTTACACTGTGAACATTAACAACAAATATATTTAAGAAAGGAGTTTAGTGGTAGATGGTGGAATCTAAGCTAGGCTTTGAAACAAACAAAAGATTCAATGAAAAAGAAGTGAGGAAAGAGTGCATTCTGATAGAGACCACTAATGAAAAAGAATGAAGCTGTGAAGCAGGTCAATGATTGTAGTAGGATTTGGATTTAAAAGCTCATTTAGTCCACGATCCCAGTATGTGCTGTGATGTTGCAGCATTTCTAGCCTCTGATTTATGTTACTGCTACCAAGATTTTTTTCCTCATCATATTTTTATTAACTCATTATACAGTCTTTTATAACTTATAAGCCAAAGATAACCTTTATATAACAATTCATTTTAAAATCCAATATATTAAATTTAAACTATATTATATGGTGAGCTCTAAAAAATTCAGGGTTGTTTCATAACACAATGAAATTTTGATCATTAAGAATAGCTAAAAGTATTGCTTACTCATGGAATATTTTTAAGCCAAATTTACAAGCTATAATAGGGCAGTCATTTGGAGATTCAGCACAGAACTTACTTCCTATTGAGGGACTTAATTACCAAATATTTCTCTTCTTATTTTCTCAAGGTTATAATTAGGATATATTAAGCAACCAGCAAATTCACATTTAAATGAACACCAAGGCACGAAGGGTGGCAGAAGGTCACCTACAAATTTACAGGCCACAGCCATTATGTATCTTCAGCATAAAGTTAATTTTTTTTTTTTTTTAGATCAATGAAAAAGTTTCGGGAGAAGTCAGTGTACAGTAGGCAAAAGGAAACCTGCTAAGAAAGAATAAGCATTCCTTAATTGTGCTTATGATTCTCAAGAAATAATATAAAAATATTAGAAAAAACTTGACCTACTCAGAATTGTAATAAATACAGTGGTTTTCTACTGGTATATTTGAAAAATGAATTTTGTTGAGCAAATGAGTTGTAAAGACTGAGATGTTTCAGACATGATAGAAAAACTTATCCTGTAATTCAATGAACAGAAACCTATTGAAAACATTGCTGACTTTTTATAAATCAAAAGAAAAAAATATATTTATTTTTGCATAGAGACCCAAGTACTTGGAAAAGCCTAATAAAATAGCCGTTGTATTAAAGCTCTCTTGTCAGAACTCAAAATAGGATTTTTATAATCATTGCCAAGTGGATGCACTTGTTTCCTCTATTAGTCAATAGGCAAGAATTGCTCCGAGCTATTTAGCTCAGTTTAGGCTACTCAAGGCCTTCCCCAAAAGCGCAGACATTTTTTCTTCCCTTATGATAGATGATTGGAGGATAGATCACTAACCCTTCTCGAAGTCTTTTTTTTTTTTTTTTTAATAAAAGCCTGTCTGGAGCCCATCACTAACTCTCCACTTTGCAAATACAAAGACTCCCTCATTGTGGGTCCAGCTACCTCCTAAGAGATCCTGCCTAATACCATCCCTCTCTTTTGTTTGTTTGTTTTTTTTTTTTTTTTTTTTTTGTATGTTGTCTTTTCCCATTAGAAACTTCTTAAGGATATAAACTGTCTTTAAGAAATTCTTATTTGTATCTTCAGCACTTAGCACAATGTCTCACATGTAATAAATTCTTATTGAATTGAATTCATAAGACCTCATGTGCAATGCACAATTCAGGTTAACAGGTTTTATGCAAAATTTTAGTGTTCTCAAAATGCTTAAATGTTGGAAGTGAAATCAAGAAACAGTAAAATACAACCTAGGATCATAAGGCCATATCATAGATGTGGAGTTGAAAGATCATAGAGTTGTTTTGTCAAAATCAATTTACTTTAACGATAAGGAAAGTTAAACCCAAAGAGATAAGGAGACCTGTCAAATGTCTCACAGTTGTAGAGCTGAGACTGGAGTCCATATCTTTATTTCACCATCCAGTATGTTTGCCTTTACAGAATGCCAAATAATCTATAAATATCAAAACGTCTGAGAAATATCTTGTGGGTAGTGCAAAATACATGATATATGAGGAGAGTATCACAGAAAAGCCAAACTCAATATGATAGTTGAGGAATAATAGTGAAGGATATACCTTGACAATGGAAACAAATAAAAATTAAAACATGCACTTATTAAAGCTCACATTAGATATGCAACACTATAAAAGGAGAAGAAATATGGAAGAAAGAATCAATTAAAGTAAATTTATTATTATTCATATACTAAATACTCAGGTAGTGCATCAATATCTGACAATACAACAAAAACTGCCCCTACTTTCTAATACATGTACTAATAACATATGTATATGTATGCAAAACTATAGCTCTCTATTTTGTAGAGATTATGTTTGTGTGTATGTATACAGATATAAACATTTATATATACACACATGCAGATTTGCATATATAAATATATACACACATATATGATTATATATGTGTGTATACATACACACATATATGATTATATGTGTGTATACACATATATGAAGACTAAATACAGGTACATCTCAACATGTTTCTTTTAAATGCTTTTAAAAGTGATTCAATTAAATTATCTTCATTCTTTTCTTCCCATTTTTGGGACATCACCATAACTTTTGTGCCTCTTTCCTAATCCTTGATATACCCTACAAAAGTAATCATTTTCCTTTTGGGAAATAAACAGATTAAAGCAAAAGCCAACCCAGATACCAGATATATGGAAATTGTGGGTTTCATTCTGCACATTTATTCCCTTCCCTAAAAAGTTGGAAAATGTTTCATCATTAGTCCTCTGCACTAGTAAAAGGAAAATAATTGAACAGAGTTTCTTAATCTCTTATAACATTATTTGTATTTACAATGTGACAATTCTGTAATATGTTCACTAAATACCTTTCACTTTAGGGCTCTAATTCATGCAAATCTTCCTGAGTTTTTCTTAAGCAATTTTCTTGTTGAAATCTTGTAATATAATAACTGAACATATTCATGTACCATGATTTTTCAATCATTTCTTAACTGATGAGTCCTATTTGAATTTCCATATCTTTATAACAATTGAAAGCCTCCTATGAAAAATTTTAGACATATGAGTCCTATACTCCTTTGTTTTATTTCTTTTGGGGGATACATGCTTGGTAGTGGTATAGTCAAGTAAAAGGCAATGTGCAGTTTAATGATTTTAGGAATATAATTCTAAAGGCTCAACACATACAATTAAATGATTTCCACCCATTTCCACCCACCTCCACACAATATGTACAAATTAATATATAAATACATATATAGTGTGTGTGTGTGTGTGTGTGTGTGTGTGTATATATATATATATATATATATATATATACATGATTATGTTTGTAAAAGTGTTGAACATTATTTTACTTGTCTTTTGCATGCTTGAACTCCTGTAAAATGTCATGAGTCATGTGATTGCATGTCAAGGTCATATTGATTTCATGTTGACATTTTAATTTTCTTGATCAAACACCTTAAATCATACATTTGGAAAATAGCACCTTATCACTCTTTACACCAACTAAAATGATCATTCAATTGAATTTTTTCTTAGTGTGTTATTGTTGTTGTTTTAACTATATAAGTAGAACTTTCCTAGACACAGAATCTACAAATACAGAAGATTAAATCATTTTGACTGGCAAAGAACACACAGTTAAAAAAAAAGATAGCTTTTGTTTTTTATGTCATGAGAACTAGATTATATAACATTTAAAAAGTTATTCAAAACTTAAATGCAAAATAGAAAAAAAGAAAAATATATATTGCCATCAAACATTTCAAAATATGAAACAATAAATTTCCATTTGAAAAAAGCCTACATAATATATATTCCACACATTGGGTTCAAAGCTGTTCACCTTTTCTTTACTTAATTGTAGGTTTTCTTTTGTTTTCTATTGTGTATTTGTTATTTATTTTCTCCTTTCCCCACCTGCCATGTCCACCAGAAAGTGCAATTAAGCATATATGTGTGTATATGCATGCATGTATGTATATAAATACCACACACACACACATATGTATACACATATAATATATAAATTTTACATATATGTACAAACAAAAAGGTATATATTTACACATAAATACACATATATACATATGTATTTACAATCATACAAATATATACATTCATTTACACTTATGGAAAGCTGTACTATGTTTGCTTGTTCTCTGTTTCTCTGAAGGTGGATAAAATCATTCTTCCTTAGTCTTAGTGTTTTCATGTTTTTCTAGACCCAGCAATCATCAATTTCTGCACTGGAGCAATATTCCAACCTTATACTTTCTGATTATTTTAAACAATTGAAAACAATATTGAATGTCTGCCATATAAGGATAGACATATAATATACTTTTCCTATTCTCTTTTAATTAACTCTATTTTAGCTTTAACTTTGTATCATATCAATAATGAGCATTGCTATTACATTTGAGTATAGTTCTTATTTCCTATCCCTGATGAAGCATCTGCTTTACTTCTCACTCACTAATTTGGCCTTGTTATTATATAATCTACAGCCTCTTCAAGGATTTTTCTCTTCTCCTCTTTCCCCACTCTTTCTCTCAGTCTTTCTCTCATTCCTATTAATCTGTAAATCTTATCTCATTCCCTTTAATCTGCACAGCATTTTAGACCCTCTCTTATTCTAGTTCCTGTCCCACTTATGTCCTTATGAAAGTAGAAGACTTTTATACTCTTCTAAATATTTATGTAGTGTTGCTTCCTTAGTCCATTCCAGATGAGAATGGGGTTCCAGAGCTACCAACCCTCCTCCCCATTTAATTACTCTGTTTTAGTTCTTCCTCTTGCACCTCAGACAAATAATTATTCTCTTTATCTTTTCCTATATGATTTTGCTTTTTAGAATTATATCATACTCAGGTTTGCCCCAGTCTTTCTTTTGAACTAATGAATTATTAATTGCAATCATACACATGCACACATATAAAGAAAGAGAGAGTTTATCTTTCTATATATTCAATAAAATCAATTGGTCCTATTGAGTCACTTGCAAATTAATTCAACTAGTGAAAATTCCTGTGGTTGGGGCAAAAGCTTCCTGCCAACCCAGTTATATCCAGGACTCATCACTTGCTGTTTCAACCTATAAGTATTTACACAGGGACCTAACCTCCTCTCTGATATCTTTCTTCTGACCTTGGATTTTCTTAGGAGAACCATTGTTCTGTCCCAACTCTTGTTTGTTTTTATACTTCTATTTTCTCCCTCAGGCACAATTTTGTCTTTTTTTTTGTGGGGAAAATCTGAAGAGCTTGGAATTTTCTGATATGCTCTATTATCTTCTCAGAATCTTCTCTCATAACATTTTTAAGTAAACATCAGAAGAAAAGATAAAAATTTCAAAATAACAAATATAGAAAAGAAAAATTTGACATTATAGGTAATGCTTCATTTCAATAAACTATGCACCTTTGCAAAAGAGCAGAGAAAGGTGGTTTCTCTTTGGAGGTAAGCTTTTTTTTTTTTTTTACAGTTTTATAACATTCATTTTCTATTGTTTTGTGGTTATTCTTTCTATTTGCACAATTGTAGTCATTGTTTAAATTATCTTCTTTGCTTCACTTCACTCACTTTGAAAAAAGGTTTATGCAAATCTTTGGACTCTTCACAGTATTTCATTTTCATCATTTCTTATAACACAGTAATTAATGTGTAATGCATTTATAATAGCTAATAATAATAAATACTATTCATTCAGCTCTTTATGGTTTCCTCATAATATCTCTAGTAGTAAAATGCTATTATTATTTCCATTTTGCATATGAAGAAACTTAGGTAAACAAAGATAAATGACATGCTCAAAATCATAACTTTATAATGTCTAAGAAAGAATTTTTACTAATATCTTGGTGGCTTCAGATATGATGTTCTATCCAAAATGTTCTCCAGATAAAAAGTGAGAAAAAATGACCTCAACTAAAAAATACCCAACTAAATTATCGTACATACTACTGATTTACTTCCTATGGATGCTAATGTTAGGTCTATTGGAGAAAACTTGATTATCCTCATCACAGATATAAGTTTAACATAATATTAAACTTTCACTTCAATTGTGATATTGCTGAGTTAATGGAGAAAAAAACATATTGATTATTTTTTAGTTCATAATGCTAGTTATAGAATATCACATAAATAAATAAATAATCTAAACATAAATCACAACTTTATTTTAAAATAGAAAATGATAGAAGATTTTTAAAACAATTATAGATATAAATCTTGGAAATTAATAACATACTATGTGTTGGAGGAGACTGTATAAAATAGACAATTGCAATTATGTTTAAATTATAAAGTTTTTGCACAAATTACATTACAGCAATAATGATAAAAAAAGAGAATGGAAAGAAATTATTTTAAACTTTTCCTAAGGAATGTCTGACAACTAATCACCACAATAAGTTAATATAATTGTATAAGATTAAAACATTATTTCCTCATGGAAAATCTGCTAAAGTAAAAAATGAATATTTTAAAGAAAATAATATCAAATATAATGAAAATACCCCTAAACAAGAGGAAAACTTATTTAAACAACTCTGAATTGTCACGTTCTATATAGCATATCAAATTGGTAAAAAGTGGCAAAGAATAGAGAGAAAAACAAACTTATTAGGAATTTGTAAAAAAATAATCATAATTATATATAGCTGTTCATGTAAAATAATAAAAATATAATTTGTATATTTTGAGGTGGGGAAAATTATAAAAAATATTCATACTATTTGATTCAGCAATATCCCTGCTGGATTTCTACTCCAAGGAGAATAAAGATAGGAGGATCATCACAAATACAAAAACTTGCATAAAAGGGGCAAAGCCAAGATGATAGAGTAAAGCCCAGGACTCACTTGAAGTCTCCCCTCTAATCCTATAAATACATTTAAATAATGAATCCACACAAATTCTAAATCCCACAAAACAATCAAACACACAAAAATGGAGTGAAACAATTTTCATTTTAAGACAACTTAGAAAGTTAGCAAAAAAAGATTTGTTACAACAATTTTTAGATGAAGAAATTAAAATCATTTCTAATCATGTGGAGAAATGCTTAAAATCACTGTTGATTAGATAAATGCAAATTAAGACAACTCTTAAGTGCCATTTCACATCTTTCTGATTGACTAAGATGACAGGAAAAGAAAATGACAAATGCTGGCGGGGATGTGGGAAAACTGGGACACTAATACATTGTTGATGGAATTGTGAACTAATCCAACCTTTTTGGAGAGCAGTTTAGAACTATGCCCAAAAGACTATCAAACTTTGCATACCCTTTAATCCAGCAATATCTCTACTGAATTTATATTCCAGAGATCATAAAAAAGGAAAAAGAGCCTACATGTATAAAAATGTTTGTAGCAGTCCTTTTTGTAGTGACAAGGAACTGAAAACTGGGTGGATGCCCATCAGTTGAGGAATGGTTGAATAAGTTATGGTATATCAATGTAATGGAATATTATTGTTCTATAAGAAACAATCATAAAGATGATTTCAGAAAGGTCTGGAGAGACTTAAATGATCTAATGCTAAGTTAAGTGGTAGAATAAAGAGAACATTGCACACAGCAATAGCAAGATTATGTGATGATCAACTCTGATGGATGTGGCTCTTTACAATAGTGAGGTGATTCAGGCCAATTATAATTGATTTGTGATGGAGAGAGCCATCTTCACTCAGAGGGAGGACTGGGGGAACTGAATGTAGATCACAATATAGTATTTTCACTTTTTGTTGTTGTTTACTAGCTTTTTTTTTCCTTTCTCGTATTTTTTTTCCTTTTTGATCTGATTTTTCTTGTCCAGTATGATAAATGTAAACATATTTTTAGAAGAATTGCACATGTTTAACCTCTACAGTATTAGAAGAATTGAATATGTTTAACCTACATTGGATTACTTGCTGTGTAAGGAAGAGGTTGAGATGAGAAATAATTGGAACATAAGTTTTGTAAGAGTGAATATTGAAAAGTATCTTTGCATGTATTTTGAAAATAAAAAGTTATTATTAAAAGAAAATAAAAGAAAGAAGAGCTCTTGTTACACCAGGATGAGAATGGAGCTCAATCAAACAAAGCCATGCTAGCACAGTCATAGCCTCAGCAAACCAGGAGAACATCTTGGGAGTTACCAAATTAGCAGTTACAACAGCTACTTCCAAAGCTTTTAGCTCCTACATAGTTTGAAGGTGATTAGAGGTTTCTTACTGAGACTGGGATCTGTTGCTTTGCCCATACTTGTATCTAGGTCACATCCTCAGAGGTAGTTCAAGTATGAAGAGGAACTCTAGTACACCAGAGTTTGTTACCATAGTGAAGCAGGAACCATTCTCAGAGTTCCAGGATAGAAAAAATGCTTGTGGTCACTCAGGGCAGAGCACAGGCAAGGAGAGGAATCAAAATACTTCTTACATTATACCATCTTGGAAGAATAAAAAAGAACAAAACACACAACCAAAAAAATTTAACAAAGTCAAAACATCTATCCCCAAATCCATCAAGAAAATGTAAATTAGTCTCAGGTCAATAAAGAGCATAAAAAGGATTTTAAAATTGAGTAAGTTAGAGGAAAATTGGGAAAGTAAACAAGAGTGATGAAACAAAACCATGAAAAAAGTTAGCAGCTTAGTAGAGGACACATACACACACACACAATCATAAAACAAAACAACATCTTAAAAATATAGACTAGGTTAAATGGGAAAGGGACTATAAAAACAAGGAGAAAAAACCTTAAAAAATGGACTGTGTCAAAGGGAAAAGAAAGAGAGGCATAAAAATAATCACTCTAAAAAACTTTCCTTCAAAAATAGAATTGGCCAAATGGTAAAGGAAGCACAGAAGATTACTTACGAAAATTATTCCTTAAAAATTAACATTGAACACATAGTAGCTAATGACTTTCCGAGGAAGTACAGAAACAATAAAACAAAACCAAAAGAAGGAAAAGAATAGACAGCAAGGTAAAATATCTCATTGGAAAAAAAAATTGATCTGTAAAAAATAGAACTTGGAGAGATATTTTTAAAAAAATCGAGTAAGTGAAAGCCATGATCAAAAAAGCCTAGAGGTCATCTTTCAAGAGATTATCAAGAAAAATTGCCCTGATATAATAGAAACAGAAAGAAAATAGAATTTGAAAGAGTCCATGGATCACCACCTCTGGAAAAAAAGTTGCCAAATGGAAAATTCTCATGAATATTATAGATAAATTCTACGTAGAGGAGAAATTATTAGAATTAGTCAGAAAGAAACAATATCATGGAGCCATAATCAGATTAGCACAAAATTAACAGCTTCTACATTAAAACATCCATGGGGGGTGGGGTGATGGATCTAAGATGGTGAAAAAGGCACACACGACTTTCTAAGCTCCTCTCATGCCCTCACAACCAATTATTAAATTCAGCCTCAAAAATAGCACTTGACTGGCAAAATTCATGAAGATTAGAAGTACAACAATTTACAAGCTGAAGGTAATCTGGAAAATTGCCAGAAAAGGTTTGTCCTGAGCAGTGAAAACAGACCAGCACAGGCAGGGATAGAACTAGAGTCTAGCATATTGAGCAGACCCACCGGGGGTGGTCTCTGTGGTTAGAAAATTTGCAGAGATGACTCTGCCGTAGGCTGACTGCTCTGCCTTCTTTGCAAAGCAGTAGACCAGCAGGGAAATTAAAGCAAAAGGTAGAGGGTACTCTAAAAACTGCCAGAATCTAACAAGATCTGGCTATACCCACCCAAAATTGGAAGTGACTCAGCACAGACCACAGCATAGCTGTGAAGCTGCATTCTGCAGCATAGACTGGGGGCAATCACAAATCTGCATGGCAGGTGGGCTCAGCCTGGGGCAGCCTCTAATATGCACAGTGTGGGGCTCGGCCTGGGGCAATAGAACTTCTACAGTGTGATTGTGCTTCCCTGGGCAGAGACACTTCTGGTTCCTGCAGGGCTATTTGCTGGTCAGCTGCTAATATCCAGAGCCCCACAGCGGGCTTTAGCTTGGGGTAGTGACTCTTTCATTGCCCTGCCTCTAACCCCAGGGCAATTGCTAATCCACACAGCAGGGTTCTTCACTGGGGACTTATGCAGTTCTGCCCCACCAGGCCTGAATAACTTCCAGTGGGGAACTTTCCCCCAGACCACACCCATACCTCACCGCTTTTTGCAGCCCATTTGCAGGACAGCTACTGTCCATATATCTATCCCTGCTCTGCAGAGGAAGCTGGTAATCTCCTTGCCCTGAAGGCAGACCCTACAGCTTTAAAAAAATGAGTAAAAAAATCAAAAGGACAATCTATAGCTTCTATACAGAAAGAGAGCAGGTTTTCAATTCCAAGGAGACTAATAGCAAACAGTGTCCAGACAATACCCAAAAGGGGAATCTAACCTGACCCTCATCAAACAATTCTCTCCTAGAAGAGACTATTAAAAAATTTAAAAGAGAGCTAGAAGAAAAATGGGAAAAGAAAAGAGAAGATATGCAAGAGAGTAACAACTTCCTGAAATGTGATTTGGAAAAGGTAAAGAATTCCCAGGAAAGTAGGATTTGTGAATTGGAAAAAGAAAATAACTCACTAAAAAAATAGTGAAATGAAAAAAAATTCCATAGAGCAAAACAACTCATTTATAACTTCAATTAGACATATAGAAAAAGAAGTAAAAGCAGACTGTATCAAAAGTCGAAATCCTACGATATGTTGTTTACAGGAAACACACTTAAAGCAGAGAGATATATACAGAGTAAAGGTAAAAGGATGGAGCAGAATCTATTATGCTCCAGGTGAAGTCAAAAAACCAAGGGTAGCCATCTTTATCTCAGATCAAGCAAAAGCAAAAATTGATCTAATTAAAAGCAATAAGGAAGGAAACTATATCTTGCTAAAGGGTAGCATAGACAGTGAAGCAATAGCAATACTAAACATATATGCATCAAGTGTTATAGCATCTAACTTCCTAAAGGAGAAGTTAAGAGAGTTGCAAGAAGAAATAGACAGCAAAACTGTAATAGTGGGAGATCTCAACCTTGCACTCTCAGAATTAGACAAATTAAACCACAAAACAAATAAGAAAGAAATTAAAGAGATAAATAGAATATTAGAAAAAATAGGTATGATAGATCTTTGGAGAAAACTGAATGGTGGCAGAAAGAAATATACTTTCTTCTCAGCAGTTCATGGCACTTATAAAAAATTGACATTATAATAGGACATAAAGACCTCAAAATTAAATGCAGGAAGGGAGAAATAGTAAATTTTTTTTTTTCAAATTATGATTCAATAAAACTACATTCAACAAAGTTAGTGGTAAACAGAATAAAAAATAATTAGAAACTAAATAATCTCATCTTAAAGAATGATTGGGTGAAACAGCAAATTAAAGACACAATTAGGGACTTCCGGTAAGATGGCGGAGAGGAGGCTCACAGCTGCATAAGCTCCGCACTTTCTCTCACTATCCATTTCATTACAAGCCTCTGAATTAATGCTTGACTGAAAAAAAAACCACAAAAAGTTACCAAGAGAAGCCGTCCTTGAGATTTGCCAAGAAAGGTTTGTCTTTACTAGAGGGCTGGGACAGTTTTAGATCGGCGCAGGCGGCGGGCAGCACCAGTGAGAGCATGGGAGCAGACTGGAGAGGGGGTGGGGAGTGATCGCAGCCGTCTCTGCGGGGAGACCTTCCCTAGAGGTTTGGATACTTTGCTCCGGCAGCAAGTCAGCAGCCCAGCAGAGAAGCTAAAAACACCGGGGGTGAAGAATACAACCCCAATCAGCTGGAGTCTCTCGGGACCTGGCTTCCCCCCCCCCCCCCCCCACAGTGACTCAGCACGCTCTGGGATCTCAGAGCGCAGGCGTGGCACAGTCCTGCTAGTGCCTCACTGCTGCCATCCTCAGTCTGTAGAGGAAGCTCGGTAACACACCCAGCCCCTCCCCCAAAGAAAGACTCCAGTTTTTTCTGTTTTTCTTTGGTAGTTTGTCTTTGATTATTAGACAGAATGAGCAAGAAACTGAAGAGGACTTTAACCCTTGACAGCTTCTATACAGATAGAGAGCAGACTCTAAATCCTGAGGAGACTAAAAACAGACAGTCCTCAGGTGAATCCCCAAAGGAGGAGATCATCTGTTCCTCAGCACAGATGAACCTCATAGAAGTGATTAAAAAGGCTCTCACAAGGGAGCTAGAAGAAAAATGGGGAAAGCAGAGTGAGGCTTGGCAAAAGGAGAGGGAAGCTTGGGAAAAGGAGAGGGAGGCTTGGAAAAGAGCCTGGAGAAAGTTAAAGAGAGAGTGGATAAAGAAGTAAAATCCTTGAAAAATAGGATTGGTGAACTGGAAAACAAAATTGACAAAATGGAAAAAAATTCCACAGAACAAAAGAACTCAATGGGACAATTAGAAAAAGATTTTTAAAAAGTGAGTGAAGAAAATACTTCACTGAAAATCAGAATTGAACAAGTGGAATTGAATGACTCGAGGAGACAAGAAAAATCAGTCAAGCAAATCCAAAAAAATCAAACAATGGAAAAGAATGTGAAATACCTTCTGGGGAAGACAACAGACCTGGAAAACAGATCCAGGAGAGACAATCTGAGAATCATTGGACTTCCAGAAAAACATGATGAAAAAAAGAGCCTGGACACTATTTTCCAGGAAATTATCAAAGAGAACTGCCCAGAAGTCATAGGAACAGAGGAAAAAATAAACATTGAAAGGATTCATCGATCACCCACTGAAAGGGATCCTAAAATCAAAACACCAAGGAATATAGTGGCCAAATGCCAGAACCTTCAGACGAAGGAAAAAATATTGCAAGCGGCTAGAAAAACCCAATTCAAGTATCAAGGAGCCACAATAAGGATCACCCAGGATCTGGCAGCATCCACATTAAAAGATCGAAGGGCCTGGAATATGATATTCCAAAAGGCTAAGGAACTTGGTATGCAACCAAAAATAACTTACCCAGCGAGAATGAGCATCTTTTTCCAGGGAAGAAGATGGACATTCAACGAAGTAAGCGAATTTCATCTATTTCTGATGAAAAAACCAGAACTTAACAAAAAGTTTGATCTACAAATATAGAACTCAAGAGAAATCTAAAAAGGTAAAGATTAATCTTGGGAACTATATTTTGACTATATAGATGTATAAAGAATACATGTATACCTTGTTCTAGAAATTGATGTGGAAAGGACATTGTACCAGAAAAAGGGTAAAGTGGGGGTAGTACATCTCATGAAGAGGCATAGGAAACCTATTATATCTGAGAGAAAGAATGGAGGGGGATGAATATAGTGGGTATCTTACTGCCTTCAGAATTGGCTTTAAGTGAAAAATCTTAAGACATATTCAATCTATGGTGAAACTTCTCCCACCTCATTGAAAAGTGAGAAGGGAAAAGTGAAAAGGGAAGGAATAAGCTAAGCGGAAGGGAATACGGAAACTGGGAGGGAAAGGGGTAAGATAGGGGGAGGAACTCTAAGGCGGGGGAAGGGATACTAAAAAGGGAGAGCTGTGAGAAGCAAGTGGTGCTCACAAGCTTAATACGGGGAAGGGGGGAAAGGGGAAAGAAGGGAGAAAAGTGTAAACCGGGTTAACAAGATGGCAAGTAATACAGAATTGGTCATTCTAACCATAAATGTGAACGGGGTAAACTCCCCCATAAAGAGGAAGCGGTTAGCAGAATGGATTAAAAGCCAGAATCCTACAATATGTTGTTTACAGGAAACACACCTGAAGCGGGGAGATACATGCAGGTTAAAGGTAAAAGGTTGGAGCAAAATCTACTATGCTTCAGGTGAAGTCAAAAAAGCAGGGGTAGCCATCCTGATCTCAGATCAAGCTAAAGCAAAAATTGATCTAATTAAAAGAGATAAGGAAGGGCACTATATCTTGCTAAAGGGTAGCATGGATAATGAAGCACTATCTATATTAAACATATATGCACCAAGTGGGGTAGCATCTAAATTCTTAAAAGAGAAATTAAGAGAGCTGCAAGAAGAAATAGACAGTAAAACTATAATAGTGGGAGATCTTAACCTTGCACTCTCAGAATTAGATAAATCAAACCACAAAATAAATAAGAAAGAAGTCAAAGAGGTAAATAGAATATTAGAAAAGTTAGATATGATAGATCTCTGGAGAAAATGTAATGGAGACAGAAAGAAATACACTTTCTTTTCAGCAGTTCATGGAACCTATACAAAAATTGACCATATATTAGGACATAAAAACCTCAAACTCAAATGCAGTAAGGCAGAAATAGTAAATGCATCCTTTTCAGACCACGATGCAATGAAAATTACATTCAACAAAAAACCAGGGGGAAGTAGACCAAAAAATAATTGGAAACTAAATAATCTCATACTAAAGAATGATTGGGTGAAACAGCAAATCATAGACATAATTAATAACTTCACCCAAGAAAACGATAATAATGAGACATCATACCAAAATGTATGGGATGCAGCCAAAGCGGTAATAAGGGGAAATTTCATATCTCTAGAGGCCTATTTGTATAAAATAGAGAAAGAGAAGGTCAATGAATTGGGTTTGCAATTAAAAATGCTAGAAAAGGAACAAATTAAAAACCCCCAGTCAAACACTAAACTTGAAATTCTAAAAATAAAAGGAGAGATCAATAAAATTGAAAGTAAAAAAACTATTGAATTAATTAATAAAACTAAGAGTTGGTTCTATGAAAAAACCAACAAAATAGACAAACCCTTAGTAAATCTGATTAAAAAAAGGAAAGAGGAAAATCAAATTGTTAGTCTTAAAAATGAAAAGGGAGAACTCGCCACTAACGAAGAGGAAATTAGAGCAATAATTAGGAGTTACTTTGCCCAACTTTATGCCAATAAATTCGACAACTTAAAAGAAATAGAAAAATACCTCCAAAAATATAGTTTGCCCAAACTAACAGAGGAAGAAGTAAATATCCTAAACAGTCCCATCTCAGAAAAAGAAATAGAACAAACTATCAATCAACTCCCCCCCCCCAAAAAAAATCCCCAGGACCAGATGGATTTACATGTGAATTTTACCAAACATTTAACTCCAATGTTATATAAACTATTTGACAAAATAGGGATTGAAGGAGTCCTACCAAACTCCTTTTATGACACAGACATGGTACTGATACCTAAACCAGGTAGGCTGAAAACAGAGAAAGAAAATTATAGACCAATCTCCCTAATGAATATTGATGCTAAAATCTTAAATAAAATATTAGCAAAAAGATTACAGAAAATCATCACCAGGATAATACACTATGACCAAATAGGATTTATACCAGGAATGCAGGGCTGGTTCAATATTAGGAAAACTATTAGCATAATTGACTATATCAATAACCAAACAAACAAAAACCATATGATCATCTCAATAGATGCAGAAAAAGCATTTGATAAAATCCAACACCCATTCCTAATAAAAACACTTGAGAGCATAGGAATAAATGGACTTTTCCTTAAAATAGTCAGGAGCATATATTTAAAACCATCAGTAAGCATCATATGCAATGGGGAAAAACTGGAACCTTTCCCAGTAAGATCTGGAGTGAAGCAAGGTTGCCCACTATCACCATTATTATTTAATATCGTATTAGAAACACTAGCCTCGGCAATAAGAGTCGAGAAAGATATCAAAGGAATTAGAGTAGGCAATGAGGAAACCAAACTATCACTCTTTGCAGATGATATGATGGTATAACTAGAGAACCCCAGAGATTCTACTAAAAAGCTATTGGAAATAATTCATAATTTTAGCAAAGTATCTGGCTACAAAATAAATCCCCATAAATCCTCAGCATTTTTATACATCACCAACAAAACCCAACAGCAAGAGATACAAAGAGAAATTCCATTCAGAATAACTGTTGATACCATAAAATATTTGGGAATCTATCTACCAAAGGAAAGTCAGGAATTATATGAGCAAAATTATAAAAAAGTCTCCACACAAATAAAGTCAGACTTAAATAATTGGAAAAATATTAAGTGCTCTTGGATCGGCCAGGCGAACATAATAAAGATGACAATACTCCCTAAACTAATCTATTTATTTAGTGCTATACCAATCAGACTTCCAAGAAAATATTTTAATGATCTAGAAAAAATAACAACAAAATTCATATGGAACAATAAAAAGTCGAGAATCTCAAGGGAATTAATGAAAAAAAAAATCAAATGAAGGTGGCCTAGCTGTACCTGATCTAAAATTATATTATAAAGCAGCAGTCACCAAAACCATTTGGTATTGGCTAAGAAATAGATTAGTGGATCAGTGGAAAAGGCTAGGTTCACAAGACAGAATAGTCAACTATAGCAATCTAGTGTTTGACAAACCCAAAGCCCCTAACTTCTGGGAAAAGAATTCATTATTTGATAAAAACTGCTGGGATAATTGGAAATTAGTATGGCAGAAATTAGGCATGGACCCACACTTAACACCATATACCAAGATAAGATCAAAATGGGTCCATGACCTAGGCATAAAGAACGAGATTATAAATAAATTAGAGGAACATAGAATAGTTTATCTCTCAGACTTGTGGAGGAGAAAGAAATTTGTGACCAAAGATGAACTAGAGACCATTACTGATCACAAAATGGAAAATTTTGATTACATCAAATTAAAAAGCCTTTGTACAAATAAAACTAATGCAAACAAGATTAGAAGGGAAGCAACAAACTGGGAAAACATCTTCACAGTTAAAGGTTCTGATAAAGGCCTAATTTCCAAAATATATAGAGAACTGACTCAAATTTATAAGAAATCAAGCCATTCTCCAATTGATAAATGGTCAAAGGATATGAACAGACAATTTTCAGAGGATGAAATTGAAACTATTACCACCCATATGAAAGAGTGTTCCAAATCATTATTGATCAGAGAAATGCAAATTAAGACAACTCTGAGATACCACTACACACCTGTCAGATTGGCTAAGATGACAGGAAAAAATAATAATGAATGTTGGAGGTAATGCGGGAAAACTGGGACACTAATTCATTGTTGGTGGAGTTGTGAACGAATCCAACCATTCTGGAGAGCAATCTGGAATTATGCCCAAAAAATTATCAAATTGTGCATACCCTTTGATCCAGCAGTGTTTCTATTGGGCTTATATCCCAAAGAAATACTAAGGAAGGGAAAGGGACCTGTATGTGCCAAAATGTTTGTGGCAGCCCTATTTGTAGTGGCTAGAAACTTGAAAATGAATGGATGCCCATCAATTGGAGAATGGCTGGGTAAATTGTGGTATATGAATGTTATGGAATATTATTGTTCTGTAAGAAATGACCAGCAGGATGAATTCAGAGAGGACTGGGGAGACTTACATGAACTGATGCTAAGTGAAATGAGCAGAACCAGGAGATCATTATACACTTCAACAACGATATTGTATGAGGACATATTTTGATGGAAGTGGATTTCTTTGACAAAGAGACCTGAGTTTCAATTGATAAATGATGGACAAAAGCAGCTACACCCAAAGAAAGAACATTGGGAAACGAATGTGAACTATCTGCATTTTTGTTTTTCTTCTTGGGTTATTTATACCTTCTGAATCCAATTCTCCCTATGCAACAAGAGAACTGTTCGGTTCTGCAAACATATATTGTATCTAGGATATACTGCAACATATCCAACATATAAAGGACTGCTTGCCATCTAGGGGAGGGGGTGGAGGGAGGGAGGGAAAAAAAAATCGGAACAGAAACGAGTGTCAATATAAAGTAATTATTAAATAAAATAAATAAATAAATAAATAAAAAGACACAATTAATAATTTCACTCAAGATAATGATAACAGTGAGACATCATACCAAAATTTGTGGGATACAGCCAAAGCAGTTATAAGGGGAAATTTTATATTTTTAGAGGCTTGCTTGAATAAAATAGAGAAAGAAAAGGTCAATGAATTGGGCTTGCAACTTAAAAAGCTAGAAAAAGAGCAAATTAAAACCCCTAATCAAATACTAAACACGAAATTCTAAAATTAAAAGGAGAAATTAATAATATTGAAAGTAAAAAAACCACTACTGAATTAATAAATAAAACTAAGAGTTGGTTTTATGAAAAAAAAAACAATAAAATTGATAAACCTTTGGTAAATCTGATTAGAAAAAGGAAAGTGGAAAATCAAATTGTTAGTCTTAAAAATGAAAATGGAGAATTTTCCACGGATGAAGAGGAAATTAGAGTCATAATTAGGACTTATTTTGTCCAACTTTATGCCAATAAATTTGATAACCTAAGTGAAATGGATGACTACCTCCAAAAATATAGGCTTCCCAGATTAACAGAGGAAGAAGTAAATAGCTTAAATAGGCCCATTTCATTAAAAGAAATAGAACAAGCTATTAATCAATTCCCTAGGAAAAAATCCCCAGGACCAGATGGATTTACATATGAATTCTACCAAACATTAAAAGAACAATTAGCCCCAATGCTATATAAATGTTTGAAAAAATAGAGAATGAAGGAGTCTTACCAAATTCCTTTTATGACACAGACATAGTACTAATACCTAAAGCAGATAGGTTGAAAACAGGGAAAGAAAATTATAGCCCAATCTCCCTAATGAATATTGATGCTAAAATCTTAAATAAGGTATTAACAAAAATATTACAGAAAATCATCCCCAGAATAATACACCATGATCAAATAGGATTTATACCAAGAATGTAGGGCTGGTTCAATATTAGGAAAACTATTAGTAAAATTGACCATATTAATAACCAAATTAACAAAAATCATACGATCATCTCAATAGCTGCTGAAAAAGCATTTGATAAAATCCAACATTCATTTCTATTAAAAACACTTGAGAGTATAGGAATAATTAGACTTTTCTTTAAAATAATCAGTAGCATCTATTAAATTGGGACCATTCCCAAAAAGATCAGGAGTGAAACAAAGTTGCCCACTATCACCATTACTGTTCAATGTTGTATTAGAAATGCTAGCTTTGGCAATAAGAGTTGAGAAAGAGATTAAAGGAATTAGATTAGGTTATGAGGAAACCAAATTATCACTCTTTGTTGATGATATGATAGTATACTTAGAGAACCCCAGAGATTCTACTAAAAAGCTATTAGACATCATCCATACCTTTAGCAAAGTTGTAGCATACAAAATAAACCCACATAAGTCATCAGCATTCTTATATATCACTAACAAAATCTAATAGTTAGAATTACAAAAAGAAATTCCATTTAAAATTATTGCCGATAATATAAAATATTTAGGAATCTATTTGCAAAGAGAAAATCAGAAACTATATGAGCAAAACTACAAAACACTTTCCACACCAAAAAAGTCTGATTTTGTAATTGTCAATGCTGAAAAATTACCCATGCATATATTTTGTAAATAAAAAGCTATAAAAAAAAATCCATGTGTTTGGAATAAGACATTCTGGAAAGCAAAGGAGTTAGGGTTATAAGCAAGAATCACCTACTCAGCAAAGTGAATATACTCTTTCAGGAGAAAACATGGCCATTTAATGAAAGCTTTCTTGATCAAATGACCGAAGCTACATAGAAAATTGAACTTCCAAATAAAAGATTCAAGAAAGGCACAAACAGGTAACTGGGAAAGGAAATTCATAAGGAACTTTTTAAGGATAAGCTATATGCATTCCTACATCGGAAGATCAAACTCAGAAGAACTTTCTCAGGGCAGTTAGAAAGAGTATCTACATACACACACACACACACACACAACACACACACACACACACATATCTACAGAGGGCATAGATATGAGCTGAATATGAAGGAATGATATCTAAAAAATAAAATTAAGGGGTGAGAGAAGAATACACTGGGAGAAAATGAATGGACAAGGAAAAATTGGGAAATTAGATTACCTAAAATAGATAACTTTTTAAAGTGAAGGGGAGAAAAAGGCTAAGAAATACTACAATTTTACTTTCATCAGGATTGGCTCCAAAAGGGGACTATTCAATCATTCTGTGTAGCAATTTGGAACTGTAACAAAAAGGCTATAAAAACAAGCCATCTTTTTTTTTCCTATCAATACTACTTCTATAGAGATCGATATCCTAAAATAGATTTTTTAAAAAGAAAGTATAAAGATAGTATAAGTATAAAATAATTATTTGTAACACAAATAATATGAGAACAAAATGTATACATGACTATGAGGGAATGGCTAAATGAATTGCAGTGTGTTGATATTGAAATATATGAAACTTAAGAAATTATATATATATAATATATATATCATATACATATATATGTATGTATGTACAGAGAAATTTGGACATTGCATTATGAACTGAGGGAGATTGAAGGAAGCATAAGT
The DNA here is from genome assembly GCF_016432865.1 of Antechinus flavipes. NCBI lineage: Eukaryota > Metazoa > Chordata > Mammalia > Dasyuromorphia > Dasyuridae > Antechinus > Antechinus flavipes. The sequence goes on from NC_067400.1 coordinate 22,036,374, forward strand.
ATAGCTGCAATATACAGAATGATGACAAAAATGCATTTGAAATGAAAATAATAACATCACCTGAATTCATAGTCATAATTGCCAAAATTCAAGTATTTTTTAGATTTTAATAAATTGTAAGTTTTAAATATAATGTTGCTTTCCTCTCACAATAATTAAATTAGTTTTGTTTTTATTATTATTATTGGAAGTTACTATGGGTAATCTTTACTGGAATCTGAATGATGAGTCAAAACATTGTTTTAAATTGTATATGCTGAACACAGCAACTTTGTATTTTTAAAATTTAGAGGAAAACAGCCTTGTGTCTAATACTATAGGTACTAGAGTAACATTTTTATTTGTATTTTATTTTATTTATTTTGCCTGAGACATTAACTCTTATGGGCCACCAAAGTAATATTTTCTGTCCTGCTAGAGGTCATTTACCAAACAGGCTGTGAACTGAAAGAACAGACACATTTCCCAAATGTGAGATTTTACTCCCTTCTTCCAAATAAGATGAAGCTTATTATATTTCCCGTATCAATTAATGTAGCATTGTCTTGGGGGATCAGGCCGCCTAGTAATATTCATTAATTTTTTTCATCACCTAGGGCAAGTTCCATTGACAATTAAAATTATACCTTTCATTTTGTGATTTATCAAAACTGTGAAGATGTTATTTATGTAAAGAATATTGTAAAAGCATTTTGGGAATCACATGCTAATCATAACACAAGCAACTGTTTTAGTAAAGTACCATCCAAAAATTTGTAGGTAACTTAAAAATTCAATGAATTTATGTAATAGGATATCTATTATGACATCCTTTTATATTAATTAGAAAATTGATTTATGATATTATCTGGAGATCTTGGATAAAAACATTGCTACCATTCATTGAACAAAAAAAAGCAATCATTCAATGAACAAGAAAAATTTTGAGCAAGAAAGGATTGATGAAAGGAGATGATATTTAATTGAACTTATGAGCTTCTTGGTTGATATAGTTTTGCAATAATCACAAAAATGGCATGTATAATACAGGATTCTTCCTTGGAAAACAGTACTGAAAAACTGAGAATAAGGACATCCTTTTACAATAATTCAATCTAATAGCTGAACAACTATTATTTTATTTTTGAGGGAACATTTTGATTTATCAAATAATTTCAATTATAAATCATACTCATGGAGATAAAAATTAGCATGACCTTAAAGTGCATGTAATGAAGGCTTCTTTCTCAGTAAGGCAGTTATACTTCCTGACAACAACAGATAGTACCTATAATCAGTAGAGAAGCCAATAGATATTGAAGAAGTTCTGAACAACACAGCTGGATCATTAGGTAATAATAAAATTGAGAGGATTGTTTGTTACTATCATTTTTATCCCCAGATTGAGGTGAGTTTGACCCATAAGATCTTTTGAGCCCTTCTAGCAATACATCTTGATAGTTAGTTTAATTTCAACTAGGTCTTTTCTATTTTACTTTTTTCCCCCTTTTTTTTTTGTCCTGCAAACTCCTAATAGAAGATACTTTAGACTTTCTTTTCCTGGCTTTAAAGCTCACTAAATGTTCTCTACATAGATTTTTTTTCTGTCTATCTTTGTTTTTGCCTCTTTTTTCTGTTTTTTTAAAATCTGTTTATTTCAATCTGTGTGTATGCATTTATGTGTATGCATATGTATATTACACACATATACATTTAATAAGTTTAAGCAAATATTTCAATCAAAACTGATCAGCAACTATTCTGCAACTTATAACCTTAAATATTTACTGATAAATAAGAAGTGAAGTGACAGAAAACAGGAAATGGTATAGAGCAGAGAAAATTTATTTTAGCCATTGAGAAGACTTGAATTACAGTTCAAACAATGACACACATTCTCCATGTAAATGTGCATTTGAGAACATCTCAGACAAAAATTTCTAGCAAATATGATACTTTAGTTTGTTACATTCAATCTGGTGGAACTCTTCTTCTGAATTCTGATGAGAAGGTCTTTTATTTTCAATTCAGTTTCAGGCTTAAATTCATTAGAATGAAAGCTACTTGGTGAATGGTTAAATAAATTTTGGTACATTTGGTAACTTTTCATTATTTTTTAATAAGAAATAAGGAAAATCATATACAAACACAACCATACACATATACACATGCATGCATATATATGTATGTATATATATACATATATGTGTATGTATATATATATACACACACACACACTACTCATATACAAGAAAGAAAGACACAAGTGTATGCACATGGATGTGCATGTGGACATACGTGTATGTATAGTCACATGAGCCTTATGGTGCTTGTATGCATGGATATGTAAGTTTTTTTCCATCCTTGTAAGGATGTATATATGTGTACATGTATACAAATATGTCTATATATATATATATATATATGTTTATATATATATATATATATATATATAGTGTGTACACATGTATATACACACACAAGTAAAGACTTACATTATTTCTTTGCAAAAGACTAAAATAAGATCATTTCTATCCCCAAAAGGTTACATTTGTGAGAAAGAAGCAATGAATTGTTAAATAACAAGTTAGTGTGCTAGACAACGTAGTATGTATTCAAAAACACTATCTCATTTGATCTTTCTACAATTCTAGGGGGCAAGTACTATTTTTATCTCTTTTTTACACAAGGAAACTGAGGTGATCAAGTACCTTGCTTAGGCAGTATAAGCACTGAGTATCTGAAGTGAAGTCTGAACTCAATGCTTTTTGACTTCAGGCCAGCCAAGAGTTCTATCCATGAATGAACTGACCTTCCCTATATAAAAAACACTTACATAGGCAGGTACAATATAAATACAAAGTAAATATGGAGTACTTTTCTTGTGGATAAGGATATGTGGGGATGTGTAGCAGGAGGAAGACCTTCATGGGAGTTGCTTGGGAAAGTCCTTCTGTTGAGATGGAGATAAATAAGCCTCGATAGGATCTAATGCTTGCAAAACACTGAAATAAGAACAGAGGATATTCTAAACATAGAAATGTGACAAACTTCACTGAGGGATGGAGACAGAAGGGACCCTGTTGAACATTTGGAATGTTGAATAGGACAGAAGTAGAGAGGTTCTTGAAAGAGGCTTTCACTGTAATGAAATATAGGATCACTAGAGATGTATTTTATTTCTAGCTCAAAATAATCAAGAAGTCTATTTCTCTTTTTGACAATTGTAGTCTTGCCTTAGTGTATTTCCATATATCTTCTCATACATAAGTATGCTTCTTGCCTTGTAAATTCAACTCATGAGACTGTAAAGGTTTATCTTGTTTGAATATTAATATTTTCATCATCATAATTTCAAAACTTAAAAAATCAACTCCTAAGGTTTTCCAGTAGTTAATAAGAAAGAAAGATTTTCCAATACTTCAAGTTTTCATGCTTTAGTTTGCATGGATATTATCTTCTTCAGTGTACAGCAGCTCTTTTAGGACTTTTGCAAGTTGCCAAAGTTGAAAAAAACTGCTGATCGGTCATTCCAATTTCTAATACTTTGCTTAGCTAACATTATTTTTTTCTTGGAGATGCAGCATCCTCTTATTTTAAGTTTTAGTTCAGATTTGATAATGGGACAAAACAAAACATCCGTTTCCTATAGAACTTGTAGAAAAGAATGTTTATTTTGTTCTAACAGAAAGGTCAATTATATCCAAGGCAGTTTTATCCTGAGCCTATAAAGAATAGGGTCTACAGAAGGAAACTATTTTGGGGAATGTTCTGCTGGAAGCTTTGTATGCTTTCAGATAAAACTTCTCTATGTTATGGTGGGTGGGATAGAAGAAGCAGTCTTATCACAATCTTATTTAACCACATTGTTATTATTTGGTACTATATCTGCTTTATAAATATTTTTTGTTCATGTGTACACTGATAGATAGCAATTCCAGGTAGATATTGTGCACAACTAATTCTAACTCGTCCCGGCTCTCCTTGTCTGTTCCTGTATCCTCCAGAATACAGTATTTATATCCATCTATGTGTGGGTATATATTTGAGAATGAGATCATTATCAGAAAAAAAATCTGTGAATTTTTTCCAGTCATGATTACTCTATAGTTTTCTTCTTCCTATATTATACTTGTTTATCCTTTTCTCCCTTTCTCTTTTAACCCAGTGTCTCATCAAAAGTGTTTTTCTCCTGAACACTGTTTTCCCTAATGTTTCCTCTCTTTTCTTCCCTAGTCTCCATCTCTTCCTACTTCCCTTTAGGATGGGATATATTTTTATATCCAACTAAGTAACATTTGTTAATCTGAATATGTATAGTTTTTTCAACTGCCCTAATAATAATAATAATTTTAGGATTTGCCAGTATTGCTTTACAATGCAGGAATAGAGACAGCATAATCTTGCTGATTCCCCTATTATTTCTTTTTTTTTCTGTTTACTTTCTAATGCTTCTTTCAAGCATTATATTTCAAAGCCAAATTTTTGATTCACATCTTTTTTTTTAATTAATGCTTAAAATCCCTCTATTTCATTAAATAATTATTTTCCCTTGAAGGATTATAATCAGTTTGCTGGATAAGTGTTTCTTGGTTGTAATAATAGTTTCCAAAATATCATATTCCAAGCACTACAGTACTTAAATTAGAAGTTACCAAATCTTATATTCTTCTAACTGTGGCCCCACAATATTTGAATGACTTCTTTCTATCTACTTGCAGTATTTTATACATGACCTGGGAGCTCTGAAATTTAATTGTAATATTACTGAAAGTTTTCATTTTGGGACCACTTTAAGAAATTGATCAGTAGTGTCTTTCAATTTGTATTTCACTCTGATTCTAGGACATCAGGGCAGCTTGTGTGTGTGTACGTGTGTGTGTGTGTGTGTGTGTGTGTGTGTGTGTGTGCGTGTGTGTGTGTGTGTATGCTTTTTTTCCTGCTTATGGCTCTAATGTAGTCTTCTATCTATCTATCTATCTACTCTCCTCAGTTTATTTTCAAGGTCAACTTATAGCAATATCTCCAGACAGGCAACATTTAAACCATGTATTTGCATGAAGGGTGACTCAGAAAAGTGCAGGGAATGGATACAACCTAATATATGATAAAAAAAAAAATGCCATATACACCATTTCATTGTTGTCGATAAGAAATTTGCCTTAAAAATTTCAAATGCTAGCAATGTTTAGAAATATTTTAATAAGTTAATTTATAATTGTTAAAAATTGTTGAAATTTGTTCATAAAATATTTTTACTATATGTTATGGGCCAGAACTTGAAACAAGGTGTTAAGTCAGTGGAATTGATAGAGACAATAATTATTTAGCATGGTAATTAATAGTTCTCTAGTTTAGTACATGTATTTGCTAGAGTTCTACAAGATTCACACCTTTAAGAGAGCATATATAATCTAGGAGCCTCAACCAGGATTCAGTCAGGAAGATTCAGAAGCCAGAGAAGGCAGGCGGCAGCTCAAACTCTCGGAACCAAGACCAGACCGGAAGGCCTCCAGAAAAACTAGCCAAGCTCCTAGTGAAAGAGACAAGACTTTGAAGGAGACAATAAAGCATTTGGACTTTAATCCATGGCTGTATTTGTGATGATTACTGAACTGAAACAAAGGCTGCTCTCAGAATTCCCCCAAGAAACCTGCTCTCAAAGAATATTATATTTTAGAGAAGAATATTACAACTATATTCATGTTCTCACATTTCTGTTCAAAATTCAAAATTCACCAATGAGGATAGGAAAAAAAAGGAAAAAGAGAAAGAATGAAAAGAAAAGAAAACTTGTCAATATTTGATTTGCAATTATATGCTTACATAGCTTTTGACATCATGCGTTAAAATATATAAAATATAAAATATATAACAGCAATATCTGTTTATCTGTCTGTCTATGTAATTGAGAACTATTAATAACAGAATTTTTTTCTCTTTTGAAATGGAAAAAAAGTTTTCATCATAACAGAGTGTTTAGCATGCTCTTCATGTATGCAGTGTGTTAGCTAGATATCTTTTTATTTGAATATGACATATTTATCCTGAGCAGCACAAGAAAAATGTTGGCCTCAAATAGACCAAACAGAAATTCCATTTGCTTATTACAAAGCATCCAGTTACTGCATTCTGAGAGCACAGATCTGTTTTGAAGTTCTGAACAATTTCCTCCACCAGAACTGGAGAGAAAGTTTATAAATCAGAAGTTTAGTGGACTTCTGATAATATCTGATTTCCTGAAGATTCACAATATCTAATCTCTAGTGCTGAGATTTCTTGCCCCTTCAGAAGAGGGCACACTCTTGTAAGCAGCTTTTGTAGAGAGCAGCATAAATCCACTGGTGGATTTATGGACATTTGTTTAATATGAGCCATGTTTCTGAAAATTTCTTCTTATACACCCCTTTCTATTTTGGCCTGGGCTCAAAGGAGGCCCTAGAGCTAGAGAAATATAGTGGTAGCAATGACTGGGAAAATACTCAAAATATGGTTCCAATTCTCCTGTTAAAATTCTTTGTTTACTGAATTTTTGTAGGTCTTTTTTTTGTCTGTTTAGCCAATTCTGATTTTCCCCCTTTATTAAAACTTTTTATGTTTCAAAACGTATGCATGGACAATTCTTCAACATTAGGCCTTGCAAAACCTTGTGCAAGCCTCCTCTTCCCCCACAACCTCCTCCAGATGGCAATTAGTCCAATATATGTTAAACATGGTAGAAATATATGTTAAATCCCATATATACAAACATTTATACAATTATCTTGCCACATAAGAAAAATTAAATCAAGCCAAAAAAAGAGAGGCAAAAATAAAAAAAAACAAAACAAAACAAGAAAAAGAGTGAAAATGCTATGTAATGAACCACACTGAGTTTCCACAATCCTTTCTCTGAGTGTAGATGGCTCTCTTGATCACTATATAATTGGAACTGGTTTGAATCATCTCATTGTTGAAGAGAGTCACAATTTTCAGGCCAATTCTGATTTTTAAGGAGTTATCTTCAGCAGATTTTTGTATCTCGTTTACTTATTTTTTTAAGGTATTATTTTATTCAGTATATTTTGTTCCTTCTCTACCAAACTGCTGGTTCCCCCTTCCAAAAGCCTTTTTCAGTTCTTTAAAAAATTATCTTTCAGTATGAGACCAATTAATATTTTTCTATGAGGTATTACATGTAGCCTTTTGAGATTGTTTCTTATTTTTAGCTTTTTTAAAAAATCTTCCTAGTTACCATAATAGTGATCAGAAACTTTTGTTGCTTTTATTATTGGTTCTTAATTTCCCCCACTTTAAAAAAATGTCACAGTTATAGTCAGGTTTCAGGGTGGACAGGGCAGTTTCCCCAGCCTAGCTTTTCATGCTTTCATGCTTTCAGAGATAGTTCTGGAGTTGTGAAAATTTAAGGAGTTGTGTGCTCCCTGTGATTTATATTTAGAGCTGTCACAGATATTCTTTTCCCTCCTGGAGTTGTGACCATGATCTATGTTTCCCTGTAGGCTCATGCTCTAGCATGCTAGGGCTCCATCTTAACCCAGTACTATAATCTAAAACCACATACAGTGTAAATGTTCATACAATGTTCACACACAAATTTCATAATAGACTTATTATGTAGCCCAGCATTAAGAATTTCCTTCTTTTCTTTTTGTATTTATTTGCTCTTCAACTTATAGAGAGCTTTTGGACTGTGATAATAGGGAATTAAGCTATTAAATTAGGATCATATAACCAAACTAAGGGCAAGATTTACACCTATTTTTGCTTAAACCTGAGAACAACTTTCTCCCCATTATATCATACTAGTCTCTTATTTAAAAAAAATATACTTGTCCATCACCTGTACACCTTCCATTATAGGCTAAAATAATAAGAAAAAAATAAAGAACTTGGCATCCTTGTTGATGCTCCAAGAAGGAAAATATACCTTACAGGAAAACTTACAAACTCATTTCTTATTCAAGATTTGATGTGTATGGCTTGTAATGTTATTAAACTAGAGAAAATGCTGATTGGGAGAGTCTGCAGGCAAATGAATTATGCATATTCACCTAGTTCAATTATGAATGATCCTCTGAATGTTCTTCATAACAAGCTTAGAATTTGTGACCCTCTGTCAGATGCAGCTGCAATGATTGATACAAATTTTGTGTCTATAGATTATTAAAATAGACAGTATTGGGATTAATTTCAGTTAAGAATGTGATGGCAAACTATGTCAGGAAATCTTGCTTTTGATTTACTGACTTATTTACTACAAAGGCTGCTACTGCAATGAAGGAACAATTTTATCAATCAAAGAATGATTTGTTTTTGAAAAATATCAAAAACTTCTAGATTCCTATATTTGAGCTTTTCAGATACTTTAAGACTATCTCAGAACCTTTAATTTTGTTCCTTATGATTTCTATTATTTTCTTTTCTTTTGATTATGAAAGTATTACAGCTATAATAATTTCATTGTTGTAGGTAACTCCCATTTGCCAATTCCCTTCACTAATGCACATCAACCATTTAATTGAAATCCTGGTAGCTATTGTCTACAGACATCCAGCTTACTCCCTTTTCTTCCTCAATGAATTTAGTGCCTGGATTGTAGCTGGTGTATGGGATGTTAAAGGAGAAATAGCACTTATAGCATAAAGATTTGCTGATCCCTTTACAAAATTGCTCATCCATCTTCAGTTTCCATTTCTCACCAAACTCTCATCTGTGACTCAAAAAAGATGTAGCATTTTCACCAGCTATCTCTTAATAAAGCCAGCTCAACAGACAGGTTAAGCCAGATTGAAGTTACTAGCAAGCCTCAAACTCATTTGTAAATTAAGGGAATGTTTAACCTAAATATGTATAAATATATCTTGGTGAAATGGGGTGGATTGAAATGATTTGTTCTAATGGTTATGATAGGAGCTAAGGCAGGCTCTGCAAAGTGTTTAGAGCTTGGTCAGACATTGAAAATGTTAAGGTTACTCATGTATCTCAGGTCATTGCCAGTCATCTTGACTTTTGTCTTTCCATTAGACTTTAACTATGGAATGGGGAATGAGGCTAATGAGTCTGTGCAACCCTGTCTCAATTAAATCTCATTCATTCGTGAGGCAAAAATTCAATCCATATTATCACTGGCCATCTTCTAAGACAGAATTTGAACAAAAACATAATTCCTTCTCAAGTTCTCATAGATGGAGAATTGAACATAAATATTGACTCTCTTTCAAGAAACACCTCACATTTGTCCATCTACTCACTTCCTATGACATTCTCCTTTATCTCACTTTTAGCCACCCAAAAATTAGCATGCTCTTAATTCTGTCATCACCAACAAATGCACCACTTCCATGTTCAAGGATTCTGACATTTATCATTTTGATTTTCATTTTATTTCTGTTACCCCTTGTTAAACACTATATTCTGAATCATGATATCAATCCTTTGACTCAATAGTTCTTTCTCAGAGCATCATCTTATCATTTTAATCCCTGTATTGACTTTCCTTTTTCCTAGTTTCTTGGGTGAGAATAGTGCTTCATATTTTACCAAAGAAAAATCCAGATATATTTTTAAAAATCAAGGAAAATTTTCCTACTCTAGAATTAGAGGATAAAATAAAAATTAAAAATAAACCACCATCACCTCCAGGAAGAGATACCAAAATGACAACTCCTAGCAATTTAATAACCAAGTTCCAGAGTTCCCAGGTTGAGGAGAAAATACTAAATGCATCTAGAAAGAAACAATTAAAGTATTCTGAAGTCAAAGTCATGGTAAACACATGCTTTAGCAGTTTCCATACTAAAGGATCAATGGACTTGAGATAAGTTATTTTGTAGGCAAAAAAGATCAAGGGTTAAAACCAAGAGATTATATATATATATATATATATATATATATATATATATATATATATATATATATATATATATATATATATATTCAATTGAGTGTAGAACTCTATCTTACAATACTGGAAAATAGGGAGTGATGGGGATAAGAGAAGTGGCAGTGATTGGGGACCTTGAAGAAGGGAAGGCAATTTAGGGAAAGTAAAAATCAGAAGCAAAACTCTTTTGAGAATTGTCAGAATAAAAGTAGAGAGAGTGGGATAAACAGGGTGCAAATAGCATGGAGGAAAATACATAGTTGGTAATCATTATTGTAAATAAATTACAATGAGATTCTGTTAAAAATTTTATTTCATAACATTGAAAACAGAATCAAATTTATAGACATAAGAATCACTCCTCAAGTGATAAAGTCAAAAGTTAAGAATAGAGTTTTTCGATAAATTAATCAAAACTATCTGTAGTCTTATAAAATGTTCTAAATCATTATTGATGGGAGACATGCAAATTAAAAGAACACTGAGTTTCTACCTTTCATCTGTCAGATGAGACAGAACAGAAAAGGAAAATGACAAATGGTGGAGGGAATGTACGAGAGTCAAAACAATAACATCAAAAACAAAATACGATTGGTGAGGAGTGGAGGCAAGATAGCGAAGAGGACACATATTTCTTTCTTACCTCATCCCATTTCCCTCAAACTAATCAGCAAATCCAGCTTCTGACTTAGCTCTGGACTGACAGAACCCAAAAAAGCAAAGGTCTGTTTCAATTGGACATAGAGGGAGGCAGACCAAGCACAAGAAGATTGGGCACAGATACCAAGTGCAGGCAATATAGAGTCCTGGGGTGGTACACATCAGAGAATCTATGGGGAGGAATCAACAGAGGTATTGATTACTCTGCCCTGGTTGCAAGGCAATTGATCAGCAGAAAAGTTATAAAACATCCAACATAAACACAAAAGATAAATTAGTGAACCCCTGAAATGTCAGAATTTCACAGGGCCCGACTATGCTCATCTAGTACTGGAAGTCAGTAAGCACTGACTCAACACAGCCACTGCTGGTTATAGAGGAAGCTTGGACAATCTCCTTTGGTGTAAAAGCAAATCTCAAGTTAAACAAAAAATGAGTATACAAGCAAAAAGGATACTGACTATAGATAGTTTTTATGGTGAAAGAGAAGAACAAATTTCAAACCCTGGGGAAATTAAAAGCATATTTTCTCTATATGAAGCCCCAAAAGGTGATATCAATTAGTCCCCATATGACAAGGCTCTCCTAGGAGAAATTAAAAAATGATCTTAAAAGAGAGCTAGAAGAAAAACAGGGAAAGGAAATGAAAACTTTGCAAGAGAGTTTGGAAAAGGCAACACAGAAATTATCTGAAGAAAATTCACTACAAAATAGAGTTAGTTAAATGAAAAAAGCAGATAATTCATTTAAAAGGTAGATTTGACAAAATGAAAAAAAAAACAACTCCTTGAGAAACAGAATTTGTGAAATGGAAAAAAATCCATAGAACAAAACAACTCATTAAAAAATTCATTTGAACAAATATAAAAAGAAGTAAAAAAAATAATGAAAATAAGTCACTAAAAAGCAGAACAGAACAAATGAAAATGAATGACTCAATGAGACATTAAGAATCAGTTAAGTAAAACCAAAAATATGAAAAAAATAGAAGAAAATATAAAATACCTACTTGGGAAAACAACTGACCTGGAAAATAGGTCTAAAAGAGAAATTCTAAGGATTTTGGGAATGCCTGAAAATTATGATAAAAATATAGCATAGAGACTATTTTTCAGCAAATCACGTAAGATAACTTCCCTGATGTTATAGAAACAGAAGGTAAAATAGCCATTGAAAGAATTCACCAAAAATCTCCTGAAAGAAACCCCAAAATTAAAACTCAAAAGAATATTGTAACTAAATTTCAGAACTATCAGACCAATTAAAAATATTAAAAGGAGCTATAAAAAGACAATTCAAAAACCAAGGAGCAAAACTAAGGATTAAATAGGACCTAGCAGCTTCCACCTTAAAGGATCTAAGGACCTGGAATCTGATCGAATGCAGTGGAGAATAAACTACCTTGCTAAACTGAGCATTTTCTTTTAGGGAAGAAGATGGACATTCAATGAAACAGGTGAATTCCATTTATTTCTGATGAAAAGACCAGAGCTAAACCAAAAAAAAAATGACCTTCAAATATAAAACTCAAGAGAAGCATAGGAAGGTAAAAAGAAAAGAACTCTTGAGAACTATATTTCTGTTATGGATATACATAGAGATTACATCTATGATTTGATTTTATAATATATACATATATAAATCTATATTTACATTTTATATAACATAAAATTATAAAAAAAATTAGAGGTGTAAAGGGGATTGTAACAGAAAGAGGGAAAAGTAGAGGTAAAATGAGGGAAATTAAATCTTACAAAGAGGCAAAGAAAACCTATCATAACTGAGGGAAAAAAGAGAGGGTAATGAACATTGTGTGAATCTTACTTTCATCAGATTTGGCACAAAGAAAGAATATTAGATGTAGTTAGTTTCACATAGATACTTCTCTCACCTTATAGAAAAGTAGGAAGGGAAAAAAGGGAAGGGAATACTGAAGAACACTTGAAGAAAAAGTGAGATAATGGACTCAATAGCAAGTGTCCTCTTTTATTTAGGCTAAATAGAAGGGAAAACAGAAAGAAAAAAGTATGGGAAGAGTATGAGAAAAGGAGATGTATGCTAAAGGGAGAAGGCTGCTTGAGGCAAGTTGTGCTTGTAAGTAAAATACTGAGAAGGAGGGATAGGAGAAAAGTATAATTTGGAGTTAATAAGATGGCAAAAAATACAGAATTAATAGTTTAACCATAAATGTGAATGGGGTGAACTCTCCCATAAAGTGGAACTGGATAGCAGACTGGATTAAAAGCCAGGATCTTACAATATGTTGTTTACAAGAAATACATTTAAAGCAGAGTGATACATACAGAGTAAAGGTAAAAGGCTGAGGGAGAAGCTATTATGCTTCAGGTAAAGCAGAAAAAAACACAGAAAAACAAGGGTAGCCTGATTTCAGATCAAGCAAAATCAAAAATTGATCTAATTAAAAGAGATAAGAAAGGAAACTATATCTTGCTAAAGGAAACCATAGCTAATGAAGCTGATTTGATAAATGGTCAAAGGATGTAAACAGACAATTTTCAGATAAAGCAATTTAAACTATTTCTAGTCATATGAAAAGATTCTCTAATGCACTATTAACCAGAGAAATGCAAATTAAGACAACTCTGAGACACTACTACATATTTCTCAGATTGGATAAGATGACAGGAAAAAATTAATTATGAATGGTGGAGGGATACGGGAAAACTAAGACACAAATACACCGTTGGTAGAACTGTAAACAGACCCCACCATTCTGGAGAGCAATTTAGAACTATGCTCAAAAGGGTATTAAACTGATACCCTTTGAGCCAAGAGTGTTTCTACTGGGCTTAATGGAGGGAAAGGGACCCACATGTGCAAAAATATTTGTGTCAGCACTTTTTGTGACAGCTAGAAACTAGAAACTGAATGGATGCCCATCAATTGGAGAATGGCTGAATAAATTATGGCATATGAATGTTATGGAATATTATTGTTTTGTAAGAAACAACCAGCAGGAAAATTTCAGAGAGGCCTGGAGAGATGTACATGAACTAATGCTAAGTGAAATGAAGAGAACCAGAAGACCATTATACATGGCAACAATAAAATTATATGATGATCAAATCTGAAGGACCTAGCCCTCTTCAAAAATGAGATTATTCAAACCACTTCCAATTGTTCAGTAATGAAGAGTGTGCCATCTACACCCAAAGAGAGGATGGTGGCAACTGAATGTGGTTCACAACATAACATTTCCCACTCTTTTTGTTGTTGCTTGGTTGCATTTTATTTTGATTTTTTTTTACTAGTTTGATTTGATTATTCTTGTGCAGCACAATAATTTTATAAATATGTATGCATACATTAGATTTAATATATTTTAATATATTTAATATATATTAGACTATTTGTTATCTAGGGGATGACATGGGGAAAGGGAAAGAAAATTGGAACACAAGGTTTTGCAAGGGCTAATGTTGAAGAATTGTCCATGTATATGTTTTGAACAATAAAAACTTTTAATAAAAAATACTATTGATGAAGTTGCTTGCTGATTCATTCTGGAAAGCAATTTGGAACTATGTATAAAAATAATAAAATCATGCATACACTTTGATCATGAATTACCTCTTCTACATCTGTTTCTCAAAGAGATAAAAACAAAAGAAAACAAAAACAAAAACTAGAAAATACTTATGTACACAAAAACAATTATAGGAATTCTTTTAGTTGTGCCAAAGAATTGGAAATCGAGGGGATGTCCATTAAGTGGGGAATGGCTGAGGAAGTTATTGTATATATTTGCAATGGAATATTATTGGTTTTAAGAAAGGAAAACAATTTTCTTAGGGAAAAAAATCAAAAACTTACATGAAATTGCATGAACTTATATGATGCTAGATCAAATGAGCAGAACCTGGAGAATATTTTACACAGTAAATCTTCTATGTGATCTTCTATGAAAAGCTATTGTCAGCAATACAATAATCCAAGACAATATGTAGGATTTGTTTTCACAAGGAGAGAAAAAAGGAGAAAATTTGGAACTCAAAATTTGGGGAAGGAAAGCCATGTTAAAAATGTTTTACTTTTAATTGTGGAAGATAAAATATCAAATACAATTGGGGAAAATAACTAAGGAAAAAGAAAGAATGAGATTTCTACTTCTATCTATCCCTGCTGGGTTTCATTGGTGATGTGCATAAATGCTTATGATTTATATGAATTTAGTTAATAACCTTCTAGAATACTGAAGAACACTTCAAGAAAAAGTGAGATAACGGACTCAATAGCAAGAATAATGCATTCATTTTGAACATGGGCAAAATGAAAATTTCTTTTGATTGACAAGTTCCAATCATTTTGGCTTATTTGTTTTCTTTATGTTATTTCAGGAAGGTTGAGGAGCTTGGGACAAAGATCAAATAAATGTCCAAAAAAATAAAAACTTTACTAAAAAAGAATGAAAACAAGGTTACCAATAAACATATAATGACCTGATGACTTTGAATATAATTTGATTTTAAAATGAAAGATTGGTATATTATTATTTCCAGTTGGGATAGAGAGAGATTAAATAACTCCTATATGGCCACACAACTAGGAAAAGTAGAAAA
Organism: Antechinus flavipes; assembly: GCF_016432865.1. Lineage (NCBI taxonomy): Eukaryota > Metazoa > Chordata > Mammalia > Dasyuromorphia > Dasyuridae > Antechinus > Antechinus flavipes. The sequence goes on from NC_067400.1 coordinate 22,051,476, forward strand.
GTTAGGTTATGAAAACTGTCTTCATATTTTGACTCATGTAATTCCCTTTCCCTCACAATACTGTAGCTGACTTAAATTAAGGAATATCATGATAATATGTTGTCACTAATAAGGACAATATATAAATCATCATGGATACAGGTCACTACAAGGATTTTTCTTGGTTTCACATTCAATTCATTACCTGAAGAAGTATTTGCTGAAAATCAACTATCTTAGGATAATATATAATTTTCTAGGAATTGATGTTCAAAGCAACAAAATAGATAAATAGTTTGGGGAGAAATGATTTAAAACACTTGAAAATCAGAATCATTACTATTCACATGTTTTTAGAGTAGTAAATAAATGAGATTTAATCTTGGAAGTCTGAATGGTCTATCCATAAGGGAGTCAAATGTCAAAGAACAAAAAAAAGTTTACAAAGAAAATATTTTTAAAATCTGTAAGAAAAGCTTACTTTTTGAATTATTTATGTGATTTCAAACATGAACTTGGCACAAAACCAGGAAAATTAAATTTATACAGAAATAAGTACAGTTTGTATATAAGAAGAAGATACATACCCGTTTTTCTTGCATGACACCTTATAAATATTCAATAGATTCACGCCTTTAGGCCACAAGTATGCATCTTTTTGTATCAAACCAATGAGCTTTGCCTATATACAGGCATCAAAGTTGCAGAAAAACAACTCTGCTGTCTGGGACAGAGGGTGGATTTTTAATTATTTGGACTTTTTCATTCTTGTGATGTTAGTGGTGGGTGTTTGTGTAAGGAAAAGCTTTACTCTTGTTTGGAACACTATTTCCTCTGCCATGGTTAGCTAAAGACTGCATTATTGCCTGAGTATTCTCAGGCAATTGGAAAGATGATATTTGTCATTAATGTGAAACTGCCTAAATTATTAATAGTAGAAGGAAATTTGTTGTTTTGCCATCTGCAGAAGCTCTTGGCACATACCTTGGTTAATCAAGAATAATAAGAGTTAATATATTATTTTTATGAACCCTGTCCAGTTAGCTTTTGTTATCACTGAAATGCCTTTGATATCCCCTTGGCAACCATCTTAATTCTTCAAAAGTGTTTTGGCTTCTAATTGTCACTAAGAGAACTTAATTCTCTTGATTGGTGCTATTTCTCCTATTAAGAAATACAGGTCACAATGACATCATATAATAATAAAATTAATAATAAGAATATTAACAAAGCTTTTATAACACTTTATGTTTATAAATATCCCATTTTATTCTCATAATAATCCCAGGAGGCACATGCTAATATTCTCCAGGCAAAATGGCCTACTCAGTCAAAATGCATTTGGTAAATTCCTACTATGTCCAAAAAATGCACTACATAGTGAATATATAAAGTAAAGAAAAATACTGTCCTATGCTCAAGAAGTCCACAAACTAATAAGGAAAGATGGCAAGTAAGAAAGTGCTGAAAATTTGAAAAAAGGGTGGAAGAGTAAGGAAATCCAGAGCAGTGCAAACCAATGATGTGGCAGGTACCCAGAGAGCCCTTTTTAAAGAAGAATATAGGAGGAACAGGAGGAACTCTTTACTGTTCTCCTTCTCCAATCAAAAGGAGTGAGAGTCCCAAAGGGAAATGTGTGAATATAATCATAAAATGTCTTATACTGTATTGTAAATGATTGCTAAATTGAAAAAAAAAAGTAATAGATAACAATATTGTCTTTCCTGAGGTCACATTAGGATCAAATCCTATTTTTCCAATCCACTGGATAGTTTATTTCAAACATTTGTATTATGTCTGATTTCAATCAATGCTGGGGTGGCTTTGTTCTAAGGAACATGAAGGGGAAAAGATGATCACATTATATCAAGATATCAGATCATCATAATCATCATCATCATCACCATCCTTGTCTTCCTCTTCTTCATCAATAAATATTAATTATGTGTTTGCTCCATGCTAAGCATTGTACAAAGACATGAGAATGTTATGGGCCAGAACTCTTAACTTAAAACAAGGTGTTGTCAGTGGAATTTATAAAGACAATGGTAGTTCAGTACATGTACTCAGTACTTAATATGATCAATAATGATCTCTAGTTCTTTGGTCACAAATTCTTTCCTCCTCACAAGTCTGAGAGGTAAACTATCCTAGGATAGTTTACCTATGTTCCTTTAATTTATTTATGATCTTGTTCTTTACACCTAAATCATGGACTCATTTTGATCTTATCTTGTATATGGTGTTAAGTCTGGGTCCATGATTAATTTCTGCCATACTAATCTCCAGTTTTCCCAGCAGTTTTTGTCAAATAATGAATTCTTATATCAAACGTTGGGATCGTTGAGTTTGTAAAACATTAGATTGCTATAGTTATTGACTATTTTGTCCTGTGAACCTAACCTATTCCATTAATTAACTAATCTATTTCTTAGACAGTACCAGATGGTTTTGATGATTGCTGCTTTATAATATAGTTTTAGATCAGGTACAGCTAGGCCACCTTCATTTGATTTTTTTTCCCATTAATTTCCTTGAAATTCTTGACTTTTTGTTCTTCCATATGAATTTTGTTATTTTTCTAGGTCATTAAAATAGTTTCTTGGGAGTTTGATTGGTATAGCACTAAATAAACAGATTACTTTTGGTAGTATTGTCATCTTTATTATATTTACTCAGCCTATCCAAGAGCACTTAATCTTTTTCCAATTATTTAAGTCTGACTTTATTTGTGTAGAAAGTGTTTTATAATTTTGCTCATATAATTCCTGACTTTTCTTTGGTAAATAGATTCCCAAATATTTTATGCTATCGACAGTTATTTTGAATGGAATTTCTCTTTGTATATCTCACTGTTGGATTTTATTGGTGATGTATAAAAATGCTGAGCATTTATGTGGATTTATTTTGTATCCTGCAACTTGCTAAAGTTGTGAATTATTTCTAATAGCTTTTTAGTAGAATCTCTGGGGTTCTCTATGCCATCATATCATCTGCAAAGAGTGATAATTTTGTTTTCTCATCACCTACTCTAATTCTTTTAATCTATTTTTCAAATTTTATTGCTGAGGCTAACATTTCTAATACAATATTGAATAATAATGGTGATGGGGTCAACCTTGTTTTACTCCTGATCTTACTGGGAAAGGTTCCAGTTTTTCCCCATTGCATATGATGCTTACTGATGGTTTTAAATATATGCTCCTGACTATTTTAAGGGAAAGTTCATTTATTCCTATGCTCTCAAGTGTTTTTATTAGGAATGGGTGTTGGATTTTATCAAATGCTTTTTCTGCATCTATTGAGATGATCATATGGTTTTTGTTAATTTGGTTATTGATATAGTCAATTATGCTAATAGTTTTCCTAATGTTGAACCAGCCCTGCATTCCTGGTATAAATCCTAATTGGTCATAGTGTATTATTTTGGGGATGATTTTCTGTAATCTTTTTGCTAATATTTTATTTAAGATTTTAGCTTCAATATTCATTAGGGAGATTGGTCTGTAATTTTCTTCCTCTGTTTTCAAACTACTTAGTTTAGGTATCATACCATGTCTGTGTCATAAAAGGAATTTGGTAGGACTCCATCAATCCCTATTTTTTCAAATAGTTTATATAGCATTAGAGTTAATTGCTCTTTAAATGTTTTGTAGAATTCACATGTAAATCCATGTGTCCTGGAGATTTAGGGAGTTGGTTAATAGCTTGTACTATTTCTTTTTCTAAGATGGAACTGTTTAAGCAATTTACTTCTTCCTCTGTTAATCTAGTAAGCCTATATTTTTGGAGGTAGTCATCCATTTCACTTAGGTTATCAAATTTATTAGCATAAAATTGGGCAAAGTAACTTATTATTTCTCTAATTTCCTCTTCATTGGTGGAAAGTTCTCTTTTCATTTTTATGACTAACAATTTGATTTTCCTCTTTCCTTTTTCTTATCAGATTTACCAAAGGTTTATCGATTTTACTGCTTTTTTCATAAAACCAACTCTTAATTTTATTTATTAATTCTATAGTGTTTTTTCTTTTACTTTCCATATTATTAATTTCTACTTTTAATTTTAGGATTTCAAGTTTACTATTTGATTGGGGGTTTTTAATTTGGTCTTTTTCTAGCTTTTTAAGTTGCAAGCCCAATTCAACGATCTTCTCTTTCTCTATTTTATTCAAGTAGGCCTCTAGAGATATAAAATTTCCCCTTACTACTTCTTTGGCTGCATTCCACACATTTTGGTATGACATCTCATTATCATCATTTTTTGGGGTGAAGTTATTAATTATGTTCATCAATAATTCTTTAGTATGAGATTATATAGTTTCCAATTATTTTTTGGTCTATTTTCCCCTGGCTTTTTATTGAATGTAATTTTCATTGTATCATGGTCTGAAAAGGATACATTTACCATTTCTGCCTTATTGCATTTGAGTTTGAGGTTTTTATGTCTTGATATATGGTCAATTTTTTATAGATTCCATGAACTCCTGAGAAGAAAGTGTACTTTTTTTGACTCCATTTAGTTTTCTCAAAAGATCTATCATATCTAACTTTTCTAGTATTCTATGTACCTCTTTGACTTCTTTCTTATTTATTTTATAGTTTGAGTTATCTAATTCTGAGAGTGAAAGGTTGTGATCTCCCACTATTATAGTTTTTTTTGTCTATTTCTTCTTGCAGCTCTCTTAATTTTTCTTTTAAGAATTTAGATGTTACACCACTTGGTGCATATGTATTTAATATTGATGTTGCTTCATTATCTATGCTATCCTTTAGCAAGATATAGTGCCCTTCCTTATCTATTTTAATTAGATCAATTTTTGCTTTTGCCTGATCTGGATGAGGATGGCTACCCCTGATTTTTTGACTTCACCTGAAGCATAGTAGATTCTGCTCCAACCTATTACCTTTACTCTGTATGTATCTCCCTTCTTCAGGTGTGTTTCCTGTAACAAACATATTGTAGAATTCTGGCTTTTAATCCAGTCTGCTAACCGCTTCCTCTTTATGGGAGAGTTTATTGTTTTCATATGGGTTCACGTTTATGGTTAAAATGACCAATTCTGTATTACTTGCCATCTTGTTAACCCCTGCTTATGCTTTTCTCCTTTCCTTCCCCTTTACCCCCCTCCCCAGTATTAAACTTGTGAGCACCACTTGATTCTCACAGCTCTCCCTTTTTAGTATCTCTTCCCCAATTTTAGAGTTCCTCACCATATCTTACCCCTTTTCCTCACAATTTCTGTATTTCCTTCTGCTTAGCTTACTTTGTCCCTTTTCACTTTTCCCCTCCCACTTTTCAATGAGGTGGAAGAAGTTTCACCATAAATCAAATATATCTAATATTTTTCTCTTTAAGCCAATTCTGACAAGAGTATGATAACCACTATGTTCATCGCCCTCCATTCTTTCAGGTATAATGTTTCCTTTGCCTCTTCGTGAGATGTAGTACCCCCACTTTACTCTTTTTCTGGTACAATTTCCTTTCCACCTCTAGTTTCTAGAACAAATTATATATATTCTTTATATATCTTTATAACAGATATATAGTTCCCAAGATTTCTTTTTACCTTTTTAGGTTTCTCCTGAGTTCTCTATTTGGACATCAGACTTTTTGTTTAGTTCTGGTTTCTTCATCAGAAATAGATAAATCCCCTTATTTAATTGAATATCCATCTTTTTCCCTGGAAAAAAAATGCTCATTTTGACTGGGTAAGTTATTTTTTGGCTGCATACCAAGTTCTTTAGCTTTTCAGAATATCAGATTCCAGGCCCTTCCATCCTTTCATGTGGACGCTGCTAGATGCTGGGTAATCCTTATTGTGGTTCCTCTATATTTGAATTGATTTTTTCTAGCAGCTTGTAATATTTTTTCCTTCATCTGATAGTTCTGGATTTTGGCCACTATATTTCTTGGTGTTTTGATTTTAGGGTCCCTTTAAATAGGTGATCAATTAATTCTTTCAATGTCTATTTTACCCTCTGTTTCTATAATTTCTTGACAGTTCTCTTTGATAATTTCCTGGAAAATAGTGTCCAGGATCTTTTTTTCCATCATATTTTTCAGGGAGTCCAATAATTTTCAGATTGTCTCTCCTACATGTATTTTCCAGATCTGTTGTTTTCTCAAGAAAGTATTTGACATTTTTTTCCATTTTTTTTGGTTTGTTTGTTTTGGTTGATTGATTCTTGGTGTCTCCTCAAGTCATTTAATTCCATTTTTTTCAATGAATTATTTTCTTCATTCACTTTTTTATATCTTTTTCTAATTGTCCAATTGAGTTTTTAAGTGAGTTGTTTTGTTCTATGGATTTTTTTTCCATTTCACCATTTTTTTTTTAGAGAGCCATTTTCTTTTTCTAATTCACTAATTCTGTTTTTCAAGGATTTGATTTCTTTTTCCACTTTAAATGGGTGGGATGACTTATCCAGACTCTCTTGCCAATCTTCCCTTTCCTTTTCTCATTTTTCTTCTAATTCTCTTGTGATAGTCTTTTTAATTTTTTCTATGAGAATCTTGTGTGGTGAGGACCAGATCATACTCCCCTTTGGGGATTCCTCTGGAGACAGTTTTTAGTCTCCTCAGGGCATAATGTCTGCTCTCTGTCCATATAGAAACTATCAATAGTTAGAGCCTGTTTTAATTTTTTGCTTATTTTGTCAGAGAAGAATCAAAGAAGACTAGCAAAAAAACAAACAAACAAACAAACAAACAAAAAACAAATGCAGTCTGCTTTTTTTTTTTTGGTGGGAGGGAGAAGGAGTGGGGCTGGATGTTATTACCAAGCTTCCTCTACAGACTGCAGGGGGCAGCAGTGAGGCACTAGTAGGGCAGCAATGACTGCTGAATCTGTGCTCTGAGACTCTGAAAGCAGGCTGAGACATTGCGGGTGGCTGTGGCCAGGTCCTGAGAGACCCTAGCTTTTTGCAGCTTCTCTGTTGATCCTGGCTAGCTGCCAGGTCAAAGTATCCACACTGTGTTAAAGATCTCCCCACAGAAAAGCTGAGATCACATCCCACCTCCCTCCTTCAGCTACATACTCTTACTGTCTGCTCTTCTGTGACTGCCTGCCTTCAGTCTCCACCCATTCTAACAGTCCCTACCCGTGAGCATAAACAGACCTTTTCTGGCGAATTTCAGTGATAGCTTCTATTGGTAATTATTTGTGGGTTTTTTTTTTTTTTTTCAGTCAAGCACTAATTCTTAGGCCTTGTCATGAGATGAATTCTGAGAGCAGAGCCAGAGATTAAGTAGATGTGTGTGTCCTCTCCACCATCTTGGCCAGAAGTCCATCTTTTTCCCCAAAGCAGCTCTTGTTGTCTCCTGAGCAGTTGTTTGATTCTCTTACTGACTTTGGACTGAGGGCTCTGGAGGCAGCTGCTATCATTGCTGATTCAGGGGCTCCCAAGGTCTGCTCTTGTTTTATCAGACCTGCATTGGGGTAATCAGTGCTGGACTGTGCTCCACTTTCACATGAGTGCTACATACCTTTTCATACTGACCTTCTAATTTGTCCTTGGTGTCTGTGGGCTGAAAGGTGTGCAAAGTACTTTTGCTGCCCCTGATTCACTGGCCTCAAAACCTGTTCTTGATTTGCTGTGGCCTGAGCTCTGCTGCTTAGGGCTGTGCTGGACTTTACTCCAATCTCACTGTGGTATAACAGATTTGTTTTTTTTTTTTTTTTCCTTTCTGTAGGCTCTGCCACTGTGAAATTTGTTTAGAGTCATTATTGAAAGGGATTTGGAGGAATTTGGGAGAGAGCCCAATGAAGTGCTTGCCTTTACTCTTGGCTCCTCCTCTAAGATATTTAATAGATATGAGTTTGCATATGATAACTTTTCCAATTTTGAGAATGGTATAAAACTTCAATAGATCATCTAGCCTGTAGATGTCTTTTGTATTACTTTTACATCAGAGCTTCTTATGTGTGTGCATGTATGTGTGCACATGTATGCATGACTGACCACTTAATGGGATAAAAATTCTGGATTACTTTTTAGAATCACATTATAAAATGCATTTTGTAAAATATATAAAATTACAGTAGAAAACAATTATATTAATATACAGTTCCTAGAAAAGAAAACTGCAATTACATTCAATTTAGATGCAGATCTAATAACAACAGTATTGAGAATCTGTGAAAAGCATTGATGATATTTTGAGAATTGTAAAACCTGTAATATTTTATGTATATACCTGTCCAAATTCTATGAATGACAATGTGTAGCTACTGTGAATACTACAGTTATTTGCAGTCTACATTCATAATGGAAGAAAATATTAGATACCATTAAGTGTCCTAAAATTTATCCTTGGACTTCCTTGAATCTCAGATTAGAACCTCTATTTTAGTCTAGGAAAGAGTTTTTGTTTGATTTTGTGAATCTAGATTAATCCTTAGCATCTTACACATATTTAACTCTTAATAATAGATTGTTGAAAATTAAATGAATGAGTGAATAAAGTCTTTACCATTCTCCTCCTCCAACATTTAACTTATTAATGTATTGTTTTATATGTGAGACATTTTCTATTCTTCCATATAAAATAAGCCACTGCATTTTAATTTTATGCTGGACCACAACTAAGCTCATAAGAGAGGGGTTTCATTACAGAAATAGGCAGAAGAAAAACCAGTGATAGAAACACTTCTTTTATGGGATGGAGAATAATTTAGAAATGAAATAGAGCTGAAAAAGAGAGGGAAAGGAAATGATTGATATGCATAAGCAATCTGCAATGCAGACGAGCTCTATATAGATAACTGGAATTTGATTGCATTCCCATGACTCATAATATAACAATGGGAATCAGAAACTTTGCAACTGGAATTTACAGTATAGTCTCCTACCACTATGGGCTTCCCCTTATTTCCCATTTCTTAGCACTATCTAATGCATACACTTTTTTTTTCAAATATTCTGGCCCCCTTTTTAAATTTTGTTATTAATAGAATTAAATAGGCCTTTTTTTCATTTCTGATTTACTAAAATAAAAAAAGAAAATAGTGGTAAATAATAAATATATTCATACATAGATTATATATAAATATAGCTCATATATGTATATTTGCATATATGTTCTTTTCATTCAGTTACTGTCAAAATGTTATATAATTATTACAAACCAAAGGAGGAATATGTGTGAGTGAGTGTGTGTGCAAAATGTTGGACTGTATTTCAAGATATCAGTCTTCAGCTTAAAAGCTTTGTGAAGATGAAAAGTTTTAGAAGCATTCAATTGAAGTTACAGGCAGAACCTGTCAAGATAGAAGAGATGCATCAAAAATATATTGAATGAAATAGACATAAAAATATTTAAGAACCATTATAACACTGAACTTAGGGCTCAATTGAATCATCTTCTCATCACAAAATGTTAAGGCTATGTTTTAACAATTATTCAAAAAGATACCACTAATTATTTAGTTTTCTTTCAACAATTGAATTTAATTGGACTCAATAGAGTGGAAGAGATATATTTGGAGTTGTGTGGACACAAACTTTTAGGTAATTTTTTTAGTACAATACAAACATGCAGATATAACATAATAATGAAGAATATGATTATCTGGTGATTTATTTCAAACTGTTTTTCTCTCACATAATCTTCTGAGATGGATAATCTAAGTAGTATTTAAATTTTATAGATGAAAAAAAAATGAAAGAATAAGGAAACTTCCTTAGCTACTAAGTACATAAAATGAAATTTAAACCACTGGTTTATCATTCTTAATTTAGGTTTCTTTCTACAATTCCATACTGTGTTGCTATAAATTTCAAGACTAAGATACTTTTTTTGTTGGCCAAAAGTATGAAGTTATTTTACTTTTCATGGTGCTATCTGGTATTTTGCCCAGTAAAGAAGGAAACTAATGCTACTAAAAAGAGTTATCTGTTCTTACATGGAATCTGTTCCATTTGAGTATTTTTCCAAACCCACAAGAAATAAAAAAAAAAATGAATGTCTTTCTTAAAATTCTTCCCATGGTTTCTGAAGTTATATCATAGGCAAGACAATTACTATTTTTACCTTAGTCATCTGGCCATCTAGTACAATTTTCTCATTTTTGAATTGAGTAAACTGATGCTAAGGGATATTAAGTGACTTCTTAAAGTCACTTAAGGTAACCTATATAACATCAGAACTTATGCAATCATATTAATCTTTGTAATTATGATGTCATTCAGTTTTGAATTGTAATATATATATATATATGTCATATATATATATATATATATATATATATATATATATATTCTTGATTATTCATCTCCATTTCAGACTTCAATTGAGCAGTCATTTATTTTTTTTTAATTTATTTTATTTTTATTTTTATTTTTTTAAAAAATTTTTATTGATAGAACGCATGCCAGGGTAATTTTTTACAGCATTATCCCTTGCATTCATTTCTGTTCTGATTTTTCCCCTCCCTCCCTCCACCCCTTCCCCCAGATGGCAAGAGTCCTTTACATGTTGAATGGGTTGCAGTATATCCTAGATACAATATATGTGTGTAGAACCAAACAGTTTTCTTGTTGCACAGGGAGAATTGAATTCAGAAGGTATAAATAACCCGGGAGGAAAAACATAAATACAAGCAGTTTATATTCATTTCCAGTGTTCTTTCTCTGGGTGTAGCTGCTTCTGTCCATCTTTGCTCAATTAAGGCTCTCTTTATCAAAGAGGTCCACTTCCATCAGAATACATCCTCAAACAGTATCATTGTTGAGATATATAATCTCCTGGTTCTGCTCATTTCACTCAGCATCAGTTCATGTAAGTCTCGCCAGTCCTCTCTGTATTCATCCTGCTGGTCGTTCCTTACAGAACAATAATATTCCATAACATTCATATACCACAATTTACCCAGCCATTCTCCAATTGATGGGCATCCATTCATTTTCCATTTTCTAGCCACTACAAACAGGGCTGCCACAAACATTTTGGCACATACAGGTCCCTTTCCTTTCTTCAGTATCTCTTTGGAGTATAAGCCCAATAGAAACACTGCTGGATCAAAGGGTATGCACAGCTTGATAACTTTTTGAGCATAGTTCCAAATTGTTGAGCAGTCATTTAAAACAAAACAAAACAAAACAAACTCTCTTGCCTAGGCTTTCACAATGCTAGAAAATTAACCAGAAAATGTACATGGGAAAATGTTTTATTATTCATTCTTACCTATAGACAGCCAGAACTCTGAAAAGGTATACTTGAATCAAGGACAGAAAGGTGCTTATAGTTAAGCATCTACTCAGTGTGAGATAATGGTTCTTTAAACATTTATTTAATGTGATATGGTGATGTAAGGGTTCAAGGCCCATCCTGAAACCCTCCAGAGAGCTACCCTGGACATTACACTTATCGATATTGTTTGAACCTGTTTACGTGAGTAGAAATTGCTCAGTCCAAATCCTTCCTTAACTTTCAGATGGACTTTACAGAAAACATACTTACCTAATGATATACCGCTCAAAAAATAATATCTGAAAATTAATTTTTTTTGGAAACTGAATAGCTTCTATATACTGGACAATCAGGTGCTTGTCCTTATGTCCTTGTTTGTATTCTATATAATTTAAACTTCACAAAGACTCAGGAGAAGTAACACCTTTTTGTAGCACTATCTCTTCTGCTGAACTGATTCAATAACATTATTTCTAAAATTTATTCATAATTTAGGATTTGTTTTCAATCAATAATCAAAGATTCATCACTTTATAAATTTCTGAGGTGACTTTCATGTAACTACACAAATTTATGAAATAATCCATGAAGGAGAAAACATTGACAGAATGTCATGGTTATCTCTCAACTTCACTCAGTTCTTGATTTAAATTGACTTACTCTCCTACTCCTCTGCCCTTAACTGAGCTCTCCTAAAGATTTTTTTTTGGGGGGAAAGAGAGAATAATGATAGAATTTACAACATAATTTAACAGTGGCGGTTTTTCCAGGGATACCATGACAATTAATAAAGGAGAGCATTTTGAGGAAATTTCTTTCTTTTTTTTTTTTTTTTTTTTTTTTTGAGACGAGTTAAGCAATAACAGATACTTTCTAGGTGGCAACTTCTTAAAGAACTCTACATAAAGCAAACTACATTATACTGCCAGATAGAACTTTCTAGTAGTGTAGATGGCATCTGTTTAAGACTTTATAAAGTGAACTGGATAGCATGCCAGATATGAATAAGGAAGATGGGTTTCAAATCCTCTGATACTTAATCACTGTGAAATCCTGGAAAAAATACTGAATTAAATTTTATTTTCTCTGACAATTTCTTAGAACTCATCCATCAGTTTATAGTATGATTCTCATGTGCTCTAGGGGAACAAATTGTCTTTACTCAGGAAATCACAGTTCTATCAGGAAATATTCATTATTGTTTCTCATGCTTCACTGTCATATCAGCTTTATTGTAATATTAAATGTCTATTTTAATTTCTATATTGAAAGCTCTTTGATGTCTGAGGGTCTGTATCTCTTTCTCTAGTATGATATTGTATACGTAGTCAGTGGTTAACAAATCCTTTTAAAATTGGATTGGATTGGACTGGTTTGGGCTGAATATTCATTTGACACATTGTTAGATTGGTTTGGGTTTGAGAAGAGAAAACTTTTTTTCTTCTATAAAAAAAAAAAAAAAAAAAAGCTGTGTCAAGGTCAAAATTATCAAATTCAAAAGACAACTGATCCAGAAGAGAATATATAAGGTGATGACCTGAAACTGAAAGCAAAAAAAGTCTGATGTCAGGGAGCAGTCAAGGAGAAATAGTGTCAGCAAACACTAATGAAAGCCAGACTTCTTACATTGACTAGTCAAATCTCCCATCCAGCTCAGATCAAACCAAATCATTATGTTTTTGTTAAAATAAACAAGAATATAAATGAACAAATAAAACATAAATGAAATGAAAGGGAAAACTATTATTGAAAAGAAATAAAAAACATGAAAAATATGCATATGTATAAACTATATATATATATACGCATATGTGTATATGTATATACTCATATGTATATGCATGTATATATACATGTATATACATGCACACAAATATAATACATATAATATAGACAAATTCATAATACACACATATATATATTTATATTTATGTAGTGAAAAGGGCAGTTTCCCTTTTAGAGAGTAAAGATTATGTTTTGCTTTACCTTTTGTTTTGTTTTGTTTTCTTTTTCATTAAATCTCTAGAACTTATCAAGGGAAGTTGTACAGAATTAGATGTTAATTAACAAACATACTCACTGATCTCTCCAAGGGTCTATCATGGTTCTCATATCCATTAACATGTATTTTAATAATCTTGTTAAAACACGGATGTGAAATTTATGGATGCGTGTCATCACTATTTTAATAGAAGAATTAATTTAAAAGAACTCTGACATGTATATTTTGAGGCCAAATTATATAATTAATATAAAGTATTTTATAAACCTTAAAGTACCATATAAATATTCATTGTTTTTGGTGTTACTGCTATTACAATTGTTAATGTTATTGTTGTAAACCTCCAGTCTTTATTCTCAGAATCTCTGATTACACTTTTACTGAGCATAAGCCACATCATATAGCAATACAGAGGTATACATAAGAAAATTTTACAACTGCGTTCTGAGTGAAAAAAATGCCCACACAATTTTAAGTTTAATATGCATTATTATTATTTTCTGAAGGAAAGAGAGTGTGAGAGAAACTGAAAGATTGAAAGACAGAGAAAGAAACAGAGATACATAGAGAGAAAGATAAAAAGAAACATAAAGATAGAAATAGAGAAAGAGAGAGACTAAGAAAGAGAAAGAGACAAAGAAAGATAAAGAGAAAGTTAACAAGAGAGGCAGAGAAAAGAAAGAGAGACATAGAGAAACAGGTAGACAGAGAAAGATAGAAAGACAAAAAGAAACAAAAATAAAGATGAAGAGAGAGAGACACTTAGAGGAAAGAAATAGAGAAAAAAGAAAGTTAGAGAGAGAGAGAGAGAGAGAGAGAGAGAGAGAGAGAGAGAGAGAGAGAGAGAGAGAGAGAGAGAGAGAGAGAGAGAATATGAACATAAAGATAAAATCACCATGGCCCAGGACAGTGTTCTAGGGGGAAGTCATTCTTATGTGGTGAGAGACAAATAATGAACCAATCAAGTTAATTTACAAGGAAGGGTCAGATATATAGGAGAAAAATCAATCAACAAGGAAGTTGCTGGGGCAGATGTAGAAGTCAGCCACCATCTCAAAATTGGAAAAATAATTATAGATGTGTCCTGAGAGCAGAATATTGGAGCTATTAACAATTAAGACATCAATGATAACTTTAAAGTTTCAGGTAACAGGGAAGCAGAGGTAATAGATGTATACTTCTTTTCCTGAGTATTTAATCACAGAGAGGTGACAAGAGTTTAAAGAAATGAGAGTTTCAAGGTAATTTAAATCATAAGGGAGATGAGTAAATTTGGTAGTGGGGATAGAGGCAGAAAGTTGGAAAATGGTGAAGATGAAAGAAAGAATCTTTGATGAGCTAAGCCCCAAAAGGGATAATAAAGGGTATAAAATAGATTTATCTAGGTTTGAAAGAAGAGCTTCCTGACTCTCTAGGATTGGAGAAGATACACAAATAAAGGGAGAGAGAAAGATGGTTTTTGAGCTATGAAGCATGATTTCCAAGAAAGCTGGTATTAAGTGACCAAAGTTTTCTCACATAAATCAGAGGAAAAATGATTTTCTGAGAGAAAGCAGCATGGGAATGTGACATCACTAGGGCCTTGAAGAGAGAAATTTAAATATAAATAAGTACAATGCCATGTACAGGAAATGGTATGGTCAGAAATCCTGCACTTCTCACTGTCTATTACTCACACACCTGATCAGTTACCTAGTATTATAGTCTGATTTCCTAATTTCTGTCTCTCCCTTTTCTCTTCTAAAGATCTCCAGTTTTGTCAGATTCTTATCATTTTTTGGTTTGGTTATTTGAAGTCTCCTAATTAGTCTCCCTGCCTCAAGTCTCTCCTTTCTCCAATCCATCCTCCACACAATTTATCAAAGTGATTTTTTCTAAAGTGTGTGGTCCCCCTTTTACTCAATAACAAAATTAAACAAGCAAATAACACAGAAGCATTGACACTGAAGTAATCAATTATTACTTTTTGGAGCACATATAAACTGGCTTTTTAAGCCCTTCTCAATTTGACCCCAACCCACTTCTCCAGCCTTTTTATAATTAACTCCTCTTCACATACATTATACTCTCATCAAACTTGCCATAATTCCATTCCTTATTCACAGAACTCTACCTTCTGTCTTTGTACTTTACATAGGCTTTTCCCCATCTGAAAATTCATTATCTCCTCACCTCCATTTCTTAGGATCATTTATCTTCATCAATACTTATTTAAGCACAATCTTCTAACTGAATCTTTCTCTAGCGCCCATCTTCCAAGCTGCTGCTAGTTTCTTTCCCTATTTATATAGCCTGGTACTTCTCTCGTATATGAATTATATGTTCTTTTCATGTACACATGTTTGTGTGTATGTATATATGTGAATATATGTAAGCATAACTACATATATGCTACCTGTTCATTGCATTGCAAATCCTAACCCAGCATCTGGAGTTTAGAGAGTACTTAATAAATGCTCTTCAATTTGGAATTATACTCAAAAAATTATCAAACTGTGCATGCCCTTTGATCCAACAGTGTTACTACCGGGCTTATTTCCCAAAGAGATATTGAAGAAGGGAAAGGGACCTGTATGTGCCAAAATGTTTGTGGCAGCCCTGTTTGTAGTGGCTAGAAACTGGAAAATGGAATGGATAGTTCACCAATTGGAGAATGGCGGAATAAGTTATGGTATATGTATGTTATGGAATATTATTGTTCTGTAAGAAATGACCAGTAGGATGGATATAGAGAGGCTTGGAGAGACTTATATGAACTGATGCTGAGTGAAATGAGCAGAACCAGGAGATAATTATACACTTCAACAACAATACTACATGGAGATCAATTCTGATGGACATGACTATCTTCAACAATGAGAGGATCCAAATCAGTTCCAATGGATCAGAATGAACAGAACCAGCTATACCCAGAGAAAAAACACTGGGAAATGAGTGTGGACCACAGCATAGCATTTACACTCTTTCTATTATTGTTTGCTTGCATTTTTGTTTTTCTTCCCAGGTTATTTTTACCTTATTTCTAAATCTGATTTTTCTTGTGCAGCAAGAAAAATATATAAATATGTATACATATATTGTATTTAACACATACTTTAACATATTTAACATGTATGGGATTACCTGCCATCTAGGGGAGGGGTGGAGGGAAGGAGGGGAAAAGTTGGAACAGAAGTTTTTGCAAGGGTCAATGTTGAAAAATTATCCAGTCATATGTTTTGTCAATAAAAAAGCTATATAAAAAACAACAAGTAGAAAAATAAATGATCTTACACAGATTTATTTAAGCATCTATTTATAGGCTTCTCTGTAGTATATTCTTACATCATTGCTCTGTAATACATTCTCACATCATTAGTATTACTTCCTGCAAACCCATGTTGTGGACACGTGATTAACTCTCATTCATTTCAAACTTTCCAAGGAAAAAAAGTTATACCATAAAGATAATTACCTCACTTTTCTAAAATATGACACAATCCTTATTGATAAATGACTTAACATTCTCTAGCCAGTATTTGCCATGAAGATCTGCCTTGTCCTCATGTAATTTCCTGCTTATATTAATTTAACTTATTTGCTTGTCTATTGCTTAGTACCAAATGGAAAAAGTTTCTTCTCTTCTTTATCTCAACAATGTCCTCACAACTCTATTTGCTTTCCCATATTAGAGTTCTAGTTTAGGAGGAATTGAGGAATACTTCATGGAGTGAAGTTGAAAAGCATCTTTCCTAAGGCACTAACATCTTTAGAATATATTCCAGTTTATATGGTATAAAAATGTCAATTGATGTACATAAACAAAAAGAGTTGATAATAAATGTCCCTATTAACTTCCTTAGGATGAATCTGACACTGATATTAAACAGTGGACTATAGGAAAGCTAGTAGTTCCTGATGCTACTTAGCAACTTATTATCTAGAACATTATTACTGAGATGAGAAGTATGACATGGTAAACAGGAAATCAAACTCCAAATGATAATCTGAGTCAAGAATCACATTTGACAGATACTGATTATGTGAATCAAATCATTGGCCTTATCACTTAAACTCAATGCCTCAAGAAACTCTAATTTTCTGTTAGTAGAGGGAGATTTCTCATCAGAAGTACCCTATATTGATAAACTCATGCATATACACATGTATATTGTATACATATATACCTTTATAAACACAAATCAAGTTATATTGCTTTAGTTAATAATTTAGTTTTGGCTCCTAAATATCTGATCAACCAATTCTTAAGTCACTTCACTTATAAGTTAGTTATTCAGGTTTCTGATTTAACTTCATATACTGAAAATATAAGATAATAATAAATAAGAGATAATATAAGACTGTAATATCTTGTGCAGCATAGACTGAATGTACTGAAAGTTCATAGGAAAAAACCCCCAAAATACTGTCAGGAATAGCGTGAAATCTTTAAGAAAAATATGTCAATTTCTCTGAGCCTGGAAGTATAAGATTTGAATTTGTGAAGAGAAGATTAGTAAATAGTGAGTATCGTGTTTCCTGAATTCCAAATAGGCAATGTCAGAGTTATCATAGGATTAAGAATTAGAAGGGACCTTAGTGATCATTTGGCTCAATAGATTATTTTTACATGTGAGAACCCAGATCAAGAGGGGGTAATTTCACTTTATCCAAGGTTATAAAAATCATAAGTGATAGAGCTCTTTCAATTATTCCCTTCTGGTTATACTTTAAGTAAAACATATTCAGTTACAGATGGTTTAGTATAATTCTAGAACATAATTTTTCATCTAGTGATAATTATATCATGTAAAGATTAAATGATTGCAAACTAAAGGATATAGCCAGGTAATATATCTGAATGCTGGATTGATGCCATGATCCCTGAAGTTAAAGATATCTGATTCTAATGTGAGTTGGTGAGCAGATAATCAACCAGAGACAAACTTTTTCTGCTTCTGTTTGGTTTAGCCCTGTAAGAATATGGTTGAGTTTGTGGTTAGTCAAAAGGTAAGCAATTTGACCATGCTAATCATTCTTATTAGAATTGTTAATTCTAATAAGAAATAAACCCTAATTTCTTAACAGACTAAACTAAAATGTGAAGATTCATAACTATCCCTAATTTTGATGGTGAATATAGACTTCTGTTTACTTATGGTATGATATCAGACAAGTTTTTAAACTTTCTTAACTTCAATTTCCTAATATACAAATAAGTTGATTAAAATATATGATCTCTAAGTACCTAAGTAATTATAATATGATTTTAAAGCTAAATGAGTTATATTCATAGTATTCAGCAAAGGCAAGAAAGTGAACATTTGAATAACAAAAGTTTAAAATTTTAACTCATTTGACCTCCAATTTTCCCAAGCATAAGGGGAAAAATAATTCCGTATAATACAGACTAAAAGAAGTACAGATTTCCATGTCCAACATCCATTTTCTGTGAACATCTACCAAATGAAGACTTTGAGTTGTCCTTAATGTAAATTGCCTAGAGACTGAAAAGTAGAAGGAACATGTTTTAGACAGAATCCTTGTTAAATTTTAGTGGTTATATAGCATTGCAAGCTTAAAGAATAACTTCAAGCCAAAATGATAACTAATCCTCATTATATATTTTGCTTAACTTCCTATAAATTATTCAGTAGCATTCTTTTTAAGACAACATATCTATTTTATGTGTCTCAAAGAATTAATTTGCAACATAAATCACACCAAACTGAATTTTTATGGATTGGTCCTCTTGCTGTTCTTGTTACACAATAGTTTGAAAATCTTGAAACAGATTAAAGCCCATTTCCTAATGTGAACTGTGAACCATATTTTCTAACTTGCAAAATACAGAATCATCAAATTTATAATAGTCAGATGGAATTAACTTTGGGTATTAAGGTCCATCTTTATAGGTAAAATTCTTCTGGTATAACATTATTAACACATATATAAAATATTCTCTGTTATAATGTACACAATATCTGCGTCTGTTTCAGACCAGATCTTAGGATTTTTTTATACTAATACTTCTGCATCGATATCCCTAGATCATGCAAGAGTCACTTATATCACTAACATTATTAGAAGATAATCTCTATGCAAGGTAAAAAGAAGGGAAAAAGACCTCAGGCATTTTATCAAGAATTTCTATTTTCTTCTGATCTCTCCTTCCTCTTTTAAAACATGCATTAGGAATTTGCAGTCCCTCAATAACTACATGTACAAATACCATATATATGGTGGTTTCATTTTCAGAAGCAGCTATGTGGTACAGTGTGTACAATGTTAGGCCTTGAGTGAGGAAGACCTGAGTTCAAATCCAGCCCCAGATAATTGCAAACTATGACACTCTGGGCAGGCCCTTTGCCTCGGTTTTCTCAACAGCCAAATGGGCATGATAGCAGCACTTAAGTCTCAAGCAGGATTGTTTTGAAGTTCAAATGACTTTATATTTATGAAGGTTTAAGCACTATTCTTGGCAGATTTTAGGTGATATAGTAATGCTTGTCACATATACACACATACATATATTTATTGTGCATATATAGTGATATTATGACTTTGCATGTGCATTGATCTATAATATATTCAGATAAGTGCATAAAGATATGTATTATAGATATATATGTATATATATATTATACACACACACACACATTTACAAAAACAATCCTAAATTTTTTATCGCCTAAGAAATCCTCAACAGACAAGCCTATTTTTTTACATTGGTAGAATGCTTACTTTCCATATCATGGTTATGATTCTGATAAGACAAAACAAATTGAATAAGAAAGAAAATGTATAATGTCCCCCCCATTTTTCAAAGTCCCAGACTTTATACTTTAATGTACCAAAGCTGAATCCATTAGATATTTTATTGACACATCTAGTGTCATAAGACATCTAGTCTTATATAAATTAATTTCTGTATACTCCTCTTTTATACTATCTTCAACCTCTGAGTTTTGGCAAAGGGTATTTATCTATATGCCCATAACCTTCCCCCGCTCACTTCCATCTAATACAATGGTTCTCAAAGTATGGTTTAGAGAATCCTGGGGATTTCTGAAACTCTTTTAGAGGGTCTACAAATTCAAAAATAGTTTTTATTTCCAATATGGTAAATGTCTATAAATGTAACTCAAATAAGCAAAAATGCTTTGGAGAGATACTCAATAATTTTTAATAGGATAAAAATACTGAAAACAAAAGTTTGAGAACCACTGTACTAAAACCTATAGTTCCTTTCAAGGATTACCTAAAGTGTCATATTCATTAAGAGGCCAATATAGAATCCCTAAGTTAGTGACCTCCAAATTCTATAGTATGTTTTTTACATATGTTTAGATAGATAGATAGACACAGATATAGATAGATGTAGATATATTTCTACACACACTATTTGTAACATCTCATAGGATGAAGACTCTTGAATATTTTTCATTTTTTATATTTCATTTTTTATATGCTAGCACCTAACACAGCACTTGACTCATACTGGGTTGTTATGGAATATTTATTTATTAATTAGTGGTAATGATGTCACAGACAGAGAGGGAATGAAGTATTGTATTTAAAGTCAGGCTTGGGATAGTTTGATTTTAATGCATGTGAACTTGGTGCTAGTTATTTTATTTCTCTGGACTCAGTTTCTTCATCTGTAGATAGAGCCATAATAATAAAATGAAAGTGTTGACTGAGATGATCCCTGAGGTCATTTCCTGCTCTAAATCTATAAGAACACTAGAATGACCAATTTGAATTTGCTGAAGATGGTATCTTGCCAGAATTAGCTTTTCTCTCTATGAAATGGTTTCAGTGATTTTAATGAAATGTAGCCCCTCCTAGATTGCCAAACATTACATCTGCTATCAGAAATATATGCACATGTTACTCCTCTTTTCCAGGACTTGACATTTAAATTTATTTGCACAGCTTTATGCCAATATCATCAGCTGCTGTGGGGGCACATGGAAAGGCTCAAAAGAGAAATTGTTGATTCTTAAGAAGTCTAAATGACTGGTATCCCATCATTTTTTCTGCTTGAAATTTTATTCAGCCTTAGATCCTCAACAAAAATGATAACAATTGATGGCATATTAACCAATTATTTTGCATAAGCTACTTAATCAATATGGTTTCAAAATATAATGTCAAAAATAAAACAGCGGATGGTGAAACATTACATGATGAACAATACTGCTTAGGGAAACATATTCACTTCCTAACAATGACAAAGATATTAATTCTGATAAGTTTAGGCCAGTTTATCTGAAAGAAAGTACTTTTAATGGATTGAAAAAAAAATCAGCTTTATTTAAAGTCCATATCAAAACTATATCTAATTGCTAAAAAGATATTTCCCTCAGTAGAAGTTTGCTTTGAGAAATAGATAATTCATCTATAATTAGCAGCAGTCATTTGCATACAAATAATTTAAGTTCTTAAAAAATATTTATAGTGATCTCAACAATGCATTTTGTATTAATGATTGTAGTTCTGTCCTTCCTCTTATTTCTACATTTTCTTCTACAAAGATAGTGTGAGGCTTTGAGGTTATGACATATGAAGTTTCAGAAGAAGAAATCGAGGATGTTTACCTAGGAGGAAATGAGATTTAGATAGTAAGCAATAGCTGTTTTGTGTATATGAAGAGATATCACATGTCTTGACTTATATTTTGGCACTGGATCTGGATGGCTCTGGAGGGAAAAGTAAGGCAGGTGACCTTGCACAGTCATCCCTAATGACCTAAATCCAACTCACTTGCATGTCACAGCATCACCTCTTTGATGTCTTGGTACTCTTTGAGAATGGAGGTCAAATAACAGCAACAACAACAATAACAACAGTGATAAAAAGAGGAATTTTTTCTTGGCTTCAGAAGATCAAATAGGAGAGGACCAGCTATAAGTAGCAAAAAGACAAATTTGAACTGCTGAAAGGAAATTAAGTTATATTGGAAGCAATAGTTATATTGGAAGTAAAAATGGTGACTCTCACTGATAGTCCTTGAGCAAAGGCCCAATCTCTTTTTGAGGATGATGTAATTATCCTGCACTTTCAGATATTTTTTGGACTAAATTTTGGATTATTTCTCTTACCATTGTGAGATTCTATAAATATTCTTATAATAATAATAAAATTAACAAACAACCTTTACTTAACATCTCTTATGTTCCAAGAGTTTTGCTAATTGAGTTAGACGTATTGTGTTATTTGGTATTTACAAGAACCATGAAATTTAGAATTTTAGACTCATTTTAAATTTAAGGAAACTGGGCTATACAAAGGTTAAGTGTCTTGACCAAAGTTACACATTTAGCAAGTTTTTCAGTCAGAATTTGAACTCAGTCTTCCTGGATGCTGAGTGGACTACTTTAGCCACTGCTGCATCTATACTTAGTAAATTCTCTCAACATGGCAGGGTATTCACCCTTTAAGATCAAATGGTCTTAAATATGAAACAGATAAAACCTCTGATCAGAATATAAGGGGTTTTCTTGGGATCAAGCAGTTAGTAAGTACCTGGGGCAATAGTTGAACTCAGGTCTTCCTGACTCCAACTCAGTATTTTATCCACTGAACTACATAGCCACCCCTGGAAAGACATGAGGTATTCTATACTGATGTTTCTCTAATTCTATAAAGAAGGGAAATACACTGATTTCCCCCCTCTCTTCGTCTTTGGAGGGGGAAATGAAAACAAAACAAAACTTAATCATTGTAAGTATACAGTGTTCAGTTTCTTTTATATTATAGGTTTTCCAAGTATAGTTTTTTTGGGTATTGTTGGTGGGCTTCCTGATTGGCTCTCTCTATACACATTAAATCATGCTTCTTCTCAGTGTGAAATACCTTCCACTAACATCCTGCTGTGTTGGCTCACTGTGGCATAGTGGTGAGCCAGACAACAATGAAATGTTTAAGTACAGAGCACAACATAACCATTTTTAAACATATTTTGTGCTTCATAGCTTAAAAAGAGTCTACATTTATAGCGAGGCCCATAACTATATAAAAAAGAGAAAAAATAGTCTCACTCAAAAAGCAATACTTGTGTTCCTGCTGCTCAAGTATAACCATCAGTTTATAATGCAATTCCAATGAAATGATAATCCTGGGGTGAGAATACATAAAGTAAGGGGCAGCTTATAAAGGAAAGGACCCAAACTCCAATATGTTAATGTTAATCAACCAAAAGATTCCATAAAAGCAATTTCCCTGAATACAATTTTTTCAATATAAGATTATCCTTTCCCATGGGGACTATCTCCAGTCATCCTGATATATATCTTGGTAACTGGATCCAGATGGCTCTAGAGCAAAGTAAGATTGGTGACTTTGCTAAGCCCTCCCTCACTTAAAGCTCACTTACAAATCATGTCATTATGTTCCTGATGTCATGATTCTCTTTAAGAATAAAGGCTAAGCAATGACTTGTAAATAGTAGGAATTGCCCCACTGGGTACCCAACTGAACAGTACCAATTGGACAACACAGCTCATTCCTGTCTTCCTCCCTCTCTCCCTCCTTCCCTTCCTTCCTTCCTTCTTGCCTTCCTTCCTTCCTTCCTTCCTTCCTTCCTTCCTCCTTCCTTCCTTCCTTCCTTCCTTCTTTCAATCTCTGTTTCTCTCTTTCCCTCTTCTATCTCTGTTTACATAGGGAATCATACCCTTAGTTGTGAGTACTCTGGCCCAAAGGAATATAAATTTTTATTGCAGAAACTTCACAAAATATCTTAGGATTTATAGCCTAGATTTCAAACTAAATCACTTTGGCTCTCATCATTTGGTCAACAATAGGCATTTGCCCAAGCCTCACTTGGACATATATAGTATGTACTCTGATGGCTCAGAGTGAATTTACATAACAATTCTTTCTTTATTGACTAGAAACCTCCTACACGGTTTTTTTTTTTTAAACAACTAGGTAAAAAACCATTCTATTCCCCATTACTTATCTAGACTTAATCATGGAATGGAATTGCTTTAGTCAAACTGAGACCTGGAAAAGACCTTAACTTTAAAAAAACAAAATTTTGTACTGCATCTAGGGTCATCTCTAGTCATCCTCATTTCTATCTGGCCACTGGACTCAGATGGCATTTGGAGAAGGAAGTCAGACTGGTGACTTTGCACATCCCTTCCTAACTTAAATCTAATTTGCTTGCAAGTCATGGTATCACCTTCCTGATGTCATGTTCCTTTTAGAGAATAAAGGAAAAACAAAGATCCTTTTCCCATGTCAGGTGACACTTAAGGGAACCTAAACTGAGGAATCTGAATGTCTATGGGCAGTCAAGTTATATTTAGGGATTTTTCCCTCCTTTGATTTTAAATGCATACTGATTGCAGGAACAACAACAAAATAATTCCTGCAGTTAAGTAGGTTGCCTAACCTGATAAGCACCCATACAAATCTGCTTGCATTCCCAGGCCTGGAATAGATTATCTGAGCTTAATGATGCAGTCCAGGCTGCATTTGCAATCAACATCTCTTGTATAGGATAAAGTGAAAAAAGAAAGAACATTTACCACTGGTAGAGAGAGTGTTAATTTTTAAAGCTTTCTTCCTCTATGACTTACAGCTGATATATGCAGACAGGACTTTTAAACTGCATTATGCAGCCGAAATAGGGCTTCATGGTGTGTCTCTCAAGCAACCAATACTCTTAACAATCTCTGCCATTTGTAGGTTCAATTAAGGAATGGGCAGTAAAAACGTGTCTCAGAGACCAACCATCTGATGTTAGTAACAGTTGCAACCAGATTTGAATGTTTTATTTCACATTTAAAGTATAGAAATGATAATTGTCTGTTGAATTTTGTGTCTGCATGGCATTAATAATGTTTTATAATCCTATTGATTTTGATAAGTTTTCAAAATGTTTCATATAAATCTTCCCACTTGTTTCTCAATTAACACTGTTATTAATGGTGCAAGCACCAAAATCTCTAGTTTATAACTGAGAGAACTCTACCTCCCAATCTTTGTCCAGATGGTGCCTCAAGTACAGAACGTACTCCTGTCCAAGAGTCCTCCAAAATACAATTTATATGTCACCTCCTAGAAGGGAGCTTTTGTTTTTCAATCTTTATTCACATCATCTTGTCTTCCCCTTCCAAATTTGTTTATTTAGATTTTTTTTTATTCTTTTTTGGACTATATGAAAAAGGAAATCCTTTGCTTCAATTGCTACCTACCTTTCATCACTGAATGGATGAGATCTCATTCAAACTGAGACCCATTGAAGATTTTTAGCTTAAAAAAGCCAAGGTCTCCCATTTCATCCAAGGCCATCTCCAGTCATCTTGCTCTATATATTGCCACTGGACCCAGATGGCTTGGGGGGGGGGAATGAGGCAGCTGACCTTGCACAGCCCTCCCTCACTTAAATCTAATTCCCTTGCATTTGATGGCATCACCTCTCTGATATCATGGTCCTCTGCAAGAACAAAGGACCAAAGACTTGATATTATATTGTATATAATTTGCATTTATTTATTTGTGCATTTATTTATATTGTGCGTAAGTTGTATTTTCATCAGGAGAACGTAAGCTTTTTCTGGGTGGGAAATAATAGATATATTTTTTATCTTTGGACCCCACGTTAGAACACAGCGCTTTATGTAATGTATGCCCTGAATATTGTGAATTTAATTGAGATGGGTGAGAAAAAAAAAGTGATATCTCCAAATTGAGGTAACAAAAAAGGCATTGTACCAGACACCATGTTAAGTGCTAGGGATATAATGCAGGGGGGGAGGAGAGAGAACAAACAAAGCGGTTCTTGTCCTTAAAGGATCTTATATTCCAATGGAAGAAACAGCATTAAAAACAAATAAACAAACAACAAGAACAACTTCTCATACAAAATATATACCATATAAATGGAGGGCAGGTTCAGGAAGAGGGGGCTAGTGGCAGGATAAGAGGAAGATGTCTCCTATAGAAAGTGATACTGGAATGGAAGGCAGGAAGGCAAGAAGACAGGAAGACAGAAAGGAAGGAAGAAAAGAAGGCAGGAAGGAAATAAACAAGTAAATAAGCAAGAAACAAAGGAATGAAGGAAGAGGGGAATGCTCACTATGTCCCAGGATCTGTACTAAGGCTTTTATAAATATCATCTCATTAAATCCTCAAATTAATCCTTTCTGTTATGTGTTTTTTTTTTTTTTTTCAATTTCAGATGAGAAAGAAATAGGTCAAATGACTTCCCCAGGTTCTCACAGCTATCTCTTAATTCAACTGTAGAAGTGACAATTATAATAAATGATTTTATTTTAATTTATAATTCTGTTTAACATAAATATAACTGGGCCTCTATATACATGTTATGTTATGTTTAACATAAGTATATTGAAGGAAACACATGAGATGAAGAATTATACTGATTCCTTTCTCAGAAACAATATTAGATACTTGATATTTCCCGCAGATATCCCTGTTTATTATATTTAAATTTATTTTTAATTTATGGAATGATTTTTTTTGTAAATTACACTAAAAAGATGGTTGCACATGAAACTGCACATCTATTATATACAACTATTATTTTTTTGAAATACATGAAATTAAAATGTACATAGTATTCCCCCATCCTAGAGAGAATTATACACACACACACACATATACACACCTATATACAAAGATACATATATCTACACACATATGATTATGTCTATATATGAATATACATCAATATAGAGATGTATAGCTATAGAGCTAAGATGTTTGTAGAATGACTTCTATAAATATATTTTCTATTAATTTAATTATTGTCTCCAGATATATCTAGTATTTTCTTTCATAGGTCCTTTTTAGCTAATTTGAGTATTTACTATAGTCAGTATAACTCAATCATTCAAAGTTGTTCTTCAATCTTTATTACTGTTACTCTAGTTTTTTTTTCCTGAGTTCTGAGTTTTTTCCTGAGTTCTACTAGTTTCATTTAAGTATATTCATGTATTTTCCCCCAAGATCATTGAACTCATCATTTCTTATAGAACAACAATAGTCCATCATAATCATATTCTGCAGCATGTTCATACATTTACCATTTGAAAGGCACCCTCACAATGTCAATTTCTTGCTACAACAACAACAAAAACCTGCTATAAATATTTTAGAAAGCAGAGGTCCTTTTTAAACTCAGCCATCTTTAGAAATAGACCTAATAATGGTATTGCTGTGTTAAAATGGATAGGTAGTTTAGTAACTCTTTGGGAATCATTGTAGATTGCTCTCCAAAATGGTTGGATCAATCCGCAGTTCCACCAGCCATGAATTGGTATCACATGTTTTCCACATTTTGCTCCAAAGTTTGATACTTTTCCCTTCAATCATTTTAGTCAATCTAGTGTAAAATTATATCTCTCTGTTTGCCTTTTTCTAATTTGCCTTATTCTAATTAAAAATTATTTAGAACATTTTATATGAGTATAAATTGTTTTGGTTTATTTATCTAAAAACTGGCTGTTTATACCCTTTAACCATTTATCAACTGGATAATAACACATTCTTTTTAGATTTATAAGGTTGTTTTATATATTTGAATAATGTGACAATCTGAGAACTGCCTTTTGTTTTTCTGCAATTTATTTCTTTTCTTATCCTGGTTACATTTGTTTTATTTGAATAATTAAAAAAATTAATATAATTGAAATTATTTAATCACACTGTACTCTCTATCTCTATTCATTATTTAATCAGCATTTAACTCAAATTAAAGAAATAAAAATCCAGGAGATCCATGTTTGTTACAATGCTCATCCCATATAGTCAGTGTTCAAACAGCTATGTCTCTGTTTTCTTTTTTCTGTTCACTTTCATGTTCTCTATTATACGATATTTTTTTTAGAAAGCAGAGCCAGTAGTCTGTTGCATTCAATGTTGAAACTATCAGAACATGGGCAAATGTGCCCTTTTATACTACATTTTTACTAACTCCTGGCAGAGGATAACAACAAATTATCCCATCTGTAATTCCAGTTCTGGATCAATTCTCCGACTGAGTGCTTTCCCAGATCTTGCACACCACAAATGCACCAGTTACCTCCTCTATTCTAAGGTTTCAGATTCTCTCTAAAAGTCTTTCCCTAGTAATTAATGTATAAATTAGACACCATTTGAATGGTGTGTGTGTGTGTGTGTGTGTGTGTGTAGGTATGCATGCAGTTATGTCCAAAAGAATAGAGTATGTATGGGTTTATGTATTTGTGAATGCTTGTATCCAAAGAGATGAAAACATTTAATAAGGGGAAATAAAAAACTCAATTTACAAGTATAGGCAACAAAGTATACTGGGCACTCACCTTAGAAACACACACACACACACACACACACACACACACAAACACACCTATTATTCCCAGTAACAATGAGTCTAGTAATGAATGAAACTGTTATGTTGTTTTAATGTTATTTAGATAACCAGGCTGGGTCCCTGATCTCATTTTCTGTGGACAAATCTTTCTTTTGTAACATGCATGTATACATGCAAACTTATATACACACACAAAACAGTATATACACATTTATCCACATACACACATATTTATCCAAATATAGTTCATACACACATGCATATTGTATCTGTTTAAGTATATGAAATAATTATACTTGTGTGTTATTAAACATGTTTATGTATGCAAATATTGCTAATTGTATCTATACATATACATATATGGATACATATTTATGTTTGTATATCTCTATTGCATGTGTTTGTGTATGACTGATATACATATATATGTATATCACACACACACATATATATATGTATATATATATTAGCTTTTCATTCCTTAATATTTATTTTTATTTACTCCTGTATCTATAAATGTGTCTATTTGTTGCTTCATTTATTTATTCATCTATCTACTTATTCCTTTGTGAATTTATTCATTGTCCTATTCATTTTTATGTTAAAGGACCTCAAACATGGCATCAGGAAAACCTGGATCCACATCTTGAATTTGAGGCTCCTGAAATACAAAATGATGGCCAAAGGCATTAACCTTTCTGAAAATCACATCCTTCATTGCTAAAGTGAGACCAGCAATGTTTGCATAAGCTACATGATGGGGGTGGTAATAAAGTGCATCAGAAAAATACAAGTGCCCCTGTACTCTTTTGCAAAGATGGGGAATTTACTGGGCAGAATGTTTCATATAATGTCAGACTATAATAATGTATTCCTTTGTCTGAATTTTCCCCTCATTCCTTTCTTTTAACTTTTTGTTTTATATTTTGGCTTTTTGGGTAACAATGGGAAAAGGGATATATTTGGAAAGAAAGTTATGTCAAAAGAAAAAGATGAAGTTAAGGGAAAAAGAAAACCTTAAAGTGATCAATAAAAATAAGCTATCAATATGTTAATTATTTATTATAGAAAAAGGAGAATATAGGCATACATTTTTTTAATATGAAGCCCAAATGGCACATGGAATATGATGGACAGTAATTGCCCACCCAAGTCAACCTTTTCAGAGTTCTCAATAATCTAGCCCTCATTAACATTCCCCATCATGTTGCATACTTATAAACATTCAGACATACATAATAAATGCACACACATTACAATATGTATATATATGTTTACATATACAAATACATATAAATATGTATATATGCATTTATAAATATAGATATATCTTTATATCTACACATAAATTTCTCTATATGTATCTACCTATCTAATTTCCCCTTCAAACTCTCTCCATCCCAGTTAACTTGATTTTGTCCTTGTTCCCTCTTCCTTTTCATAGAATATTTTTATTTTTAGAATAAATTTCATCCTCCTTTCTACATCTTGGAGTTCCTGACTTTTAACAAACTCAAATCATGTCACCTCCTACATGGAAATTTCTTGATTCATCCTTCCTACCCACCATACCTCTATATCTTCTGTTAGTGTCTCCTCACTGATATTTACTTTGGGTAGATAGCATATTTAAGGTGTTCCAAAAAGTTTAAAAGGGCACTAAAATTCTTAAGTTACCCTGTATGAACTGGGAATTTCTCAATAGAATATAAGTTCTTTGATGTCAGAGGATGCTTGATTTTTGTCTTTTTTATGCCAAGTGTCTACTATGTCATTAGAAACATAGGAGAAACTTAATTTATATTGGTTGATTGATTTAAATAAGGTAAGTTTCTTGAGGGTAGAAAAAGTAGTGTTTATCATACTATCTTCAGTGTTTAGCACAGTATTTCAAATAATGGTGTCTTGATAATTGTTGAACTTGAATTAAATGCAATGGAAATATAGTATTGAAAAAAATTAAGAGACCTATTTTTGTCAGAAATATGGATTGTCATTATTAATATGTCAGGTGTGCACCTGGATAAATTAAAAAAAGCTAATCCATATCAAGGAATGAATGATGGCATGATTCCCAAATTTGTGATCAGAAAATAAAAAAGGAAGAAAAAGAACAATTTTGCTGAATTTGGTCTTTACCTAGGGAGATCTGCAAAAGAAAATAAACAGAAATTTGAAACTAATTTAAAGAAAATTTGAAGTAAGATATATTTGCTAAAAAATAAGGGGAAAATAAGATAGGAAGAAAGCCAACATGACATGAAATCTAAATAGCATATTCTAGAGAGCCTGAATTCTAACTACTCCTGCTAATCTTTCTTCCTGAGGGATCATCATCATCATCATCATCATATCCTTCTCCTCCAATTTCTTTCTTTCTTTCTTTCTTTTTCTTTCTTTCTTTTTTCCTTCTTTTTTCTTTCTTTCTTTCTTTTTCTTGGCTTGTTTTTTTCCCTTCCTTCCTTTCTTCCTTCCTTTCTCTGTTGCTTTCTCTGCTTCTTCTTCTTCTTTTTCCTCTCCCTACTCCTTCTCTATCTCTTTTCTCTCCTTCTCCTCCTCTTTTCCCTATTGCTAGTTGTAACTTAGCAACTTATTATTTTCCAAGCACTTTACAAATACCTTTTCATTTAAATCCATTTATTAACATTTATGCACCTACTACTGTGCTAAGTGTTGATAATAAAAATAAATATATATATATGAAAAAAAAAAACTACAAAAGTTTGCCCTGCCCTCAAGAAACTTAAAATCATGTAAAAAAACAAAACAAAATGTAGATAAAAATATGTAAAACAATTTATACATAGGAAAATTAAGAAATAATTAAGAGAAGGAAGACACTAGAATTGGGAGAAATCGGGGCAGTCTTCCTATAAAAGATTATATTTTCCTTTGAACTGAATGCAAGTCAGCAAGAACAGTAGGTAGAGCAGAAAAGGGAGAAATATTTATGCATGGAAGATAGCCAGAAAAAAATGCCCAAAGTTGAAAGATGTAATGTGTTATTTATGGAATTACCAGTGTCACTTGATCAAAGCATATATGTCAAGGAGTAAAGTGAAAGAATACTTGAAAGGAAGGAGGGAGCTAGGTTATGTGCTGCTTTGGATGTTAAACAGATAATTTCATATTTGATTCTGATAGTACTAGGGAGCCACTGGCATTTATTTAGTGAAGGGGTGACATTATTATGCTTGCACTTTAGGAAAATCACTTTAATGGATGAATGGATCATGCATTAAAATGGAAAGGGAATTTACCAGGCAAATACCAGCAGGCTATTGAAATAATCCAGATATAAGTTGATGACAGCCTACATTAAAGTGATGACTGTGGCAGAGGAGAAAAGGGACAATATTACAGAGATGATGCAAAGGTGGAATTGGAATACTTTATCAGAAAATTGGATGCGTGGGAAGATAAACAATAATGAGGAATCCAGAATGACTCCTGAGGAACTGGGAGGATGATATTGCTCTCTATAGTAATATGGAATGTAGAAAGATTTTGGGGAAGGATAAGGAGTTCAGGTGGGATTTATTATTATCCTCATTTTTACTGATGAGGAAACTAAAGCTTATATGAATTCTCCATGGTTAGAAACTTACAAAATGTTTGAGCTGGGTAAGATCAACACTAACTGTGCCACGTGTCTGCCCTTATCTATAAAATGAGATAATTGGACAAGATGACATATTAGATCTCTTCTATGTCTGCAATTCTATAGTCTTATAAATTTCAATGAATCATGAAGGGTCTCCAAACGTTTCCTTTGAGGCACTGAGTAATGGGGAAAAAATGCTTGTTTTACAGTCAAATGATTTAGGTTAATTACTTAGCAAAGTTTCTTATTTTCTGTAAGTCATTGGCAAAGTCTTTATCTAGGACTCAGTGTATTTCTCTAAACACTGCAATGTGGAGTAGCAGGAAGAGGATTAGACAAAAAGTCAGGAAGACTTATTAATACAGAAATGTATTATCTTTGTGATCTTTGAGAAATCATTTAACTTGATTTTGTTTTTCTATTTGTAAAATTATGGTCCCTTAAGATTCTTGCAGCTTTAAACTTAGGATCTTATAACTAAG
Source organism: Antechinus flavipes (assembly GCF_016432865.1). Classification (NCBI taxonomy): domain Eukaryota; kingdom Metazoa; phylum Chordata; class Mammalia; order Dasyuromorphia; family Dasyuridae; genus Antechinus; species Antechinus flavipes. The sequence continues at coordinate 22,084,046 of NC_067400.1, forward strand.
TACTTTTAAGATCTACTTTCTAACTCTTATGTCAAAAACAATGAACTATAACATGCAATCAGTTTTTGTAAGAGATAAATAGGTTATATTACGTGACAAAATAGGAGATGTTGCTAATGAACTATAACATGCAATCAGTTTTTGTAAGAGATAAATAGGTTATATTACTTGACAAAATAGGAGATGTTGCTAATGTACTCCTCAACTAAGGAATATATAACACTCTCAATCTTATGTAAATATTTTTGTATGGAATAACATATTTCAACAAAAACTTTCCTATTACTTTGAACAATCCTGCCGTGTAGTCGGCATGTTTAAAAATCTGCCATGTTCACAACACTCTTAAAATGATACTATTTTTTTTATTTTTGTAAAGGTGACAGATCTCAGCCATAGTTTTCAAATAATTATGCTTACCCTGACTTTATTTTGTTAATAGACCCATGATCCATTCTATATGAGCCCTTTATGTAGACATGCATATATCTTTCCACTCGTAGAGTCTTACCCTAAATGTTTCTCCAGAGAAGATCTACCCAGCAATAAATAACTTAAATCTATGGATTTGAGTATTTTTGTGGGTTGTATAAAACCATAGCTTATCTATCATTTTGTGTTTTTTGTTATTATATGACTGATTTAGCTCTTTTTTATCATACATATTTTGAAGAAATATCTCTTGCTTTGTTTCTCTCTCTCTCTCTCTCTCTCTCTCTCTCTCTGTGTGTGTGTGTGTGTGTGTGTGTGTGTCTCTCTCTCTTTCTTTCTCTCTCTCTCTCTGCTGAGACAATTGGGGTTAAGTGACTTGCCCAGGGTCACACAGCTAGGAAGTGTGAAGTGTCTGAGGCCAAATTTGGACTCGGGTCCTCCTGACTTCAGGGCTGGTGCTCCTATCCACTACAACAACTAGCTGCCCTGACTTGCTTTTTTTTTTACATGGTGTAATATTTCAGCATACTAATTTCCCTTATGCAACTTTGTAATGCCTTTAGGCACACATGCTGTCATACTTTAAAGATCATGGTACTCTATAATTAGTACACAAATATCTGTCCTATTGACTTCTGGCCAAACATACAGGACCAAAATGGCTTTCATTAGAGGTGGAAGTAAAATCCACAATCCCTTTACATTTGTGAACTTTCAGAAGCATGATGAATCCCCAGGTGGAATGTAGAGTAAGGTAGGGTTCCAATAGATGAGCTTAAAGTAAATCATATTACTCTTTCTTCTTTGTGCTCATTTCCTGCCAATGCATGACTGAATATTGACCTTGGGATTGATATGTTTTTATGGAAACAAGCCCATGACTTGGTCTGGAGATTCTTCATTCAGTGCTCATTGGCAGCCTTCGACAGAATGAGTCCTTTTTGAATTGGGGGAATATCATTGAGAAAGGGAGCAGAGACTTCAATCTCTGATATAGACATAAAGGAATATATTTGAAATTTGCTGGTGAAATATAAATATGTTTCAGTAAAGAGTCAAAATTATTTGAAAATGAGCCCAACCTTCTAACTACAGAATCCCTCAGCACTGAATATGGTCCACACCTATGTGGGTCCAAGGCAGAAACAGATTTTAGCATCAAAGGAGAGAATATATCACACAAATCCTGGACCCAAAAGCAGTTATAATGTTTTAATATTGATCACTAGGAAAAAAAAATCATATATATGTTTTTGGGGGTTCGTGTGTGTGTGTGTGTGTGTGTGTGTTGAATTCATGAGGGACTGTTTAAAAATAAGTGGGAGATGATAAGAGCACTGAATTTTTTTTTAATTTTCAAATTCTAGTTCTTCACATTCAGTACTAGGGATATTATTGACTGAAGTTATTTTCTGATGTATTTATATGCTGAAGGAATAAGTTAAATAATAATGAATTCAATGAATAATGAATCTAAGTCCTTTCAACATTTGCTATTAATTTTGGTCATTTTTTTACCACTTTGAGAGGTGTATGATGGAACAAAAAAATCTGTTTTAATTTTAATTTCCCTATTATTAAGAGAACTTTTCTTATGATTACTTTAGCTTGATTTTTAAAGGAAACTACCTATTCATATAATTTGACTGTATATTTTACATTCCTTTTCTCTGTTTTATTCTTTCCTGATTAGGGATTCTGAACCATATTTATCTCATAAAAATAAGATTGTTAAGTACATTCTTTCTTAATTATTTGGGGGTATTTGTTTTTTATTTTTTGTAATGGAAATTATTCTTTATTTCTCATTTGTAAAATATCATCTCCTTTCTTCTCCTGACTCATAGTTCATTTATTGTTTATTTGACTTTCTTTACATTTTTCTCCCACCTTTTCCTAGTACATCTGTAATGGAACAGTGAAGCTGAACACATTTTTCAATAAACAGAAGGTTGTATTATACCACAGAACCAAAGTGTTGATTTCAGCTCTGCCTCTGATATGATCTTGAACAAGTTACGTAGCTTCTCAGGGCTTTGCCTACTCTTAAGTAAGATGAGACAATGAGATCCCTAAGGTTTCTTCCACATCTAAATGCTATTATTTTTCAAGAGCTTGATTTGGTAGGAAGTTTGCTTTCTTTCATTAAATTCTCTTCTTTATAATTTGTATTTTTTGTTGATCCCATTTGGGTTTTTCTTGGTAAAGATACTGGTATACCATTTCCTTCTATATCTCTTTTTTCCCCCTGAGACAATTGGGATTAAGTGACTTGCCCAGGGTCACACAGCTAGGAAGTGTTAAGTGCCTGAGACCAGATTTGAACTCAGGTCCTCATGACTTCAGGGCTGGTGTTCTATCCACTGTACCACCTGACTGCCCCTCTATATCTCAGAGGCAGAAAGATAGAAAAAGAGACACACACACAGAGATAGATGGAGAGAAAGAGAAAAAAAAAGGAGACAGGTACACAGAGAGACAGAAAGAGAAAGAGAGAGACAGAGAGAGAGAGAGAGAAAGAGAGACTTCAAATTCAAACTATCATTATAAGACAGAAATTGTGTATATTTTTAATGTTTCTGAAAAACTGCATTTATTATGTTTTTTATTTTATTTTATCATGATTTTTCCCTATCCAAAATTTATGGCATTCATAATCTTTCCCAGAATGTCACAATGCAAAAAATATCACACTAATCACTTATAACAAGAAAGTGAAGAGTATTTTTAAGGTTACTACTAAATAGAACTGCTTGAAATGTATCAGTGAATGTTGATGGTCACCTCTAAAGTTTCTATTCCAAATCAAAGAGAATAAAATTTCTGCATATAAAATTATTTCAACAGGGTAAAGCTTTCCCTAAACCTCTAACACTAAGAGATGTCTGGATAAACCCATGGACTAGCATTAAATTATATACTTAAGTTTGACCTTGGTTTCTCCTCCACTGAAATTTTAACTTATTCAAGAGATCATAGATATAACCACTTCTCTGATTTAGACTCTGAAACATACATTTATAAAATATATCATTGAATACCTCATCTTCCTCCCCCCATTCATTCACATTTGATTATTCTATTATCTGTCTCTTTCAGCTAAATTCCAGAGAAGTGTCCCATCCTTCAATTTCTTGGCTGGATAAGAAATACTACGCAGCACTCAACATTCAATCCTATTGTACATTTCAACCGTCACCTCTATTTTTCTCATAATAAGTGGGTCTATTCACAATGTTATTTTTGTCAAAGAAGGACAGAGAAAAATGTCGGAATAAAATAACAGACTTGAGATGGCCCCATCTATCTGATTTTCATTCTTTTTGTAGACAGCTGTTGATAAATATAATATAACTTATATTTATGACATTATTCTAGTCTTCTCAGAACTATATTAACATGTCCCAGGCTCAGAATAGCATATTTCTACAGTTCAAAGAGACCTCCGAGTCTATCTAAACCAAACTTCACTTTAGAGATGAGAAGACAAGAGTAGAAGTAATATGATCAAGGTTATACAGGTAGCTGGTATTCACAGGGGGTTTAGGAATCTTCTGATTCAAAAACTACTCCTCAATTTACTGTACTATGAAACTGCTTGCATTCATTTACCATGATTTTTTGGAGTTTCAAACATGCAGAATTTTCACATTTAAAGAAAAAAAGGAGAACAAGTATCAAATAATTTAACTGTCATTATTTATGACAGTGTGCTAGAAGGTGCTATGGTTGTCTTCTACTGATGGAGATGAGATTTAATTTTCTAAAATCCTGCTTTTTAAGGTAGGGAGTTTTCAGTATTTGTTATTTGCCTTTGGTAACACAAAGATGACCTGTATAAAAATATATATCGAGCAAGCCAACCACCAAACTCTAATCATTTGATGGGGTGGGTCAGGGAGGGAATGTTATTACAGAAAAAAGAATATGATTGTTATAAATTGCCAATCTATTTCGCCCTTGAAATATTTAATAGGTTAAAAAATGTTTTTTTTTTTTATTTTAAGTTATAAGTTCTTTTGAGATAGCAATTAATTTGAACTTGGGTGCCTTCCTGACTAGCATTGACCTTTCACTACTGTAGTAGAGACCTGAGTGATCTGATTTAAACACAACATTGCCCTGTTAATGTTATCAAAAATGGTCTTTTTAAATATGTTATAAAGTTTAAAGGAAAAATTTTAAAACTTACCTGGAAAGGAAAACTTGCTTCTAAAATTATTTTTGTTTTGCTTTCTTTTGCTTACTCTTTTCTTCTTCCTTCCTTTCTTTTTTTCTTTTCTTCCTTCCTTGCCCTCTGTCCTTTCCTCTTCCCCAACTCTCTCCCTCCTTCTGTCTGTCTGCCCTTCATTCCTTTCTTATCTTCTTTCTTTCTTTTTCTTTCTTTCTTTATTCCTTCCTTCCTTCTTCGTCCAGTCTTTCCTTCCTTCCTTTGTTCTTCTCTGCCTCTCTTCCTTCCTTTCTTCCTTCTTTCCTTCCTCCTTCCTTCCTTCTTTCCTTCCTTCCTTTTCTTTCCAATAATATTTTCTTAACTGAAACTGAAAGACATCAATTTACTTGCTTTGCATCAATGCAGCATAACAGATGATGCTCCAGATTGGGAGACAGGAAGTTTGGGATTGAATACAATCTCAGATTCACTATGAGCTGTTTCACTCTGGACAAATCATTCAACATTTATGATCCTAAATGTCCTCATCTGTAAAATATAAATAATATTTCCCTTTCTCATAGCATTGTTGTGAAAATCAGATGATAGGTATCTAAATCCTTTCGCAAATGATAATAGGGTAATGTGAAAGTAATTGGGTGAGAAACATTCAAACATTTTAATTTATGAGCATAATATTTCTTTTTCACGTGCATTTTTGGATCACAGTTCCAGAATGAAGAGGTACATTTTTGTTTGTAACCATAGAAGTTCAGGGGACCGGAGCACAGTTGCAGAACCAAGAGGAGTGCTAACACTTGCAATTGTTGAGCAGTAGGCACACTGGTAATAGTGCCAAGATAGAGAAGAGTGCTGATGCTTTCTCATAAAAGAACAAAGGGTCCTTTTGAACCTGAAAAAAACATGGAAGAGGGTAATACTCTCAAAAGTTCTATGGAAATCAGGAAGAGGGAATGTGTGGAATAAAATCTGCTAAGCTCAATTTTAGTTGAGTTCAATATACTTAGGATATCCTTTTTCAGAGGTCTAATAATTGGAAATAAGATAATGGGATTAGGGACAGGTTAGGATTGAATAAATGGATTTGTCAATCATAAGTATTATAACAATAATTGACTCAATGAGAGCTAAAATCAACAAATAAAATGGCAAAAATGTTGAAGGATGAAGTCTATCTTTAGTCTATTTCTAAAAAGTGAAGTTCTAAGAATGTTCAAGCTCCGCTCTCCCAAAACTTGGCAGTTTTGTTTATTTTCTGTAATTTTATATCATGGTAAAGTGCTATATAACTTTAAGACTTAAGACAAAGAAATCATTGATCTACCTTGAAGAGAGAGGATGAGAGGGAGACATAGACCGATAGAGAGGAAGGGAAGGAAGGAGAGAATATGATAGCAGGGATATTTAGATCAAGTTCTTTTGTTGCTGTTATGGTTGCGTATTTATTTGCTTATTTTTAGACATAGGAGACTTGGGCATAGACAGAATAGAAGCACCCTAGACAAGGAGAAATTAAAGATTAGTGATAGTGTGGGAGAGGGAAGACAATCTGTTGGGGAAAAACATGAAATAAACTCATTTTTCATGTAGAGGGGTTTACCTTGAAAAGAGCTATCACATTTTCAAGTGAGATACAAATGAAGGAGGAGATAGTTGAAGGAGGTATTTAAATGATATAAAATGAAGAAGAAGAGAGAAAAGGGAGCTCTCAGTAAATGGTCTCAATTTTTTCAGTGAGATATGAAGCATGGTTCATATGAGAGGAAAAGTAGAGGGAAAATTATGGATTTAATCCCTGTAGAAGGGATTAAAATGTTTAGTAAATCATCTATTGTTAATGAGATCATCAATTAAGAAAGTGTAAAAAAAGTTACCATGCCTGGCATGATTAGTAATGTGAATATGTAGTGGACTGACCAATCATAGTTTCATGATTTTCTCTAGCTTTGTCAGGAGAACCTGAAGAGGTGGAGAGGCAGTGAATGAAAGGGGTAATCCTATTCTGAGTTTTGACCAGGCAAGAGTGGCAATAGAATAACAATCTTGAGAAAAGAAAGTTTGTAGCTGAATTAGATAATTGTGGGATCAAGATAGAGAAAGGATTATAGTATAGTCAATTTAGGCTAGATAACCTTGAAAAGAACTTAGACATTGAGGGATAGAAGTCATAGGAAGAGCAAAAACTTCTGGTGTTGATGAATGAGAACAGATTGTGAACAGATAAGGGAATTTAAGAGTTCCAGATCATGAAACATGAATGTGGTAGCATGGTTTGTAGGTGACAGCAAAATCATCGATATGACCATCTCTATAGTTGAGATAGGGTAAGTCATAGGTAAAGAATAATCTAAACAACTAGAAAACTAGGGGGTTTAAGGGAGCATGTATACTGAATTTCTCCTTTGTAAGGACATTATAAATTTATTTTTCATAACATTAGATATTACACTAACAATTTAACCATATGTTAAGTACATATATGAAAAAAGATGTGAGAATGACTAAAATAACATATAATATCTTTTCAAACATTTAGGAACTTTATCAATAAACAAAATTATAAATGATTTTTTTTTGTTTTTTAAGGAGACATGATCACTCTCTCTTTGTGCCTGTAATTAAAGATATACACACTTGATAAATCATCATATGGAAAATAAGAAAAATAACAAAAGTCATATTTATATAAGCAGTTTAAGTTTATAAAGTACATTAAATGTATTGTTTCTGTGGAGCTTCACAATGATTATTTAAAGGACTGAACATGGATGAAGTGAATTTTTGATTTCATTGATAAAATACTGAAAAAGGAAAATCCTAACTACAAAAGAGGTGAGTACCTTCTTTACTACTTGTAATCTTAAAGAGCTGTCTGAAGTGACTAAAGATTACACAGCTTTCTTAGAATCACACAGTCACTATGTGACAAATGGTCAACAAGAATCCTTATTTCTGGTAATAAAGTAATGCCATCCTGTTTTGAGGTCAGTAATACAGCTATTCTGGTCATCATGTTATACATGAGGGAAGGATGGTTCAGATAGAGTAACTTACCTATTGTCATAGAGATTATTAAGGTTGGAAGTAGGATCTGAATCCAGTTCTTCCTGACAATAAGGGCAGAGCAATGTCCACAACACCATATTATCTTCTTAAGTATTTTCCTTCAGGGCAAAAGTAATTTTATCTGAATATCCTTGACTAAAGTCAAAAATAGTTTGTGCTTATGTGGCATAACATTTCGATTGGTTTCAAAATGAGATTCACTACAATATATCAATAGTTTAACTTCTTTGAAAAGTGGACAATGGTAATGCAACACTACAGGATACTAACTCAAATAGCAAATGGGGAAAATGAAGCGTAAATATTGCATCTAAATTTCTGAAGTCATTCATCAAAGAGATGTACCATCAAAATTCCATGGGTAATTAGTTTAGTCACAATGGGCATGTTCTGTACTTTATGGAGATCTGACTTGTTTTCAGATGTAGTCAAAGATTCATATTGTCTTTTTAACTCAAGCTGCTCCAACCTTACTATTTTCTGTGCTCATTCATGAATGCAACCAAAAACTTTGGGACAGATAAATTTCAAGAAAATTAATATTAAGCCAAAAGTCAGGGAATTAATTTTTCTACATTTCTCCATCCCTCCATTTTCCTCCCTCCCTCCTTCGCTCCCTCCCTTCCTTCCTTCCTCCCTTCCTCCTTTCCTCCCTTCCTTCCTTTCTTCCTTCCTCCCTCCCTTCCTCCCTTCTTTTTTCCTCCTTTCCTCCCTTCCTCCCTCTCTCTCTTCCTTTTTGCCTTCCTTCCTTCCTTCCTTCCTTCTTTCCTTCCTTCCTTCCTTCCTTCCTTCTTTCCTTCCTTCCTTCCTTCCTTCCTTCCTTCCTTCCTTCCTTCCTTCCTTCCTTCCTTCCTTCCTTCCTTCCTTCCTTCCTTCCTTCCTTCCTTCCTTCCTTCCTTCCTTCCTTCCTTCCTTCCTTTCTCTTTTTCCCCTGTCTTTGTCTCTCCTTCTCTCTATCCTAATTCTATCAATCTGTTATTGTCTCTGTAGCTCTCTTTCTGTCTTGCTATATTTTTCTGTTTCTCAGTCTCTCTCTCAGTGTCTCTCTTTGTGTCTCCCTCTTTGTAATTCTCTCTGCCTGTGCCTGTGTGTCTGGGCTCTGTGTTTCTCTGTCTCTGCCTCTGTGTCTCTGTCTCTGCCTCTGTCTCTGTCTCTCTCTGTATGTGTGTTTCTTTCTGTGTGTCTCTCTCTTTTCTCTTTCCTTTTCTCTGTGTGCCTAGTCAGTGTCTGCCACATAGTATGTACTTGATAAATACTTATAGATCGACCAATTCAAAACAAAGACAGTAGAATATATACTAATACTCCAAGGCAATCCAATAGATTTTGAATAGAAAATGCCATCCACATCCAGACAAGGAACTATGGAGATTGAATGTAAATCAAAACATACTATGTTCACTTTTTTCTCTTTTTTTTCTCCTCTCCTATGATTTTTCCATTTTGCTCTGATTTTTCTCTCCTACCATGACTCATAAAGTAATGTGTATTAAAATAAATAAAGAAAAAAGGAAATATACTAGTACAAACTGTTCACTTATTGATGTCTAACTTTCCTTCAGGAAAAGAAATATCATTGATATTTCCCATTTTGCATAGCAAGGAGAGGCACCACGATGCAATAGAGCATTGGATTTGGAGTTATAGAACAGCAGTTTCAATCCCTGACCCAGATATTTATTATCACATATATCAGTTGCGTAAGTTGCTTTTTTCAGCCTCAGTTTTCTTATATGAAAAATAATGAAATTGAATTTTTGATAACATATCTAATCCCTTCCAGGTCTAAAATCTATAATATTATGCAATCTTACTATTGGCTTGTGAGAGTTTCTGACTTTGTTATAGCAATAAGAATAGTAGGCTTCTATGAATAAAAACTGTATAATGGAGTCAGTAATGAAGGTCTAGCTCCTTGAACAACATTAGTTACCCCAAATTAGGGGTTCTTTACTTTTTTGAAATTTTGTTTATTTGTTTTTCCTCTCATGAATTCCTTAAGCTGATGTCCTGCTTTTCAGAATATTTTTAAATGCATAAAGTGAACTGATTGTAATGAACTATGTTTTACCTCTTCTTTAAACATCATTTAAACATTTAACAACAACAACAAAAGCTAACATTGAATTAGCTCTTATAAATCAGGCACTCTGCTAAGAGCTTTCCTGGTTTTTCAATATATTTGAAACTCACAATAACTCTAGGAGTTATCCTCCTGTAGGAGGAAGGTGTAACATTATCCCCATTTTACAGATTAGGAAACTGAAGGAAAAAGGGGTTAATTGGCTTACCCAAGGTAACACAGTTAGTTTCCTGATGCTGCATTTGAACTCAGGTCTTTCTGACCCAGTCCCAACACTCTATCCGGTATATCAACTAATTGTATTTTCATGTGCAATGGACATTCATATGCTTGTGCATATACATGTCTGCATTGTTCAAATGCATGTGTATACACATGTGCATTTATGTACATGAACGTTTCATGTGTAGTCAAAGATTCATATTGTCTTTTTAACTCAAGCTGCTCCAACCTTACATGTGATATTATACATAGATACATTGTATAGATATATAAATGTGTATAAGTGCATGTGTTAAATGTATATATGAGATGTATAGTAGATAAACACACACACATACACATAGTGAATTAGCTCAGAAGAAAGCACAAAATCAGAGAAGTAACCCCAACTATTCTAGAGATTGTGTCCATTCTATGGCAGAACTTTATCTATATCTATATCTATATTTATATCTATATATCAATCTTATCTTATTATATATCTTAATCTATCACCTGTCTGTCTATCCATGTGTCTATCTGTCTATCTATATCATCTGCACAAAAACCAAATTATGAACCTTTGAGATAATGTGATGCTGGATTCTGTTAAGAACAACAGACCTGAATGGAACCAAATGTTCTTATGTGAAGGCAAGTAGATATTATAACAGTGCTTAGTTTTACTTACATGCCTTCAAGTCAGTTTACATGACTAAGAGTTCAATAGTCATGACATCTATCTATCTATATCATATTATCACATCTATTTATTTTCATGTATGTGAACATAAGCACATGTGTGTTTTATGAGTCCACAGGCCAACAATCATTCAGTACATGCACTTGGAAATTGCTGAGGATCACACAGACACACACACACAACAACACACACAAAGTTGGGGAAAATGCGGTCTCTGCTCTCAAGGAGCTCAATCATGGTCTAATGAGGAAAACAACATGCAAACATCTATATACAAATGAGCTATATACAAGATAAATTTAGAGGGAAGGCATTAAAATTAACGAGGACTGGGAAAAGCTTTCTGCAGAATGCAGGACTCTAGCTGAGACTTGAAGCCAAAAAAAGCCAGGAGATTGGGTAAATAGGGAAACCAATTCCTATCAAGGGTCCCAATCAGTGTCTGTCTACCCCTACCCCACCCTGGGTTAATCATACAAATGGTAGGTTGCAGAACAGTCACTTGAAACCAGTTTTCTGCCCGAATTTCATTCCATATTCCTTATCTTGCATAATACTATATACAAATATCCATTTTATATATGTACATAAGAGAGGAGAGAGAATTGCATTGTGGGAGAGGAGGTGGTTCTCCTCTCAGTGGTTACAAACCAATGCTACTTGACAGAATCAGTTGGGGTCTTGAGCTTTATAACCAGGTGTTCTATAATATTGGTGAGCCAAGAGAGAAACCCACCACTCCCTTTCCTCATTTGTTGGGAAGCTGCCACAGATGAAGTTTATACTAATTAGCAATCACCTGGAGGCACAGCAGCAGATTGAGCCCTCGGCTGGAAGAGCTTCCTGACAGGTGGTTTACCACAAAGCAACATTACAATTACCTAACACACTGTTTGATTTGTGTAAACCCTCATTACTACTCACATTATTTAATGAACTAGAAGCCTTCTCTCACCTCCCTACAGATTGTAGAGCCAGTAACAGCATTTTCCATGCCCGTGCCAGGCTGAAGTTTGTGTGTTTTTAACCCATTAGGTGCAACAACACTTACTTCATCTAGTTGGAAATTCATAATCTAAATATATTTCAAAACAGTAAAAGAAAACCAGTTAATGAAACATACAGGTTAAAACCAGTGGAAAGTTACAGAGTAATTAAGAGTTAATTCTTAGTTATTTATAAGTGTGTACTGATAGCAAAAGAGGCAAAAATAAGTTCTTCTAAATAAATGTATTTTTCTCTTAGAATTTTCTCAAAATTGAATTTAGGGTTTAGTTACACAACTTCAGAAGATGATTATTTCCTGAAGAGTTCAAAGTCTGATGAAGAATGTAGTTGGCCTGGTAGGATAGTTTAGGTAATTCAACAATAATAAAATGTTTTTGCCCATTGCTGTGCTAGATATTATGGGAAAGGCAAGTCTCCAATTCCTTACATGGTAGCTGATATGCAATAGGAGTTTAATAACGTTTGTCAATCAATTGATTTCCAGTTTACCCCCAAAACCTAGCAAAGCACAATCCCATTAAAGATCTGCCTTCAAGCAGGCCTGTTGGGCAAGTTAATCTTTTATTGATCTGCAAACTTGAATTATGACAACATGTCTGTTAAGTAATAAGTGACAGTCATGGGGGTACAGAGAATAGATTGTCTTAATCCTAGAGGGATAAGTAGAAAGTTTGAAGAACCCATTTTTATGCTCTACATTATCAAGGACAATGAAATAATTTTTCAAGGATGGGGAGAATGTCAAGGATAAAAAAGAAAATGTACAGCATAAGAGTTTGACAGAACTTGGGGAAGTGAAGAAAGAACTGGACATTAGCAACTCTTCAAATGGAGCATAAATCTTGTAGAAAGACTGGAGAAGCCATTTAATCTATCCTATTCATTTTACAAGGGAGAAAATGAAGCCCTATGGAGTTTCAATTATTTGTCCAAGGTTGTACAAGTGATGCAGCATCAGAAGGGTTTTTGAGTCTAGGGCTCCTGACTCTCAAGATAGGCCAATTCGTACTGAAATAGAAGTATCTTCAGGTCTCAAAACAGTGATTTGAACTAAGGTCCTCTGATTGCAACATCATTTTTATTTCTTCTGAATTAAATTAATTGTGGGCAGAGGTTCTTGGGAAAGGAAAGAAGGAAATAAAATTCAAGTTGAAATGATAAAGACCATTTTATTACCTAAGTATTGCTAGATGATAGGTTATCTAGAAATGGTCAGAAGTAGTATAGCAATAGGCCTTAGTGACTCCTTGCTCTCAGTCACCTAGTCATTCTGACAGAAACAATAGAAGGGTTTGGTATCATTCCAGGAATTTATCCAGGACATGATAGGGAACATTTTGAGAATTCTACTCTCTAAAAACTACTCTTCTCTTTGCTGATTCATATGAGAACAGATAACTTTTATATAAACCTGGTAATTATTGTGGAGAAAAACCTGAAATCACAAATAGTATTATTATCACCATTGCTATGTATGAAAGTGGGGACGATTAGAAAAAGGACAAATTTGAGAAGTGAATGGATACATGAGAAGATATCATCTGAGAAAGGGACTTAGATTTCTAGAATACATCTTAGTGATAAGCTCTTGGGTTCTTGGCAATGTAGCATATAAACAAGCCTCCAAAACATTATATTTCAGTCTTATTATTGATCAACAAGGCTTCAAAGAGAGGAGAGGAGTGAGGTGAGAAGATTTTTTCCAACTTTGTAAACTTGTTCTACAAAGTTGAGAGTAATATTGTGACAGGAAAATTGAGTTTAATAAAGCTGATTGCAAGCTTTCCTTTTTGAGAAAACTAGAATTGACTAGTCTTTAAATTTCAATGGAAACTATTTCATGGAAAAACAAGCAACTTTAGCCAAAGAAGTCTAGAAGTTTTAGATAACATACATACACACATACATACACAATGCATATATGCACACATATGCGACCACACAAACATGCACTCAAAAAAAAAAAAAAAAGAGCAAATAAGATTCCAATAATCTGGAAGGCTTTTTGATGAATTGGAAAGAACGTGGAGAGTATGGATGTTTTAGTCATTTTAACTGTATGAACAGTACAGATTTTCTTTTTTCAATAGAACTTGATAGCACAGAAATATAACAACCATTAAAAGAAAACCTGTTGAATGTTAATTGGATTGTCTTTGTCCCTAAAGCAAAAGAGGATGGCAAAATTGACTTTGAAGCAGGAAAACCAACAGAACACTATATGAAATGAATATATTTGAAATATAATGGATTAAATTCAAAATAGGTCGGGACTAGAATTAATTACCTTACATATAAGCTCCACAAAACAACTGTGTTCATCATTATCTCAGACTAGGAAACAGCCAATATAGTTACAGCATAGTAAATAAACAATAGCTGTTTAGTATTTGGGGGGCTTCTTACCTAGCCTTAATCACTGGTTGTACATTGCCTCAGTCAAGCCAAGATCTGTTAAAAAACCTTAAACTTAAAAAGACAAAGATCTCCCACTGTACCCAGGGCCATCTCCAGCCATCCTGATCTATTACTTCACACTGGATGGCTCTGAAGGATAAAATGAGGCTGGTGGCTTTGCACAGCCCTCTGTCACTTAATTCCAATTCATTTGCCTGCCATGACATCACCTTCCTAATGTTAAGTTCCTCTTTAAAAACATCAGATAAACAACAATCTCTATGAGTCGTAGTAAGAGCTTCCCCACTGGGACCCAATTGGAATTGTCAAATAGGGCCACAAATGGCTTTTTTTTTCTTTTCCATTTCATTTCTTTTCCCTTCTCTTCTTTTTTTTTTCCCTTTCTTTTTCTCTTCTCTTCTTGCTGTCCACATACACTATCATATCCCTACCCAAAGGTTATCTGTGCAAAGGAATGAACTTTGATAACTGAAACCTTTGGGGTTTACTGCTAGAAACATACCTCAAACCCAAACACTCAGACGCTCCTTGACTGACCAACAATAGATCTCAGGCCAAGCCCCACCTGGTTATGATTTGGGCCCCAATTGGCTGACAATGAATGAAAAAAATATATAATTGTTTCTGTTTTAGACAGAAATATTGAGCATCTTCTCCTTCCAGACACACACACACACACACACACACACACACACACACAAATACATATACATACACACGTATGTATATAGCAAATATGTGTATGTATAAATTTCATGTACCTATGTGCAGATATCTTCTCTCTCTCTCTCTCTCTCTCTCTCTCTCTCTATATATATATATATATATATATATATAATATATCATATTGTATACATATAGATTACATATGCACATGTATATTAATGATTAAATATATACTTATATGTGTGTAAAATACAAAATATATGCAAATACATTCAGAAACATAATACACATTCACACACACACACACATATATGTGTATATATAGTAAATGTGTATGTGTATATATGAGTATGCAGATATTTATCACACATGTATACATGTTTTATATCGTATTTTATTGCAAAGATAAAATATGTATTCATATAAAATATATTGAATACATATTAATATATACTATGATATATACAAATGCATTCACAAGCATATATGTATAGATACTTCCATATATATATATATATATATATATATATATATATATATATGTTTATATAGCAAATATATATGTGCATAGATCATATATGTGTATTCAGGCATCTAGCATATGCATATCTATGTTATATTTTACTATATACAATAGATAAGATACATGTGTACCTTGAATATATATTAATATAGAATATACACATATACATCCACAAGGTTACTCACATAAAGACGCATTATACACACACACACACATATGTATACACACCACACACACATACAGACACCACACACGCACATAAAGCTAAGTAAAAGAAGCCATTCTCTGCCTCAATTCTTACCCAGCCTTAATCACTGGTTGAGCATTGCCTCACTTAAACTGAGATTTGGGAAAGATCTCAGCTTATAAAGGCGAAAGTCTCCCATAGTTTCCAGGGCGATCTTCATTCATTCTGATCCATATCTTTTTACTGGACTTTGGTGGATCTGAGGGAGAAAAGTGAAGATATTGAGTTTGCACAATCTTCCCTCACTTGAATACAATTCAATTGCATGTCATGGTATCATCTTCCTGATGTCATGGCTCTCTTCAAAAATGAATGACAAATAACAGCAACAACTGCTTGATAACTTTAAAATACATCTTCTGACAATTAACAAATTTAATAATAATAATAAAATTAGGAAAGGATTTCAAGTTTTAAGATACTGTTGGAAAAAAAATAGCATGTACTTTAGCTTATTTTTAAATAGGACTACATGAATATATATTGTTGTGATTAAGCCATTTTTAAGTCTAGGCTTACTCTTCATTTCTCCATGAGGATTTTCTTGATAAAGATACTAGAATGCTTTGCCATTTCCTTCTCCAATTTTTTTTCTTTTAAATGAGGAACCTGAGACAAACATGGTTGAGTGGCTTGCTTAGTGTCAAGTAACTAGGGAGTGTCTAAACCCAGGTTTGAACTCAGAAAGAGAAGTTCTCCAGAAGCTATGACAAGAATTCTAACTACTGTGCCTATATATATATGTATTTATAGTATTCAATTTTGATAGTATATATTTAAATGTTATAGTTTCAGATAATATTCTTTAGTTTTATCAACTCATTTGAATTTCGATTTTCAATTTTATTTTTACTAAGTAGATATTTGACATTTATTTTTATTTTTTCATTTTTTGATTTTGCTTGACTGATTCTTGATATTTCAATAAATCATTCATTTCTATTTGCTCAGTTCTGATTTTTAATGAGTTATTTTCTTCATTTTTTTTTTTTTTTACTTCTTTTTGTATATGTCCAATTGAGTTTTTTTTCTTTCTTTTTTTTTTTAATGACTTTTTATTGACAGAACCCATGCCAGGGTAATTTTTTACAACATTATCCCTTGCACTCACTTCTGTTCCGATTTTTCCCCTTCCTCCACCCCCTCCCCCATATGGCAAGCAGTCCTATACATGTTAAATAGGTTACAGTATATCCTAGATACAATATATGTGTGCAGAACCGAACAGTTCTCTTGTTGCACAGGGAGAATTGGATTCAGAAGGTAAAAATAATCCGGAAAGAAAAACAAAAATGCAAACAGTTTACATTCATTTGCCAATGTTCTTTCTTTGGGTGTAGCTGCTTCTGTCCATCCTTGATCAATTGAAACTGAGTTAGATCTCTTTATCGAAGAGATCCACTTCCATCATAATACATCCTCATACAATATTGTTGTTGAGATATATAATGATCTACTGGTTCTGCTCATTTCACTTAGCATCAGTTCATGTAAATCTCACCAATCCTCTCTGTATTCATCCTGCTGCTCATTTCTTACAGAACAATAATATTCCATAACGTTCATATACCACATTTTACTCAACTATTCTCCAATTGATGGGCATCCATTCATTTTCCAGCTTCTATCCACTACAAACAGGGCTGCCACAAATATTTTAACACATACAGGTCCCTTTCTCTTCTTTAATATCTCTTTGGGGTATAACCCCAGTAGAAACACTGCTGGATCAAAGGGTATGCACAGTTTGATAACTTTTTGAGTATAGTTCCAAATTGCTCTCCAGAATGGCTAGATGTGTTCACAATTCCACCAACAATGTATCAGTGTCCCTGTTTTCCCATATCCCCTCCAACATTCTGTATTATCTTTCCCTGTCATTCTAGCCAATCTGACAGGTGTGTAGTGGTGTCTCAGAGTTGTCTTACCAATTGAGTTTTTAAATGAGTTGTTTTGCTTTGTGGATTTTTTTTTCATTTTCACTAATTTTTTAATGAGTTATTTTCTTTTCCCAATTCACAAATTCTACTTTCCTGGGAGTTCTTTATCTTTTCCAATTCACAAATTCTTTCTCCCTGGGAGTTCTTTACCTTTCCATTTCACATTTCAGTAATTATTTTCTTTTTCCATTTTATTAAATCTTTCTTTTAATGAATTATATGCCTTTTCCATACTCTTTACAGAGCTTCTCTTTCCTTTCCTCATTTTTCTTCTAGCTCTCTTTTAAGATCTTTTCTAATTTCTTCTAGGAGAGCCCTGTATGATGGGGATCAGATTATATTCCCCTTTTGGGTTTTGTCTGCAGATTGTCTGCTATTAGTCTCCTCAGGGTTGGAAATCTGCTCTCTTTCTATATAGAAGCAATCTATAGTTAGAGATCACTTGGCTTTTTTACTCATTTTTTTAAAAAGGGTCTGCCTTCAGGACATGGAGTGTCTCAGCTTCCTCAGAACAGGAACAGATACACAGTAGCTCTCCTGCGAATGGGCTGCAAAGAGCAGCCATGCTGTGGAAGTGGCCTGTGAAGAGCCCTGCAGCAGAAGTGTTACTGCCCTGGGCAGAGCCCCATTGTGTGGAACACAATGTTCCTGTCCTGGTACCAGCAGCTGAGCAGCAGAAGTGTCACAAGCCCCTGTGCTATGGATTGTGGCTGTGTAGCTGCACTGTGCTTGTGCTGAGTCACTTCCAGTGCTGGGTGGGTATGGCCAGGTCCTGTTAGATTCTGGCATTTTTTGTAGTACACTCTACCTCTGGCATTTGTGTAACTTCTCTTCTGATCTACTGCTTTGTAACCAAAACAGAGCCTCCCTGCAAAATCTCCACCCCTGGAGACCACATCCTGGCCCCAGTCCACTCAGCATGAGCTAGCCTCCGTGTTCTGTCTCCCTGACTGCCCTGGCCTCTCCCCACCCAATCAAGACGGACCTTTTCTGGTGATCTTCAAAGTTATCTTGGCTGGTAATTTCTTGTACTCCCAATATTTGTGGATTCTACTAGTCAAGCATTCTTATTGGGGCTGAATTAGGTAATTAGTAAGTGAGGGTAGAAGGGAGCACAGAATGAAGCATGTATCCTCTCTGCCATCTTGGCTCCACCACCCTCCTCAATTATTTTTTTTTAATTTTGAAAATTTCTGCTTTTTACACTTTTATACTTTTATTTTTAAAATTATAATCTTCATTATATTTCTCTTCTCTTGTACATTTTTGCATAGATACACATTTTCCATAATGATTGCCTATATATTTTAAATCTCTGGATTTTCTCTCATATAAGATTTTCAGTCATTTTATGGTGATTGAATAAACAGTAAACCAATCCAGAGAGAAGGATATTATAGAGATGATTTGGTTCATTAATGGATCAAGAGGGAGAAGAGAAGAAAATATACCCATGGTTCATTTCCTAGTAAAGAACTGAGTGGTAAAAGTATTGGAGGTCACTATGACAATAAAGAAGTGAGTTAGAGATTGTACTGTAAAGAAAACTGTAGGATTACCTCAGATATTTGTGAGCCAAGGGTATTTTAGTTTGGGGACAGGGAACTGTGACATGTAAACTTGAATATGAACTTGTAACATTCAGATAATGGTAAGGTCAAGGATCCAAATGTTTCAATGTATAGCCAAAGTAGGATAGATTATTTGGTCATAAGAATTCAGTAAGTATAATGAGTATCTATCTGTCTTATCTGTTTATATATCTCATCTATGTATATTTTTCTCTATGAAATAAATAAATAAACACACACACACACACACACACACACACACACACACACACACATATATATATATATATAAAAGCTCCCTTCTACCCTCACTTACTAATTACCTAATTCAGCCTCAGAAATAATGCTTGACTGGTAGAATCCACAAATTTTGACCTGAATTTTTAAACAATCTTTTATTTAATTGTATTTTCCCCAGGGAAGTAGAATAGCACATTTACACATTGTAAATTTGTAAATTTTGCATTTTCCAAATTACAAATATTATGAATTATTTTTATAAAAAGATTTCAAAAGCATAAAAATCATTGCATTTTTCATTGTCTGTCTGTCTCTCTGTGTCTGCCTCTGTCTCTCTCTGTTTCTCTGTTAGTCTGTCTCTCCATGTATCTCTAGTCTCCAGTCTGTCTGTCTCTGACTTTTTGTTTCTCTGTCTCTGTGTGTGTATATTTCTCTCTCTGTCTCTTTCTGTCTTTGTCTCTGTTTCTCACAATAAGTGAAGATTCAAAATATCATATTCCAAGCTCTTAGATCATTTAAAGTGAAAGCTGCTAGGTCCTAGGTAATCCTGATTATGGCTCCTGATATTTGAGTTGTTTCTTTCTGGTTGCTCTCAGTATTTTCTCCTTGATCTCATCATTGTGGAATTTAGCTAAAATATTCCTTAGGGGTTTTCATTTTAGGGTCTTTTCAGGAGGTAATTGGTGAGTTCTTTTAATGGCAATTTTATCATGTTTCAAGGACATCAGGACAGTTATCCTTCATGTTTTATTGAAAGATTTTGTCTAAGATCCTTTTTTCAGTGTATTTTTCAGATATTCTAATAATTCTTAAATTGTCTCTCCTGTATCTATTTTCCAGGTCCATTGACTTACAGATTGGGTATTTTACATTTTTTTCATTCTTTTGGTTTTGTTTAACTGATTTTTGATGTCTTATTGAGTCATTCACTTCTATTTCTTCATTTCTGATTTTTAGGTGAATAATTTTCTTCAGTTAGCTTTATAACCTCCTTTTGCATTTGGCCAATGGAATTTTTAAATGAGTCGTTTTGTTCATTGCATTTCCCCTTTCCTCCCATTTCACCAATTCTATTTTTAGGGAGTTGTTCTCAGTTTCTACTTCACCAATTCTGTTTTTCAACAAGTTGTTTTCTTTTTCCATTTTGTCCAGTGTGTTTTAAGGAGTGATTTTCTTCAGACAATTTCTGTGATTCCTTTTCCAAAGCTCTCATTTCTTTTCTCATTTTTCTTCTACCTCTTTTTTAAGATCCTTTTTTGCATTCTTCCAAGAGAGTTTTTTGAATTGGAAAGCAAATCATACCACCCTCTGAGGTTTCATCTGGCCTTTTCTTTAGTGTCCTCAGGGTTTGAAGTCTGTTCTTCCCTGTCTCCATAATCTACTATCTATTATCAGAGCTCTTTTTTTTTTTTTTTTTTTTTTTTTTTTTTTTTTTTTTTTTTTTTTTTATAAATTTTTTTATTTAATAATTACATTATATTTACACTCATTTCTGTTCCGATTTTTTTTTTCCTCCCTCCCTCCACCCCCTCCCCTAGATGGCAAGCAGTCCTTTATATGTTGGATATGTTGCAGTATATCCTAGATA
This sequence comes from Antechinus flavipes, assembly GCF_016432865.1. Classification (NCBI taxonomy): domain Eukaryota; kingdom Metazoa; phylum Chordata; class Mammalia; order Dasyuromorphia; family Dasyuridae; genus Antechinus; species Antechinus flavipes. Next base: position 22,104,903 of record NC_067400.1, read on the forward strand.
CAATATATGTTTGCAGAACCGAACAGTTCTCTTGTTGCGTAGGGAGAATTGGATTCAGAAGGTATAAATAATCCGGGAAGAGAAACAAAAATGCAGATAGTTCACATTCGTTTCCCAGTGTTCTTTCTTTGGGTGTAGCTGCTTTTGTCCGTCATTTATCAATTGAAACTCAGGTCTCTTTGTCAAAGAAATCCACTTCCATCAAAATATGTCCTCATACAATATCGTTGTCGAAGTGTATAATGATCTCCTGGTTCTGCTCATTTCACTTAGCATCAGTTCATGTAGGTCTCTCCAAGCCTCTCTGTATTCATCCTGCTGGTCATTTCTTACAGAACAATAATATTCCATAACATTCATATACCACAATTTACCCAGCCATTCTCCAATTGATGGGCATCCATTCATTTTCCAGTTTCTAGCCACTACAAACAGGGCTGCTACAAACATTTTGGCACATACAGGTCCCTTTCCCTTCTTTAGTATTTCTTTGGGATATAAGCCCAATAGAAACACTGCTGATCAAAGGATATGCACATTTTGATAATTTTTTGGGCATAATTCCAGATTGCTCTCCAGAATGGTTGGATTCGTTCACAACTCCACCAACAATGCATTAGTGTCCCAGTTTTCCCGCATCCCCTCCAACATTCATCATTATTTTTTCCTGTCATCTTAGCCAATCTGACAGGTGTGTAGTGGTATCTCAGAGTTGTCTTAATTTGCATTTCTCTGATCAATAATGATTTGGAACACTCTTTCATATGAGTGGTAATAGTTTCAATCTCATCCTCTGAAAATTGTCTGTTCATATCCTTTGACCATTTATCAATTGGAGAATGGCTTGATTTCTTATAAATTTGAGTCAGTTCTCTATATATTTTGGAAATGAGGCCTTTATCAGAACCTTTAACTGTGAAAATGTTTTCCCAGTTTGTTGCTTCCCTTCTAATCTTGTTTGCATTAGTTTTATTTGTACAAAGGCTTTTTAATTTGATGTAATCGAAATTTTCTATTCTGTGATCAGTAATGGTCTCTAGTTCATCTTTGGTCACAAATTTCTTTCTCCTCCACAAGTCTGAGAGATAAACTATTCTATGTTCCTCTAATTTATTTATAGTCTCGTTCTTTATGCCTAGGTCATAGACCCATTTTGATCTTATCTTGGTATATGGTGTTAAGTGTGGGTCCATGCCTAATTTCTGCCATACTAATTTCCAATTATCCCAGCAGTTTTTATCAAATATTGAATTCTTTTCCCAGAAGTTAGGGGCTTTGGGTTTGTCAAACACTAGATTGCTATAGTTGACTATTCTGTCTTGTGAGCCTAGCCTTTTCCACTGATCCACTAATCTATTTCTTAGCCAATACCAAATGGTTTTGGTGACTGCTGCTTTATAATATAATTTTAGATCAGGTACAGCTAGGCCACCTTCATTTGATTTTTTTTTCATTAATTCCCTTGAGATTCTCGACTTTTTATTGTTCCATATGAATTTTGTTGTTATTTTTTCTAGATCAATAAAATATTTTCTTGGAAGTCTGATTGGTATAGCACTAAATAAATAGATTAGTTTAGGGAGTATTGTCATCTTTATTATGTTCGCTCGGCCGATCCAAGAGCACTTAATATTTTTCCAATTATTTAAGTCTGACTTTATTTGTGTGGAGACTTTTTTATAATTTTGCTCATATAATTCCTGACTTTCCTTTGGTAGATAGATTCCCAATATTTTATGGTATCAACAGTTATTCTGAATGGAATTTCTCTTTGTATCTCTTGCTGTTGGGTTTTGTTGGTGATGTATAAAAATGCTGAGGATTTATGGGGATTTATTTTGTAGCCAGCTACTTTGCTAAAATTATGAATTATTTCCAATAGCTTTTTGGTAGAATCTCTGGGGTTCTCTAGGTATACCATCATATCATCTGCAAAGAGTGATAGTTTGGTTTCCTCATTGCCTACTCTAATTCCTTTTATATCTTTCTCGACTCTTATTGCCGAGGCTAGTGTTTCTAATACAATATTAAATAATAATGGTGATAGTGGGCAACCTTGCTTCACTCCAGATCTTACTGGGAAAGGTTCCAGTTTTTCCCCATTGCATATGATGCTTACTGATGGTTTTAAATATATGCTCCTGACTATTTTAAGGAAAAGTCCATTTATTCCTATGCTCTCAAGTGTTTTTATTAGGAATGGATGTTGGATTTTATCAAATGCTTTTTCTGCATCTATTGAGATGATCATGTGGTTTTTGTTTGTTTGGTTATTGATATAGTCAATTATGTTAATAGTTTTCCTAATATTGAACCAGCCCTGCATTCCTGGTATAAATCCTACTTGGTCATAGTGTATTATCCTGGTGACAATTTTCTGTAATCTTTTTGCTAATATTTTATTTAAGATTTTAGCATCAATATTCATTAGGGAGATTGGTCTATAATTTTCTTTCTCTGTTTTCAGCCTACCTGGTTTAGGTATCAGTACCATATCTGTGTCATAAAAGGAGTTTGGTAGGACTCCTTCAATCCCTATTTTTTCAAATAGTTTATATAACATTGGAGTTAATTGTTCTTTAAATGTTTGGTAGAATTCACATGTAAATCCATCTGGTCCTGGGGATTTTTTCTTAGGGAGTTGATTGATAGTTTGTTCTATTTCTTTTTCTGAGATGGGACTGTTTAGGATATTTACTTCTTCCTCTGTTAGTTTGGGCAAGCTGTATTTTTGGAGGTATTTTTCTATTTCATTTAAGTTGTCGAATTTATTGGCATAAAGTTGGGCAAAGTAACTCCTAATTATTGCTCTAATTTCCTCTTCGTTAGTGGTGAGTTCTCCCTTTTCATTTTTAAGACTAACAATTTGATTTTCCTCTTTCCTTTTTTTAATCAGATTTACTAAGGGTTTGTCTATTTTGTTGGTTTTTTCATAGAACCAACTCTTAGTTTTATTAATCAATTCAATAGTTTTTTTACTTTCAATTTTATTGATCTCACCTTTTACTTTTAGAATTTCAAGTTTAGTGTTTGACTGGGGGTTTTTAATTTGTTCCTTTTCTAGCATTTTTAATTGCAAACCCAATTCATTGACCTTCTCTTTCTCTATTTTATACAAATAGGCCTCTAGAGATATGAAATTTCCCCTTATTACCGCTTTGGCTGCATCCCATACATTTTGGTATGATGTCTCATTATTATCGTTTTCTTGGGTGAAGTTATTAATTATGTCTATGATTTGCTGTTTTACCCAATCATTCTTTAGTATGAGATTATTTAGTTTCCAATTATTTTTTGGTCTACTTCCCCCTGCTTTTTTGTTGAATGTAATTTTCATTGCATCGTGGTCTGAAAAGGATGCATTTACTATTTCTGCCTTACTACATTTGAGTTTGAGGTTTTTATGTCCTAATATATGGTCAATTTTTGTATAGGTTCCATGAACTGCTGAAAAGAAAGTGTATTCCCTTCTGTCTCCATTACATTTTCTCCAGAGATCTATCATATCTAGCTTTTCTAGTATTCTGTTTACCTCTTTGACTTCTTTCTTATTTATTTTCTGGTTTGATTTATCTAATTCTGAGAGTGCAAGGTTAAGATCTCCCACTATTATAGTTTTACTGTCTATTTCTTCTTGCAGCTCTCTTAGTTTCTCTTTTAAGAATTTAGATGCTACCCCACTTGGTGCATATATGTTTAATATAGATAGTGCTTCATTATCCATGCTACCCTTTAGCAAGATATAGTGTCCTTCCTTATCTCTTTTAATTAGGTCAATTTTTGCTTTAGCTTGATCTGAGATCAGGATGGCTACCCCTGCTTTTTTGACTTCACCTGAAGCATAGTAGATTTTGCTCCAACCTTTTACCTTTAACCTGCATGTATCTCCCCGCTTCAGGTGTGTTTCCTGTAAACAACATATTGTAGGATTCTGGCTTTTAATCCATTCTGCTAACCGCTTCCTCTTTATGGGGAGTTTACCCCGTTCACGTTTATGGTTAGAATGACCAATTCTGTATTACTTGCCATCTTGTTAACCCCGGTTTATGCTTTCCTCCCTTCTTTCCCCTTTCCCCCCCTTCCAAGTAATAAGCTTGTGAGCACCCCTTGCTTCTCACAGCCCTCCCTTTTTAGTGTCCCTCCCCCCGCCTTAGAGCTTCCTCCCCCTATCTTACCCCTTTCCCTCCCAGTTCCCGTATTCCCTTCCGCTTAGCTTATTCCTTCCCTTTCCACTTTTCCCTTCTCACTTTTCAATGAGATGGGAGAAGTTTCACCATAGATTGAATATGTCTTAAGATTTTTCACTTAAAGCCAATTCTGAAGGCAGTAAGATACCCACTATATTCATCCCCCTCCATTCTTTCTCTCAGATATAATAGGTTTCCTATGCCTCTTCATGAGATGTACTACCCCCACTTTACCCTTTTTCTGGTACAATGTCCTTTCCACATCAATTTCTAGAACAAGGTATACATGTATTCTTTATACATCTATATAGTCAAAATATAGTTCCCAAGATTAATCTTTACCTTTTTAGATTTCTCTTGAGTTCTATATTTGTAGATCAAACTTTTTGTTAAGTTCTGGTTTTTTCATCAGAAATAGATGAAATTCGCTTACTTCGTTGAATGTCCATCTTCTTCCCTGGAAAAAGATGCTCATTCTTGCTGGGTAAGTTATTTTTGGTTGCATACCAAGTTCCTTAGCCTTTCGGAATATCATATTCCAGGCCCTTCGATCTTTTAATGTGGATGCTGCCAGATCCTGGGTGATCCTTATTGTGGCTCCTTGATACTTGAATTGGGTTTTTCTAGCCGCTTGCAATATTTTTTCTTTCACCTGAGGGTTCTGGCATTTGGCCACTATATTCCTTGGTGTTTTGATTTTAGGATCCCTTTCAGTGGGTGATCGATGAATCCTTTCAATGTTTATTTTTTCCTCTGTTCCTATGACTTCTGGGCAGTTCTCTTTGATAATTTCCTGGAAGACAGTGTCCAGGCTCTTTTTTTCATCATGTTTTTCTGGGAGTCCAATGATTCTCAGATTGTCTCTCCTGGATCTGTTTTCCAGGTCTGTTGTCTTCCCCAGAAGGTATTTCACATTTTTCTCCATTGTTTGATTTTTTTGGATTTGCTTGACTGATTCTTCTTGTCTCCTCGAGTCATTCAATTCCACTTGTTCAATTCTGATTTTCAGTGAAGTATTCTCTTCACTCACTTTTTTAAAATCTTTCTCTAATTGTCCAATTGAGTTCTTTTGTTCTGTGGAATTTTTTTCCATTTCGCCAATTTTGTTTTTTAGAGAGCTGTTTTCTGTTTCCAGTTCACTAATCCTATTTTTCAAGGATTTTACTTCTTTATCCACTCTCTCTTTAACTGACTTCTCCAGCTCTTTCCCCATTTTTCTTCTAGCTCCCTTGTGAGAGCCTTTTTAATCACTTCTATGAGGTTCATCTGTGCTGAGGAACAGATGATTTCCTCCTTTGGGGAATCACCTGGGGACTGCCTGTTTTTAGTCTCCTCAGGATTTAGAGTCTGCTCTCTATCTGTGTAGAAGCTGTCAAGGGTTAAAGTCCTCTTCAGCTTCTTGCTCATTCTGTCTATTAATCAGAGATAAACTACCAAAGAAAAACAGAAAAAACTGGAGTCTTTCTTTGGGGGGGGGGCTGGGTGTGTTATCGAGCTTCCTCTACAGACTGCAGGTGGCAGCAGTGAGGCACTAGCAGGACTGTGCTGCGCCTGCGCTCTGAGATTTTTTTTTTTTTTTTTTTTTTTTTTTTTTTTTTTTTTTTTTGCTCCCTTTTAAAGGTTGAGGTCTGCTCTTAGGGCACAGGAGGAGAGACTGTCCCAAGCTTTCTCTACAAGCAACTACCACTGCACCCTGCCCTGGGGCTGGTGCTGCTGGCTTCCTTTTCATGCTGGGTGGGGTTGGCCAAGTCCTGCATGTTATTTTGGGGTTCAGGGGCTAACTATTTGCATTTTGTAATTGTGTTCGAGGTCTCACAGCTAGTCTGCTAATTCGCTGGTTTCTGAATCAGCAGTCAATGCTACTATATTTTGGCTGTTTCCCTTGTAGATTACCCTGGTGCCCAGATGCCTCTCTGCCCTGGGTCCCTGCACTATGCCTGTTTAGGTCACATCTTTCTGTGCCTAATTGATATAAACCCTTCCTGAAGTTATTCCAAAATATCTTCTACTGGAAATTTGTGGCGCTTCAAATAATTGTGGGTTCTGTCATTCCAAAATCCATTCAGGGCCTTGATCTTATGTTGGTCAGAGTGAAGCCAATAAGAGTTCAGACAAATAACTGTCTACTCTCTCCCATCCTTTTTGCAGAATTGATAACAAGGAAGTTACATGGAATTAGTTTTAATTTTAGGAACATTGTCATATGCTGTCAATCACATGCATTTTGATTAAAGCACGAGGATCTTAGAGACAAGGAGATTCCACAGGTTGTTTTTGTAATGATCTAATCTTGAGATAAAAGTAATCTGGATTAGGATGATTTCAGGAAGAAGGGTGACATTATTAAGGAAAACTTAACCAAGAATAATGCAATTTCACAATTGACTGAATTTAGTAAATAAAATAAAATGAAGCTCATGAAATAATGAAAGTAAGACAGGGAAGGCCTCAAAAGCAACAGAAATTCCTAAGCCCTACCAAAGTGTCATGCCTGGATGTTCAGGACCATGGATATTCTAATAGTATAAAAAGAAGCTCTCCCTCACCCCCCACCCCCCCCAACCAGGGTTATATGTTTTGATTAATTTTGACTATGAGTTGCTTGAGGTAATGTATTTATTCATATATCAAAAAGAAAAGAAATGATAAAAATAAAGTCAAAAAGCAAATCTTAAGTGGAGAATTTAAATATTTATTCTCAAAACATGATTTTCTGATGCTCTCATCACTTTGTAATTGGCATGTGAGTTTCGTTTCTTTTTTTTTTTTCTTTTTTTTTTTTTTTTTAGAAAAAGCAATTTTCTCCTTTCTTTAATTTGAGAAAATGTCAGGTTTCCAATTCCCAGAGTTTCAACTTTAGCAATAATTAAGTCTCTGTCACATAATTGTTTCTTGGCATTTCTTTTCTGAGTCAGTAATGCAGAAGTTATACATGCAAATTATACCTTCTTTGCATGCAAGTGTAAGAAATCATATAACCCACGCTCATCTAATTATGATGAGTGTGTATTGATACCATGATGCTAAAATATCCGAGTCCTAAGTTTACTTGAGTTTTGCTGGAATTCTTCCAGTTGAATGAAACTGAAGTACAAGTTGGTTTCCTGAAACAGACTTTAAACGAATGCATACTATTTGAAAAGTATTTTCAATGTGATTGAGAAATCTACAGGTATTAAAAAATGTTATTGTCCATCGAATATGTCATTGTCCATCTTTTATTCAAAATATAGAATACTAAAATATCATAAATGTACTGACATAAATAGCTTATATCCCACTTACAGCTATAACTATATATGTGATATCTATATTGATAGCAATATTGATATATACATGTTATACAATATACATGCATACACATGTGTTTTGTATATATATATATATATATATATATATATATATATATATGCACATGTATTTTTTTCCTCTGTGTAATCATTTCATTCATGTATGTTACTCCATGTAGTGCTTTCTTGGCAAAGATATTAGAGTAGTTTGCCATTTACTTTTCTATTTTATTTTGCAGATGAGGTAAATATGATCAAGTGGCTTAGTCAGGGTCACCAGAGTATTGTGTCTGAGGTTTGATTTAAATTTATCAAAATGAGTGAGTCTTCATGATTTCAGGTCTGATATTCTATCCATTTATACCACTTAGCTACCCCTAAGTAAGTATTTATGTAAGTATTAATTGTAATATGATACAGCATATAAATATGCAATGATAAATTATCTTTAATTTGTATAAGCAAGACCAAATACATGAAACAAATACAGCCATATGTCATATTTCACATAAATATATAATAACTAAAATATTTGTGTAACATATGGAAAAATGCAAATATATCCATCCCAAATATGTAAATACATCTGGTAACATCTGTATACATACCCATATGTACAGATAAACATGGATATGTAAATTCATAATTATACAAAAGTACAATATTGTACATCTATAAATATTTGTGAAGTATAGTTTATATATCTGTATGCACACAGAATTATATAAATTACACAAGAAGAACTAAGTCAAATATACTTGATCAATCACACCATGTTCTCTTATTCTCCTCACTTCTCTCAAATAATACATTTAATGTTCTCCTGATTCTTTTCACTTCCCTCAGCATGAATTCATGTTAGTCTTTTGAGGCTTTTCTGGAAACCACCTGCTCATCATTTCTTATAACACTATAGTATTTCATCATACTATACCACAACTTGTTCATTCATTCTTCAGTTGATGGACATTCTCTCAATTTCCATTTTTTTTTTTGCCACCACAAAGCAAACAAATAAACAAACTGCTATACATATATTTGTGCATGTAGGTCCTTTTCCCTTTTGTATAATTTCTTTGGGATACTGGGATTACTGAATCAAAGATTAGGCACAGTTTGGTGGCCCTTTGAGCACACTTTTAAATTCCTCTCCATAATGGTTCAATCCATTAACAACTTCCCTAACAATGTATTTGTATTCTAACATCTCCATATGTTCCCCAAACATTTACCATTTTCTTTTCATTTTCTATTAGAAAACCTCATAAGTGTGAGATGGTGCCTCAAAGATTTTATTTCTTTATCTGCCTTTAGTGATTTAGAGTATTTTTATGTGAATGTAGATATATTTGATTTATTCTTCTGAAAAGGGCCACTTTATATCATTTGACCATTTGTCAAGTAACTAATGACTTGTATTTTATACATTTGACTTAATTATCTCTATATTTTTTAAATGAAGCGTATGTCAGAAACACTTGCTATAGAGATTATTTTCTATATTTTTAAATTCCTTCTATTGCATTGATTGAATTACTTTTATTTGTGCAAAACCTTTTCAATTTAGTACAATCAAAATTATCTATTTTTCATATTATAATATCACTAATACATTGTTTGGTCACAATTTTTGCCTTCTTTCTAGATCTGACGGTAAATGTTTCCTTGTCCCTCTAATTTGATTATGGAATGATCCTTTATGTCTGAATCATGAATACATTTTGACTTTATTATATGGTGTAAGATGTTGGTCTATGCCCACTTTCTGCCATGCTATTTTTCTGTTTTCTCAGCAGTTTTTGTCATATACAGATTCCTATCTCAGAAGCCAGAGGCTTTTAAGGTTTATCAATCAGAAGGTTAAGATAATTATTTACCTGTTCCATTCCACTGATCAATCACTCTATTTATTAGCTGGAAACAAATAGTTCTCATGATAGTTAATTTGTAATATAATTTTAGGTCTGATATTATTAGGTAATTTTCCTTCCTATTTTTTTCTCTTTTAATTCCCTTGATATTCTTGACATTTTGTTTCTCAGATGAATTTTTAAAATTATTTTTCTAAGTATAAATAGCATAGTAAATTAGTTGCTATGGCACTGAATAAGCAAATGAATTTAGATAGAATTATCATTTTTACCATATCAGTTTGGCTTACATATGAGTAATTAATATTTTTCCAATTATATACATATTTCCATACCTAGAAATACATATATGCAAATTAAATATGACTTTATTTGTCTAAAAAGTGTTTTGTAATTTTGTTCATAAAATTCTTGGTTTGTCTTGGCAAGTAGATTCCCAGTTATCATATATTGTCTACAGTTATTTTAAATATAATTTCTCTTTCTCTTTTTGTTTGCCTTTGTTGGTGATATATAAAAATGCTGATAATTTATATGGGTTTATTTTATATCCTAAGACTTCATTAAAATGGCCAATCATTTCGAAAAGTTTTTTGATTGACGCTGTGGAATTATTTAAGTACACCATCATATTATCTGCAAATCAGGTAAGTTTTGCCTTCTTGTTGACTGTTCTAATTGCTTCAGTTAATTTTTCTTCTCTTATTGTTAAAACTAACATTTCAAGTATAACATTAAAATATAGGGGTGGCATAGAATATCTTCATCTTTTGGTGAAGACTTCTAGGTTATCCCCACTATAAATAATTGGTGCTCATAGTTTTAGATAGATACTACTTATAATTTTAAGGAAAACTCCATTTATTCACATGCTCTCCAATGATTTTATTAGAAATAACTGTCATTTTTGTAAAACAAACAAAAACAAAACATATTTTTCTCTATTAAGATGATTATATGATTTCTCTTGGTTTTGTTATTGATATTGTTAAGTATGCTAATAGTTTTTCTAATATTGTAGTAGGGTTGCATTCCTGATAGAAATACTATGGGTCATTGTATATTACACAGGTGATAAACTGATGTAATCTTTTTGCTAATATTTTATTTTAAAATTTCATATCATGCATTAGAGAAATTGGTCTATATTTTTTCTCTGTTTAGGCACCATATTTGTGTCATAAAAGGAAATTTATAAGACTCCTTTTCATCCTATTTTCCCAAAAAAGTTTATATGGTACTGGATATTGTTCTTTAAATGTTTGGTAGAACTTACTTGGTTTCTAGAGAGAAGAAAATATGGGTGATTTAGACATGCATTTTCTACAGGAGGAAAGGAATAAAATGTCAGATAACTGCTGTTATTCTAAATACTGGAGATCAAGCAGATTGCTGTAGGGAAAAGGTTATGCTGAGAGTTGGGGGAAATAAAGCAAAAGTACCATTTTGGTACAATGACTTGACCTGGAAGATAAATGTTTTGATAGAATACTCTCTTTTCAATGGAAGGTTTCTCTCTCTCTCTCTTACTTTCTCTCTCTCTCTCTCTCTCCCTCTCCACACACACACACACACACACGCGAATGCACACACACACATATACACAATCATGGGTCTGTCTGTGTGTATGCATGTTTGTGTATATATATACACATGTATGTATATGTGTGTTTATAGGTATATATGTTCACATGTTATTGTATACAACTTTGTGCACACACATACATATGTGTGTATAAATATCATCTATGCTGTATATTTGTATATGTATAAGCTCAAAAATCTAGTTGAGTGTACTGCAAAATTGCATCTTCTTTGGGCATGGGATAAACTTTAAGTCCTCTGTCATGATTTCCAAATCTGAAATTATATGTAAAAGTTTATAGGCCAGATACTCACAGATAGAAACCTAAGCCAATTGGATAATTGTTTTAATTTGGTACTATTAAGTCTTATTCTTGGATGTAAGACTTCAGATTCATTAATCTCATAGTCCAGTCATGTAAATAGAATGAATAAGTACAATGAGGAAGATTTCCTGTACTAGACATTCTCCTGGTGCTATCTCCTGGTAAATTCTCTAAACTTAGTTAGTCAACTAAGTTGGTTTAGTTATAAAGAGAGTTTGAGGAATCCAAAAAATATATTTTCATTATGAGACTCTATATTCTGCTGCTTATGTTAAATGAGCAATTGCTTGTGAACAAGAGAACAACCTAGATGGGACAGTAACAGAACTCAGTGATTTCTTGCTTACTTTGTTTTCTATCTTTTTGTTGTGAACCACCCAGAGGACTCTCCTTTGTGTGAATTCTCCAAAGATTTGAGTTCCATGTCTTCATCCCATGATTTGAGCAGTTCAGAGTAAGGGACATAGAGCAACATATAAAAGGACATGATTATGATGAATCTGCCCTGCAAGGTCAGTGCAAGCTTTGTACTTCATGGGATAGTTTGCCTCATCTGTCCTTTTCAGGTATGTAAAGCAAAGCTGGTAATATAACAAACACCATAAATCTTACACTATAATTTAGAGAGCTATATTTGACAGATTTATGTCCATATTACATCAAGAGGATATTATTAAAAATCATTCATTACCCCAGAAGAGCACAAAGTTAATATGAATGATGTGTACAATATATGCAGTGATGATGTTGTGACAGATGATTTCATTCTCTGAAAACCGAGTTCTGTAATACGCAAAATGTTAGTATCATCGATTGTCATGACTAAAAGAGACTTCAAGAACATCTAATCCAGGTTGTCTAATTGATAGATGAAAAAGGTGAAGAAGTTGAGGCACAAGGAAAGGTAACACTTGCCAGACAACACTGGAATCAGAAGTTCAAGGTTCAACCTTTTTCTGATAATTTGGACCAGATCACTAAATCAAACTCTCTAGAACTCAATTTCCTCACGTATAAAATTAGCAAGGTAGACTAGATAGTTCTTTAGTCCATTTCAGCTCTAGCTTTATTCCTTAAAAGTATGATCCTAAGATAATCACATGATCTTCATGACAACCAATGATTACTAATGGCTTAGATGCAGATAATAGGAAAGATGCTACATGTGGTTTTATAACTTTCTGACACTTCTGGAACATCTAGCTTTGCACACATGATCCAAGTTATTGTTGGAACTAGGACTACTAAAACACTGATTCCAGGAGGCTTCATTAGGGCATTATTCCATTATGAAATACCTCTTCATTGTCTAACAAAGAGAATTTTTACAAGAAAAAATTAAATAGCTACAGAAATTAGTAGCAATAAAACAAAGAAAATAGAAATACAGACAAAGAGACAGAAACAGAAACAGAAAGACAGAGAAACAGAGAGAGACAGAAAGATGGAGAGACAGAGATAGAGTAATACAGAGACAGAGACAAAGACAGAGGGAAAGAGGGAGAGGGAGAGAAACAAACAGGCATAGACAAAGAAACTAAGAATTAAAGATAAAAAGAAACAGAGACAGAGAGAAAGGGGGAGAAAGAGACAGACAGAGATAAAGAATGAGGCACACAGACACACACAGATACACACAAAAAGCGACTAAAACAGAGAGAGAAAGAGAAACAAAGAGAGAGAGAGAGAGAGAGAGAGAGAGAGGAAAAAGGGCAAAAGGAAGGAGGAACAAATGAATAAATGAACAAATGAAGGAAGAAAAACATAAACATCCCGTGTTTGAGAGTTTTATCTTCCAACATTCTAAAGAGGATTTTAAAACAAAACTTTCTCTGAAGTGATATTATTTTTAATGTCTGTGTTATTAAATGTGGTGCAATAGGAAAGTCACTGTCTCTAAGACTCATTTTTTTAATCTGTAAAATGAGTACGATAACAGCAGTAGTACCTGTTATATAGATAACTAGGTGCTACAAAGGTTAGACGCTGACCCTGGCCTCTGAGACTTCAGTTCAGAAAAAGCCTTATATATGCAACACCTATGCAAACCTGGCCATTTCATTAAAGTTCTGTTTGCCTTTATCCACTGGAGAACGAAAATGTCAAACCACAATAATATCTTTGCTAAGAAATATTCCCCCCCAAAAACAAGCAGGACTCATAAAGTTTGACATGACTTAGTTATATGTAATCATCTATCTTAAAGGATTGATATAAGGTTCATAAGAGATAGAACATGGAAAGTCCTTTTCAAAAAGTATTCCAGGGCAGCTGGATGGCATAGTGGATAGAGTGCCATTCCTGAGATCAGGAAGACCTGAGTTCAAATCCAGCCTCAGACACTTAATACTTCCTTAGCTGTGTGACCCTGGGCAAATCATTTAATCCCAATTGCCTCAGCAGAGAAAAAAAAAGTACTCCAACATATTCTGATTTGCAGTTTTTCTTAGACTATAATAAATCATTGTCTTATTTTACTGTTTTCTCCAACCATGAATACTCCCCCATTACTGACTGCTAGTCTTATCCATCTCTTCTTCATATCTTATCATAAGCATATCACATAAAGTTTGCAAAAATTGCTAGGATGGGGGAACTCATTATTTTTGGTAGACATTGTAAATATAATATTAGATCATCTGGGCTATCCAACACTCATTCATTTCTCGGATCCTGTACATGACCAACACATTTTTTCCCCATCATTTTTCTCTTCATCTTCATCATTTTTAGTAGGTACATTCAGAAAAAGAGGATTTAATGACTTGTGTAATGAAAGGTTTTTTTTTTTTTTTTCCAAAAATAACTAGCTCTGCAATAAGAGATGGCAGGTTCAATTCCTATAACTAATAGCACTTCTGTATTTTGAGCAAATCAACTGGTGTCTCTCAATTTTATATTTCCCATCTAAAATTGACTCAAAATGGAAAATGCCATCTACATACAAAGAGAGAACTAAGGAAATTACTGAATATGGATTGAAGAAAGGTATTTCCATCTTTTAATTTGTTTGCTTATTTTTTTCCTTTCTTATGATTTTCCCCTTTCAGTCTGATTTTTCTTGCACAATGTGACAAATATGAAAATATGTTTAGAAGAATTGCACATATTTAACTTATACCAGATTGCTTGGTATCTTGGGGAGGGAGGAGATAAATGAGGGAGGAAGAAAAATCTAAAACACAAAGTATTGCAAAAATGAATGTTGAAAATTCTCCTTACATATATTTGGGAAATAAAATACTATTGAAAGTTAAATATATGTAATTATATATATACACATATTTAAAATCTTATGTTGCTTCAGCCATCTTGAAATTTGCTAAATTTTGACTATTTAGCCATGAAGATTTTGCGTGGCAAAGATAGATTCAATAAGACCTGGCAACTGATTCAGTACTGGGATGTGTGTACAATTATAGAGTGAGAGAAAAGAGTGGGAGATAAGATCTATCTGTGAACCTGAGATTGTTATCTTTGACACTGAACATTTTTAGTAGAGATTCATCATCAGCATAGTAATGAGTCACAAGACAACTTGGAGGCATATCTCATAGGTAGATTTGGATTAAGAAAAAACTAAATTATGTGCAATGATCAACTATGAAAGGCTTAGTTCTTCCCAGTAGTTCAATGATCCAAAGCAATCCCAATAGACTTTGAATAGAAAATGCCATCTACATCCAGAAAAAGACTTAAGGAGCCTTAATGTAAATCAAAACAAGCTATGTTCACTTTTTTCCTTTTTTTTTTCAATCTCTCCCAAGGTTTTTCCCTTTTGTTCTTATTTTTCTTTCCCAACATGGTTCATAAAGCAATATGTTTTAACATGGTTCATAAAGCAATATGTTTTAAAAATAAATAAATGAACTACAATAAAAAAAAGAAAAAAATACTAAATTCTGCCTTTTACATATAATTGTTTTGTGATGCTGGGGCAGTCACTTGTAATTTTGTAATCTTGTTGCTCTCATCTGTAAAATGGGATGATAGTCTTCATTTATAGGAATGTTATTAATATCTAATACATTAATATATGTAAAGTGTTTTGGAAACCTTGAATAAATATGTTAGCAAGTATTAAATGTATTAAAAAGGTTTTTTTTATATTTTGATGATATATTGAATAATAATAGCTAATTTAATAAAAACACTCTAAGCTTCACAAGTCATTCTGTACTTTTGCGTTTCCCTCACCCCATGCTTCTAACCATATCCAATCAATCTTCTTGTTTCTGTGGACAGCATTTGTACTCACATAACTATCAGTTTAAACCTAGCCCTCAGCACTTCTTAACTGGATCGCAGGGCTCTAGTAATTGATCTCTCTGCTTTTATTTTCTCCCCTTTGCAATCCAAACTTGATATGGTTAACAAAATACAAATCATGTTAGCTTTCTGCCCAGCAATTGTGGTGGTCTTCCTATTCAGTATGAAGAAAATTGAGTGGGAAAGAGAATGAAAAATCTAGGCAAGTCCTAGGTTTTGAAATTTTGTAACTTATTCCCAATACTATTAATTCTCTGGGGTTGGAACCACTTTTTACCACAAGTTCTATTTTTCTAGATGCTCACAATTTCTTTGAGGTTGAGACTGTTTAATTTGTAGGCCACTTATGTTTTTCTTCTAAGGGGAAAATTAACATCTGAGTCCATTGTATTTTCAATTTATTATTAAAACTCTTTCAAGTTTATCTAATTCAGTATAAAATAGTTGCTTTTAAAATTCACAGTATTCCTAACTTTCAATTTAAGCATATAGGGAAGTATGACACATTCCTTTTTTCTTTTTCTTCTTCTGAGGAGGGAATTTCTTATTCTCTGTTTAATATTTTAATAGAATAAGAATTCTTATTCTATTAAATAGGTTAATGAGGAAAAAACACTGTCCCTCTTCCAACATACACAGACACAGAGACAGACAGACAGACACATATACATACACACACTCAACAAATATTTTTTTCTGCTAGTTTGCTTCAGATAGGTAGACATAATGGTAAGTAAGTGAATTTATATTCTAATTGAATTTAGATGAGATATTGTAAAATACAGTTTACCCATATTATTTTGACTCATTTTATTTTCTTATCTTTTTTCCTGAACCCTAATTTGGAGAAAGAAGTCCATATTATTTTCACTGAAGGATGTTAGTTCTAGTTAGTTTGGTGAATGGAGAATGAAATTGAAACTACAAGATGATTTTATATGAAATAAAAGGGAAAATTAGATATAGTTTTGACAAATCTTTCATTTTGTAGAAAAAAACAATCAATCATGTTCAAGTAACAAAATCAATAATATTTAAGATAAAAATGAGATAATTCTAACAATAATAATTGGCATGTTAAAGATTTGTAAAAAGCAAATGTGCCCATTTGTGTCATTCTTACATTTTCCTACAAAGTATGTTTTAATACTCCCATCTGCCCTCATTTTATGCAAGAAAAAAATTTCACAATGGTTATGGAACTTATCCACACGTACATAGCTAACTATCATCAGAATTATGTGCTAAAGAGGATGCCAAATCTTCCAGGAGACATATAAGGAATATAAATAAGAAAATTTAATAGTGATTAAACAAAACAATAGGTAGGTGACAGTAATTGGCTATAATTATGAACTAGAATTCATAGAACAACTTATAAGCATAAACACAGCATCATTGAAGCTTAAAACAACTATTAATCAAGTCTGGAAATAATACTTACCATACCTATCTCACAGTGTATCTCTAGGCAAATATTCCTTAAAATTTAAAGTATAACACAAAATTGAATTTATATCAACAATAATCAAGGACATCATCATCATCATCATCATCATCATACTTAAATTAAAAAAAAATACCTTAATGGGTCCGATGTTAGCAAGACAAAACAACTGACCTCAAAAGAGTTTGAATGTCATACAGCATCATCATGTGACCTAATTGACTTAAGGTATAGCAAAGTTCAAATTCAATACTAGTTGAAAAATATGGGTACTAAAACATCTTCATTCTATAGGTATGAAAATTTCTTACAGTTAGTTCTTGAAAATGAAGTCATTTTTATATGTATTATATAAAGAAATATATGGCAACTAACTTGGAACTACTTTTATTCCTTTGTGCTTATAACATTTGATTGGCCATTCATCTCTTCTGTGTTTTTAAGACAGATGTATATCTTCCCCTTGAAAACAAATATGTGAAGATTTGCACATACACACCAGAGAGACAAACAGAAATAGAGAATGAGAGCTCAAAAGAGAGAAAGACAGAAACAGAGGCAGAGACAGAGAGAGACCCCACACACACACACCCCTATACCCCTCCCCCAAAGAGA
Organism: Antechinus flavipes; assembly: GCF_016432865.1. Taxonomy (NCBI): domain Eukaryota; kingdom Metazoa; phylum Chordata; class Mammalia; order Dasyuromorphia; family Dasyuridae; genus Antechinus; species Antechinus flavipes. Next base: position 22,122,492 of record NC_067400.1, read on the forward strand.
TAGATATAAAGAGGGAGAGAGAGAGACAGAGAGAGACAAAGAGAGAGAGACAGAGAGGAAAGGAAGGAAGGAGAGAAGGAAAGGGAAAAGGAGGGAGGGAAGGAGATTGAGTTCCTTTTATACTTTTATACTTCATCTATTTTTCCTTTGCTCCTTACAGGTTGAATTTGAACAAGGCCCTTATTTATTTTATTCCTCAATAGAACTGTGGGAAGTATTTGGAGAACTATATACATATATTTAAATCTGCTTTAAAGAACATCCAAGAAAAAACCATAACGATGTGATATGTTGTTCCCAGGGATGGAATAAAGTCATTCTCATATCTAGTAAATGCTAACCTTAAAAATTACATGAACTTGAATACTTTGAGAGCTTAGAGATGTTACCTATGTATTTGCTTTGCTCACCAATTCAAATCTCAACCTCTCTATGCCCTCTGTTGATACTTTTCAATACTTATAAAATTCAAGGGTTTATGCAGAAAATACACATGCAATTGTATGAGTATTTTATATGTATGCATATGTATCCATATGGATCTATTTCTATGCATTCATATTTATGTAAGCATATACATAAATGTGTGTATATCTCATTTGACAGCCAGTATTTTTGTCATAAAGCACTCTGAAACTATTGAATGGTCTGAATTTATATATCGTTTGAGAAACATGGAGAACAAGTTTTTGAATTACAGATATAAAGTATATCAGTCAGACTATTCCCAACATCTTTTAATTTGATAGCAAAAAATCCATATTTTGCATTCATTTGAAAAAGTTACTGAAATGCACCAATAAATAATTTTTATAGAGGCTTAAGAATAAATAAACGATAGAGGAACATATTCTCTTTTAAAAGTGTTGGGGCATATCTATATGCACACATTTGCACATATATACATACACGTTTTAGCATATATATGCCTATGTGTTTAGAAAACTCACAATAAGAACACATACATTCATTTAATTGTGCTAAGAAACAATAATTTTGAAGCTTTTAGAGTTGGTAAAACATTTTACATATTATATTTGAGTTCTCAGCAATCCATGGAAGTAGCTGCTACCATGTTAATTATCATCTCCAATTTTCACATGGGGAAAGTGATGTTCTGTGAGTTTTCCTTGGATTTAGTAAATACCAGAAATGGAATCCGAACCCAATATTTTCTAAAAATAAGATGAAATCTATATCTAATTAAGTAGACTGCCTTTCTCTAATCATCTCTAGATGATTAAATAGCAAAATAGCTATCTTTAAGTTGCAGGTACAGACAAATATAAGATTATTGTACGGCATCAAGATGGCTTTGCAAAAGTGGACTTTAGTATGAGAGAGAAATGCTTTGAGTATTAAATTACCTCAACATTAAAGGGTTAATTATTAGTTTATATATATATACATATTATATATGTGTGTGTGTGTATATACACACACACAAACATATGTATACATACGTATATGTATGTATATATGTGTGTATGTGTGTATTAGAATTTTATTCATAAATTATAACATGCAGGATTTGAAAGTCTTAACTCAACTTTTACCAACATAGTAATAGAATTATGCATACAAAGTGACCATTAGTATACTGTCAAATTTAACTTGGCTTAATGTCCATAAAATACTTGCTAGGGCAAAAAAAATCATTTAATAGAATCATATTTATGTGTCAATTTTCTAATTGAATAATTGAGAAATACTGATGTCTTAATTCATAAAAACCATAGCTATCTCTTAATAAATTTTATATAATGAAATTCCACCTACATGTTCGAATTGAATCATTTTATATATTCCTAAGTTGGACTAGTTCTAATTTTTCTTCAATGCCCTGCTCAATTTTTTCCTTTTATTTGAAATATTCCTTGCTTTCACAAATGGAATTTTATTTTTTTTTCTAGATTCCTACAATTTCTGGTCTGCTTCTATATCTTTCCTAATGCTTTATACTATAATTGTAATTATCTCTCATTCCCAAATCTGTTTCCTTTTGTCAAAATCCAACTGAATTTTTAGAAGTCAGGTGAAATGCCATTCCTTCCATGGGTTTCATGCCTAGACTTTTATAGAATTTATATGACCTTGGGATATTCACTTTGACTTACTAATTCTCAATTTCCTCAACTGAAAAATATAAGATGATAGCCTGAGTTCTCAAGCACTTTGGATCAAAATTAAAAATTACAAAAACAATAGCAGCAGAGAACTTGCTATTCAAATAAGGGTCTAGAATCACATAATCTCTATCTCTCTCTGTGAATATATATATATATATATATATATATATACATATATATATATATATATATATATATATTTAATAAGGTGCATAGTGTAAAGAGATGTGCCATAATGGTGTTGATAAGGATACATAGAAATCAATGTCAAAAGAAAAAAAAATTGCTATAATTTCAAATAAGTTTTATGAGAACCTTTAGAATAAGGTGATTCATACATATTTAACTTATGACTTAATACTTATCAGGGATGCTTAAAAGTAAAAATTAACTTTTAAAAGAATTTCATGAATGCATTTTAGAATCATTAACTATTTCTCATTCCTCTGAAACAGATGTCAAGATTTTTCAAATTAAGTTGTTCTTCCCAGTTTGCAGAGGAAAAGTCATTAAGCTAGATTCATTTCTTTCTCTGCAGTTTTCACAGGGAGTCTTCTGAGGTTAATAGGTTCTGTTTCCTTACCACAGTTTCACAAGAGCCACATTGCTTCTTTCTTTATTCCCTTGTGTTTCTGATATTTCCATATGTCAGGCTAATGGGATTCTCACAAATTCATGCTCAGAGACTTGAAAGAATGTGAAATCTCTTCATTCTTGTTAAATGTTCTAGGAATGTGTGTTTGTCTTTGAAATTGGTGAATGGTCATAGACACATGCTTCGTAAGTCAACAAGTATTTGCCAAATAACTGTGGTATTCTAGGCCCTATTCTAGGCATAAAGATTGATATAAAATCACAGAATCTTAGATTTGGAATGGACTTTTGGGGACATATATTGAAAATGGTACTTAGTTCATGATTGATTCTACCATTTTTTGGAAAATGTCAAGCAAGGGAACAAATAGTATTTCAAAGGAACACATCTTATATTAGAGTAGATATTGCTGACAGTGTTTTCTTTCAATCTCTAGCCATCATCCTTAGTTCTATCATCTGGTTCCAAGCAAGCAAATTCTAATTCCTCCAAAGAGCAACTCTTCAAATTCATAGAGAAAGCACTCATATGCTACCTATATGTTGCCTTTTCCAGTATAGGGATTAGTATTTCTTTCTTTCTCTTTTATCATTGACTAAAATTCTTTTACTACACTTTTCCGCATTCATATCTTTAGCTGACTGACAACTTTGCTAAAATGATATGCTCATAATTAAACACAATACTCTGGTTTTGATCTGTGTTATTAGGAAAAAATAACTATTTCTTATTAATCCACTTAACTTTGAAATAGGCAATCTTGATTATAATGGAGTCTAATGCCTTTGTGTTTTCTTGATAATATTATAAAGCTTTGCCAATTTGCATGAATGACTGGTGTAAAGTTTGGGCTCACTCCTTGGAGGCCTCAGGATCAGTCAGAGTCAGAATAAGCAAAAGTCCTTGGTCTTTAGGGGGAGAAGTAAAAGAAATGGACAAAACTGCCACAAGCTCTCCACCAACCACCCTTCTCCTGGTCCTCCTGCAAAGTGAGTCTGGCTTGTCTCACTCCACTCTCTAATCCCTCCTACAATTATCTATATATACCAAAAGATTGAGCCAGCACAGAATAGTGAGAAGGGTCATTTTTTCCAAACATATGCTAATAGAGTTATTGTCCAACAGGTAATTAGCCTTAAGTGCTTGTTTGCCTGATTCCAGTGCACATATTCAGAGTTTCAGTCTTTTACATCTCCCACTTTCTTTTGTTTTAGAAAAGAGGTGGTCATGACGTCCATGACTTTTCAGGGAGGTGAGAACCCTCAAAAGGAGGTGATCAGGCCCTCCCTGACTTCTCAGGAAAGTGAGAGGCCCCAAGGGGAGGCAATCATGCCCTCCATGACTTCTCAGAAGGGAGGTGAAAGCACTAAAACAGAGATGATTACGCCCTCCCTGACTTCTCAGAAAGAGAGATGAAAAACACCAAAGGTAAGTGGGGAGTCAAGCCAGATATTGCTAGTGGGTTTCTAGGCTGAAGGGTCTTATTAGAAACAGATATGCACAAACCCATCAGCATGGCAGGTATTACATAAACACATAACAATAAAGCACAGGCTATCAGTGATGATTCTCCCCACAGTCAGTGTAGGCTCAATGTAGTGTAACAAACATGAATTGTACATGCAAGTAGTGGTATAACAAACAATATAAATCAACATGGTGTTGTAAAACATTTCCAGAAGTCCTAGAAGGAGGGTATATAAATAACAATTACACATACGCCTCTTTTAGCAGCCAAGAGATAGTCCAAAACCAATCTATTGTCCATTGCTTCACATGTCAGGGAATCCAATCATCCCCCCAAGTTTGTGAAGTCCTGAATAGAGCAATAATGAACTGAACCAGCTACACCCAGTGAAAGAACTCTATGAGATGACTATGAACCATTACATGGAATTCCCAATCCCTCTATTTTTGTCCACCTGCATTTTTGATTTCCTTCACAGGCTAATTGTACACCATTTCAAAGTCCAATTCTTTTTGTACAGCAAATAACTGTTTGGACATGGACACATATATTGTATTTAACTTATACTTTAACATATTTAATATGTATTGGTCAACCTGCCATCTGGGGGAATGGGTAGGGGGAAGGAGAGGAAAAATTGGAACAAAAAGTTTTGCATTTGTCAATGCTGAAAAAATTACCCATGAATATATCTTGTAAATAAAAAGCTATAATAAAAAAAAGTTTGTGAAGTCCTGCAACAGTCTTTTTATGTGTTAGGGAATCCAATGATTCCTGAGGGTTTTCAAGTCTTACAACAGTCTTATCATGTCTCAGAGAATCCAATGATTCCTGAGGGTTTTCAAGTCCTACAACAATCTTTTCATATGTCAGGGATTCCAATGATTCCTGAGGGTTTTGAAGTCCAACAATTTTTGATGTCCATGCTCTTTCAGTGGTGGGCACAATCAGCGATGGAACCACCTGATATTTTTTGGGTCTTCTCCTTCATTTGAAGGGTCTGCTCCATCTCTCTCCAATGGACAAGGCAAATACAGCTCTTGGGCACCCATCTGATTCCTTTTTCATCTGTAGACCAACCAACCTATCTGGTCCCTTCCATTCACCACTTTCTGGATCTCTCCATATCACCTGGTGATTATCTAAAGATAGTGGAGCTGCTCCCACTGGGCACTGCCTCTCTGGTGGGCTATAAAACCTGTCTGCCAGAGCCAGTGCATCTTTGTCAAAATTCAAGAAGTTAATAGTATAAAGAGCTAAATTTAGAAGTTCTCTAGGGTTACCTGTAGCTTCACCTTTCTTTTGTTTTTGGAGGATCGTCTTAATGTCTCTATTTCTCCTCTCTACTATTGCCTGTCCTTGAAGAGTAAAGGGTATGCCAGTGGTGTGTAAAAATCTTATACTGTGCACAAAAATTTGCAAAGTGTTTGGAAATATATGCAGTTCTATTATCTGTTTTTATTTCTTGTGACACACCCATAATTGAGAATGCTTGGATGAGGAATTCAGTGACCACTCGGGCTGTCTCTTTTGCTGTTGGTATAGCAAAAGTGAATCCTGAAAAGGTGTCTACCACAACATGGATAAAAGACAGACAATCAAAAGATTTATAATGGGTCACATCCATTTGCTAAATTTCACTGGGTCTCAAACCATGAGGGTTCTTCTCTGGAGGGAGTGTAGGAGCATGGAAAGGAAGGCAAGTTGTACAGGCTTTTACTATGCTCCTAGCTACCTCTCTTGTTATTCCAATTGTAAATGTAAAGCTTAAGCAGCCTGATGATATTTAGAATGAGATTTTTGGGCTTCCTGGAATAAAGGAACAAAGTTAGAGGGCTGTCTGCCTTAGAATTACCATCAAAAATACGACCTGGAACTCCACTTTGAGAGTAGACATTCCTGGCTAGCTTAGTCCATAGAGCATGAGACTCTTAATCTCAGGGTCATGGGTTCGTGCCCCACATTGGGCACCAAAATGTAAAGTCCAGACTAGCTCCCTGGAGGCCTTAGGATCAGCCAGAGTCAAGATAAGCAAAAGTCTTTGGTCTTTAGGGGGAGAAGTGAAGGAGATGGAGAAAACTGCCACATGCCCTCTGAATCTGGCTTGTCTTACTCCACCCCCTAATCCTTCCTATGATTATTTGTATACACCAAAAGATGGAGCCAGCACAGCATAGTGAGAAGGGCCATTTTCCCAAACATATGCTAATAGTTATTGTCCAATAGGTAATTAGTCTTACCAATAGATAAATTAGTCTTAAGTGCTCAATTGTCTGATTCCAGTGCACCAATTCAGAATTTCAGCCCTTTACAAATTAGGATGTACAATGCTAATTTCCAAAATTTGCAGATTACATCTATGCAAGGAATTCAATAAACCAACTGGATGACATTGCATTAAAAATTCAAAAGAGATGTGAATATGGGTTGCAGAATGTAATGTAGTAATAGTAAAATAAATCTCTCTTTGATGATCCTTTGTCAGTCCAAAAGTCACAACCTTCCACGTAGAAAAGGAGTTAGTTGACAATTTGCACTTAGTAAGCATACTTGTTATCTTGACTCCTTTATTTCCTGTTTCCTAAAGTTTAAGGTATTAAGCAAAGTCAGAGTAACTATTATTCCTTACCTTCAATTGATGTAATACATGTTAATGTAAATCAATTAATCAATCATCAATTAATGCAAGTCTTTCCAGGTTTTTCAGAAACCCATCTGCTCATTATTTCTTATAATATTTAACACTATTTCTTATTCTATTTCTTTATGTTCATATACTACAGCTTTTCCAGTCATTCCTCAATTGATGGGTATGCCCTCAATTTCTAATTATTTTCTATCATAAAAAGGCTATTATAATTTTTTTTTGCACTAGTAAGTCCTTTTCCCTATTTTATGATCTCTTTTTGATACAGACCTATTAATAGTGTTTTAATAGTGTTGTTGAGTAAAAGGTATGCACACTTTGGTGATCCTTTGAACATAGTTCCAAATTCCTCTCCAGCATGGTTGGATCAGTTTGCAATTTCACTAATAGCATATTAGTGTCCCAATTTCCCCACATTTTACCAATATTTATTACTTTTCTTTGTTGTCATTGACCAATCTGATCAATGAGAGGTGGTACTTCAGAGTTGTTTCAATTTGCATTTCTCTAATCAAAAGGATCTTAAAGCACATTTTTCCCATTTCATCAAATCTATTTTGTTATTTTTCCATTTCATTAAATCTATTTTTAAGGAATTTTCTTCAGCTAATTTCTGTTTTCTTTTTTCAAAGTCTCTTGTAAAGTTCTCCTTTTCCTTTCCCCTTCTCTTCTAACTCTCCTTTAACATCCAAGAGAGTCTTGTGAGATGGGGACAAACTCATATCACCCTTTGGAGTTTCATCTAAAAGATTCTCAGTGTTTGTTTCTCCCTAAAAGCTATCTATAGTCAGAGATCTTTTTTGCTTTTTGGCTCTTTGTAAAAAATGTTGAGGTCTGTTCTTTTAGACAAAGGGGAGATTTCCGAAACTTCCTAAGCAGACAGCAGCTTTAGACTACTCTGACCCAATACAGCAATTCCTTCCAGTGCTGGGTGGGCATGGCTCAATCCCACATTATTCTGGGGTTCAGAGATTTACTATTTGCCTTTTGTATTTGTGTTGGATGACCCAGAGTCAATCTGCTAATCTATTGGCCTTTAACCTCATCAGAACCTTTTGTACCTCCAAGCTCAAAAATAAAATATTTCATTCATAATTAAAGAAACCTCACAATCTGGGACCTTCTTATGTTTCACTAATCTTACACTTTCTTCCCCTTCATGTACTCATCTATGGACATTCTTTTCTTTCTGGGGTTTGTAGCTAACCCTCTATCTCCTAACTCATCACCTTTTCTCTAGGTCCCTATACTTTGAATATTCAACCATCTCAAGTCTGACCCTTTACATCTCCGATACCTTAAAATTCACTTTTTTCATCCCTCAAATGTATATATAAATGTGTCAAATTGGGAGGGGAAATGAATCATTACTCAAAATTAACAAGTGCTCAAAAAATGAAATCAGTTTTCATATGATTTACTCAAATTTATTTATAGCCATATTTTAAAAATATCCTAAATCACTTAAAAAATGAGGTCATAGTTGAAAGTTATTGAGAATAGTGGAAATGTCATCCTTGAATAAATGAAAAATGTTAATGAGATTTGGAAGAAGATGATATAAATTCATGGTGTAAAACAGTGAAATGCCTTTACAAACAATAACATAAAACCCGAAAATTATGTATAGTTATGCTTATTTAAAAATTAAATTTGTAATTGCTAACATAGTCTACCCCTAATGCTTCCTTAAATCTTTGTCAGTTTTTGTTTACTTTTCAACAGATGCAGAAAATAAATCTTGACAGGCTCTAATGTTAATTCATAGATTTTCAAACATACATTCATAGATATAGATAGATATGTGTGTATTTGTGGATTCATATGTATGCTTGTATATGTATATATGTATGTACATATATTCAAATATATGTATATAACATTTTATGAGTGAATATATGCATGTATATTATGTATATATACATATACATATATGTAAGCATGTGTGTATGTTTTAAAACACAACAATGTTATTACAACTATAGATATTAATTTATCTAAATAAAAATGATTTCACCTTTTTTAAGAGATAGATAAATATGGCATGCTTATTCATAAAATAATATACAATGTGGTGGGAAGGAATGATGAAAGAAATATTGATTGATGAAAATATTGAAAAAATATTTAGTTTCTGGGCTTAATCAGTATATATGCTATGAAAGACAGTGAAACATTATCATTGACCATAAATCCATCTGCTCTCCCTATGCCCCCATATTTAATATATGTATCTACATTTCTCTATCTCCCTATCTCCCTGTCTGTCACTTATCTATCTTTTTATCCATCTATCTACCTATCTATTTATCCATATATACATCTACCAATCTATGTGTATATCTGTATGTGTGTATGTATATCTCTATCCATCTATCAATCCATCTATCCACATAGTGTCTAAAAGTAAGGAAGAAAATATGAGACAACTTTGTAAGAATCTAATGTGATCGTTAACGTATGTGTTTGTAGAAGAGAAAAAAGACATAACTGGAAAATTACTTTCTCCTTATTCCAAGATCATGAAAATTGCTATATCATTGAGAATATATGTTGACTTTTATAAAAGAGTTTGTGAAAATAAAAAAAGTTTGAAGATTTTTATTGGCTTGACTTTGTTTCTTTCTGCAAACTAAATACAGATACATATTTCAGGGAAAAAAAACTATTTGAGTGGAAGCGAGCAAAGGAAATACTGACATCTACAGTAGTGAGAGTTAACATAACAGTTATGACTGTAATCCATCATCAGCTTTACACATCTTTTTCATCTTCAGCCTAGAAAGCAGTAGCACAGATGCTGCTTATATTGTAGTATACTATCTAAATGATGAGAGGTGAATCATTCAAACCTCCTTAATGTAATGAGAATGGAGAAGTATACTGCAGCTAGTGCTAAAAAAAAGTGTTGCCTTCTATTTAAGCGATACATAAAATATAGATGGAGTAGTGCTGACTTCCTCATAAGGAAATGAAGAAAACCATGTTGAAAATGATGCTAGTTTGTGTGTATTTTTCAAAACATATCAGGAAAAAAATACTAGTTTTTCTAGTATTCTAACCTTGATTGCTTCCATATTTCCTTCTTTGTTAACAGGCAAATCATGGGAAATCAGAGACAAATAATAATATTAATAATAAATTCCTCACACAATATTTTAACTCCTATGAAATTAATTTATTTTGCTTTCCTCATGTATGAATAGATAGGTGTTGTGTCCAGACTAGCTCTCTGGAGGACCTTAGTTCCAGCCCAAGTCCTTGGTCTTAGAAGAGAAGTGATGAGGTGGGACTCATGTGGATGGTCAAATGTGGAGTCCACTTATTCCAAATTGTCTTTGCCTTATATACTACAATACCCTTATATAACCAAAGCAACACTGTGCATGCACTAACTATATATGTCAAATGGAGGACAACATAAACAACTTGCTTTTATATGTAGATAACTCTTTACCACTTGCTGTCACTCTGCTTTAATTATGGCAAAGGCTGTCACTGCTCCCTGATTTCTTAGGAAGGCTGAGAGCCCTTAGCGAACATGGGGAGCTGAACCAGACATTGTCAGCAGGTTCTCTATGGGCTGACGGGTCTTATATCTCACCCAGATTTCCCCACTATATGTGATCCATTACATTTCTCCCTTTCTTTTTATTTTAATTGAAGCAGTTATATATCAATGATTAAATTCATCATTATGGGAGGAATCACACAAGCAAGGAGTAATATAACAAATAATATGAATAAAAAAAGATATTGTAAAAGACTTCCATGAGTCCCAGAAGGAAGGTATAAAAAGTAACTACCAACTCACAACCACTCATACACCTCCTTTAGCAGCCAAGTGATAGTCCAAAGCCAATCTATTGTCCATCACTTCATGTGTAATGGAATGCAGATTTTGAAGTCTTGCATCAGTCTCATTAACAATTATTTTTATGGTCATGCTAATGTTCATGAATCCATTGCTATACACTTAGGGTTAACTATCGTGCTCTTTCAGTGGCAGATGTGGTCAGAAATGAAATGACCCAATGTTTCTTGTGTCTTCTCCTTCATTTTGAGGGTCTTCTCTTTTTCTGTCTCTCTCAGATGAACAAAGTTCATCTTATGTCCTGAGTAATATATAAGAAATGTCAAAGTTGTACAGGCTTTTACTATGCTCCTAGCTTCCTTTTTTGTTATCCCAAACTGCATATATAAAGCTCGAGCAGCCTGATGATATTTAGAAGGAGATTCTTGCACTTCCTGAAATAAAGGAGTGTTGGCTAACATAGTGAGAAGGCGATCTGCCTTTAAATTTCCATCAAACATAGGACCTGGAAATCCCATATGAGAAGGGACATGTAAAATATAATACTTACCTGGACATTTTCTCATTTGCTCCTGAAGTTCCTTAAAAAGCTGATATACATTAGAGAGTACAAATTTTATTTGCACTGTGGCAATTCTTTCTACCACAATTACAGAATTAGCCAAATCAGGTATTATATTTACATGTCCTGAGTAATATATAAGAAATGTCATAATTGCATATAATTCATCTTTAGATAATCACCAGGTGATGTGGAGTGATCTGGAGAGTGGTGAATGGAAGGGACTTGAAAGACTAATCGCTTGGGGCAGAGGTTTTGCTTGTTTCTCTACAGATTGAGAAGGAATCTGCTGGGTGCAGACTGCCCATATCTGCATTGTCCATCAAAGAAAGAGATGGAAAATGAGAAATGGAGAAATGTCTCTCCTTTTTTAGCACAGTCCTTATCTCCCTTCCCACCCAACTCTTTATGCTCTCAAACCTCCTAGAGTAGTAACAAACAATATAAATTAACAAAATACTAAAAAAGACTTCCTTAGCTACTTCCCATGTGCTATATACCCTCTCCAATTACAGGCACCAAACCTCTGTTTGTTTTTCTCCTCATACTTCCTGATTTGACACTCCAGATTAAAAGCTTTCTTTTTGTTTTTCTTATATGTGGGATTCCTTAAAGCCAATTTTATCTCATTGTATTCAGTTAATAATTCTCATACTACCTTCTACATCTCTGGCTTCAAACTCTCCTTCTAACAAAATCAAGGACTCCAAAGGGTCTGAGAACTCATTGAACATCTTCTGAGTTATCAACAAACCTTGTTTCTCAATTAACCTAACTAAGCATGCTTCATACTTCCCTCAGGAGGGAGGCTCTTTTGTTTAGCAGTTGTCCCATTTTTGGTGAAAAACAAAAGTAACTAAATTAGCCCTTATGGAATCTTCCCACTTGTCTATCTTTCTACTTATCCTATGTGGATCTCCGGACTTCTCAATCAAATTAGTTGATCGCATCAGTCAAGATGCTTTGTGCCCTGCTTTGCACCCTGCTTTGCAAGGGTCCGTGTTGAACGCCAAATATTGTGTCTGTACTGCAGGACCACATAAACAACTTGCTATTGTGTTTAAATACCTCTTTGCCACTTAGTATCACTCTACTTTAATTGCACCACAGGTTGTCCCCTGACTTCTCAAGAAGGTTGAGAGCCCTTAGGGGAAATGGGGAGCTGAACCATACATTGCCAGCAGGTTCCCTCTAGGCTCTTATTCCTCACCCAGAGTTCCCCTGCTATCTGTGCCCCTCTAGAGGTAGGTGTATCATTCTGCTCTTAAAAACCACCCAACTGTTCCTCACCATTCATTTTTATTAGACACATACTTCTTTAATCTGTAGTTCCAATTCAATTTTAAGACTACTGAACAGAAGTATGTATGATTCACAATTAGACCTAGCTATTGCTAGGTTCACTGACCAACAGAGTCAATCAGACTTAAATTGGTTTGAAGATCATTTTCATATTAGAACTGTCCAAAATCAGAAGGCAGCATGAGGAGTAGGACAGGTCCATCATTTTTTAAGGAAACTTCCATGTAGAAATCATATTCTGGACAACTTAGGAGAAGAATTTGAACATAGGCTATATATGATCAAACCTGAGGTTAATCTTCCTTGTTCTTGTTTTTTTTTTCAGTTTACTTCGTTTTGTAGGCTTTTAAATCATTCATCTTTAGCTGTACTGGATCTTGTATCTGGCTCAATGTTAAAATTTTATATTTAAGGAAACAGGCTCAGAAAGATAGTTTCTAAGAGTCAATCAGGTAGAAAGTCACAGGATTGAAATTGAACACAAACCTTATACTTAAAAACTCAGTGCTCTTTCCACCATACTATAAGATAGTGCCTTATTGATCATTAAGCTCACTTATTTATTTCGATAGTGTAATTGAGTAGATAGGACACTGGCCTTGGAATCAAAAAGAGCTTTGTTTAAATCCCTTCTCAGGAACTTAATGGTTAGTGTATCCTGGGCAATTTACTTTACCTCTCTGCTCATCGCTTTCCCTATCTGTAAAATGAAGATAATGGTTATATACATAAATAAGAAATATAATGCTAATAAAGAACTCCTTTTTCCATCTTGAAGTGCTAAAAATATGATGGTTGATTTTTTTTTTTTTATGGGCAGCTCAAAATTCATTCATCTCAGGGCTTTTACGTATTTGTCAGATAAAAAGACATTGCTCATATGATCATTAAATATGAGAACTGTGTGATGATAGAAATCATATAGTACATTTAGAGAAGATAAGAGATGTCTCTAGTTCTATTTTAAGTGCAAGCATTCTAGGATGTCCTCAGTCCCTGAGGATACTGCTTCTCTATGAAGAAGTCTCCATCTAGGAGTAGAATATGTCATTAACCTCATCAGACTATGATAATATTACTTTGCTTGAACATTACCACTGATAAATGCTTATGGAATTGAATTATCCTTCTGCTGTATATTTTAATATATAAAGATGTCTTTAATATCTCTATCCTTAGTGTAGAGTTTATTGCATTACATTTCTTGATATGTAACTTATAATTGTTCAGTCCTTTATACTAGGTAAACCCACTTTACAGTAAACTTGCAATCTAGTAGAATTGATTTGGAAGATCTCAAACACACACACACATGTAGACATATACATAATAGGGTTTGGGTATGCATGTGTATATAGGGGGTATGTAAACACACATGTACATGGTGTGAATGGTTATGTATATATGCAAATATGGGAGCATGTGTGTTTATAGATATTTACTTATCTCTCTATACGTATGAACATTTATGTGTATATATATATATATATGCATGTATATTTATGTATATGTTAGTATTTGTGATTGTGTATAAACATATGCATGCATGTTTGTGTATATGTGTGTACATAATGCATATATGTGTATACACACATGTATGTATATGAATGTGTCCAAATTAAGAACCATACCTTCACTCTCTCTTCATGTGTTTTCTGGAGAGGTCTCTGTGGATATTTTTTGTTCTATGGGACTTGCTAATGGAAAAGTTAAAATTGATCATAGGAGCCATAATTTAAAATTTAGTCAAGGAGGAGAAAAAAGGAGGAACGAAAGAAGGAGGAGGCATTTCCTGATGTTTTAAAATATTAGATCTTTCTTCCTCCTCAAATTATCTTACATTATCTTTTTTGAGAGCCTACCATGTTTTTCCTCACAAAAAAAAAAATGAAATTCTATTTCCAGGACTGAATACAATGTCTTGCACTGGAGTACTTACAAAATAAATGTTTATAGAATTATTAAAAGTCTCAGGCTTAAAAAGATAAGAGGGCCTACTCTAGGAAAGGTTTAGCAAAGAGGTTTCAGAAAGAGTGGTAAGGAACATAAATAAGATCTCTTCTAAAAAAATGTTAAATACTTTAATTGACAACAAGAGTACAAAAAGAAATGACAATCTTACTTTCAGCAAAAAAATGGAGGACAAAGGGAACTCCAAATGTCCCATCAGGAGTATTGGATGGTTTCATTTCTTCCAACATTAAGAAGATGCTCTGCCTGTATGAAATGCAGGTTTAGTTTCCTTAAAAGAAGACAAGGTTAAAAAGCTAGGGATACAACATGCCTTCAATGTATTTTGGAAAACTAAGTGTTTTTTCAAAAAGAAAAGTGTTTCTCATAAAAGATAGAAAGAAAATAGAAAAAGGGGAAATCTGTATTACAAATATGGAAAAGGAAAGAAAAGGATAAGAAACATTCAGTTTTTATTTATTATGATAGTCTTAAAATACTCTTTATTGAAAACAAAGATAAATTTTGCATACAAAAAAAATCATTTCTCATGATCTAAAAACATGTGATGAAAATACCTATGACTAAACAGGGCAAAAAACATCCATGGATCTGAAGAAATATATAATACGATTAAATTCAGCTAGTAGTTAATTACTAAGCTAATCTCATTGCTAAGTGACATTGTGGTAATTGTCTTTAAACCCAGAACAAGTACTTTTACTATCTTCCTGGGATACTGAACATTAGTCCCTAACATCTATCACATCTGATGACCAATAACTAGCATTTTTGAGTACCACATAGCATTAGGAGTAATATAGGGATTGTTATTGAGATTATCCAGTTCTGGTAATGAAATTGAGAGGTTATTATTCCTAACACTGCTAGAGATTGACTATTGATAGTCAATCTTTAGTTTCAAAGAGTTTCAAAGAGAAAGTTGAATTTGCAAAGTAAACTGCTAATTAGAGGAATTCAATTTCTAATGCCATAACTTCATATACAGCAATTATGGACTCTTTAGTAGGAATAGAATAATTCTCACTTGGGTTGCCAAAATAGATTTAATATTTAATTTGAGAATTTAATCAAATTCCTTAAAGTTACAGGGGGTTAGAGAAAAACTCTCTTTCACCTGCCCAGTTTCTGTTCATGTCAAATCATATATTATGGAATGTTGTGATGATCACATATTTAAAATCAGCCAGAGTGAGGAATTCAGGTTAAGGGAAAAATCTTCAATCTTTATTGAAGTGAAGAGGTGAAAAAGGATTGCAATAACAATATGGGCAGCTGCGACAGGAGCCAGCTAGCAGAGGGAGAATTGAGCTGAAGGGCCGTCCCAATGGCAATGCGAGCAGCTGTGACAAGATGCCAGCCAGCAGTCTCTCCTTCTGCTTCCCTCCACACTTCCTTGCCTCCACCCACCAAAAATGTCATTTCCTATACAACACATCAGGACTTGCACAAAGAGTGGGCAGGGACCATTTTTTCTCCAAGCATATATATTAATAGAGTATAGTCCAATTACTATTTAGCTTCATGTGCTTGGGACCTCAGTGCATCAACTCAAGCCTCAGCCCATTACAGAATACATCAGAGGAAACAAAAAATACCATTATAAGAGATGGGGATTTTTAAGGAAAAAAATCTGAGAAGACAGGCAACAAAATGGATGCCAAGATAACATATCCATCATGCATAAAACATAAATGGGTCCTACATATGATATATATATATATATGTACATATATATATATATAATTTGCATGTATACATGTATATTTATCAGGTTTATATTTACACATACACATAAATGGATAGAATGTGAGCCATGGATAAAGTTCATCAATGCAAAGATTTAAATCATATCATATTCAATATGAGGATTTTGCTGTGCATTACTCACAAAGGAAATGTGTTTATAAAGTAGACAATCTTACATTAAAAGAAAATTTAAAAATGGATAGTAATGTAGCAAAATAAGTTATTTTCATCTAAAGAAATTAAAAAAATGAAGCTTAAGATGGTAAAGATAAACATATTGAAGAGAATTTTTATAAAATGATTCAAGAAAAAAAGTAGAAAGAGTATTGTGATTGGACTATGGAACACTTGGATAAGCTTTTCAAGAAAAAAATTCATGACAGAAACATATAATTTCAATTATGGAAGAAAATGGAAGAGAAAATTACTTCTTTACTCTATGTTTATCCTGGGGATAACACTTCCTTTTGTTGCTGTTGTTTTTCAATAATGACCAACTCTCCATAACCCTATTTGGAGTTTTCTTTACAGAGATACTAGAGTGTTGGAATCCTTACAAACTGCTAACTAATTAGAGTTGATCTAATCTTACAAGAAGATTTTGGCCAGAACCTGAAACAAGGTACTAAGTAGAACTAATTAATACAAGGCTTGTGTTCACACCTTTACTCATTGGAGTTCACAAGTATGCCAGCTTCACAAAGTAAACTTTCTAACTTCAAGGGAGTTCACACCTCCCTTAAAGCTCTTCGGGCCAGAGAGCACTATGGGAGAAAACCCATAATCCCTCTCTCTCGTATCCCACAATTCCTCCTTCTTGGATAAAAGAAACAGACAGAGGCTCTTGGTAGGATTTCAGTGGAGTTACGCCAGAAGCCCTCTCTCCGCGGCAAGGCAAGAGAGAATACATTTTTTCCACTTGGCTGGCTGGTGGCAGACGAAGAGCTTTCAGAGGATAAAGCTACGAGTGAGAGTTCAATGCATTGGAGGTCTCACATTGTTCATGAAACAATGAAATTCAATAATTTCAATAGTTTTCATAATGGTCCTTTTGCCTTAAGCTCCTTCTTCCTTACTTTAGTTCATCTTACACTCCATTGCTAAAGTGATATTTTAAAGTCTAGATTGTCTGATGATCCCTCTTTCTCTGTCTCTGTCTGTTTCCTACTCTCACATACACACTCAAACACATACACACATATGTACACACATATTCAAAACCAGTGACTCCCTCTTACTTTCTGAAGAAGACATGAATTCTTATCATTAGAATTTAAAGGTTTTGACAATCTTCCTGGTTCTCCTACTTTTCTATAAACTTTATTTTACTCTTCCAATCACAGTTACCTTCTTGTTTCTCACACGATACCCTATCTCTCATCTCCATTACTTTGTTCTGTCAGTTCTCTGTGTCTAGTATGTTCTCCTGCCTCAAGTTCATTTCCTAGCCTGAAATCTAATATTTTTCAATACTTACCTCAAATCTCAACCTTCTGAAAGAGACCTTACCTAATTGTCCTGGATCCTAAGTCATTTTTGTTTGAAGAAATTTTTTATTTGTTCTTGTTGTTGTTGCTCTATTATTACAGTCATTTGTAACTGTTCATTGTCCTATTTAGAGTTTCTTGAAAAAGATATATGACTGGTTTGATGTTTCTTTCTCTAGCTCCTTTTATGCTTGAAGAAATGAAAGCAAATATAGCTATTAACTTGGTGAAGCAGATTTGAATTCACTTCTTCTTGATCCCATGTTGGTGCTCTACCTACTAAACCACTTAGCTAAACATTCATACTGTAACCTTCCATTCACATTCTCTATATCCTTTACATAAATAATTATGGGCATATTGTTTCCCTGATTTGGCATTGAAGGGTAGAGATTTTGTTTTTGTCTTTCTCCACTTAGTGCTTGTCATGGTGCCTAACACAGATTTAACACAAAATCCTCATTGCTTGGATTAGTTAATACATGGTAAAACAAAAAGTAATCAGAAACCAGAGTTATTATGCTTGACTTTCTTCATTTTAATTGCATATAGTAACAAATGAATACTTTAATTGTGTATATTTTATATGTATATGCATATTATACAGTTACATATATATATAATGTATATATACTATATATACTATAAGTATATAACATATAGTATTTATAACACATTTTAGTAATTGGGAAAAAGTATAGAATATATATGTATACAGATATAAAGAAATTTAAATGTTTATATTTGTACATATTTTGCACATATATGCACATTTATGTATGTATAATTTACTGAGAATATGAAAATATGTGCAATATTTGAGTCATATTTGATTTAAGTTTTTAGAAGTACTTATAAGAACATTGTTTTAAATATGATTGGTTAATTTAATCAACTTTTTTTCAGTCTCTTAATATGCTTATCTCTTAGATAAATATGCTTAACATCTATTTCACTTATTTATTTTGTAAAACCATGATGCAATGTCCTCAGTTTTTGAATCTGCTTATAGAGCAAAAATGTGTCAACAGTAATGCAAATCATATAATCATTCAGAATGATAAATTCAGGCAGATGTGACTGAGAAAAATACTGAAAAATTGCCCACTGTGCATGTCTAGGTTTTGATGTGTTAGGAAAGAATTTTCCAATTTAAAAGGAGATAGATGACATTAAAACAGCATAGGATCCAGAACAAGGAAGGAAATTGTCCTGTTTCCTGTGTCCCTGACTAATTACATCTCTGAAACTGTATCCAATTTTTGATGACACATTTTGGAAAGAATATTGATATGCTGGGAATTATCCAGAGGAGCAAATTTTAGTCTGATTTAAAAAAAAAAAAAAAAAAAACCTTCCACCAAATAGAGTTTCTTCAGTACTGAACCTGATTATCTGTCAAGTAATGTTACTTGTGGTTGTCTTTCCTTCTGAAGAGGACCAGTGATCAGGAAGGTGATGTCTGGATTTCTAAATGAACTGAATTTAAGTTAGGTAGTGCTATGAAGACAACAATCACACTCTCTCTCCTCAAAAGTCATTGGCTGCAGTGGCAAGATGTAGTTCAGGATGACTAGAGATGGTCCTGTCTGCTAAGTAGTACATTACCCCTAGTGACTATATATATATAAGTAAAGGCCAATGACCACACAGCTAGCATGCTGTAGATATTATACCTATTCCACCCCAGCCCATGGGAGTATATTATGGCAATTACTAGATGACCAATGTCCCTAAGGGGTGTTTAACAACCTCTTTGTTGTAATTGTCATTAAAATATGAGACTAGGTCTAGTTAAAAAGAACCTTTTTTGACAGTTTTTTTTTCTAATTATAAACATGTTTTATTGCAAGTATAGCTAAAGTGATTTGGAGAATTAATTTGTTTTTCTAAGTTGATTCAAATAATATGTTGCTGAGTCAGTCAAATACTAAATTATTTTCATAGGCTAATTTCCATAGAATGAAATATTTCAGATTGAAACTTAAAAGATTACTTAAAATCTGAGTGATCATGAAAGGATATTTCTTTTCTTCCTTGGGCTCAGTTTTTTCATACTCAAAATAAGGAGATTATACTAAAGAGTCTCCAATATTTACTAAAGAGTTTTCAATATTTCTTCCATCTTTAGATTTCTGCCCCATGAACCATACAAAGTAAAATGTTACTTCTTGAAGGCATTAAGGGAAAATTTCCTCCTTCCCCTAAAAAATAAAAACTTTTGGAACTGTAATTTGTTGTATGAGGCATATCTCCACCTGCCAAGGAAAAAAAAAAAAGAAAGCCATTATTAAGAAGGGTAGAGAACAGGAAATACATTGAAATATTCTCAATATTTGGACACAATGTCACATGTATTCATTCTACCAGTCAGTTTCGTTTCATTTCTTTTTTTTTTTTAATTTAATTCAATTTACCCCTTCCTTCCTTCCTTCCTTCCTTCCTTCTTTCCTGCCTTCTTTCCTTTTTCCCTTGTTTTAACATGGATAGGTTGTTCTGATGTTGGGATAAGTTTGGAGTATATATTTCCAGATAAAATAGATGTAAATACAAAGGGCATCAATAAAACTATAAATAATCTGTAATAAAACTTTAGGCAAGATATCAAAAGCAAGACATTTATTACTTATTATATGCATTTCTAATGCAAATCTAACATTTATATAGTTTTAAGTTTTTAGAGCAATTTTAAATGTATGATCTAATTTTATCCATATAATAAATATGTGAGAAAAGTATCATCATTATATTAATTTCACGTATTTAGAAACAGAGAGTAGTAAAGTAACTCAGCTAGTGTCTCAGCTCAGATTTGAATTCATTTTTATCATTGTTTTTGTTGTTGCTTTCCCCCTACTTCAAATCAAGTACTCTATCCATTGCACTATCTGTTCTGAAAATACAATTAGAAAGTGTGTTTTTAATACAAAATAAAAAGAATAAATGATTTTTGTGAGGTCGCATATTGAATAGCTTTCAAAGGGAAATGATGTCAGCTAGTAACTTACAGGTTTTGCACCACCCCCTTGCTTATGGTCTCAAAAAGATGAACTTGGTGATACACTAAAACATTCTATTATTATATCTCTTCCTATGGAAGTTTTACTCTATTCATATTCACTACCACCCATTCCAAAACTTCATTGGAACTGTCCTCTCATCATAGTGTATAAACCTCATGTTATGCAGTTAGCCACCAAACCATGTCTGCATAGCTCACATGATACTTGTCTATACCCTCTCATTTGTTTGCCATGTCTATTTTACCCAAGATGCCACAAGTCTTGCTGGAGTTCTTAATATTGGAAGGAGCACATGTATTTCCATTGGTTATTGTTATTCTTGGCTTTTGCCAACTTTTATTTATAAATTATATATTTTATGACATGTTTAAATCATTTTCTATGTAATTTTATTTAGTTTTGATATATAGCATCTTTTTTATTTCTATCATACAACTTTCTATTTCCCTCAGCTATCAACTTCTGCTTTGCAAGACAATCCATGGTCTCACTATTTATGGTTAGATAACCTCACTGGTAGAATATTAATTATAACAAAAGCTCCTTTGTTTAAAGAAGCTTGAGGTCATAAAAGACCCTCTGAAATTTCTTAAACTTATCATCCTGCAGATTGTTATTATTGTATGATGTCTTTTAAAGAGATATAAGCTTCCATAATAGTTCTTAGTTTAGAGCCTAGTACTTATAACTGATAACTAGATTATAGTTGACTAAGAATGCCATATTTATTGATCTCATTCGCTTTTTTTTCTTATTGAGGCAGACCAATCTCTTTTGATTAATTTTAGAAATTGTTTGCAAGGATATAGTGTTTTTTAAATATTTTATATAATTAAATGTATAAAATCAGATTTTCAAAATTATATTTTATTCTAAAAGGAAAGGGGGGAATTTTTTAATATTTAAAATTATGAATTAAAATGGTTTTGAGCATAGGCTTTATTATTTTATTTTATTTTTGCCCCAAGAGAACCCAAAGAGTATTTTGCTAGCACTGTTTTAATTCTGTAGAATATAATTATTCAAAACCTAACCCTGAGAAGAGGAAATTATCGGCTCCTAGTGGCTATATCAAGTGATATTTTATTTATAAAATCTTTAACAAACATTAAAGCATAATATAAATGTTACAAAGAAAAGTACAAGTTGCAGTTATTGTTATAATAATATTATACTAATTATACTATTTATGAATAAAATGATTTTCCCAGAAATAAATAGAAATGTAATTCAATTTTTTTTATTGTGAGCTTATTGTCATACTCAGATCCCATTACTGTCTTTTGGTAATATATTTTTCAAAAGTAATATTGGAAATGTATCCAAGACTTTACTAAATATGCCCATTCTGGCAGCTGCAACTGCCATCCATACAACTCCCATAATTATCCTCACTAATTACAGTTGGGATGTAGAAGTAGATACCGTGAGCTACATTAAAATTGAAGAAATTAAAACAGAGCCATTTTGCAGAACTATTATGCTCTTTGGGGGAATCACAGATTTTCAGAAAAGGCATTAGCTAATTAAAAACACCAGGATAAATCTTGAATCAAGGATAAAAGCAAAAGGTTATTTTTGCACTTCAGTAATATATTTTAAGGAATCATTGTTTTGAGCTTTTTGATAAATTTTATGGAAAAGGGATGATGATCTAGAGAGCCTGGGAGGAACACATTCATTTTTATAGGTGAATGATAAATATAGTGTTCTTGAAGGCATTCTTTTGTCTCCTCAAGGGAAGTACTATGGGTTGTGCCGCATAGGATCAAAAACTTAACTTTAAGGGACTTTAGAAGTAATCTAGGATCACTGCATTTTATAAATGATGCAATCAAGATTGTAGATATTAAAAGTATATTGTCTTAATTTATGAGTTATATGTAGCAGAATCAAAAAAAAAATTGAACTTAGGTACAGTGATCTCAAAGTTTGTATTATTTCTATTAAATTCAATTGGAATCCAGAAAACCTAAGGTCAAATTGGTACTGACAATCTGAGAAACTCACTGATTCATAGTAAAACAGTATATTGTCAACTTCACAAATAAATGAAATAAAAAGTAAATTATATGAAAACATTTATAACTTCCAAGAACACTGAATAGTCCTATACATGAGGCAATATTCCAAGACAATGAATTATGACAGTAGATTGTATTTATATATTACTTTAAAATTTGCAATATGTTTTTGCTTTACTTTACTGTGTCTTTTGATAATCCTAATGATACTGTAAGATAGCTGCTGTCATAATTCACACTTCTCATGTGATGATATTAAGATTTAATGAGGTTCAGTGATTTGCTACAGTCATATAGATAGTAGGTGCCTGAAGCAACATTCGAGTTCAAGATTTTGCCATAAACTCAAACACTATATACATTAGACAAAGAATTGCAATTTTTAAAATTATGAATTCTACTTTCTCTCCCTTCTTCCTCCCCAACCTCTTCACTGAGAAGGGAAACAATTCAATATAGGTTATAGAAGCAAAAAATAATTAAATAATAGTAATGTTGAGAAAGAAAGAAAGAAACAGAGAGAGAGGGAGGGTGGGAGGGAAAGAGAGAGAAAGAAAAAGAAAAATAAAGAGAGAGAGAGAGAAAGAGAGGGAGAGAGTAAGAAGGAAAGAAAGGGGGAGGAAGGAAGAGAGGGAGAAATTAAAAACAAGAAGTAAACTTCATAATGCGTTCAGAAAACATTTTTTTTTCTTTCTTTTTTTTTTTTTGGTCCTTTTTTTTTTCTTCTGTGGAGAGATAGAATTTCTCATCATAAGTTCTTCAGAGTTGTCTTGGATCTTTTTACTGTGGAAAACAGCTAAATCTTTCACAGCTGATCATCTTTAAATATTGTTCATAATTTGTATATAATATATTTTGCTTTGTATCAGCTTGTAGAAGTTCTTCCAGTTTACTTTTATGAGAGTATCCTCATCATCATTTCTTATAGCACAATAATATTTCATCATAATCATATACCACTCTTTATTTAGCCATTTCCCTATTTATGGACATCCTCTCAATTCTCAAATATTTACCTCCAGAAAAAAAATAGCTGCCATAAATAATTTTCCATATAGATCATTTTCCTTTTTTAGAGTTTCTCTTAAGATGCAGAGCTAATAATGTCATTGCTAAGTTAAAAGATATTAATGATTTTATAGCCTTTTGGGCACAGCTCCAAGTTGGTCTACATAATTGTTAAATCTGTTCACAACTCTACTAACAATGCATTAATTGCTCATTTTTTCCCAAAGCATCTACATTTGTCATTTTCTTTTCTACCCTATCAGACAATATATTAAGTATGATATAATACTCTAACCCTAAACCTAAGAATTGTTTTAATTTGCATTTTTCCAGTCAATAGTGAGTTAATTTTTTTTGTATTTCTATAGATAATTTTGATTATTTCATTTAAAAACCATTGATCTCTTTTGATTATTTGCCAGATGAGGAATAGTTATTATTTTTACGAATTTGAATCAGTTTTCTATATTTGAGAAATGAGGTCTTGATCACAGAAACTTGCTACAAATTATTTTCACAGTTGCTATTTCTGTTTTCCCCTCCTTTTTATTTACCCCCATTTATTTATTTGATTCTCTCTTTCCTTCACATTGTCCCTCCTCAATAGTGTTTTTCTTCTAATTAGGCATTCCTGAATCCAGTTTCCTATCATTCACCTTATCTTCCATTTTCCCTTCTACTTTCCTGCAGGGTAAAATAGATTTCTATGCCCAATTGAACGTGTGTGATATTCACTCTTTGAGTCAATTGTGATGAAAGTAAGGTTCATTCACTCCCACTTCCATCTGACCTCCTTTCCCTATTGTAAGGACTTCCTCTTGTCCTGCTATGTGAGGTAATATATTCATTGTACCTCTCCTTTTCCCTTTCTCTTTCTCTTTCTCTGTCTCTGTCTCTCTGTCTCTCTCTGTGTGTTATCATGGCTTTAAAGTAATTAAATATATATTTTTTAAAATTGTCGCATGAATTTATTTTCTAGGTCAGTTGTTTTATCAGTGATATATTTCACATTTTTCCTAATATTTTTCATTCATTTGGTTTTGATTTATTTTTTGATTTCTCATAGTCAATAGCTTCCATTTGCTTAATTCTAATTTTAAAGGGATTATTTCAGTTGTTGAGCTTTTGTATCTCCTTTTTCATTTTTCCAATGCTACTTTTTAAGAGTTTGCTTGTTTGTTTTTCCCCTTTCAATTGACTTTTGTACTTCCCTTTCCATTTAGCCAATTATGCTTTTCTTCATTGACTTTTTGTATTTCCTTTACCACTTTGTCTAATCTGTTTTTTAGGTGGTTTTAACTTCATTATGTATGTGTCTCTTTTATCAATTTTTCATTTTTCATGATTTTCTTGTACCCCTCAAGTTTCTCTTCCCATTTTATTTACCTCTCTTATTTGATTTACAAAATCTTTTTCAACTCTTCCATCTTCTGAAATAAATTCTTTTTTTTTCTTAGAAGCTTTAGATGTAGGAACTCTGACATTGTTATATTTTCTCTGATTGTGTATTTTAATCTCCTTTCTCAACACAATTTATTTCTATGGTCAGATTTTTTTCTATTATTTTCTCATTTTTTCCAGTCATTCCTTGATTTTAAACTTTTATAAAAGAAGGATCTGCTTCCAGGATAGAGACTTCCAAGCTTCAGGAGTTTTGTGTAGATTTTTTCAGAGATATTTCTAGGAATCTTTAGTTTTTACTTCTTCCAAGTTGATATGATCTAAGGAGAAGTGTGGTCACTTCTCTCCTGGCCTATGCTCTGATCTGTAAGTGGCCACAAACACTTTATTCCGCCATGCAACTGTGAGGAAAATCAGTGCTCCACTGTGGGCATAAATTCTAGCCTCCTTGCCCAGGCTCTGCCACCCAAGACTGTGACCTTGATCTAAATATGGAAAAAGGAACATTCCTACCTCAGTGCTAGCAAAAGGATTACTATAATCTCCTTTTGACCAATTTTTGGAAGCCTTTACTATCTCTTGGCTGAGGGCTCTGGAGACAGCTTCTGCCAATGGTCCAGTGCTAATTCATTGGCTCCCAAGGGCTACTCTTGGTGTTTTGGGACTAGGGATGTGTTGTTGTAGCCTGTGCTGAATCAT
Source organism: Antechinus flavipes (assembly GCF_016432865.1). Lineage (NCBI taxonomy): Eukaryota > Metazoa > Chordata > Mammalia > Dasyuromorphia > Dasyuridae > Antechinus > Antechinus flavipes. The sequence goes on from NC_067400.1 coordinate 22,148,371, forward strand.
ATTCCATTGTCACACAAGTCCAATAGATCTGTTGAACTCAGTTGCATTTTATATCTGTGACCTGAAAGATCTGGAGGCTGTAACAGTTCTTTCCTACTGACTTTCTAATGTGTCTTGGGATAGAAAATTGTTTTACTTCATCTTTTTGTGGATTTTATTTTAGAAATTGTTTCAAACTCATTATTTAAATTTTTATTTAATTATTTAATTAAATTTAAACATTAAATATTTAAAAATAAATATGTTAGGGGGCATTTGAGGGAGAACTCAGGAGTGTCTCTGCCTTTTGTTCTGTCATCTTGCCTTCAACTAAACAATTAATGACTTTTAAAGCAGACCAAGGAAATATAAGAAATTATATATTTGGGTTTAGGAAAGCTTTGGATGAGAATCAAAACTCTGATATTTGGTGATTGAGAAAGTATCAAAAATTCCCCATGACTTCATCTGAAAAATGAAGGAGCTGAGGTAAAGAAAATCTATGCTACTTATTATGAAAGATTTTGGGTAGGGTCAAAAGAAATAATCTATTAAGGCATCACTCTTGTATTATATCATTACACATCATTGTACATCAGTAGTAGGATGGAATCTTTCCCAATAGTTTTGCTTCATTAATTAATTAATATTGGTTCCTCTCATCTACAAAATCAGAAAGGGTGCTTACACAGGATGGCAGGAGTCAGGAAAAAAGAACAGATAAGCACATAAAATAATTGGAGATTGATATGATGTCTATATCAATTGGGGAAAAGCTGTGGTATATTATTGTGATTGAATACTATGACAACATAAAAAATGATAAGGGGATGGTTTCAGAAAAATCTTAGAAGACCTAAATTGACTGATGGAAATTAAAGTGAGCAGAACCAGAGAAATTTCATCCACAGTAAAAGCAATATTGTAACTTTCACCAACTTTGAATGACTTAGCTAATCCTATCAAGAAAATGATTCAAGACAATTCCAAAGGACTCACAATGAAAGATGTTATCCATTTCCAGAGAGAGGACTGATGAAATCTGAATGTAGATTAAAACATAATTTTCACTTTATTTTTCTTCTTGTTGTTTTGCATGATTTCACATGAATAATTAATATCATATTGATTACTTTCATAATGGAAGGGGAAGGACAAATGGGAGAATCAACATTCTAACAATTTTTATAATAAAACAATGAATGTATTTATATAAAATAAAATGATAATCATTTCTATCTCACAGTCATGTTCATCCAATGCCATTGCTTAGTATATGACCACCTTTTACCATTCTTCATCTTTTCCCTTTTACTCTACTTTCCAAATAGTAGTCATTTTTCAAAATCCAATTGCAATTGACCATCCTTTAGGATGTCTTATGTAGCTCCCATTTTACAGTTCCTTTTCTCTACTCTCTAATTCTATAATACACAACTCATTTGCATGGAATCTTCAGTTCAATTCATTGATGTTTGTGGTGGGGGAGAGAGAGAAAGAGAGAAAGGGGAAGAGAGAGAGAGAAAAAGAGAGAAGGGGGAGAGAGATAAAAAGAGAGGAGAGAGAGAGAGACAGAGAGAGACAGAGACACAGAGAGAGAGAGAGAGACGAGAGAGATGACTGTACACAAACCACCATGATTAATACTGGGGAGAGATACAAAGTTTAAATAAAATAAGGACTCGGTACTCATAAAAATGCAATTGAGGAGAAATCTATGACATTTTCACAATTTCCTATTAGAGAAAACATTTTTGCAAATCATTTATGAAAGCTACAATATACAGCATGTGTTGTATATCAGTGTGGGGTACTAGCTTATTAGTGTTTGAATTGGCCATAAGGGGTCTCAGATTCCAGATTTAATTTAGAATGAATACCAGGACCAAGTACAATAATTATAATGTTATTTTTATGAGAAACAAAAGAGATACAGAAATCAATAGTTCATGATGCAAAATCAGAGGCAATTGCAATTGCAGTTAGCATATAGAATTCCCTGTCTGCTCTCTGATCCTCCTCATGGAGCTCATTAAAGTTCATTCTAACAGTTACTTTGGCCAAGTAAGAATCTATATTGGAAGAGTGATTAATCCCATCCTGTAGGTTATTTTATCCTCCTTCCCCCAGATGTAGACATGAAATTACCTCTATAATCTCTAGAAGAATTGTTAAAAAAAGAGAGTACACTTTTTTTGGAACTATACGTCTTCCTCCATTGTCCTAGTCTGTCATCTTTTCTGAACTTATTTTGAGATAATTATGAAATTTTTTAAGACTGAATTTCTCCATCTCAAACTAGTAAGGAATACAGTGACTACTTATTGGCCAGATCCCAAAACTAATCAACATAAGATCTTTGACTTACTCTATTCCTAAATTGGAACAGTTCATGCTTTTTTTAGGAAATCTGATTTTTACTCTTCAGGCTGGACAGGGTGAAGACAGATAAAGAAATGGGACTTTCATGTTTGCAGCATGTTGTGATATGGCCATGAAATGCAAGTTGTTTTCCTGGTGTACAGTAACTTGTTTCAGTGGCCAAGGATATGTCACCCAAGAGAACTTGGCTTCCAATTATCTTTCCAAATGCTGGCTTACAGGATGAGCTAAATGAACTCAGCATTTAACTGCTAGCTCTAGCTATGGTCACTATTTTAAATAATAAAAGTTCAATTTATATTTCATCAAATTTGCAAGGCATTGTAAACAGCATATTGATTCTAAGCTAAGCACACCCATACACACCCACACTCTCTCTCTCTCACACACACACACACACACGCACAATAAATAACCTTTCAAACAAATATAATTATCCTTATTTTGGACAACTAATAGAGTAAAATACTGGGCTTGGGGTTAGAAAGATTCATCTTTCTGAGTTCAAATCTGAGCAACAAATAGTTGTGCAACCATTAGCAAGCCATTGAACTCTGTTTGCCTCAGCTTCCTCATTTGTAAAATGATCCAGAGAAGGAAATAGCAAATTACTCCATTATATTTTCTAAAAAAAAAAAAAAAAAAAAAAAAAAAGCCAAATTACTGAACAACAGCAACAAAACTATTGCTATTTTACAGATGAGGCAATTAAGTTTCCCAGTCATTGTTACTATGCTCAGATGGGTAGTAAGACTCTTTAGCAAGATTCAGATTCAAATCTTTCTAACTCTAAGAATACTATATCCATCTTATGAATTACCCTTTTCATAATGATAGCCTTGATATGTCTCCCCTCCCACCTCCATAAACTACTTTAATCTTGTATTTCACCTTCCCTATTCATATTATTCTATAGATCTGCTATAATTGCTAAGAATGAATTTCAAAGTCCTGCTTTATTAAGCAGAGTCTTTAACTTAGTCTATTAATGAATTGAGTGAAATAATGACCACCACACAATAATGGCCATGGTAGCAAAATTTTGTTCTTCAGTTATTTTTCAGTTTCTTTTTTCTGACCTTTCATAATGGAATGGTTTGCATTTCCTTATCTGGCTCATTTTACAGATGAGGAAACTGAGTCAAAAAAGTTTAAATTATTTTTCCAGAGTCACATAGCTAGCAACCATCTGAGCCTAGTTTTGAATTCAGATGTTCTTGACTCTAGGAATGGTGTTCTGTCTAAATCTACCGCACCTAGCTTTCCAAGAGCAACAATAACAATAAAAAACACAATAACTACAAATACAGCAATGTATTGAAAGCTTTTGTACCATTTTCTTGTCTTATATTTGACATACTTGTAATTTGGTGATTTGGAAAGACCATCATCACATGTCACTCAGAACAATTTTCTGAATTTTAACTTCTCAGGACATGTTGGTGTTGTTTAGGTAAGAAAATCATAAGAACATAGATTTGAAGCTGGAAACAAATTTCCAGATAATAAAATTCAACACTTTTCCTATAAATCAGGAAACTGAATCTCTGAGAATCATCATGTATAGCTCAGTTAGAAATGTGTGATCCCTAACCAATAAACAGTGATGCATTCTGATATCACATGGAATATGTATGAGAATGAAATGGTAGAAATTTAAACACACAGGTACATATCTGAGTATATGCATATGCAAACAAAATGAGAAGTATATTTGTATTTTTTTCTTTGTATTGAACACATTTCAGGGAATGTCCAATAAAGATCTTTCTTCTGCCAATCAACTTTTAGGCTTTTTCAAATGCCTGGAACCCTAAGGCATTAATTAACTTGTCTTAGTATGAATCAGGTAGTCAGAAGCTGGACTTGAACTTCTCAACTGCATGTCTAACGTTCTTCTTATGCTGATCTGCCTCTTAACATCTGCTTCATTTGATTCTTTTTCATACCTGAAGATAGAACAATCTCTATATAAATGCAAGACTCCCTGACATGACCTGGACTAAACATTACTGAAGAGAATGACACATCTTTTAAATTTCAGGCTTTGATAAAAAGTTTGAATGTAATAAAAAGTGAGATGATAATAAATAGAACTAAATTTTGGATGGTACAAAAAATCTCTAAATGAAGCTTTTACCAACAAATATATTTTATACTTTTTCCTCTATTTAAAAAAATTAATTCTCCTTTAACTAGGAATATATCAATCGTAAACACCCCCCACATACAATATTTTGTGCTCAATTTTTTTAAAATGGTGTTGAAACTAAAAAAAGTCTTGGCAAGGACCAAAAGAGTTGCTATAAAATATTTCCTTAACTCTTCATTGTCTCCATATTGCTTGTATCAAACCATTTAATCTGCTTCTGAGAAAACAGATTAGAAATGCTGCATCATTGTCACCTTGATCATCAATTTCTACTCATGGAGGCAAATTCTTCTGGGATATAATCTCCACCCAGGCAATAAATTTGAAAGGTGACAGTCACCCTTTCAAGACACTGGAATTCCATTCAGTCTATGTCAACTTGCCTGGACTAAACTAAATGATCTTTAGAGAATGATGAAATGTCAGAGTTAGGAGAAACCTTAGAGATTATCATTCCAACATTCCAAGCTTGGTTTATAAATTAGAAAATCAATGTCTCAAAAGGTAATGGGCTTCATGGGTCATATATATTTTATCTTGTCATCCTCGCCTGAATCAACATTCTCAGCAACAGCAAAAAGTTGGTTCATGAGTAGTATCCAAATCTTGTTAATTTTGTGATTTTTGATGGTACTGACTTACTCAATGGAATGTTTTGGCATTATCTCAATACATTATAACCAGTCATTGAGTTTTCAAGCTAGAAGAATATGACCCCGACTTTTTTACTATAACATGTAAACCATGAATTCTTTATAATCAGAACATCAAAGTTCAGAGTCTTTTTTGAGAGTTATTACATGTGAAACCATGGGCAAGTTTTCCCAACTTTCTGCTTTTCATTTTCACTAAATAAACACAAAGGTTCATCTCATCTCCAGGAATCTGATTACATGAACAGATTTTACAAATAATATCCTCAGCTTACCAAGCAATTTTTTTTTTTTTTAACCAAATCTGGTTCCAATATTGACTACTTGTCCTGTGTTAAAACCTCTATATACAATAATGTCATAATCTACTGGATTATGCATTGTTCCCTGCACATGCTTTATGTTTTCTCACTTTCATGCTCTTGCATATACTCTTGTGTTACCTGATATAGTGTTGATCCCATTTTAACAATTCAGTAAAGCTCAGTTCATAAGTATGCCCAATAATTTACAAAACCTAGTTTTATTAGACAGAAAGGAGTATCATCTCATCTTTTGCCTTCTCTAAAAATAAGTTAAATTTAAGGTTAAAATTTGGAGAATCATTTTATTCATATGCTTATTATTAATTTGTGGAAGCACTGTGATGTAATGGAAAGAACATTGAAACTATAGAAGGGAACCAAGATGGCAGAGAAGGCACACAGGACTTTTAAAGCTCCTCTCATGCCCTTACTACCAACATTAAATTCAGCCTCAAAAATATCACTTGACTAGTAAAACCCATGAAGATTAGAATCACAACAACTCACCAGCCAAAGATAATCTGGAAGATTGCCAGGAAAGGTTTGTCCTGAGGGGCTAGGAACTGACCAGCGCAGGCAGGGAGAGACTAGTGTCTGAGAACAGAACAGGGACAGGGGTGACCTCTGCGGCTAGAGACTACTCTCCCATAGGCTAACTGCTCTGCCTTGACTACAAAGCAGTAAACTGGCAGAGAAATTAAAGCCAAAGACAGAGGGTACTCTCTAAAAAATGCCAGAACCTAACAAGATCTGGCTATAAAACCCCAAACCAGAAGTGACTCAGGCAGACCCATAACACAGCCCTGCAGCCACATTCTGCAGTTTGGGGCTTTTGTGGGGGTAGGTACAAATCTGCACAACAGGAGGGCACAGCCTAAGGCAGCCTCTAATCTGCAGAGTGCAGGGCTTAGCCTGGGGCAATAAAATTTCCCCAGCGCTACAATGCTTCCTGGGGCAGAGACACTTCTGCTCCCTGAAGGGCCATTCACTGCCCAGCCACTAATACCCACAGCCCCAGGGTGGGATTTGGCTTGGGATAGTGAAACTTTCAATGCTTGGCATCTAGGCTCAGGGCAGTCCTTACCCTGCACACAGCTGGGTTCTTTACTGGGCACTTTCCCAGCTCAGCCCTGCAGGCCTGAGTTACTTACCAGAGAGGAATTTTTTCCCAGAGCACTCCAGCACCTTGCTGCTTTTTGTAGCCAGTTGGCAAAACAGTTACCCATCCATACACCTATCACGGCTCTGCAGAGGAAGCAAGTAACCTCCTGCCCTGAAGGCAAACCCTACAGTCTTTAAAAATGAGTAAAAAAGTCAAAAGGATGATTGAGAGCTTTTATACAGAAAGAGAGCAGCTTTTCAACCCCAAGGAGACTAATAGCAGACAGTCTCCAGACAAGGTCCCCAGCACAAAAGGCTCTACTAGAAGAGACTATTAAAAACCTTAAAAGAGAACTAGAAGAAAAATGGGGAAAGGAAAGAGAAGCTATGCAAGAGAGAAACAACTTCTTGAATTGGAAAAGATAAAAAACTCCCAAGAAGTGCAGGGAAAGAAAATTTGTGAGTTGGAAAAGGTTAAAAATTCCCAAGAAAGTAGGATTTGTGAACTGGAAAAATAAAATAACTCACTAAAAAAAATTAATGAAATGGGAAAAAATTCCATAGAGCAAAACAACTCATTTAAAAACTCAATTGGACATATAGAAAAATAAGTAAAAAAAGCTAATGAAGAAAATAACTCGCTAAAAATCAGAACTGAACAAATAGAAATGACTGATTCATTGAGACATGAAGAATCAGTCAAGCAAAACCAAGAGAGAGAGAGAGAGAGAGAGAGAGAGAGAGAGAGAGAGAAACAATATCAAATATTAACTTGGAAAAACAATAGACTGAGAAAATAGATCTAGGAGAGATAACCTGAGGATCATTGGACTACCCAAAAATTATGATGAAAAAATAGCCTAGATACTATTTTACAGGAAATCATTAAAGAGAACTGCCCAGAAGTAATAGAACCAGAAGGTAAAATAGGTGTTCAAAGAATTCATCGAACACCTTCTGAAAAAGACCCTAAAATAAAAACTCCAAGAAATATTGTGGCCAAATTTCAGAACTATCAGACTAAAGAAAAAAATTTTACAAGCAGCCAGGAAAAAACACTTCAAATACCAAGGTACCACCATAAGGTTCACTCAAGATCTAGCTGCTTCAACATTAAAGGAACAAAGGGCCTGGAATCTGATATTCTGAAAGGCAAAAGAACTTGAAATACAGCCAAGAATAAACTACTCAGCTAAGTTGAGCATTTTTTTTTCCATGGAAGAAGGTGGACATTTAATGAAACAGAGGAATTCCATTTGTTTCTAAAGAAAAAGCCAGAGAACCAAAGGACTTAAGAGAAGTAGAAAAAGGTAAAAGGAATTCTTAAGAACTGTATTTCTGTTGTGAATATACCAAAAAATGTATAATTTGCTTTTATTGATATAATATAAAAAAGGGAAGTAGAAATGGAAAGGAGATAGTGTCAGAAAAAGGGAAAGGGGGAAATAAAAAGAGGGAAACTATATGCCACGATGAGGCAAAGGAAACCTATCATATCTGAGGGAACTTGGAGAGGGGGAGGAACATTGTGTGAATCTTACGCTCATCAGAGTTGGCTCAAAGAGAAAATAATTGACATCTTTATTTTACAGAGAATCTTCTCTCACCATATTAAAAAGTGGGAGAGGAAAAGGGAAAAGGAAAAAGAGTAATAAGGGAAGGGTACAAGAAAAGGGAAGGGATTCAAAGGGAAGGGGAGGGATCCTAAAGAGGGAGAGCTGCATGACACAAGTGGGTCCCATAAGTTTAATATTAGGGAAGGGGGTAACGAGGGGAAAGAAAAAGAAAAGCACAATCTGGGGATAATCTGGCAGGAAATACAGAATTAGTCATTTTAACCATAAATATGAATGGGATGAACTCTCCCATAAAGTGGAGCAGACTCAGAACCCTACAATATGTTGTTTAAAGGAAACACATTTAAAACAAGGAGATACATACAGAGCAAAGATAAAAACTGGAGCAGAATCTATTATGCTTCAAGTGAAGTCAAAAAAGCAGGGATAGCCATCCTCATCTCAGATCAAGCAAAAGCAAAAATTGATCTAATTAAAAGAGATAAGGAAGGAAACCAAATCTTGCTAAAGGGTACTATAAACAATGAGGCAATATAATTATTAAACATATATGCAACAAGTAATGTAGCATCTAAATTCTTAAAAGAGAAATTAAGAGAGCTGCAAGAAAAAATAGACAGCAAAATTACAATAGTGTAGATTTCAACCTTGCACTCTTAGAATTAGATAAATAAAACCATAAAATAAATAAGAAAGAAGTCAAAGAGGTAAATAGAATACTATTAAGGTAGATATGATAGCTCTCTGGAGAAAACTAAATGGAGACAGAAAGGAGTACATGTTCTTTTCAGCAGATCATGGAACCTATACAAAAACTGACCATATATTAGGACATAAAACCTCAAACTCAAATGCAGTAAGGCAGAAATAGTAAATGCATCCTTTTCAGACCACAATGCAATGAAAATTACATTCAATTAAAAAGCCAGGGGAAAATAGACCAAAAATAACTGGAAACTAAATAATCTCCTACTAAAGAATGATTGGGTGAAACAGCAAATCATAGACATAATTAATAACTTCAGCCAAGAAAATGACAATAAGGAGATGTCATACCAAAATGTGTGGGATGCAGCCAAAGTGGTAATAAGGGGAAATATCATATCTCTAGAGGCCTAATTGCATAAAATAGAGAAAGAGGTCAATGAATTGGGCTTGCAACTAAAGATGCTAGAAGGAACAAATTAAAACCCTCCAGTCAAAACTAATCTTGAAATTCTAAGAATAAAGGAGAGATCAATAAAATTGAAAAAAAAAAACTATTGAATTAATTAATAAAACTAAGAGTTGGTTCTATGAAAAAAAAAACAACAAAATAGATAAAACCTTAGTAAATCTAATTTAAAAAAGAAAAGAGGAAAATCAAATTGTTAGTCTTAAAAATAAAAAGGGAGAACTCCCCACTAACAAAGAGGAAATTAGAGTAATAATTATGAGTTACTTTGCCCAACTTTATGCCAATAAATTCGACAACTTAAATGAAATGGAAGAATACTTTCAAAAATATAGCTTGCCCAGATTAACAGAGGAAGAAGTAAATAAACTAAACAGTCCCATTTTAGAAAAAGAAATAGAACAAGCAATTAACCAAATCTCTAAGAAAAAATCCCCAGGACCAGATGGATTTATATGTGAATTCTACCAAACATTTAAAGAACAATTAACTCCAATGTTATATAAAGTATTTGAAAAAAATAGGGATTGAAGGAGTCCTACCAAATTCCTTTTATGACACAGACATGATACTGATACCTAAACCAGGTAGGCTGAAAACAGAGAAAGAAAATTATAGACCAATCTCCCTAATGAATATTGAAGCTAAAATCTTAAATAAAATATTAGCAAAAAGATTACAGAAAATCATCCTCTTATAATACACTATGGCCAAGTGGAATTTATACCAGGTATGCAGGGCTGGTTCAACATTAGAAAAACTATTAGCATAATTGAATATATCAATAACCAAATTAATAAAAACTATATGATCATCTCAATAGATGCAGAAAAAGCATTTGATGAAATCCAACATGCATTCCTATTAAAAACACTTGAGAAGATAGGAATAAATGGACTTTTCCTTAAAATTATCAGGAGCATATATTTAAAACTGTCAGTAAGCACCATATGCAATGGGGAAAAACTGGAACCTCTCCCAGTAAGATCAGGAGTGAAACAAGATTGCCCACTATCACCATTATTATTCAATATTGTAATAGAAACACTAGCGTCGGCAATAAGAGCTGAGAAATATATTGAAGGAATTAAAGTAGGTAATGAGGAAACCAGACTATCACTCTTTGCAGATGATATGATGGTATACTTAGAGAACCCAGGAGATTCTACTAAAAAGCTATTAGAAATAATTCATAACTTTAGCAAAGTTGCAGGATATAAAATAAATCCACATAAAGCCTCAGCATTTGTATACACCACAACAAGAGATACAAAAAGAAATTGCATTCAAAATAACTGTTGATAGCATAAAATATTTGGGAATCTATCTACCAAAGGAAAGTCAGGAATTATATGAGCAAAATTACCAAAAAAATACTTTTCACACAAATAAAGTCAGATTTAAATAATTGCAAAAATATTAAGTGCTCTTGGGTAGGTCAAGCAAATATAATAAAGATGGCAATACTCCCTAAAATAATCTATTTATTTAGTGCTATACCAATCAGACTCCCAAGAAAATATTTTAATGATCTAGAAAAAATGACATCAAAATTCATATGGAAGAACAAAAAGTCAAGAATCTCAAGGGAATTAATGAAAAAAAATCAAATGAAGGTGGCCTAGCTGTACCTGATCTAAAACTATATTATAAATCAGCAGTCACCAAAACCATTTGATATTGGCTAAGAAATAGATTAGTTGATCAGTGGAATAGGTTAGGTTCACAAGACAAAAAAGTCAACTATAGCAATCTAGTGTTTGACAAACCCAAAGATCCTAACTTTTGGGATAGGAATTCATTATTTGACAAAAACTGCTTGGAAAACTGGAAATTAGTATGGTAGAAATTAGGCTTGGGGTTTATCAAGTATCAAATTACTATAATCTTTGATTATTTTGTCATATGTATCTAACCTATTCCTCTGATCTACCATTCTATTTTTAGCCAGCTCCAAATGGTTTTGATGACTGTTGCTTTATAATCGAATTTTAGATCTCATACCACTAGGTGACCATCCTTTGTATTTTTTCCATTAATTGCCTTGATATTTTTTCCCTTTTATTCCTCCAGATGCAGCTTGTTATTATTTTTCCTAGTTGTTATAAAATATATTTTTGCCCGCTTGATTGGTATGGCAATGAACAATAGATCATAGTTAGGATAGCCACTTTTATCATTAGCTTGGCTTATCTGTGAACAATTGATATTTTCTCAATTGATTACATCTGACTTTATTTATATGAGAAGCATTTTGTAATTGTATTCATATAGTTTCTGGGTTTATCTTTGCAGATAGATGCCCAAATTTTATTTTGTCTACAGTTACTTTTTTATTTTAATTTTATTTTTTATTATAGCTTTTTATATATAAAACATATGCATAGGTAATTTTTCAACACTGACTCTTGCAAAACCTTCTGTTCCAACTTCTCCCCTCTTTCCCCCCCATCTTGTTGCACAGGAAAGATCAGATTTAGAAAGAAGGTAAAAATAACCTGAGAAGAAAAAAAAAACAAAAAATGCAAGCAAATAGTAACAGAAAAAAATGGAAATGTTATGTTGTGGTTCATACTCATTTCCCAGTGTTCTTTCTCTGGGTGTAGGCTGGTTCTTTTCATTACAGATCAATTGGAACTGATTTGGATCCTCTCATTGTTGAAGAGAGCCCCATCCATCAAAATTGATCATCGTGTAATATTGCTGTTGAAGTGTGTAATGATCTCCTGGATCTGCTCATTTCACTTAACATCAGTTCATGTAAGTCTCTCCAAGCCTCTCTGTATTCCTCCTGCTGGTCATTTCTTATAGAACAATAATATTCCATATCATTCATATACCACAATTTATTCAACCATTCTCCAGTTGGTGGGCATTCCTTCAATTTTCAGTTTTTGGCCACTACAAAGAGGGCTTTCACAAACATTTTTGAACATACAGGTCCCTTTCCCTTCTTTAAGATATGTTTGGGATATAAGCCCAGTATCAACACTGCTGGATCAAAGGATATATACAGTTTGATAACTTTTTGAGTATAGTTCCAAATTGCTCTCCAGAATGGTTGGTCCATTCACAACTGCACCAATAATGCATCAGTGTCCCAGTTTTTCATCCTCCCCTCCAACATTCTTCATTATCTTTTCCTGTCATCTTAGTCAATCTGACAAGTGTGTAGTGGTATCTCAGAGTTGTCTTAATTTGCATTTCTCTGATCAATAATTATTTAGAGCACCTTTTCATATGACTAGAAATAGCTTCAATTTTTTCATCTGAAAATTGTCCATTCATATCCTTTGACCAATTATCAATTGGAGAATGGCTTGATTTCTTATAAATTAGAGTTAATTCCCCATATATTTTGGAGATGAGACCTTTCTCAGACCTTTAGCATCTATAGTTATTTTAAGTAGAATTTCTCTTTCTATCTCTTGCAGCGGGGCTTTGTCAGTAACATATAGAAATGCTGATGATTTGTGTGGATTTATTTTATAACCTGCAACTTTGCTAAAGCTGTGAATAGTTTCCACTAGGTTTTGGGATTTTTAAATATATCATCATATTATCTCAAAAGAGTGATGGTTTAATTTATTATTTATAAGCTTTTATTAATTAATTCAATAGTTTTCTTAGTTGCAATTTTATTACACTCTCCTTTGAGTTTTAGAATTTTTAATTTGGTAGTCAATTGGTAATTTATTATTTGTTCTTTTTTGTTTTTTGCTTTTTTTAGTTGCAAGCCCAATTCATTCATCACCTCTTTCTCTATTTTACTTATGTAGCTATTTAGAGATATAACATTTCCCTATACTTTGACTGCATCCCATAGGTTTTGGTATGTTTTCTCACTATTGTCATTCTCTTGGATGAAATTATTGATTGTTTCTATGATTTGTTATTTGATTCACTCATTCTTTAGAACTAGATTGCTTAATTTCCAATTTGTTTTTAGTTTATCCCCTTTATTGCTTATATTTTTATGGTCACATTCTCTGAAAAGGAATCAATTATTATTCCTGCCTCTCTGAATTTGATTGTGAAATTTTTATACACTAATACATGGTCATTGTTCGAGTAGGTGCCATGTACTGCTGAGAAAAAAAAGGTGTACTTATTTCTGTCCCTATTCAGTTTTTTCCAAAAGTCTATCATATCTAAATTTTCTAGGATTTCATTAATCTCCCTAGTTTTTTTTTCTTGTTTATTTGGTGAATAGAGGTTGAGGTTCCCTACTAATATAGATTTGTTGTGTATTTCTTCCTTTAACTAGGTTAATTTCTTTAAGAATTTGTATGCTCTACCACTTGGTCTTCTTTTTCATTGTTCTAGGTTACCATTTAGCAAGATGTATTTTCCTTCCTTATCTCTTTTAAATAGATTTATGTTTTTTTTTTTTTTTTTGCTTTATCTGAAATCAGAATCGCTACCCCTTTTTTGTTTGTTTGTTTGTTTCAGCTGAAGCATAATAAATTCTGTCCTGCCTTTTATCCTTAGTCTATGTGTATCTCTCTGTTTCAAATCTGTTTCTTGCAAACCATAATGTAGGAATCTGTTTTTTAATGCACTCTTCTATTCATTTCCATTTTATGAACAGTTCATTCCATTCACATTCAGTTATGATTACCAGAGCTAATCTTTTATATATGTATGTATATGTGTGTATATATATATGTATGTGTATGTATATATATATATATATATATATAAAATATATATTTTCATTCTACCCTGTCCCTCTTTAGAACTGTTATACTTCTAACACATACTACCTTCAAAGTGTTCTCCCTTCTATCACCTCTCTTCCTTTTAACTCTTTTGCCTAGTGTTTTTTGTCCTCCATTCTATCCACTCAGTCCTTTTTTCCCCCTTCTTTCTCTTCATGCTTTCTTATACATGCACCCTCCATATAGATATTCCCCAATACCACATATAGTTCTCTAGAGTTATCAGTACTAGTTGTTTCCTAGTTTTCCCTTATATTTTTTCTATTAAGATTCAGGTCACATATCTGTTTTGAACTTGGTCAAAAATCACTTTAGGTTCCAGCAAAAGAAGATGAGGAGTGATGAGACTGGTATGAATGAGAACCAGGCAAAAGCAAGAGAGCATTAAAAGCTGGACATAAGCCTATGTAATAAGAGAATGTGGTGAATGGTGTTTTTCAGAAATTGCAAACATCTCAAAGATATGTGGACTAAGAAAAGACTATCAGAGATAGCAATTATGACAAAGTCAATAATCTTAGAAAGACTAGTTTCATTTTAGTGGTAGGTTAAGAGGTGACATTTAAAAAGCTAAAAGGTAGGTGGGATATTTGTAATGTGGAAGAAACAAGAGGGTATGTCTTTGTCTAATTTTTTTTTGTATTTGGCTACAAAAATGGAGAAAGATGGAATTACTAGCTGATGGAATGACAGGATCAAGGGATAGTTTGTCTGTCTGTTTTTCCTTTTAAAGAATGTAAAAAAATATTTTTTGAAAAAATGTATGTAAGAAAATATTAAGGAGAGAGAAAAAAGAGTAAAGGAGATGGGAGGGAGAAGGAAAGTAAAGGGAAGGGGAAAGAATAGGAAGGAACATATTGGTAGATGATTAAGCGAATTTAGACAACTTGAATAAAAGATGTCCAGTTTTGTGAAGGAATAGAAAAACTGCTTTTTCATCAAAAACTAAGATGAAGGAAAGGATACAGGTTGTAAAGGGGTTTTAAAGTATAGAAGATGGAACTCAGGAATGACCAATATTTTATTAGCAATTTTTTTTCTGCTTAGAAGGGAGTAGGGTTTTTATGATCTAAAACTAAAGAAAGAATGAGTTTTGGAGCCGCTACTGGAGAGAGTGTGAGGAAATTCAATTAGAAACAAAACAAAACAAAAACAAAAACAAAAATAATAATTCATAAAATGGTGAAAGATGACTTAAAATTAGATCATGTAAAGAACTGCCATTTTACATGTAAAGAATCTCAGACTCAGCTTTTTATGGATTTATCCACAGTCATATATGAAGCAGATGACAGATCATCATTCATCATTTATCAAAAGTTCAGTGGCTGATAGGTAATTTTTACAGTCTCAGAAAAGTGTTTATGACACTAAGACTTTTCTCCTAAAGTGACACAGTCAATATGCATCAAGGCTGGAACCTAGTTTTTCCTGAATCAAGAACAATCCCCTACTAATAATATCAACTAATTGGCCTTTCCATTTTGGAAGACATTGCATGTTAAAATCATAGGGCTTCAAAAATCCCTATCATTTCAATCTTCGTGTCTCCATAGTCACAAACCTGCCTAATTGATGAAAGGAACATGAAGCAACAACTTTTTATAATCTAGATGGCAGGGATGCCATAGTTAATCTGAGACACAAATGAATCCTTATAAATATTTTACATAAATATTTATGTGCATTTCAAAAAGACTGTAGATGTTTCTTATTCTGAAAGGCTGTTCTTTTAAGCCTGTCTCAGCTTCATTAATTTATTTTATTAAACACCTACTTTTAAAAATTCATAAGAGCTGGGCAAGCAGAATTTCTCATTGCAAAGTCACTCAGGCCAAAACAGTTCATTTTCCTCTCTCTTAACTTCATTTTTTTTTTGTTTTGGGGAAAATCGCTTGAATTTATTATTATTATTATTATTTTTAATATTACTGACTGGCTGTGTCTTTAGGTAATGGAATTAGAGATTAAAAGGGAAAAATATACTTTATTTAAGCTGTTCTTAGTGAGATAAACATTTCCATCAATACCATCAAATACTTAGATTATTTTTTGGTAGGGAAAGTGATTTTTATTTTTTGCTAGTTTGTTTGTTTGTTCATCTTAAAGATAACTATCTCTTTTAAAATTATTTAATATTTTATTTTTGCACAGTTACATTAAAAATAAATGTTAACATTAAAAACAGGCATATCTCTCTTCCTACCACTTCTTAGTAAGAAGGCAAGCAATTCAATATAAATGATACATGTGTACTCATGCAAAACATTTACATAATAGTTATGTTGTAAAACAAAATATAGACAAAAAAATCTCCTCAAGATAAAATAAAAACTATACTTTTATCTATATTCAGATTCCATTAGTTTTTTTTTTCCTTTGTGTTGGATAGTATTTATTATCAAAACTTCTTCAGAGCTGTCTTGGATCATTTTATTGCTTAAAGTAGCTCAAGTCTTTCATAGCTGAACATCTTACAATATTGCTGTTACATTGTACATAGTAAATTTCTCTTTGCATCAGTTTATAAAAGTCTTTCCAGGTTTTCTGAGTATCTTGCTCATCATTTCTTATAACACAAAAGTATTCTATTGTAACGACATATCAACATTTTATTGAGCATACTCTCAATTTCCAATTCTTTTCCCTAAAAAAAAAGCTGCTTAATATAATTTTGTTCACATAGATCTTTTTTCCTTTTTTATTTTATTTTATCTTTTTTGGGATGCAGATCTAGTAGTGTTATTGCTTGATCAAAGGATATTCATGGTTTTATAGTCCTTTGGGCACACTTCCAAATTGCTCCCCAGAATGGGTGCATCAATACAAAACTCCAGCAACTATCTTCTCCTCTTAGTGTATAAAGCAATATCTTATAATTATTTTCATTTACATTTCTCTATTCACTACTTATTTATAGCATTTTCCCATATATCTGTAGATAGTTTTTACTATTTCATCAAAAAACTGGTTAATATCTTTTGATCATGCAATCAATTGGCAAATGGCTCAAATTTTTATAAATTTGACTCAGTTCTCTATGTTTGAAAAAATGTGGTATTTTTTCAGAGAAACTTAATTTAAATTTTTGTCAGTTTCTTTGGCTAACACTATTTTCTTCCATCCTATTTTTCCCTATATTTTTATTGAGTCTCTCCTTTTGCCCTGTCCCTCCTCAAAAGTTTTTACTTCTTTCTAGCCCCTCCCCCAAACTGCCTTTTTTTCTATCATGCTACATTCCTTTATCTTTCTCCTTCTACTTTCAAGGTAAGACATTTTATACCCAATTAGATATGGATGGCAATCTCTTTGAACCAATTCTAATGAGAATAAGTTTCATTTATTCCCCATTTCCTCCATTCTGTTCCCCTTTGTTTCATTTTTTTTGTTTTCTCTTTTATGTGAGATAATATATCCCACTGTACCTCTCCTTTTCTCTTTTTCCTAGTAGATCCCCTTCAGCCCTTATGATTTCTCTTTCCTGTTTTATTTTTGTAATGTTTCTCTTGAATATTATATTTGAAAATTAAATTTGCTATTCACATTCCCAGGCTTCTAATCCTTTAATTTGAAGTTGCTAAATCATGTTTCCTTACTGTGGCTCAACAAGACTTGGTTGCTTTTTGTCTATTTGTTTGTTTTTCTTTTTGGTTGTTTGAAATATTTTCTCTTTTACCCCAGTGCTCTACAACTTGGCTATAATATTACTTGGAGTTTTCATTTTGTGATCTTTTTCAGAAGTCGATTCTTTCAATTTCCATTTTATTTTCTGATTCTAGGGATTTGTATAGCAGTTTTCAGAAATACTGATATCTGTAAGTTTTCGATTGTTCCAAGGTGGTATGATCTAAGGAAATGTGTGTTTACTACTCTCCTAGCCTGGTTCTCTGGTCTGTAAATGACCACAAGGACTTTTTTTTTTTTATCTTGGAACTGTGATTAGCATTGCTACTTTATTGGCTACAAGTTCTGATGTGCTAGTGCTTCTCTTTATCCTGGGGCTACCAATCAGGACTACAACCAGAATCGAAGTATGGACAAAGCAACAAAATCCTGCCTCAGTTTAAACAAAGAGACCCTTGTAAACTTCTTCTGATCAGTTGTTTACCTTTTCTGTTTGTGGAATGAGCATGCTGTAGTAGCTGCTGCCGCTGCTGATTCAATGAGATCATTGGCTCTCTATGGCTTTCCATGGCTAAGAAATCTGAAAGTACTTGAAAAATCCAGTGGCTGCTTCTAATGATTCAATAATTCCTAAGGCCTGTTCCTTCCTGCCTGTTTTAAGGCTAATATGGCCTGTTCTGGACTGTGCTTTACTCCCACTCTGGTGGGAGAGACCTTTTCTTCCAACTTTCCAAGTTATTCTGAGCTGGGAAATTGTTTCACTCCATTTTTTTTGTAAGTTCTGCTGCTCTAGAATTTGTTTATAGTCACTATTTAAAGGTGTTTGGAGGGGTTTGGGAAAAAGATTAGGGAATTTCTTGTCTTTATCATCTTACCTCTGCCTCTGAGCTAATCTTATCTCAACAGAAAAAATACTTCTCACCTAACTATATCCTAATTATTTTTTTTTCTCATTTAAGGACATCTACATACTCTCCATTTCATTCTCACATACATATATGCCATTGTACTTACCTTGTATGTCATTTTACATCTTATGGAAATCAGTTTTCTAGTCTCTCCTAGATGGGAAATTTGCATAAAATTCAAGCTTTGCACATGAATCAGTTCCTGAATACACTATCTTCCTTGTTGGATTATATGGCTATCTTCAACATATCATCAGGGCTGAATTGTTAACACAGTAAGCAAATATATGCTCACTCCTGAGTAGTCCTTTGGAATATCAGAGACACATCAGCCTTGTTCTTTCAATGGCTTTTCCAGTGTCAGGCAAAAAAAAAAAAAAAAGAGTCAAATCATCTTCGAGACACAATCTTATATAATAGCCATGTACAATTGAAAACTATAACTGTTCCTAAATAATAGTCTATTGAGATCCAGTAAAGAACATTTCTCAGAGTTTACTCAAGATTAATACTTTGATTTCATCCTTAAAATGTAGTTGTTCCCTCAATTTTCACCAAGTGTTTGTGCTTGAAAAGTCAGGGTTACAATGATTAGAATAGAGATATTTCATAGAACCCTGAAGTTAGATATAGCATGATACAATAGAAGAAATGAATGCTGGATCTGAAGTTAGAAAAAATTAGCTCTGATTTCTGGCTTAACTAAGTAGCCATATGGTCCTAAAGAAGTCAATAAAGGTCTCTTAATCCCAGTTTCTTCATTTATAAATAAGATCCAACAGTCAATAAGCATTGAATAAGTTAATTCACATGTTCTAAATTTTAGAGATGCAAAGAAGAAATTAAAAAAAAAAGTATACAAGAATCCCTGCTCTTAAGGAGCTCAAAATCTAATTAAAGAAAAGTAGGAAGCTAGCTGATAATAAACATTTCAACTTTAAATTTTCAAAGCAAAAAAAAAAAAAAAAAAAAAAAAAAAAGCAGAACCTGACTGGGATGACAAAAGGGTTAACACAGGTGCATAATTTGTTTTTTGTTTTTGTTTTGCTTTTTTGTCAGTTAATAGTCATTTCGTCTATTTGCTAAGGTTTACCACAAATATTTCAATTATTTGAACCCATAAAATGAAAGACTAGTGGTGATTAAGACTTTAATTAACATTAAAGTTTAAACAGCAATACGCTCATTGCTTGAGTCATGTAAACATAAAGTTACTAAGTAAGGCAAAGTCTTGAATAATAATTCTTTAGAAAACAGGTCTCCTAAGTCTTTTTGCTCAAAAGTCTATCTACTGGTATACCATTGAAATTGGTATAAAATTACTTTTAAAAGGAAACATGGAAAGTTATCTGAAGTAATACAACGCAAGAATGAGGGAATAATATCAGAATACATATTTCTTTCAACTTTAATTGAAAATTTCAAAGATCTGAATGATCCCCTTTCTACAGGTTCTCTCCTCACTGATGCAGATCACAGCCTTTTAATAGCTGGGTCGATTGTTTTCAAGACTTACTGAGTATGAACAATTCATCATTTTAACTTCAATCTAGTGACAGACCTTTCTAAGATAGTTAGTTTTATCCTCAGATGAAATAGTCTGTTACCAGACCTATACTTGGAAATAATCCAGCTTGGCAGAGTCTGGCAGAACTTGGGATCCTTTCTTATAACCTACATTTGTCCAGAATGAACTCCATGCCACCATGAGGCACATGATGGATGATTTATTAGAGAACTGCACTAGTACACATACACATTTTGCTGTATACTTTTTTCCTCAGGTGTGACAAACTTCTGCAAATTAAATTCCTCTTTTGAGAAAAATTGATAGCTCTTATGTAACTTACCTTAGATGTCTCTTGGAACTTGAGGGGTTGAGACTTGCCCAGAGTCACAAAGTTATATATATATATATAGTATGTGTGTATGTGTGATATATATATATATATATATATATATATATATATATATATCAGAAGCAGAACTTGAACAAAGATCTTTCAGTCCTTAACAGAGATTTTAATCCCCAACTTGTCTATATAGAGCTTTATATCTTTAGTTCTATACATTCATTGATCTATCACTGTTTTTCATTTAATTTATTTTTCAATAGCTAGCAATACTTATATCTCTATCATCTTTCTTATCCATCCCATTTTTATCTTCTCTCTCTCTCTCTCTCTCTCTTTCTCTCTCTCTCTCTCTCTCTCAAATAGATGATAAATTGTTTACAATCTTAGTTGACATGGTTCCCACATGCAAATTTTCCATGTATAATAAATTTTATATTAATTTATAATTATAATTAATTAATGCACAATTTGGTTGAACTCAAGACTCTGATTCCTTCTCCTGATCTGTCAAATTACTGTCTTAGAAACATTCCTTTCCAGGTTGCCTTATTTTAGGAAAGACTTCCAATATACTGTACTTTTCTAGATTCTTCAATACTTGATACAGTGTCATTTTTCTTATTTTAAAATCCATTTCTATATTTATTTCAAAATCAATAGTGATCCATAGATTTAATCATTATAGTGAAAATTTAAATTGAGGGCTTTGCACAGAAGACAATAATATATTTGGTTTGATTATTTGTTTTGTTTCTTAAAGTAGAATCAGAGGGGGTAAGCGGAACCCACTATATACATAAGAGAGTTGATAATTCAATGATATCAGTCATCAATCTTCAAGTAGTTGTGATCCCAGAATGTGAATTGTCCTTTAAAAAATACACTCTAAATCCTCTCTCTCTCTCTCTCTCTCTCTCTCTCTCTCTCTCTCTCTCTCTCTCTCCCCCCTAAAAAAAGACTATTATCCATTCTCTGTCCTTTATTTTCTATGACACATTCATGTGCCTCATGTAGAGGACTTTATATTTTTCTCTTGAGTTTTCTAGGATAACAGAATTAAAGTAAACATTTTCATGGTTTAAAAAAATTCCAAGACATAGAACTTGAGAATCTAGACTCATGCCCAAAATGAAGTGAACCAAAGACAATTCAGACACTAAACATACAATAATAATTGCAATTTTATTTTTTTCTTCCTGGAATGACAAAACTCCATGACTTTAGACTGCAGATTAGTTGTTACTTACAATAGTATGGGAATTTTTCTTATTAGAAATTAACCTATATCACTAAAATCACAAAATTCAGCCAAAAATTATTAAATAAAATGAAGAGTACACTAAATTTTTCTAAAGAAATTAGTCTATATGTTAAACCAGAGTCATCTCAGGATATATATCTATAATAACAATAATAATAATATGAGAAGGAGATGAAGAAAAAGAAGAGGAAGACAAAAAATAATGAAAAAATAGAATTATTAATAGAATATCGTTTCATTGTTTCATTGGTCATTAAATAGATTCAACAATTTTTATTACAAAAATAAAAAAGTAGTGATAATCCAAATCCAGAATGATTAACAGAGTCATGATTTGGAAAAATGCCTAAAGCACATACTATGCTCAGAAATTTGCAAATAATTATAACATGATTTAATTGCAAATATTCATCAATAGCTTTCCATTGCATTTTACACTTACTTTGCTTTTTGCCCTGTTTGGATGAATTAGCAAAATAATGGGTAAATGTACCTAAAATGCTTCATAAAGCCTTTCAATTAAATATTTTGAAGCGATCACATTGCTGCCGTGCTTGGATTAGGAATAGGATGTTTAAGTACATAGTGCATTAACTCAGGGCTTTGTAACAGGAAAAAAGCAGAGCAGAATGGAACTATTGAAAATGAGATTTGAAGTAGGTATTGAAATCAAGGCCATTTGCAATGTAGAGAAGAAAGTCGTGTGAAAAAGGGGGAAGCAAGGCAAAATTGATTTTGTTTGTGGCTTTTGTTCATGGTGCTTCTTCAAGAGACAGCAGCCCTCTAATTGAAGTCAATGGAAGCGTTGTAAGCTTTCAGCTTGCAGGATTGGGCCCTTTATTTACTGAATCAATGAACTAGAAGAAGGAACATTAAGTTGGATGATGACCCTTTCTGCTGATGAAGCTCTTTGGGAAAGGAAGGGGGAGAGAGACAGAGGAAGAGAGGGAAAGAGAGAGAAGAGGACAGAGACAGAGAGAAAGAGACAAAAATAGAGATGAGATGAGAAAGAGAGATAAAAACAGGAACAGAGACAGATAGAAAGACAGAAACAAGTGACCGAAAGCAGCAGTGACAGAGACAGAAATTGAGGGAGACAGACTGAGATAGACAGAGACAAAACAATAGAGACAGAGATAGATAAAGACAGGAGCAGAAAGAGCCAGAGAGCCAGAGAGAAAAACAGAGGCACATTGCAAGATGAAGAAACAGAAACAGCTAAAAGTTCCATAATTCAAAATTTCAAAATGTAAGAAAAATAAACAATATGTGATTTATAAAATTAAACATAAACCATAGGAAGGAAAAAGTACAACTTTATCACATATGGAGAATGAAATATAAATTTTACACTCTTTTTATAAGTTTGGGTCTTATGACATTTAGTTCTTGGTTCTATATCTGAGGTAAGACAGTAAGAGCATGAAACTGAGTCAGAGAATTGTGATTTCAGACTTGTTCTGGATCTTTTCATCTGTATGTCTTAGGCAAAGCACTTAAACTACCCCAATATTTGCTTTGCTCTTTTGTAAAATGGCATTAGATTATCATAATTATATTTTCCATGAATTCTATAATCTAAACTCCAGTCTATAAGACACAATATTATAGTAAGAATGAGTTGTAAAAAAAGGGGAGGAAGACTTTTTAATATCTATAGCTGTATATGATAGCTTTATGAGAACTATAAAAAATGAATCCAAGTACCAGTGGAAGCTTTAGATTCTTTTTCATTGATGATTTTTCAAGCAAAGTCTGAATTACCACTTGTCAGAGGTGGTGTGTGTGTGTGTGTGTGTGTGTGTGTGTGTGTGTGTGTGTGTATGTGTATTGTGGTAGGTATTTCAGGAATGGAATGAACAAGATGAGCTCCCAAAGAGAAGCTGTATTTTCAGAAGGTTACAAGGTAAATAAATGGCTCTCTCTTGTTCCCAGATGTAAGTGACCGCTTTTTGATCAGATCTGCTCAAATAAATTGCATAAAGAATTTCATGATCATATACCCAGATGGCATGTGAAAGCAAACCACACAATCAAGTTTAGAAACTCAGAAATATATGAAATATATATACATATATATATATATGTACATGCATACATACACACACACATACACATACACACACACACACAAACACATATATATATCAACATATTTTATCTTTTAATGCCATAATAATTCAGACTATGTATTGGATACTAAAGAAGGGCATTCAACTCTTAGGCAAAATTTCTGGATCATAGGGTCACCTTACCCTTAATCATGCAATATGAGAGGGATAATTATGTAATTATTCAAAAATGGAAACATATCAGCTCTATATCTAAATATAAAAGCAAAGGAAGTATACTATAGGAGATATTGGGGACTGGGTTCAGGAAAATCTGAACTCAAATATGGCACCAGCACTAACTGTAAGTCTGGGCATTTCATTTTTGTTTTATATCACTCAGACAACTCTACAAACTACATTTGTAGTTCAGTCATTGTCTGACTCCTCAGAATCCCATATGGAATAGCTTTGGAAAAGATAATGAAGTAGTTTTCCATTTCCTTCTCCAGTTCATTTTCTTTTCCAAATTGTCCTCCTACCCTAGGTTACTGTTTCTTCTCTGTTTTGTTTTTGGATTTGTATCCACGTTTTCACTAGTAGTATGGGCCCCTGAGGATCTCTTAGATCCTTTTGTTTTCCTACCTCCTTTACTACTTGATTTTATTAATCCCCAACTTTTTAATTAATATCTCTGTGCTAATAAAAGCACAGTGCAACTTATTCAGCCCTAATATGTCTCAAAAACTTCACTCTAGTAGCTCAAACCATTTAAAGAAAGCTTGTTCTATATAGTGTTTTCCCTTAATATTTTTTCTTTCTTATTAAAGCTTTTTTTATTTTCAAAACACATACATAGATAATTTTCAATATTCACCCTTATAAAACCTTGTGTTCAAAAAAAAGTTTTTCCTTCCTTGTCCCCCTCACCAGTAGGCAAATAATCCAATATATGTTAAGCATGTGCAATTCTTCTAAACATATTTCCATAAATATCATGCTGCACAAGAAAAAAATCAGATCAGAAAGGGAAAAAAAGAGAAAGAAAACAAAAAAAAAGCAAGCAAAGGAGAACAAAAATGATTAAAATCCTATATTGTGATCCATACTCAGTCATGACAATCTTCTCTTAGAGTGCAGATGGCTCTTTCCATCACAAGACCATTGGAACTAACCTGAATCACCTCATTATTGATGAAAACCATGTCCATCAGAATTGATCATCATATAATATTGTTGCTGCAGTGTATAATGATCTCCTGGTTCTGCTCACTTCACTTTGCATCAGTTCATGTAAGTCTCTCCAGGCCTCTCTGAAATCATTCTGCTGATCATTTCTTATAGAACAATAATATTCCATTACATTCATATACCATAATATTCAGCCATTCTCCAATTGATGGGCATCCACTCAGTTTCCAGTTTCTTGCCACTACAAAAATGCCTGCTACAAATATTTTGTTCACATGGGTCCTTTTCCTTATTTTATGATCTCTTTTTGGAATACAGGCCCAGTAGAGACACTGCTAATCAAAGGGTATACACATTGGGCATAGTTCTAAATTCCTCTCCAGAATGGTTGAATTATTTCACAACTCCACCAACAATGTATTATTGTCCCATTTTTTCAACATCCCCCTCAACATTCATCATTACTTTTTCCAGTTATCTTAGCCAGTTTGAGAGATGTGTAGTGGTAACTCAAAGTTGTCTTAATTTGCATTTCTCCTATCAATAATGATTTAGAGCATTTTTATATTAGTATAGGTTTTAATTTCTTCATCTGAAAATTGCCCGTTTATATCATTTGACCATTTATCAATTGCAAATTGTTTGAATTTTTGTAAAGTTCAGTCAATTCTTTATATATTTTAGAAATGAGGCCTTTATTAGATCCTTAGATGCACATCTTCCCCCTAGTTTATTGCTTCTCTTCTAATCTTATCTGCATTAATTTTGTTTGTACAATTTTTTAAACAATATAATAAAGATTATCAATTTCACATTCCATAATGTACACTAGTTCTTCTTTGGTCACAATTCCTTCTTTCTCCACAAATCTGAGAGGAAGATGATCCTTTGTTCTTTTAATTTACTTATGATATCACATTTTATGTCTAAATCATGAACCCATTTAAGCCTTATTTTGATAGGGTGTTGGGTGTGGGTGAGTGCCCAGGTTCTACTATACTAACTTCTAATTTTTCCAGCAATTTTTGTCAAGTAGTGAGTTCTTATTTCTGAATTAAGCTGTGTATCCTATGGGAATGTAAAACTTTGTATTCATTATAATTTTCCCACTCTCTTTCCCTCTTGCAAACTTTTCTATTATTATCAAGGTTATCAACCTTCCTATTATCCTGGCTCTTAAACTAGAAGTCATCTCAATTTCCCTCTCTCTAGCTAATATCTAATTGGTGGTTAAGTCTTCTCATTTCCAGCTTCAAAGTAACTCATCAATGTCTCCTTCTCTTCTTTATCATTTCATGCTTGAACTTTTGGATTAACAATCTGATTGATAATCCACCTGAAGTTTCTACCTATTCCACTCCATCTCCCATTGGTTCTGATCTTAAAATGCAGATCAATATCATTCCTTATTCAATAAACTCCAGTGATGTTTTATAGATGTAATACACACACATTTATAATACATATATATACATATATATATACACAGACACACATATACACACATATATGTATACACATTTATTTATATATATTTACACACGCACACATATATTTTTATACATACATATATGCACACACATATGTATTATAAAAGTAGTTATTTGAATATGTGTAGATATATGCATGTCTATATATGTTTGCATATATGTATGTGTAATACTTATAAAATATTTATAAATATATGTACATATGTGTATACATGTATTTATGGGTTAACTCTCTTCCTATTTTAGGCCTTACTATAAATCATGCAAACTACTTGGGTAATATGTTCTTAGTCTTTGTGAACTGAGCTTCTGCCATCTTGAAATCACTCTTCATACAATTAACAAATTGCTATTTCTTACGTCTAAATATTATCTGCCCAAGAAAATGCTATAGTTACCTATTATCTGTTGAGCAAGATATAAATTATTTTGTTTTATATTAGAAGTTGTAGGGTCCAGAATTCCCCAACCAAGGAAACTCTGAACCTTCCCCTGACCTGAAACCAAGGAGCAAACTAATTGTAACATAGAAAGAGGCAGGCAGCTTCATTATATTAGTATTTTAATAATCATAATGGTTACTTACATAAGGGCCATTTTAGGACAGCTGCTGGACAATTCACTGGATCTCAGATATTCACCATCCTGTTGGGTGTGGTGGCCAGAGTATTCTATAGATCTCAGCAAAGATTTCCGCACCCCCTCCCCAAACAAAAACAAAAACAAAAACAAAAACAAAAACTATGGTATTTATAGAAATAAAACAACAGAAGGAAAATTTGCAAAGCATCATTCCATATGTCATTAAGTATTTAATTATGCTTAGCAAGCAGTCCTAATTTTGGCCCTGAGTCCCAGAACCTGGGCATGATGGCACATGGGTAATTATCTAGAAACCCAAGTTATGTGGTAGACACAGTGAAGATTATGTTCTGGTTACAGTTCTGTTTCTGTCTTGCTATAGTTTGCACCTATACTTTTTAGGGCTTTCAATCCAATGGGGATCTCATAGGATCATGTTCTAGTCAGTTTGAGTGAGTTCCTAGACACACACAGAGTTTTGCTTGCCACAGTATAATTGTAATGCCTTATTACCATACTTCAAATGGCCTTTACCCCAATAGAAAGGTATCATCTCAATAATATGGCTTTCCCAAATCAGATAGAAGTCCTAATTGAATCTAATTCCAACAAAAGTAATCATTTCTATTACTAAATTCCAACAAATCTATTCCAATTCCATTTTACCATCCATCTGTTTTCCTTTCAAACATTTGATCTTTTTCAGTCAAATTGGCTACTAGATGATCTCCATACATGGCATGCCATCTTTTTTTTTTAATGACTTTTCACCTGTTTCCCTCAATCCTTGAAGGCCTACCCTGCTTTCTCCTCACCTTTTCACTTCTCTAGTACTCTTCAGATCTTAAGAAAAATGTCAGTTCTTCATGATGTTTGTCATGATTTTCCTTCATTGTTATTTCAAGATACCAAACATTTTTAATATTTTTCAAATATTTTTATTGAATTTGGGTGCAATAGAAAGTACAATTGATTTTGAATCAGGGAATCCAGCTTCAAATTTCCTCAATTTTATTAGCTGTTTCACCTTGGTCAAGTCACTTGACTTTTACATAATTCAATTTACCTTATTGTAAAATGAAAGGGTTGGGCTAGTGTACCTTTAAGGTCTTCCAACTATAAAAATGTGATAACTATTGTTGTATCATCCTGTGATTTATGTGCATGATGTTTCAAAACATTGGCAATTTCTTGAAGAAGGCAATTTTTTCTTTGCTTTTGTATCCCTAACCCAGTACAAAAACTTATACAAAATGAAGCTTAATATTTCTAAATATGTGCTTCCAAAGCCTCAGAATATCTGTTTCTGAAATAACAGCTTTTTCTGCAAATTTTCAAGTTGAGACCATTTCCTACAATGAATGTGATTTATTCAAGAAGGTTTACAGGTCCTGTTCATATTATGATGTATTGATTCAAATCAAGAAGTGTTTTGATTAAGTGAAATGATTACTTTTCAGTGGGTTGAGATAATGAATGGGGCCCCACTTTTATAGGGATAATCCCGATTATTCTGAGGCTCCAGGTAAGAAATTTCCTAATAACTTGCCAGCACTATGATTCTATGTTTTATTTTCATTTATATGTGTCTGTTGTTAATACTTGATTTCTTTGTAGTTGAGAAAAAAATCAGCTTTCTAAAACTTTTAGAGAAAGAAATCAAGGGATCTAGCTTTAAACTTTCCTCAATTTTATTAGCTGTTTCACCTTGGTCAAGTCACTTAACCTTTACATAATTCAATGTGCTTTAATGTAAAATGAAAGGATTGGGAAGATCTATGAAAAGGCAGAAGAAAAGATGAAAAGAAAGCATTTTTTCCTAGAAACTTCTGTCTCTGTCTCTGTCTCTCTCTTTGTCTTTCTGTCTCCCTATCTCCCTCTCACACACACATTCATTCATTAATTTATTATTCATTTTTGAGCAAGTGAATACAAATGGTTTCTTCTGTTTTTAGATGATTATAGGGCTGATGTCTCTCTTTGGTACCTCCCTTGTCTAACATAGCTTTGTCTCTTACCTGTTCTTTGTCCTCTCACTAATTGCCCTTTGGCTTTTGATATTATCTAGAACAGAGTTATATGATTCCCTTTTTGCCTCTGTCTCCTTCCTCTTAGATTCCAAACCTTTAGAATCTGTTTGTTCTGAGATAGCCATTAAAAAAGGAGAAATCCTTAGCAGGACCTGGAGTGATGGAATCAGCAAAGAAATAGTGTAAAACAATCTGTTAGCCCAGGAAACTTGGAGGATCAGTAAGATGGGTTTATCTTTTTTGAGTAAAAGGGGGTATAGTCCACGATAGGAAGCTTGCCTGCCAGCCAGCAAGGAGTACCACTTCAGCAAACCAGAAGTAGATTTTGGATCCCAGTATGGTAGAGCAGGCTAGTTCTACAGCCAGACTCACTTAAGTGTTTGGCATGATCAAGTGAGCTAGCAGATTCTAGCTCCTGGAGCCCAGAGGTGCTTTTGTGTGGCCCTGGAGTGGGTAGGATTTTCAACCAAACAGATTATAGTGGGTGATGGAACAGCCCCAGACAGGCAGGTATTTTAAAGTTGACAGATCATTGTTTGCTTTTGTATAGTCTGGGGAGATGCAGAAACACTCTAGTAGACTCTTACCTGGAGCCTCAGAAAAATTGGGATTATAGGTATAAAGGTGAGACCC
This sequence comes from Antechinus flavipes, assembly GCF_016432865.1. Taxonomy (NCBI): domain Eukaryota; kingdom Metazoa; phylum Chordata; class Mammalia; order Dasyuromorphia; family Dasyuridae; genus Antechinus; species Antechinus flavipes. The sequence continues at coordinate 22,178,041 of NC_067400.1, forward strand.
CATTCATTATCTCAATCTACTGAAAAGTAATCATTTCTATTTCTAGGACCCAGTTTAGTACCAAGTAAGCTACTAGACCTTTACAGCCTACAGAATCATCAGATACTCCCTACCACTCTACCAGCCAATGCTAGACCCAAGAATTATATGTGGTCCTCTTGCAACAGCAAGTACAAAACCAAGCCTGCAGTTATTGACACAAGAATTCCTCCGTAGTACTCCTTCTAGCTGGAAACAGAGATCAAATTTAAAGAAAAAGAAAACAAATTTAAAAATCTGATTATTGAAAGTTATTATGGGTATAAGAAGGAACAGGACAAACTCAGAAGAGCTTGGCTAAACAGAAAAGGAATTTTTTTTTAAATGAAGAAAACAATTCCTTAAACAATACAAATGTTCCCATAGAAAATTTAAAATTATTGAGAAAAACAACACTTTAAAATTATAATTGGGCAAATGAAAGATTATGAATCTATGAAACATCAAGAATGAATTAAATAAATTCAAAAGAATGAAAAAAATGGAAGAAAATGTAAAATATCTTGATGGGAGTGAATCCTGAAGGTGTCCAAAGGATGCAAGTGATCTCTGAAACTCTCCTGTGACAGAGACCCACCCTTCGGCAATTAAGTGGTTTCATTAAGATTAGCCCAGGACCTCTCCTAGTTTCTCAAACTCCTAGTTATTGAGTGGCTTGAAACTCCCAAGATAAGTACTTTCTTTTCAACTGGAAATCTAGTCCTGGGGGCAATGACAATAGAAGTCCCCATCTCAGATTTCTTATGAAATGACCACTTTGAACTCCAAATCTTTGCAGAAGTAGAAGTAGGAATTACGTTATGCCAAAAAAGATCTCTTCTTGGCAAAGCTGCCTGCCAGAACTCGTAACCGCTGTGAAGAGACCCTCTTCTCAGTGATAACCTTTGGTTATTTCTCTGTCAGGACCTCTTGCTACTGAGGAATCTGTCTTCCTAGCAAAGCTGGCCAATAATCTTTCCTTTTGCCATTCATACTTTTCAGGTTTGTGAATTATTTCACACTGGACCTATGTGCCTCTGACCAGAGGGGATTTTTAATATTTTTTCTCCTGGAACTATTTTCCAGATCAATTGCTTTTCCTATGAGATTGATGCAGTTGGTGGCAGTACAGAGAGTTTATGCAACATTTCCCACTTTTAAATTGATAAAATGAGGGAGCATGCATATAACATGTTTCATACTATTAGAAAAAACATAATGATGTGCACTAGAGAAAACACTGAGCAATTTAGACATTAGGAGAGAGGAAACTCATGATTATACATCAAGTTTGCAAAAATTGAGTTCTCAAAATTTTTGGTTCTGCCTAACTATTGATGAATGTCAGATCTTCAATCAATATGGTTGTCATATTAAATTTTGAAATGATTCTATTAATGTTACCTCAGCCCTTTATTAATATCAGATGGCTAAGAGAGTCCTATAATCCCTGAGTTGGAACTGTCATCATTAAATCAGCTTCATTACAGATGACATGAGAACAGGTGATTTTAAAAATCTGTTTTTGAATGAGGTGATGGGGATGAGATGTCCCAAATATATAGGCTTACAATATTTTTGCAGTGTGTAAGGGAGGAAATGAAGTATATCCTGCTCATAAATATTGTACCCCAAGTCTCTGATTTATGGTGGCAAGAATTCAGGTCATAGCATGGGAAATAGTCAAGTATTTATCTTAAATTTTTGTTATGTTGAATGGTATTGTAAGGCATTCATGCCATTTGTATCTATTCATCTGTGAATTGCTGGGTTCTTCTTGTTGTAGTACTTGAATCAAATGCATACATGTGCCTGCCCATGTGTACACATGTACAATTTATATGCCATTGTCTCTCCTTTTTTCAATAATTCCTAAAAAGATATAGAGTGTGAAATTTGGCTATGCTTACTCTTATCTTCTGACATATGTCAATTCTGTGGGTTGGGAAAGATTAGAGGTTGTACATATCCCAGGTTTATACAGTACCTGACAATTTGTGGGTTTCTTTTATGTGTGCCATTTTGTAGTGTTATCTTTGGCCCCCATTCCTAAGTTTACACTTTTGACTTTCCATATTTTTAATGGATAGTAAGGCTAAATACCATCCTTGTTCATGACTTTTAGATTTAGGTTATAAAATGATTCAGATTTTAAACTGATCATTGTTTTAAGGAAGAGTCCTTTTGTTTTCTTGAAAAAAATAACTAAGCATTTTTTTCTTTATTTTTAATTGTAGAAAGTTTATTTTTTTGAATACACATTGCTTTATGAATCTTGTTGGGACAAAAAATCAGAATAAAAGGGAAAAACCACAGGAGAGATAAAAAAAAAAAGAAGTAAACATAGCATTTACTGATTTAGATTCAGTCTCTTTAGCTCTTTTTCTGGATGCAGATGGTTTTTTCTGTCCAAGGTAAATTGGCTAAAAACTAACCTTTTTATAGCTGATCATTGCACATTCTTGTTGTTATTGTGTACAATGTATTCCTGGTTCTTGTTTCATTCAGGATCACTTCATGTAAATCTTTCAGGACTTTCTGTAATCAACTTGTTCATCAATCAACAATATTCCATTACCTTCATGTATCAAAGTTTGTTCAGCCATTTCCCAATTCATGGGTGTCCTCTATTTTTCCAAGTATTTACTACCACACACAAAAAAAGCATCTACAAACATGTTTGCACATGAGGGTCCTTTTCCCTCTTTTATGATTTTGTTGGAATACAGACCTACTGATGGTACTGCTGGATCAAAAGGGATGCAGTTTTATAGACCTTTGATCATAGTTCCAAATTGTTCTCCAGCCCTCTGGAGAATGGTGTCACCATCTGGACAATGGTGTCATTTAACAACTCCACCAACAATGCATTAATGTCACAGGTTTTTCACATACCTTCCAATATTTATCATTATCTTTTCCTGTCATCTTAGCCAATCTGAGAGATGTGAGATGGTACCTAAGAATTATTTTAATTTGCATTTCTCTAATCAATAGTGATCTAAAGCATATATATATGTTAGAAATGAGACAGCCCTTTTTGTTGTGTCTACAAACTAGAAACTGAATGGATGCCATCAATTGGAGAATGGCTGAATAAATTGTGGTATATGAACCTTATGGAATAATAATGTTCTGTAAGAAACAACCAGCAGGATGATTTCAGAGAGGCCTGGAGAGACTTATATGAAATGATGCTAAGTGAAATGAGCAGAACAAGGAGATCATTATACACTGCAACAACAAGACTATATGATGATCAATTCTGATGGACGTGGCTCTCTTCAACAATGAGATGATTCAAACCAGTTCCAATTGTTCAGTAATGAAGAGAATCATCTACACTCAGAGTCAGGACTATGGGAAATGAGTGTGGACCACAACATAGCATTTTCACTCTTTCTGTTTTTGTTTGTTTCCATTTTTTGTTTTCCTTCTCAGGTTTTCTTTTTCTTTCTATATCTGATTTTTCTTGTGCAGCAAGATAACTGTATGAATATGTATACATATATTGGATTTAACATATATTTTAACATATTTAACATATTTTGGGTTGTCTGCCATCTAAGAGAAGAGGTGGGGGAAGGAAGGGAAAATTTGGTACAGAAGGTTTTGCAAGGGTCAATGTTGGAAAATTACCCATCCCTATGTTTTGTAAATAAAAAGCTATTTTAAAAAATGAACCTTTATCAGAAATACTGGCCATAAAGATTTTTTTCCCTTCTCCCAGCTTTGTACTTCCCTTTTAAATTAGTTGCTTTTGGTTATGTTTGTGCAAAACCTTTTTAACTTTATGTAATCAAAGTTGCCTATTTTGCCATTCATAATGTTCTCTAGTTCCCCTTTGGTCATAAATACCTCCCTTCTTCTCCAAAGATCAAATAGGTAAATTAACTCTTGTTCTCCTAATTTATTTATGGTATCATCCTTTATGCAACAAATCATGTGTCCATTTTGACATTTTGGTATGGGGTGTGATATATAGGTCTATGCTGAGATTCTGATGTATTATTTTGAGTTTTCCCAGCAATTTTTGTCAAATAACTTAATCTGGAATCTGAAGTGTGGGGGTTTATGAAATACTAGATTGCTATAGGCCTTAATTATGATGTCATGTGTATGTAATATATTACACTAATTCAGTACACTACTTTTTAGTCAGAACTAAATGGTTTTGATTAGTGGTGCTTTATAAGATAGTTTAAGATTTGATACTGCTAAGCCACTATCCTTTGTATTTTTTTTCATTAATTCCTTTGATATTCTTGATTTTTGTTTTTCCAAATGAACTTTGTTATTATTTTTTCTAGTTCTATAAAATAATGTTTTTCAATCAGGGGGATGATGGGATTCCAGAGAGGGCTGGAGAGACTTATATGATCTGATGCTGAGTGAAATAAGAGAACCAGAAAATCATTGTACATGCCAATAACAAGATTATATGATGATGAATTCTGATGGACTTGGCTCTTTTCACCAATGAGATGAATGAAGCCAGTCCCAATGATCTTGTGATGAAAAGAGCCATCTACACTCAAATACAGGAATGAGGGAACTGAATGTGAATAACCACATAATATTTTCACTCTTTTAGTTGTTGCTTGCTTGTATTTTGTTTTCTTTCTCTTTTTGTTTTTCTTTTTGAAAACTCCCTTTATTGCTCAGTTGGTTTCAATAGACCTCTGTAAAAGTGCCTAATTTAAAGAATGAAGAAATGGAAAAAGAGAATAGATAACTTGACAATAGCTTCTAAAATATGTCAATGTTTATTTTCATATTGAGTAACTTCTGTCTAAAGATGCCCACAGGAGGGAAAAGAAAAAATATGATGAAAAATATAAAATTTTGGGACCATAAAAATCAAGAAAATAAAAAAGGTTTTAATTAAAAAAAATAAATGTTTTGGCAGTTTGATTGGTATGGCATTGAACAACTAGATCAAATTAGGAAGAATTGTCATTTTTATTGTATTAGCTTGGCCTACAAATCAACAATTGATGTTTTTTCCAATTGTTTAGATCTGATTTTATTTGGGTAAGAAATGTTTTAAAATTGTGTTCATATGGTTCTTGGATTTATCTTGGCAGGTAGATTCCCAAGAATTTTATTTTGTCTACAATAATTTTAAATGGAATTTTTCAATCATTTCAGAACTAAATAGAAGGAGTTAAAATTATTGCTATATTTCCCCTAAGAACTGCTTTGGCTGCATCTCATCAGTTTTAATACATTGTCTCATTATTGTCATTATCTTGGTTATAATTATGTATTGTTTCTGTGATTTGTTGTCTGACCCATTCATTCTTTAGAATTCCATTAATTTCTATTTGAATTTTAGTTTGCCTTTCCCTGACCCTTTGTAAAACACAACATTCATTGTATTGTGGTCTGAAAGAAAAGGGAGGGACAGGATAGTGAGAACAGAAACACTAGGAAAAAAGATAAGAGAATGGAAGAAAAATTGACAGAAGATGAGGCAGTGGGTGGAGTGGATTAAAAAATACTATTAAGAAAGGGAGAGGGGTAATAGGAGATAAGGTAGTGGATGTAGTGAGTAAAAAACACTATTAAGTGAAAAGGGAGGGTGATAGAAATAGGTAGTGGGTGGAGTTTGTAAAAAAACAAACAAACAAACAAAAACATTACCAAGGACAGGATGGGAAAGAGAGAACTAATGAATATTCAGGAGAGAAAATAGGATGAAGGAAAATTGAAGCTCCATTTTCTCCCCTGAAAGATGATGCTGAGTTTCACTGGGTAGTTAATCCTTGATTGTAAATCAGGTCCTTTACCTTTTGAACATAATATGTTGGTCGTTCTGATCCTTTATTGTAGAAACTGACAGATTCTGGGTAATTCTGATTGTTGCTCTTTATTATTTGAATTGTTTTTCTTAGGTAGCTTGCAATTATTTTTCCCTTTAGATTGCAGTTTTGGAGTTTTGCAGTAAAGTTCTTTGGGGTTTTCCTTGTGGTATGTCTTTTCAAAAGTGATTGATGGATTGTTTCAATGAGTATTTATGCCTCTGTTTCTAGAATATTAGGGCAGTTTTTTTTTTTTTAATGTCCTCTTGTAGAATGTGTTCCTAGTTCTTTTTTTTTTTTTTTTGGTCATAAGCTTTAGTAAACCAATAAAGCCTGCTCTCTTCAGAAAATAGCCTGGTTTCCCATGGTTTACCTTCTGAGCTGGAAACTAGAGGCTTCCCCCCGATTTGCTTCTTTATTGAGCCAGGACTGAGGGTTTCAGCTGCTGATTTGCTGTCATTAAGACTCTCTCACCAGTTTTCCAAGAGTTCATTTGAGCTGGGCTAAACATCTTTTTCACTCCCATTAGACTGACCTTTCTTGAAGTTTTTTCAGTCTATCTTGATCTGGAGAATGGTTTCATTCTGTGAAACTCTGTTCAGAAGCTTGGTTTTGTGTGGTTTTTGAGGGTAACTGGGAGAAGTGGATTAGCTTCCTGACTTTACACTGCCACTGCTTGAATCCATCCCCAAAACTCTCTATTTTATTTTATGTGTGTGTTTGAATATATGTGTATATGTTTTTACATGTACTCACATTGAGCAATATAGTTTGTTAAATTGATATATGGAATAAGATTCTTCTCACAATGGTATTTTATAAATTAAGATAAAATGTATGGCATTGTAAGGAAACCAATTAATTTAAATTAAAATGCATTTTTAAAATTTATTCAAGTTAATGGATTTTCTGAACTATAATCCATAGATTCCTTGGCATTCATGGAACTCAGATCAAAACAAGAAAAAATAAAAGAAAGAATAGAACAGCTTTGCTTTATAAGAGAGGGCTCTTTTGGGGGTCATATCAAAAATATTTCCAATCCACCAATAACTTAATAAATGTACAGGTAAATTTACTTATGTATACACATACTTATGTACTATGTGTTGTGTGTACATATTCAGAGTATAGAATAGTCACACAAAAATAATTTAAAATAACTTAAAAATACAATGGAGCAGTTATTTAGTTAATAGGAGATAGTGTAGTATAGTGTAAATGGGATCATAACATCATTTATTTAGATGTTAAAGGGAATTCAGCAGCCTCGTATTATAGTTAAGCTGACTAGAGACAAGTGCCTTCACCAAGGTTACATAAATAGAAATAATGATGCTTAATCTTTAAAACAAGATCTCATAATTCCAATTCTTGTGGACTCTCATATTCTTTTCCAATTGTCATCACTTTTGAATAGGATAAAAGGAACACCTCTATTCAACCGAACTTGTGCTCATTTCTAGCTAAGTAGACATAGCAAATACATTCTATTTCTTTATATCTCCATTTTCATTTCAAAATTATCATTTATGCATAGTACTCTCTTGCTTCCAAAAAGTAGAATGGAAATTCCTTGAAGACAGAACCAGCATTATTTATCTAGTATGCATAATAGTTGTTAAAATTTTATTAATAAATATTTGTTGACAAAATTCAATTGAATCGAGATATTGATTTAATAGAAATGAAGTCAAGTCTACCACACCATGAAAGGAGAATGGAAAAGATTCTGTTTGAGATATTTTCTCAATGTTTATTTATGAAATTTTGGTCTTCACAACTGGAAGGGTCCTTAGGGGCTACCTAATTTCAATGCTTTATTTGGCCAATGAAGAAACTGAGGTTAAATAAGTTAAATCATAGGGGAAGGTTTTAATTAGCACTTAGGGTGAATGAGCTTTTGATTTTGAAAGAAAATGAGATCTAAATTAAGACCCAGCACTTATCTATCTATCTATCTGTCTGTCTGTCAATGTCTACCTATCACTAATCGATCAGTATATTATTGCTTCCACACACATAGTGGTTATCCAATACTTGTTGGTGGATATTTTGCTAAGAATACCTCTGGGAAATTAAATTTTATATTTCAATTAAATGCTTCCAATTAAATATTACATTTAGCAATATTTTCAGGAATTAGTTAATTGAAAAATATCACATTTATTTATAAATTACCTTTTACTTAGTAGGCAATCATACAAAGATTCTGTTGGACACATGGGGGCATAAAATTGAATTATAGATGATATAACTCCTCTCAGTTAAAGAAACCCTATATGTCAAGATTTAATATCCTTATGAGAAATACAAATCATTTAGAAAAATACTAGTCCTTTTTTAAAAAATTCACTTACTTCCATTTCCTGCAAAACAAAAATGTGGCAAATACAGTATATTATTTTGCAGTACACTGAACTCACTCTTCTGATAAAGAGCAATGAAATGATAAACTTTTTTTTTTTTATAAAAAAAGACTGAATGTCTGTGATTAAGGAAATCAAATAGATTATATCTCTTAACAAAAGGTGGTAATCTAAGGTGTACTTATCAAAATGAGTGAGAGGTTCTTGCCGTTTTTTCCCCAAATTATGACATCAATTTTCTTCTTTATACCGAATAAGATATCTATTTGGAACATTGAGAGAGAATAGCTTTCTCAGTACCCTGTTTAAGATCTTGCAAAAGTATAATATGATAAGGCTTTCCTCTTTGGCAGAAAAGCTGTCCTCTATCTTATGAATATCCTATGTTAGACTGCCTACTTTACAAAATGCACATAAGTCTAAGTTTTTCTGAAAGTCCTCACTGGAAATATCCCACTGGTAGAATGTAGAGCTGAGGATAGGGCACTTTCCTACTACCTCTTGTGAGCTTTGAATAAATATAAAAATGAATTCTTTCCCCTTACTATTCTGATATTTCCTCCTAAAACAAAGTCTATAAGCCTTTTTGGGAAAAAAAAATTACTATGATGTTTTCATCTATTCCCCTTGACTTTCAGTAAGTTCTTTAAAATTTTTTCTACTTTTTACAAATTTATTTTGAAAATGTTTTGTACATATTTAAATATGTAAAACTTATTTTTCCCAATAGAATATAAGATCTCTAAATGTAGGGAAGGTCAATATCAGCATCTAGCCCTTTGTCTAACATATAAGAAAAGCTAAATAAATGCCAATTTAATTAATTGAATGATTTTTTATTGTTATTGAGAAAAGTATGATTTGCTTTCTACTTTCATGTCCACTTTTGTTGGTGGTTTACACAATATGAATAAATAACTTAGCATCTTAAGTTAAAATATCACTCTATTATGTTTCTTTTGACTTTTGTTAATAACCCTGTGAATTAGGTAGCTTAAATATCATTGTTTGCATATCATAGAGAGAGGCAGAGAAAGGCACTGAGTATCAGAGAGTTTGTCACATATTTGGTAAATACTGGATCTGACTCATAAGCATTTATTTTTACAGAAAATCTCATGCTATGAAGGCTTACTAATTGTCTTATCAATAGTAACTCACAATAAACACACTGTAGGAAAGAAGAGCGAATGATAGAAAATATGTAATAAAAAATGAATCATTTGAAGTGACTTCAACTAAGGGAATAGAAATAAAAGAAGATAAAAAAGATGTAGTATCTGAGCTCAATTATTGATTTTTCTTACTGAGAACAGTCAATTTAGTTCAATTAAATAAACTCATATTAAACCATATACCTTGAAGTTATTTTGTTAATCTGACTGTTATGTTATTTTTAACAAATGGGATGTTATGGTGTTACGAAGATATTCAATTCCTGCTTTTAAAAACTTTTGATCTCCTTTCTTCTTCCCTTACTTTATTCTTATTTTTTCTTACTAATTTTTTTTCTTTTAAATTCATATATAAGCAAATGCTAGTTTGGGGTAAGTAGTGTGTACATTATTGATTTATTCTACTTTCTCATATTTGCCAAAGCACTTTACTAGGTACTGCAGATGATGAGAAAATAAAAAGGCATATTAGTCCTCCTGAAGGACAAAAGAATGAAATTTTTTAAGCTTCAAAATTTGTATTCATAAAGTGTATCACCCTCTCCTTCTAAGTTTGGTTATTGTTAACTCCTTCACAAAGTTGATGTGGTAAAAAAAAACTTTTGATTGACATTAATGTCATTTCTCCTTGTATTGTAAGATTTGGGATAGTTATTTCAAAGCTACAAGTCCTAGTAGTCTAGGTTTTCATAATGTAACAATTATAGTTTTCATTCATAATGTAGGGTATCCTTGAAGAGTTGGGAGTTTTCTAAGTTCATTCATGTCCGGCCGTTATATTCTGCCCCAAGCAATTGGCCAGTTTTTATTCCCACAATATCAATTAGCATCATGAATCAATTAGCTTTCAAACAGTTATATTTATTGAAAAAGTATAGGAAGGATCCAAGCACAACAATGTTGTAGTTCTCACCTCAAAAAAAAAAAAAAAGGCCTGTGACTTGCTAGCCTTAATTTTATACAAAATAAAATAGAACATTGATTCAAGCTTGTGCAACACAAATGGGAAAGATATAAATTAAAGCATTCTGTTGAATACATAATCCTTTGTTCCTTTTGTGAAGTCCCAATGAATTTCCCTAGAGTTATATATAGTTCACTGCTTAGCCCAAGTTTTGGACACTTGTACCTTTTCCCCAACTGCTTCTCTATAGTACATCTATTTTTATCTTTAGCTTCGAATGGGTTGGCATCATTAACACCTTCTATGAGTAAACCTTTTGAAGTTAAAGGGGAAAGGTTGGTTAAAAAAAATGATTTTTTTTCTCTTTAACCCGTTGTTGTTGTTGTTTTTTCCCCCATAGTACTTATCAGAACTGATCTACCATTAGACTGACCTAATATTGGAAATTGAAATTCCCATTCTATTCAAATCCCAAAGAGATAATTGAGTCTCTGCAACCAATTCTAATATCCTATGTAACATTTATTTCATTACACTGGATAGCTTGAAGCATTTTGCTTCTTGCTAATTAATTAAGGAAATTTCCCACATAGTTCTACTTTTTATTGATTCTCAACTGATTAAGGTATCAAATTATAGAGCATCTAGTTAGTTATTTTAAATGATACATGGAATATTGATTCAATTAAATCTCTACTTTTAGAAAAGGCATAAGCATGCACATTGGCAAAATATTTGGAGGTTTTGTTTTGTTTTGTTTTGTTTTTAATATTAACTGCTTTCTTTTACAAGTCTTATCTTCTCTTTGACTTTGGTAGCAACCATTTACCTATTAGCACCACATTAAAAATAACTAATTGATTATCTTACCCGAGTTGCATGCATGTACTATATCATTAAAAAGGAGAAGAAGAGAAGAATATGATGAAGCTAATTGGGGACAAACAGATTTAGAATGTAAAAGGGGAGAATATATGTCTCCATGGCCCTTAGAGAGAAGCCATTCAGTGATTAAGGCTAGGTAGCAATTGAGGCAAAAATAGTCTTCTTTCACCTAATAATATTTAAAAACAAACAAAAACAACCTCTGCACATGGGTCTGGATACAATGTGAATTTACCCCTTTTAAAAATATATATTTTAAACAACAATAATAAACAATAGCAATAACAGAGACAATTATTTCCTTTGTGGCCCCAGGAGATATCAATGCATTTTACCCTAAGACAGAAGGAAATTGTATGCCCCCAAATGTAGCAGAGGCTGTATCCAATAGTCAAAGGTTGATGAGGACATAAGTCAGGGGAAAAAGTCTTAGATATACAGAGTAATTCTGAACTGAAACTTTAGGGATATAAGAGAGCTTCTGATCTACACTAAATTTTATAGAAGAAATGGAAAGAAGAATAATCCTCTACCCCCCCCCAAAAGCAAGAAACACCAACATTAGGTGACAGAGTTAAAAAGTAAAAGAACAAATTTTGTAACTTCCCTCATACCAAAAATGAAAATGGAGTATGAAGATTTAAAAATAAAATTGATATTAGCAAACTAAATTTATTTCCTATTATTTTGGAGGTAAAAAGAGTAGCTTATTGGAGGTCAAACACGATAGTGTTATAAGAGTAAGGATGAACATAAAGATCTTTGAAAAGTGGGATTCATGTGAAATTAGAATTAAATTTCTAATAGCTAAATTGAAGAAAGAGTTTCCAAAGCCTAGGGAAATCTATGAAATGTACAGATCCACAAAAATAAGCAGAGCTATCCTAACTGAGCTTATATTGTTTGTTTAGTTTGTTTTAATTATTATTTTCTATTGGTTTAACTGAAAGGGAGTAGTGAATAAGCATTTATATAATGAATATAAAATGACAAGGACAGGGTTTAGTGATTTATAAATATTACTTTATTTATTTCAAAAAGAAAAAAACTTGTAAGATTGGTGTTGCTATTATTCCCACTTTTGTTATTGAGTAAATTGAGATACACAGGGGATAAATTACTTTCCTAGTGTCATAGAATAAAATATCTGAAACCAGATATTAATTTAGATCTTATTTACACCAAGCTCATGGTTCTATATCTATTAGAGCACTTGTCTATCTCATATTTGATACAATATTAGCTGGAACACATCAGTGAAACCTAGGAAGCCAAGAACTAATTTTTTCCCTTCAAAATCCTGGGGTTGGGAGAGGAGAAGGGAGAAGAAAATTTTGATTGGCAACTTGAGTCAAAGGGAAACTTGTTTTTGTTAAAATAGCTTTTCTATTTTACACAAAGATTGTGTTATGTTGCTGAGCAGCATCCACAATTCAACCCAGTCCAAAAAACATAACTACAAATCCTTCTATTTTGTTTATTATTTGATTTAAGGGTTTGTTTGTTATTCTCATGAACACTTCAGAGAACTTAAACATGCTATACATTTAATCTATACTACTATCAAAAGGTTCATTCATCACAACATCACAACTAAAATGTAGATAATAAATGAAAGAAACTTTATGCACAGTGTAAATGTAGATTTCTCATTATTTGAATACTTCTTTCTTTTTTAAGAATATGCCTAAATAGTGAATTGGTCCTGTAGTCAGAAGTTTTATAGTTCAATTCCAGCTTCAGATATTGATTAGGAGAATGATTCTGGACAAAGGACTTAAACTTGGTTTGCCTATTTCCCTAAATTTAAAGTAGCTATCATAATAGCATTTAACTCCCAGTGTTGTTGTGACTAACAAATGGAATATTTCCAAAATCCTTAGCACAGTGGTTGGCATATAATAGGAACTCAATAAATTAGTCCTTCCTTTTCTCTACTGTCCAAAATAATGAGGAAGAAGAAATGACTAAACAATAGTGTATAAGAAAATTATTTCCACAAAATGCAGCATGTCAGTTGAAACTTGAAAGAAGCCAAATATTCTATAATAGAGGTAAAAGCAATGTAGAGGTCATTAGAGGAAGAGAGAAAACCTTGAAATGGCGCCTCAGAGGAATGTGAATTCCAAGTTTGGAAAGTGCAAGTAGATTAGAGGAATCAGAATAGAGGAAATGTCTTGGAAAGTAGGCTGGAGCCATATGGTAAAAGGTTTTAAATGCCAAGGGGAGTGGCGTAATCATAGAGAAGAAAGGTCAAGTTCAAAAAAAAGGAACTGTCACTTTCACAGTCATATAAGGACACACACACACACACACACACACACACACACATCGTTCCCTATACAGCATGTCAATACATACATATATGCACATTTATGTATGTATACACATATATATGCACATACACACATATATGCAAGCATGTGTATGCTTATATCATCAAAAACATAACTACTGCTCTGACACCTTATTTAGCATTTTATTTTATTTTTTCTTTTGACCTTTTACCCTTTGTTTTTTTTAAGGACTTGGAAGTGCTGAAGGAAAACATATTCTCTACTACCACTCAAAAATTTATTAGTAAGAACGTATTCTGTACCTTCTCCTGTCATTAATCCCATGTGAACTACTACCTAATCCTCTAAAGTCCATCATTCCCATAAATCATTGTCATATAAAGCAGCCATTTACTCCAAAACTCTCATTTTCAAAATGTTGTTATTTCATTTTCAAATATTTTGCTTGAATAATAAAAGGTCAAAATGTATGAAGCACTTATTATATCAAAAACATTGTGATAAGTATTGGGAATAAAAATACAAAAAATATTTCACACAAGCCAAAAAACCAAAAATGAACAAACAAACAAACAAAAGCAAAGGCAATCTTTGACATTAAGGAATTTATTTTTTATTGGTTAGGGCACCACTTATGGGGTAATCGTGACCAAGGAAGGGCTCTATGGTGAATTGTCTACTTAGGAATGAAATAAACTACCTCAGTCAAGAACAATGGGTAGTTGATTTAATGTTTCCAGAACTAGGGATGAGAGGAGAGGGGAAAGTGAAGAGCAAAAGATACACAATAAGAGGTCTTTGGAGAATTAAGATTGTCTTGAAGATGTTTGGAGAGTAAAGAGTGAATTGAAGCATGACTGAATCTTTCTGCAATAGTCAGGAGAAGAAAGAGAGGGAGAGAATGACATATTCCAGATTTCAAAAACTGACAATCTCCAGAGCCTAAGACTACCAGAGAGGAATTAATATTGTCTGTCAGTCAACAAGCATTTATTAAGTGCTTAGATTGTTCTAGGTACCATACTAAACATTGATGATATAAAAAAGGGGGAAAACAAACAAACAAAAATAATATGTTCTTAAGGAAAACACTTTCAAATGGAGAAAACATAATAATATAATAAGAATGATAATCAATAGCTTAATTATAAAACACTTTAAAAATATTCATTTTATCCTCAAAAAAGGCAAAACAAAACAAAAAACAAAACAAAACCCAAACAAACAAACAAGGAAACAAACAAACAAAAAACCCTGGGAGTAGAAGTTGCTTTTTCACCCATTAAAGATGAAAAAACTGAAGAAAATATTGATTAAGTGACTTGCCCAAGCTCACATAGCAAGTCAATGTCTAAGAACAGCTATAAACTGTGTTGGAATCAGAATATGTCAATACTCTATACACGATTCTCCTTGGCTGCCAGGATGTTAACTTGCACTTACATTTATAGTGTAGAATAAAGATATCAGAAAGATAAATTCTTTTTTGGGACAGGTTGAGTTCAAAATGTCTATGGAACAAGTAATTGATAATATTTACAAGTTGTCTCTGGATCACTAAAATTCAGGAGAAAGGCTTAATCTAAATGAAGGTGCAAAATAAACCCAGGAGAACTGATGAGATCATCAAGGAAGATAGTAGATAGTCATAGTTACTGAGAGTAGTCTGGATGATGATGATTCAAGAAAGGAAACTTAGTAGCAATGATCAGACATTATGAAGACAAATAAGAGATTATTATCACAGATAACATCAGAGAGATTCTAGAAGGAAATGGTGTTCTCTAGAACCAAAGAATACAGAGGGATTGACAAAATGTTTTTCATTTAACTTTAAGCAATCCTCCAAAATTTGGAGAGGTCAGTTTCAGTTATGTATTGAGTACACAATTCAGACTTGAAAAAGGGTTAGTAGTAAATCAGAGAGAGATTTAAAGCAACTAATATACATGGCTTTTCCCAAGGTATTTAATCCAGAGTGAAAAAAGAGAGAGTAGATTGTAGCACTTTCAAGGCTAGTGGGAATTTTCAAAATTCTAATAGATTTTTTTAAAGCTTGTTTTTAATATATACCCAAGATAATTGCATGGCATACAATTCATTTATTCCCATAAAATCATGCAGCTCTGGCTTGAAGTAAAATGCTTCTATTGCAAACCTTTCACTGTTCAGAATCAAAATCCTGAAATAAAATAGAAAGAATGGTTTTATATAAGTTTCACATATACCTTTTATTCGTTCTGAATTCCTGTCCTTGTATTTTCAAGATTCTTGCTGCATTGATAAATATCTCATTTTCTTTCAACATTAACTTGTGATATTTCCAGCAGATATGAAGTATTCTTTCAAAATAGCAAAAGAATATAAAAGCCAACAAAAAATCACCAAGGAAAGGGAAGAAACATACCACTCTAACCATCATTTTTTACCTATGTCAATAATAAGATAAAATACAAAGAACTAATCTTTTCTGTATAAAATCTGACTTTTTTTCAAAATGTTAAAATTCATTCCCAGGGACTACATGGATACAAAGATCTCTTGCCTCTCAAGAAAGTAAAGTACAAAATAGAAATTGCAAAATAGAATCATATTCACCCGGGGACCAGAGGCTTTATTCTTTTATTTTCAGTGACAAGGCTAGATTCATTTTTTTTAAATGGTATCTTTCAATTCCTGTACATCAATGTTTCCATGACTGTTTCAGATGATTGCAAGTTACAGAGCAACCAGTAGCAATGGTGTGGACCTCACTTATTTAAAGAAGTTGTTTTCAAATGTTAAGGAAACTGTAAAGATATCAACATTTAAATGTCACTATTTTAGGCATGTATATTGAAATAATGTTATAAGTACTGAAAATCAAGTTAACATGCATTATATAGGGAGAGTCTGTTTTTTTCTTGCTAAATTTCTTAAAATGAAGTCATTATAGCTTAATTACAAAGAAAAAAGATCATAGATTCACAAGTTCATGAATCTATTGCTGGAAAGGAATTTAGACTGTGTGAAATAGATGTACAATTTGTGAATTACCATTTAATTTAAACAAATACCCATAAAATACCTCCTCTCTGTAGAGCATTGAAAAATATAATTGAGATGCAACACAATCTCAGCTTTAATAGAAATTTTTGGTTAGTAGATGGGACACACGGAAAAATAATTAATGAAAAAACAGCATAATAATAAAATCAAAGAAATGAGTTGGGGAAGAACATTGCTGCCTGGAGTATCAAGAAGGTTCCTTGTAGTCGTTTGAGATAAAGTTTAAAGGAAGCATAGAAGTACAGTGAAATGACAGCTGGGAGTGAGGCAATATATTGCTTACAGGAACAAGAAAAGCAGAGTGCATAGACTATAGAAGTGGTCCTCATTTGTTGAAGTATAGCTAATATGAAGGAGTGTAATAGAGGAAAAAAGGAAAGACTGATAATATACAATACTGCCAAAAGAAGCAGGACCTTCATTACCAGGAAGAAAAATTTCAATTTTACTTATTAAAATAGACAGTTTTGGAGAAATGAAAGAAAATGGACAGGTTAAACCAAATAGAAGATTCCTTTTATCTTAATGAAGAAGAATGGTTTGAAGAATGGAAATTAAAAATGTCAGAAGTCCTGTGTGATACTTATTTCAAAAATCTAGGCAATTCATTGCTTCTACAGTGGCAGCAACGAGAATGGGGAAATGAGAACAAATATGAGAGCTATCAATGAGGTAGAATCAAAAGTGCTTATTTATGATAGAAAGAAAGAAAAGGAAAAATTAAATATTTTTAATATCAAAATTTTATATGTCATGAATAAAAAAATCAAAAGATGCATATTGAGAGGCATTGATAATTAAAATGTTTTTCATTTTTCTTATGAATCGATTCAGCTTATATTTGAAGTAGTGCCAATTAATAGCTAGAGGGCTTCACTTGGATGCCATAAAATGTGGATTTAATTCATGCATTTTACAAACATCAATTCTGTTAGAGTCAATGTATGTCAATGAACAAATGGCATCAGTTGTAAAACACTGTGCAGTATCTGGCACATATGAGCTGATTACTAATTTTTTAAAACCTTTCTCCCTCCTCCTCTATCCTGTGAACTTTAGTTAAGTAATGCAACTACATAGAATAAGAAGACAATACTCAAAGATTGTGAACTCAGATAAAGCATTTAGCGGTGTCTGGTACAGTTAGTACTGTAAAAATATTACTTATGATGATTTTGCTGATCCAATTTCTAATTGTGGTAATCTAGGTATAAATTTAGAAGTTTCCTATGTTAATGAAACCATTTAGCCTCCCTAGATTCAGTCCAGAGAGATTAAGTTTTATGCTTGCTTTGAAGGCCAATATGGAGGATACTTTTTAAAAAGGACAGGTCAGTTTTGACTTAAAGATCATTAATCCCATTGGAACTACACCTGGAAGTTTCACTTGATGACATGATTTTGATCACTGTCCCCCTTTCTGAAATCCTTCATTATAAAGAGCCATAGACAGTGGAGGAACTCTCAGTGAGGTATAAAAACCCTTCAGCCCTGAAGGAACCTGTTGACATATCTGGTTCAACTCTCATCTCCTTTGGGGCATCTCAACTTTCCTAAGAAGTCGGGGATGGGGGGCATGACAACATGTGTTCTACTTGAAACAGATATAGTTCAGTAAAAGAGGCATTTATATAATAATAGCAGGGCGCTTATAGTTAGCACATGCACAGTGTGCTGTAGTGATGTATTTGTACTAAGTTATTTAGGGACTGAGAGGAATTGAAATAAATGGACTCCATTTTTGACCATCCTAATGGGTTCCAGCCTCATCATTCCTCCACTAAGACCAAGGATTCAGGCTGGTTCCAAGATCCTTTAGAGAGCTAGTCTGGACAGTATATTTTGGCAGCCCAATTTAGGGGCTCTGGAAAGCACACTACGCTTCATTTCTGAAACTAGGCAAATGAAAATGTATGAACCATTCCTCAATTTCAACAAGCAAGAAAAATAATGGAACACAAATAAAAATAATATTGTTAATTTGCAGAACATATTAATTCATTTTAAAAATAACATTCTATATTATAATCAAATCTCTCAAAGACTCTCTCTCTATGTTATTCTCTAGGGAGAAGAAGGTAATAGAATGTCTTCTATTAACAGCCTTCATAATCATGATATTTTTTACAATTGAAATCCTCAAAGGAATTTTTTTTTTGCATTTGGTGCTCCATATGGCGTAGTCATTTCAACAATCAACATTTATTTCACTATTAATGTCTCAATTCAAAAAGAGTCCTCATCACAAAGAATCAGTTCTTTAATTTTATCTTCAACTGCAGAGATTTTGATAGTTTTTTTGTTAGAAAAAAATTCTACTATTACTTCTCATACCAATGTGTCACTTACATAATTGGACTTCTTGGCCTTCAAGTTCAATATTTATATTAAATTTCTCACATACTCTCTCTCTATATTTTTTTAATTCCAAGGGGAATGAAATTACTACCCTACTCCAAAACAAACAAATAGCAAAACAAAATTAACTTCAAAAAATAACAAGAGGTAAATATGAGAATGATAGTTATTTGTAGAGAAGATTATGATGTCAATTTCCTAGATGCCATAAAACTTCTTGACAAACATTTTTCTCCCAAAGCCTTCCTCCAAAACAAAACAAACAAACAATTAAACATAATTCCTGGAAATGTATAGATTAGAGGCACATACTTTCCCCCAGTCTAAAGTGATATAAAGTTGATGAAATTGAAATTAGTTGCAATCCCTGACTTTAGTTTACCATAAAACCCAAAGTGTTGTATTAGTCAATGATTATTCCTAACATTATATCATCCAAAATAAAAAGTACAAAGAAACAGAGGATTGGAAACAGCTTCAAGTTCTTCATAGTCTCAATTAAAACCAATAATCGAAAACCTATGATATTTCCTTAAACAATAAATTAATGACAGAAATATAGCATCATATGAAATACATCATTCTCAATCTCATTATCACAGTCAATAGAGTGTATTTAGATACATGTCTTAATAATTTGTACAGATAAAGTACCCAACATTTCTCTCCCACTTTTTGTACCATTGGATTCATAAAATCTCAACTACAAATCATCTAGAGCAACCTGGAAAATAATCCTTTCATAATTTGCCTGACAAACAATTAAATAATCTATCCTTAAAAACTTGAAAGGAAACTCATTTCTAAATAAGGAAGATAATTCTTTGAAATAGCTGTAATTAAAACCTTTTTTTTTCCCTCCCTGACATTAAGTAAGAATTTCTAGCATTTACCTTTTACTCCTTTATTTTTCTTATGGGACCAAACAAATCTAATTAATCCCCTTTGCAAATGCTTGTAAAAAATATATAATTTCCTCTGAATCATCTTTCCTTCTTAGTTAAATGTGACTGCTTCCTATTGATCACCATGAAATGAACTTCATTATCCTAGTTGCCCTTTCCTGAACCTCTCTAGTTCATCAGAATTTTTCTTCATATTGTCATAGTAGGCAATGAATATCAACTTATACCACCTCTGCACATAAAGAAACCTCTTTTCTCATGGAAGTCAGATTATTACATATTACTTAATAGTTTCATTACCCAAAATAGAAATGAAACCAATGAGGTTATATTTAAGCATAATTTTCAATTCCAGTCTATTTTATTATCCACCACATTCATAGTTAGCAAATCATACATATAAAGAATTCCAAATAACTAAATCAAAATTAAAATTCACTAAAATTTTATGAATATATGAATCGTGTTCTAAAGTACATTTATCATGCCATCTCCCCATTGGAAATCAAACTCATAAATCACCCTCAGTGTGTAGTGTAGAGAGAAATTCTTCATGTAAACAATCATTTTACCAAATATTGTTTACCAAAATATTATAGTCTTTTTCAATATTAATTTAGATGTGTATTTTAAAAATCATATGTTGTACAAACATACAGAACTAAGTCAATTGAAAAGTGATAGTAGAAAATTTGGGGGGAGAGAGAGAGAGGAAACCATAAATTTGACTTCTGATAAAGCAATGCATTTCCAATTTAAATGTATCTTTTTCCCATTCAAGTTTTATAGACATTACCCTCCATACCTTCTTTTTTTCATATAACATTTTTAGAATTTAATTCTTATCTCACTCATTGCACTCAAAATCCTTACACATCCTTATCATCCTTCTCTAGTACTGGTTCCTCTAAATTTGTTATTCTGCCTCTAGCTACTTCAATCTAGTCCATTCTACACACAGACAAATGTTTGATCTTCTAAAGTACAAGTCTAGTTAGTTAATTAATCAATAAGCATTAATTAAGCACATATTATGTGTGCCAAAGTGAAAATGTACTAGGTACTCTGGATGCAAAGAAAAAACCACTACCTGCCCTAAAAGAACCCAATTAAATTGGGGAGACCTTGTGCCATGGACTATGTAGAAACAAGATAGATACAGATCAACAGGAAGTAATCAAAAGAGGTACAGTACTAGAAATAAAAGGGATTGGGTTCCACTTCCAATAGAAGATTTAAAAAAAAATTAGCTAGAACAACAAGGAAGATAGGAAAGTTTGGATTCATATATGAGGAGGGAGAACATTCCTCATTGGAACTGGGAGAAGCATTGTTTTGTAAGAAAAATAGCTAGGATACCAAAGCCACAGGATCACAAAGGTTGTTGGGGGCTGTAGAGAAAAGATAGGATGAAGGTTAAAAATGAAGAGAAGGACAAAGGACTGGAATATGAAAGGTTTAACAAGCCAGAGGCTTTTATATTAAATTCTGAAAGTGATGAGGAGTCACTGGAGTTTATTAAGTAAGAATCAGATTTGTGCTTTAGGAAAATCACTTTAGTGACTAAGTAAAGGATGGACTTCATCAGGGAGAAATGAAGAAGGAATACAAACAGCAGGCTATTGCAATATCCAGGCATGCATCAGGGTGGTAGTGGTGACAATATCAGAGGAGAAAAGGACATTTTTGAAGTTTTACAAAGATAAAATTGACAGTTCTTCCTTCAATGCAGAATTATTTTAAAGGTCGAATGAGAAACAACAGTCAAAGATAATGCCTAGAATTTGATCCTGTTGGATTGGAGTAGTATCCTCAACAGTAATAGGAAAATTAGGAAGTGGGGGTGATATTGGATTGAGAGAAAATTAGTGAGTTCATTTTTGTATATATTGAGTTTAAAATGTCTATTGAACAACCTGTTTAATAGGTCAAGTAGGTACTTGGAGATATAATTGGAAATTTAGAGATTAGAGATATAGATGAATAGTTTGTAACCTATGAGTGGAGGGCCTGACTATTGCTACATGATCAGGAATCTATTCCATATCAAAAAAAAAAAAGAAAGAAAGAAAGAAAAAAAGAAAAAAGAAAAGACAAAATACAACTGTTTAATCATGAAAGTACCATAGAATCGTTTCAAATTTTTAATGAAAAGATAATAAATATTGGTATTTTTCAAAAAAGTATACTTCTAAAAGTACATGCCAAAAAACATAGGCATTACTATTTGATTTTATTAGCTTCCTTCAATTATAGTATAGGATGACACAATAAGAAATCAATTTTAATGAAGTTTATTTTATTCAGTACCTGACAGGCTTGATAACTACTGTGTTCTAAGATCTTTTGAGATCAGGTACTATAAGGTCCCATCCTTTATCCCATCCTTTATATTTCTTTTGCAATAACTTAATTCATATTACTTTTTCCTCTACAGATGAAATTTGTTGTTTTTTCTCTATTATGAAGTGTTCCTTTGATAGTATAATTGTTATGGTAGCAAATAGACACATTAAGTAATATATTTATTTATATAATACCAGTTTGATTTAACCTTGACTGCACAATAATTCTCTAATTATTTAGATTCATCAATATAAAAAGCATTTGAAAATTGTGTTAATATGGTTATGGATTGTATTCATATGGTTATGGATTGTGTCTTAGAAATCACACTACAAGTTATTTTAAATTATTCTGTGGCAATTTTCAATGAGATTTCTTTTTCTACTCCTTAACTGATAGAATTTGTTGGATTTATTTCATATCTGGCAAATATATTTGTTTCAATTTTTTTTAAAGTTACTTCCTAAAAATTTTCAAATAAATATATCATCTACTAAAAGTTAGAAAAAGATTTCTTCCTTGCATATGTTTATTCTAAGGCATCTAAGTGACACACTGAATTAAACAACCAGCACTGGAATCAGGAACTCATTGTCATGAGTTTAAATTAATCCTCAGATAATTTCTAGCCATGTGACTCTAAGCCATGTAATCTTCCTCCTCCTTCTCTTTTTTCCTTCTTCTCCTCTTCCTCTTCTTCCTCTTCTTTCTTCTTCTTTCTTCTTCTTCTTCTTCTTTTTCTTCTTCCTCCTCCTCCTCCTCCTTTATTATACTCTCTCTTTTTAGTTGTCAACAGTTTATTTGAAAGTATTTACCAATATTTTTTGGCATGTATTTTTGTATCTTCCTCAATTTCTATGTGTACTGTTTTTGGAGTGTTAAGTAGTGGATAATGAATTGGTTTTCTAATATATTTTTTTTTTATTTGTATGTCCAAAAATGTTATTGTGCATATTTTTTAATAGGAAAAAAGTGTTTTGAAATAAAAGTTTTCTTCTCTCTCTTGCTTTTCTTAAATCTTTGTACATTGCTTATTTGTCATGATAATCTTCAATGAAATTATTTCTTCTTTCTAAATTTATTTATTGACCCATTCATTCTGTAGGTATAAATATTTAGTCCCTAATTAATTTTGAATCTCTGCTTCAAATGCCTTTAATTGTATATAATTGCAGTTGAATTCTAATATTTCTGTTTTATGCATTTTTTATGAGGTTTGTATCTTCTAGCATATAGTCAGGTTTTTTGGAGGTAAAGCATTTGAGTCTATATACAATTTTTTGTATCCCCATATGATAACCTCCAGAGTTCTAGCATAGCTAATTCTTCTAAAATTCTATTTCAATATTTTAATCACTAATTTGTTGTTGTTGTTGCTATTTACTTTGTTTAGAGTTAAAAATATTTTTAGTGGTTTACTAATTTATCTCATCTGTTACAGCTCTAGGAGATGTACAGGGCACAGTCATTTAACATAGAAAAGAGTTAACTATCTTGCTAATGGGAAGGGGTTTGGTCCCTTTCACCTTCAAAACTTGGGCTTTGGTTCTAATTCTGGCTACCACTGGGTATGCTCCTTTAGGGTATTTCCCATTTCCTGACCCTCCTCCCTCAATTCCACCTTTGTGGGTGGGAAGAGGAGGAAGAGGAATGGGTGGGGCGATGATATTATCAGCCCCATCCACTAAGCAGTTCCAACCTCTTATGACAAAAGGTTGGACAAGGCTTCATGGCTGGAGGCAAAAAAACACTTGTGGTGGCAACATGACAGCAATTGTTATTATACTCAAAGAGTCTTTGAAAATGCAGCATTCCAACCTGATCAGTCAATCTTTAAGCAAGCCTATGGGGAAAAGGAATTGCAGTTAGGGAGAGTAGAGCTTTATGCTCATGGGACTACAGAGATATCCCCTGGAGAGCTGAAACTTGTTTTTGTTCACCTTATAGATCCTTTGCTTCCACACACAGTTAGCTTGATTGCTTCACTCCCTGAGAGTGCTTATAAGACAGTGTCTATTTATGTACTGATTTGGAAACTGAGGAATGTGTAGCTATTGTTCCAGTCACTAATATAGATAGTGTATGATGTTATGACCCAAGAGGAGGAATAACATCAGGTTTATTGATTCACACTCCTGAAATGCAATTTGGTGATATTTATTCACACGTTGACTCCCAGCAACAGAATTCAGGGATATTATAGACTGCAGCTGTTACAGCTAAATGTCCTTTGCTCATTATCTATTTGAATGGCATACCATTGAAAAGGTTGGTAGACACAGGTGTAGTCATACTGCTATTAGAGGTGCCAGTTCTAGTCATTGGCTAAAGAGTATAGCAAACATCAATATGTCTAGCATAAAAAGCTCAATAGTAGCTGGAATTAGTACTAACACTTTAAGATGAGAATTTGAAGATAAGACAGAAGTTTTTATTTCTTTTATAGTTGAAAGGATCCCCATCATCTGTGGGAAAGAGACATCTTACAAAGTGAAAAAAATCAGGCCTTGGACAGGAGCAACTTGACCAAGGACTTTTACAAGCTTCTCTAAGTCCTTGGAATTCCCCTGTACTTGCTATAAAAAAGAAATGGGAAAATGGAGGATGTTAAATGATTTGAGAAAAATAAGTGGACAGATGGAGATAATGGGAGCTCTTCAGCATGGGCTTCCATCTCCTCAATTGCATAGGGAATGGTCTTAAGGATTATTTCTATTCTATCCCTCTGGAAAAGGAGGATATGAAAATATTTATCTTTTCAGTGCCTAGCATTAATTTAGCTGAGCCCTATAAAAGATTTGAAGGGACACCTTTGCCACAAGGAATGAAAAATAGCCCTATTGTGTGTCAAATGCATGTGCCTGCTGCTCTTACTCCTGTAAGAAAATCATCTCCAAAAATTACGTTATCACCATTATATGACATTTTAAGGGAATTCAGTGCTTTGGACTCTCACCATGCCAGCTTACAAAAGAAGCTCAAGAGGTTCCAAGAGAGACTGAATTGGCTTTATCCAATATGGTTGAAAAAGTCACTCAAAAAGTATTGGAAATAGTAGTTTTTGCTACAAAAGAGGCACCCACAGCAATCCTTCATCAAGGAGTCAGTATGATGGAGGGGGTGAATCTCTCAGCACAACCACATCAAAGTCTTGCTCCTTACCTAGTGCTTGTAGTTAGAATTTCATTACAAGCCATTAAGAAGTAGTACAATTATCTGGGATAAGACCTGACAAAATATACACCCTTTATACCAATGCACAAATTGATGTGGGTTGTGAAACCATCCCAGAGTAGAAAAATGTATTGGCCACAGCTCCAAACCTTGCACATGGGTTTCCATTAAAGATAACACGGCTATTACATAATTGGCAATGATTTTTGATGTAAATATAATATTTGATTTAGCTCATTCTATAGGTGTGGTACAAAGAATTGCCACAGCCCAAATAAAATTTGTAGCTTCTAATATATATCAGCTCCTTAAAGAACTTCAAGAGCAAATGAGGAAGCATTCAGGTAAGTATTGTATTTTTCATGTCCATTTTTATAGTGGAGTTTCAAATTCTACATTTTATTATTAGGCTGCTGAAACTTTACATTCACAATTTGGGATAACAAAAGAGGAAGCTAGGAGCAAAGTAAAAGGCTACCCAGCTTGCCTTCCTTTCCACACTTCTATTAGTATTCGGAATATATTATGAACAACAATGAGTTTGATCAATGATCTTAGGAAAAGGAAATAAGAGATTTTAATAGGGAAATAGAAATACATATTGAATGGCTAATAACTTCCTTTATCTCTAATTAGATTCTCAAAAACCATAAGAAAAGTATGTGAGGTAGTTATTACATATTATGTGAAATACACTTATCACTAGCAGGTAAATAAATATGGTGTATTTCTAGAGTTATTCCTCATAGGAAAAAATAGTCAAATTTATCTAATTGACAGATGAATAGGCAATATGTGCTTAAGAAAGGTAAGTCTTATGTTTCTGGAATGTTAAAACTTCATTTTAAATTATATTTGGCTATCTTCCATTAGGATTTTATGTCTAATTTTTAGGCTACACTCAACTGGAACTAATTTATAATTGAGAGGTTAATGGTCACAAAAGATGATTCTGGCCAATTACATGGAATATTTATAAGTTCAGTCATTATTATGACTTCATCTTAAGTTTGATTTTACTTGATGGGCAATGACTGTAACTGTTATATTTTGTTATATTATTAACATAGCATAAATTAGACTACATAACGACATAGAGCAGCATTGTTGCTAAAGACAGAAAATCTTTAGAGTTAAGAGAAATACAATATTCTTATTTGAAAAAGTGGATATAGAGAAATATAGCTTCCACTTTATGTAATCCATTGGCACTTGTCTCCTAATGAAAGCAGTCAGAATTACTGTTTTTTTTTTTCTTGCAGATCTAAATGTACTCAGCAGTCTGAGAAGATTTTAATGGTAATATAAAAACTGAAGTTTATGTTTTGCATCTAAAATAACCTTTTGAACTATTTGAAGAAATATACAGTTAGGTAATGATAGAAGCCGTGATTTTATATTTCTGAATTTAATGTTTCATTTGAAAGAAGAAAAAAAAATTGTCACTAATTTTAGTCCCCTAACAAAATAAAAGACAAAGGGAGATATACAAGAGAAAGCACATCTAATGATAAAATCATCATCAAATAAACCAGTAATTGTGGCTTGATTGTATTATCATTTATGTTTTGAATTAAAGAAATAAAAGTATTGAGGTTGTGAAGGGACCCCAAAAGCTTGGGGTTATAGACTGGTGTCTTAAGATGTTTCAAAAGAATTTGCAGGCCTAAACCCATATCCAAGTCAACAGGTAAAGTTTATTGTAATTGTAACACCAATTGAAGTGGGCTAACTTCAAAAAGAATTTGGCAAAGGTCCAAGAGGAAGAAGATAAATTTATAGTACAATTAGACCAGAGCTTCATGTTACTTATTTGGTAATTTTATGACTTTCAGGTATGTTTGAGGGTTGGTCTATTCACTATTGTCTCAGGAACTTGGTTATCATTGACCAACAGATTATTTGCTGCCAATCAGAAATGTTCGTAGGACTATTCTAAGGCCAGGAGACTTTAGAATCATGGACAGATTGTTAGAACATTAGCACTCTAAGATCAGAAGTATTAAAATTATTGCTCTATTTCCCCATGCATTAAGGTTTGTTGAGGTGTCCTCCCCTTTCTCACCTATCCCATTGCCTGAATATAGTAATGCAATTGTTCTTTAATCCTTTTAAAATTATATTACTGCCAACCATTCAAAGTGATAGTATTAACAATTTAGTTCTACTCCAAAGGATCTGTTAATTCTTTGACAAGTCCTTCCCATGACTATAGAATGCCAACCATTAATATCTTTCCATGCTACACAACTCATCTCCAGTTGTTCTTTTGCCCTTCCCTATAAGTCAAGTGTGTGTGTGTGTGTGTGTGTGTGTGTGTGTGTGTGTGTGTATAATATACACACTAAAATTGCAAATACTTTCAGAGGGAAGATAGATTCTATCTAACTTTTCAAGGTTAAGGATGACAGATAAGACTTCATGGAAAAGGTGGGATTTTCACTAGAATTTAAGAAAACAAAGGGTGAGAGATGAGAAGGAAAAAGAATTCCAGCAATAGAGGCAGCCAGGGAAAAGAAGGAAATAAATATTTATTAAATGACTACTGTATGCCAGGCATTGTGCTAAGCAATTTGGGAATATTCAGTCCTCACCACCATGGGAGATAGATGCTATTAATATCCTAACTTTACAATCAGGAATCTGATCATAAAGAAAGTAAAATGACTTCTGGAGAGTCACACAGCTAATAATTGAGGGCAGAGTTGAACTAGCTTTACACCAAGCCCCAGGTTTTTATCCACTACACCATGTAATAAGAAAATAGCCAGTCATACGATAGAGTGTTTTTTGGAAAGAACAAGATATGTCTACTGATCTTTTCCTTTCCCTTTTTCCAATACATCCATTTCCCAAGAGACAGAGATTCAAATGTTCAAGGGCCAACATAGGTATTAAGCTAGCAAAATTATAATCTTGAAAATAATTTACATTTCCTCAGATTCATTTATGCTATGGGAGATCATGTCCAAATAGATTTACCCCACCCTTGTAGAGAAAATGGAAATTCTGTCTTCACATAACATTATTTGAAATATTGTCTCTTCCTTACCTAAATACACACATACTTGCAATTACAGTATGTTTGTCTTCTTCCTGATTTTTACAATATTTCAATTTATCTGGAATAAAGACAGCTCACAAGAAATAATATAGTGAACTGAAAAAAAAATAAAAATGTTTGTGCAAGCATTAGGCTAAGAACAGGAGAAAGAAATTCAAATGCGAAAGCAAAAAAAAAAATGCATTCTGTTGTCAAGGAATTTAAATTAAAATGAAGGAGTAGCTGTCAGGAAGGGACTTTGTAGAACAGAACATTACCTAAATAATGAGTTGAGCCATATTAGAGTAGATTGGTGTAACAATAGAGTAGATTTTAGATGGTAGTTTAGTCTCTTGATTCCTTCTAGCAATACTCTCATGTTTTGTCCTCCTCCCCTGACCCTGTGGACATGGCTTCTGTCCTACTATTTGCACATCCTGGCTTTGTGAGTATTCACAAGTCAAGTCACTTTTCAATGTATCAAACAATTCTTCAAATTTTTAGTTGCCAAGCATTTTAATTGCACACTCTGTGCCCACCACAGTGCTAGGAAATAGGAATGCAAAAGCATAAATATTTCCCTTTTCTCAAGAAAATGACATTCTGCTGAGGAAGATAATATGTATGATTTAAATACCCATAGCATAAGTACTAAAAAGATAGTAGGCAGTTTCCTAAGGGAGGACATTAGTTGTTGTTGGGGTAGGGATTAGGAAATATTCTCTTTTTCCAGATGGCCTGCTGTAAGATTATAAATTGCAAAACAGTTGCTGATATGCATTGATTCAGGGGAATTCTTAGGAAGTCTTGATTGTACCAGTTAAATTATCCAGGGGATTGGAGGTGGGAGAAGAACAGTGCAAGCTGTACAATACTTACAGATTCTATCTTATCTGTCATTTACTTATTTTTAAAATTTGCTCCCAGCTGCAAGTGCAGAAATCCTTTCTCACCCCTTGATTTCTTTTTTTGCCTCATTATTACTATGAACTTTCATAACCTTTTCCACAACTTCCTTTTCTCATTATTAAAACATTTTCTTCTTCAACTTGCATATCATTCTTTTATCTGCCTTTCTATATAATCTGTAAACAAACAATATATATATATACATTTGTATATATAATATGTACATACATATGTATATACACATTATATTTCCATAAACTTTTACATTCCTTGTGATTCCCCCCCCCCCTTTTAGTAAAATGAAAAGGATTCAGATGTACAGAAATACTAAAGAATAAAGTGATTATTTTTCTTTTTTCTGGAAATAATTTTATTTTTTCCCCCTGATAGTGGTTTGCAAAATCTACAACAATGAAAGCCAAATTTAAAAAAAAAAAAAAAAAAAACAGCAGCAACAACAGCACCAACATTTTGGTCATTGTTCTATCTCAAGAATATTCTATAAAGTGATGACTAATCATTTCCACATAGAATGATAATTTACTAAATTACCATTTTATGTGTTTTATTCAATAACCAGATGTGATTATCATAAATTAAACTCCTAAATTTTCTGAGTGTATGATAGAAGGGGAGAATAATAAGTGTGTGTCTTAAAGAAGTAGATTTTGAATGAGTATTGATTAAAACAATATATCTTCTGAATGATGAAATTTTAAAATTAAAAGTACATCTAAAAGGGACACTTAAAGTAATATATTAATTTACATCTACTAAACTGACACTGGTTTATTAGGAAAGAATCCCATCACACAGAGGAATTTATTGGGGCAGGAAGAAAGAAGAGTTCACCAAGAGAAGTCATTTACTTTAGAAGAAAATATAGAACTTCAGAATTTGAGTTATAGAAGATACTTTAGGGAAAATCCCATCCTACCCTTGAGTACTTCAAAAGTAGAAACAGTGGTATAAGAGACTAAAAGGCTTTCTCAAATTCCAAAGAAAATTCTCTCTTCAGAGCCCTCTCTCTTTAAGGCTATTCTCCCTTTACAGATAATGATGAGTCAATGTTTTTTTCAATGTGAATACTCCTTCCCTCAAAAATAAGAAAAAAATATCATTTATTTCATCTAATACATTTTTAAAAATTCCTTTCCATAAAACTTCATGCCATCCTGATTTTTATTCCTACTAAAGTTTTTATTTGTAATATCACAAATTCATTCAAGTGAACAAGATTTTATTCCATTGCCATTCTAAGGTCCCAGTCTTTTGTCTGATGCTGAGATCAAGGTACCCATGGATCAATAATCCAGTAAATAAATTCTATAAAATAAGTCAGAGTGTCTGATATTAGATGAGGTCTCAGTAGTTTTATATTGAAGAGGACGACCCTTATCCAAATGCTTGAATTTATGATAATCAGAACCTCTAACTAAATCTCTAAATAAACCAATCATAATTAGATTAGATAAAATGAATAACGGGCTGGTTGGGATTTGAATGTTTTTTTTTTCTTTTAATTAAAGCTTTTTATTTTCAAAACATATACATGGGTAATTTTTCAACACTGAACCTTGGAAAAACCTTGTTTTCCAATTTTTTCCTTCCTTCCCTCTACTTTCTCCCCTCGATGGTAATTCAATATATGTTAAACATATTAAAACATGTTAAATCCAATGTATGTATACATCTTTATGCAATTATGCCACCCAAGAAAAATCTTTCTCAAAAAGAGAAAAAAATGAGAAAGAAAACAAAATTCAAGCAAAAAAACAACAAAAAGAGTGAAAATGCTACGTCGTGATCCTCATTAAGTTCCCATAATCCTCTTTATGGGTGTAGATTGATCTCTTCATCACAAGATCATTGGAACTGATCTTAATCATCTCATTGTTGAACCCATTATTGAAAAAAATAACAACAATAATCCTTTGCACCACACTCTGAAAAATGACTAGCACCAAGTATTCTCTCAGGAATTTATGATTTTCATATTAATTGATAAACATTTAAATTTATTGGAGCTTCTCTATTTCCCAGGGATCTGGAGCCAGAAGCAGCTGACATATTTCCACAGAAAGTCATCAGTCATCTTTCCTGACACTGAATAATATTTGTGCTCATGACAGCTAAATGAACTGAATCAGGAGCTGAACTCCTGTTCCTCTCATGCTAACTCTGCTTATGTATCACACTGAATGATCCCAAGGCTCAATAATGCTTTAGACTTGAACCATTCACAAGGATTAGTGATTCTAATAATTTGGGGACTGTTCTCACAGACCCTATGAAGGCTCCTATTGTTCCAAGGAATGTCAACTATAGGAACCATTTACTCAAGACTGCAATGATTCCTGTATTTTATGTTTTTAATGTATAAAAGCCTTAATCTTACTATAACCAATAAGTCCTCCAAAAGGGGACTTTGGTTTGCAAAACAGTTTTCTTCACTCTAAAACTAAGTTTCTGTTTGTTTCCTGATTCTCAGCTCTGTCCATCCACAATTTAGAGATTGTTTTTGTCTCTGGTTGACTTTCCATGTATTTGTACTACTCCATTTGTAATGACTTTCCATTTACTTTATATATTTTATGTGCTATCTCTTTAATTAGAATATGATATTTCAGAGAGTAGGAGCAGTTTTTGCTTTTTTTTTTTGACTCACATTCAAGCATGGTATCTATCATTGAGTAAATATTTATTTTTTGTTTACTGGAGTAGATAAAAAAGAAGAGGGAGGAGGACATGGTGATGTCTTCAAGATTTTGAAGGCATATTATGGAGAGAAAAGATTAGACTTGTTCTGTTTAACCCCAAAGGCAGAACAACAAAAACATTGGGGTAAGTTGCAAAGGCAAATGTGAGCTTGGCATCAGAAGAAAAAAAAAGGAAAGATAAAAAAAAAACACCTTATTAATGATTTAAATTGCCCAAAGTGGGATGAAATGTCTTAATAGATAGTGAGTTCTTCTTCCTGGAGGCCTTCAAACACAATCTGAAAAACCAGAGTTTAGTTGTTTCATAGTGGCAATTTCTTTTTCAGAGGCTTTGAGTAGGTGGCCAATGAATTCCCTTCCAATTCTCAAATTCTATAATACAGGTTAACATTTTGTATTTGTATGATTCATTCATCAGAACTCAATTCTTAACATAATAAAAATAAAAGAAAAATATGGTGTGGAGGGTAGAGATTTAATTTCAGAGTCAAAAAAAGTAAAAACTGGGTTCAAGTCCCAGGGCCAGTGGATATTGGCACTGTGACTATGGTCAGGACATTTATTTTTCAGTGCCCTAGGTAAGTTTCCACTATTGGTTGTGAACTTGATGGAAACCACCGTTAGAAAAGGAAGCTCTTTACTGGGTATTCTCTATATTAGTGAAATTTTAGGTATAATAGGAAACTATTCAAAATTAGAATCCAGGAAAATCTTCATTAAATAACATAAAATTACTATTCTTTGAGATAGTAAGTTTGTGAGAAAATGTAGAGAAGTTTTATATTCTTGGTTTTTTTTTTCTTTTGTGGAAAATGAAAGTTTTACTAAAACGTATTCTCCTTTTCCTGACCTAAGCAATTACAAGTCACTCAGTAAACACTTGCTAAATTGAATACTGATAAAGAATTCATTGAAACAAATCCTCTGGGGCAGCTAGGTGGTACAGTGGATAGAGAACCAGCCCTGAAGTTAGGAGTACCTGAGTTCAGACGCTTAACACTTCCTCTTTGTGTGACCCTGAGCAATCCAATTGCTTCAGCAAGAAAAGAAAAAAAGAAAGAAAGAAATCCTCTCAAATTATAGTTACATTGAGGAGACCAAATGGGACTCTCTATGATAAAATACTTATTCAAGTGTTTTGTTTCAAAATAGAGTGTGTGTGTGTGTGTGTGTGTGTGTGTGTGTGGTGTGTGTTTGTGTATGCATTTTTTATTTTCCTTCCTTTATCAATAGACAAGGTTTGAGATATTTAATGGTGGCTCATTGGATATTTGTATTCAAATATTTAACATAGAGACATCATGATTTGGCTTTCAGATCAGGAAGAGATGAGTTCCATTTCTAAGTTGTACAAATATTAGCTATGTGTCTCTGGACAAATCACTGTATCACTTGAACCAGTAAGTTCTCTGGTTCAATGAATTATCAATAAATTTCTGAACTTCATCCATTTACCTTGTTTACACACCGAGATTTCCCTACATGGATGAAATCCTATATCTAGATACAAAATAAAACCAACATAAGAAGAATTTGATAATATTAATGATTATCTATAGAAAATATTCTCTCTGAATTGTTTATTATCATAAAAACCATAAGATCATAACTTTTGTTTTTCAAAAACACACAGCTACTATTAAATTCCTTTAGACTTAATTAGAATTTCACATAAGCTATAATAAAATTAGCCAAACTAGTTATCACTCCTCAAAAAAGTCTATATGACTCATACTCAAATGTCTTTGATGAATGAAGCTGGCATGATTATTATGGAATTACATTGCTCAATCTTGGGATTACCAATAATGAACATATTTCATTTAGTACTAGACATTTTCTTATCTGTATTCAATTAGCATGTGCATGTGTGTGGTGTGTGTGTGTGTATGTGTGTGTGTGTGTGTGTGTGTGTTCTAAATGGGCTCCAAATTATTTAACGATGAAGTGCATACATTTTTTTAAATGAAGTTATAAATTATAAGCATGAATATCATGGTCTTCTTCCAACTGGTCAACAAAAAAAAATGGTCATATAATGAGACTGGACTTCTAGCTTCAGTAATTTCATTAACTTGTATGCTACTGAGGAAGCTAAGAATTTTGTTGTAGAATTTCTTAATTTTATTAGAGTCCATGGAATACAAATAATATCTATGATTGCTTCTAAGTCTTAATTTTATGATTTTATTTTTCAGAATTCCCTTGGAGACTAAGTGGCTAAATAACAATTTTTTAAATATTTATATATTACTTTTTAATTTAAATTTAATTCTAGCCAGGTTAAGGTTGTATCTATGGAAAAGTAGAAATTTTGTTGATTTATCATCAGCATAGCTGAATTGGAATTTTGCTCAGTAGCATAATAGCTGTTTGTAATCTCTAGTACATTCTCAGATTATTTATCCTCAGTTTCCTCATTAGTAATAACTATAATGGATGGGATTTGCATAGTGCTATCAATTTTGCAAGCATTTTGCAGAGTTGTTTCATTTGATATTTTATCAATTCTGTAATGTTGGTGCTAGTATCATTCCTTTTGTTTTAGATCACAGAACAGACTGAGAGAAAGTTACTAATGGAGAATTTATGTGACAAATTCTGAAGATTCAAATCCATATCTTCGTTACTCCAAGAATAGCAATCTTACCACTATACCATGCTGCCTCTCTTTGAAATAATGAATGAAACTAAATTTTCTTTACAAGTCCTTTCTAACAATAAATCATATATTCATGCACATACATACACATGATTGATTTTTTTTTGTTGTTGTTGTTGTTGTTTGTTTGTTTGTTTGTTTTTTAATAACATTTTTATTGACGAACCTATGCCAGGGTAATTTTTTACAGCATTATCCCTTGCACTCACTTCTGTATCGATTTTTCCCCTCTCTTTGGGATACAAGCCCAGTAGAAACATTGCTGGATCAAAGGATATGCACAGTTTGATAACTTTTTGAGCATGATTGATGTTTTAATCAACATATTAGAATATGTGAAAGTTAAAAGTGTATTTTGCCCCAAAGCTCAAAATCTTTTCATAATAAATGGTCAAAGGATATGAACAGACAATTCTCAGATGAAGAAATTGAGACTATTTTTAGTCATATGAAAAGGTGTTCCAAATCACTACTGACCAGAGAAATGCAAATTAAAACAATTCTAAGATACCACTACATATTTCTCAGATTGGCTAAGATCACAGGAAAAGATAATGACCAATGTTGGAGGGGAGGTAGGAAAACTGGGCACTGATACATTGTTGGTAGAACTGTGAATGAATCCAACCAATCTAGAGTGCAATTTGGAACTATGCTCAAAAAGTTATCAAACTGGGAATACCCTTTGATCCAGCAGTGTTTCTACTGGGAGTATATCTCAAAGAGATCTTAAAGGAGGGAAAGGGACCCACATGTGCAAAAATGTTTGTGGCAGTCCTTTGTGTAGTGGAAAGAAACTGGAAACTGAATGGATGCCCATCTTTTGGAGAATGGCTGAATAAATTATGGTATATAAATGTTATAGAATATTATTGTTTGGTTAAAAAAAAAAACAACCATCAGGATGAGAGAATTACATGAACTGATGCTAAGTGAAATGAGCAGAACCAGGAGATCATTATACATGACAACAAGACTATATGATGATCAATTCTGGTGGATGTGGATGTGTGATGGAAAGAATGAAAGTGCTTCTTAAAGACTTATTTCACACATTCATGAATTGATTTATATATAGATGGAATGGTGTGTAATGATTTGAGAAAGGAAATATTGTTTGAAAAGTTATGTTGAAAGTATACATTCTTTTCTGAATTACAACTGCCTAAAATACCAGAATTAATTAATTCATTAAATAAATGTATGTAAAGTATCAGTGACTGGCATATATTTAGGTGCTTAACATATGCATTTTGATTAGCTAATTTATGGTTCTTTCTTCTGATGCAGAAGTATCATGATAGTGGGGGAAAAGTAATGGTTTGAGTGTTTGAAAAACTGGATTCTAATCTTATCTTCCTCACCAATATTTAATTTCTCTGAAGCCTCAGTTCCATCTTCTATACTTTTTAGAGAACTGATTAAATGAGTTTTGAAGTGCTTGTCAGCATGTTATTTATGATCTTATACAATCCCTAGTACAAGGAAAATATGCGCAAATATAGGAGCAATCTTCAGCTTTGTCCATTTTGTTAACAAATATGACAGACATAGGTGAATAACTTCAATCAAATTTATAATTGACCTTAATTATATTTACAAAATCACAGATTGAGTTGTACAAGAGAGCATATTACTGTCTTTGAGCATTAGAGGGAGAATGGGGTAAATAAGTCCTAGCTGTAAGTCTTTTTTAGACAATTTGACATATATGACTTGAGTGAGTCTTGACAAATCACAACCACTGAGAGACTCAGAAAAATCTCTTAAGATTCTTAGTAATACACAAGAAGGTCATTCACTATAATTTACCTAAAAAGATGAAATTGCATTTATATGTCCTTCCCATACTACTAAAAAAAATTCACCCAGAAAATTAATAAAACAAAATCTATAAATACCAGGTCTTTCTTCCTATCCATTGATCTAAAACAAGAGACCACACACACACACACACACACACACACACACACACACACAGTCACACACTCACTCACACATCCTCCACATTTTCTATAAACAATAATAGCCCACACTATTTATTACCTTTTGAACTCATGTGAGAGTAGACACTGAGCTTTCCTGTTCTTTATTTTATTCTGTTAAAGAATATATGGAGATTTATTAGAGTGGAAGTTATTGTATCATCTAGTTGAAATCAAATCTTCAAGATTTGCCAACCTTGCTAATGACTTTGAGAAATGAGAGACACCTTCTTCTTCTTCTTCTTTTTTTATTCCAGGGAGGTCAAATTATTCAGGCTTGAGGTGTCTCTGATGCATTTTCTCAGCAATAGACACTGGCTAGTCCCATTAGCATAATTACATGCATTCTACAAGCCTCAAGCAGGATCGCAACACAGAGAGATTTTTAACAATGTCTGACTCCTTATTAAAAACTGTTATTTCTCAGACAAAATCCTGTAGGATCAACAATGTGATATGTCATAGTGAGGATTCTCAGGGCACAAAGACACTGGATTTGTAATAATTTTGCTTTAAAGTGGAAACCTCAAAGGAAGTCATTTTGAAATGGAAAATTATGTCTCAGAAACAAGAGGTCAGACATAGTTAACCTCTATTATCACCAACAACTTATAGACCCTGTTCTTGAGGAGGAACAATCAGATAAAATTTAGCAAATTACATGAATATCAAATAACATAAACTGGTAGGCATTACTAATATGGGTCAAATCTGTTTTCCTAACATATTTTCTCTTGTTCACATTTAGTTCTGTTATTAGCATTAAGGAAAGAATAATAGAGTTCAAGTGAGGAGATATGTCCTAATCGGTTGGGTATTTGTTAGCAATGAAATAATAGGTAAGTCACTCAAATTTTCATCCCTGCTATCTCATCCATAAAATGGAGAGAATAACACAGATTTAAACATAGATTTAAAGTTGGAAGGGACTTTCCAATATATTCTACCTTTCTAAATACATTAGATGTTATTCTTTTTTTAATAACAGCTTTTTAGTTCCAAAATATATGTAAAGATAGTTTTCAACATCCACCCTTGCAACACCTTATGTTCCAAAATTTTTCTACCTCTCTTCCATCCACCCCTTTCCTACATTGCAAGTAATCCAATATATGTTAAACATGTATAGATCTTCTATACATATTTCCACATTTATTATGCTGCACAAGAATAATTAGCTCAAAAATTTTAAAAAGAGAAAAAAAATCAAAAATCAAGCAAATAACAACAAAAAAGTGAAAAAACGATATTGTACCCAATACTCAGCCTCACAGTCTTCTCTCTGGGTGCAGATGGCTCTCTTCATCATAAGTCTATTGGAATTAGTTTGAATCACCTCAATATTGAAAAGAACCTAGTCCATCAGAATTGATCATCATATAACCTTTTTGTTACTATATACAATGTTCTTCTGGTTCTATTATTTTACTTAATATCAGTTCATGTAAGTCTTTTCAAGTCTTTCTGAAATCATCCTACTTATATAGAAAACTAATATCCCATAAACTTCATAGATCATAACTTGTAAGGGTCCTTTAAATGGGCTAGCACAATGCAACAGGAGGTTTGAGTGTCCCAGAAGTAATTTCTATGGCTAAGGATGCCCCATGGGCAGGACTCTTGTCATATTGAGATAGCTTCCTAATGGGAGATGGCTTCCTCTCTGATTGGCTATGTGTGTGACCTCACAGACCCTTTTTAAGCCCAACACAGCCGGAGGTCAATCTCTTTATTGGGTAGCTGAGCCAAGTGGATGGATAGCCGAAAGAGGTAAGGAGCTTGATAGAACACACATGGGTCCCTCACAGACCAGGTGTTCATTTGGGAATTAACAAGTGATCATTATGTGAGCAAGTATAATAAAGACTTTAAGTTTGCACATGACTGTTCTTGAGTGCACTATTGGTATTAAGCTATGATTCAAGAAATCATAGCCAGAGACCTGTGAAGAACTCAGAGGAGGTAGCCAAGTAAAATTAGTTGACATTGCAAAGGTCAGTGGCCAGAGATTCTCTGACACTCTGGGAATTAGGAGAGACTGGCAATGTAAAATACTGAGTAATTCTAGGGCTTTTGCAAATCAAGTGACTACTCAGGGTTAAGTAATAAATAGTATTTTACAATAACTTATTCAGCCATTTTATGATGGTTATCCTCTCAGGTTCCAGTTCCTTGCCACTACAAAAAGGGCTGCTACTAACATTTTACACATGTGCGTGTATTTACCTTTTTATGGATCTCTTTGGGATACAGGTCCAGGATGGACCCTGCTAAATAAAAAAAGTATGCACAGTTGGATAACCCTTTGGGCATAGTTCCAAATTGCTCTTCAGAATGGTTGGCTCAATTCACAATTTCACCAATAATATGTTAGTGTCCCAGTTTTCCCTCATCCTCTCCAACATTTATCATTATCTTTTTCTACCATTTTAGCCAATCTGAGAGGTGTGTAGTAGTATCTCAGACTTTTCTTAATTTGCATTTCTCTGATCAATAGTTGTTTAGAGTATTTTTCATATGATTTGCAATTGTTTTAATTTCGTCACCTGAAGACTTTCTGTTCACATTCTTCAGCTATTTTTCAATTGGATTCTTATAAATTTGAGTCAATTCTATATATTTAAGAAGAAAGCCTTTATTAAAACCCTCAGATATAAAAATTTCCCCTCAGTTTTCTGCTTTATTTCTAACCTTGTCTGCATTAGTTTTGTTGTACAAAAACTCTGCAAATTTTATTTAATCCAAATTATATATAATCTAATATAATCCATTTAGGTTTTCATACTATACTTAAATTCTTCTTTGGCCATAAATTCTTTCCTTCTCCACAGATCTGAGAGGTAGACTGTCCTTCGCTTTTCTAATTTGCTTATAGTATCACTCTTTTATGTCTAAATTATAAACCCATTTTAACCTTATCTTTTTTATACTTTTTTTTATTTATAAGTTACATGCATGGGTAATTTTACGGCATTGACAATATCCAAACCTTTTGTTCTAATTTTTCCCCTCTTTCCTTCCCCCTACCCCCTCCCCTAGATGGCAGGATGACCAATACATGATTTTAACTTTATCTTGATAGGGATGTTAGATGTTGGTAAATGCCTAGTTTCTGCTACATTATTTTCTGATTTTCTGGCTTTTTTCATCAAAACAGTGGGTTCTTATCCCAGAAGGTGGGATCTTTAGGTTTATCAAACACTAGATTATTTTAGTCATTGTATTCCTTCTTTTTCTATTTCTCCAAATAGCTTGGGTAGTTTTGGAAATTAATTGTTCTGTAAATGTTTGAAAGAATTTCCTTGTAAAACCAGCTGGCCCTGGAGATTGTTTCCTAGTGAGTTGATTAATAACTTGTTCAATTTATTTTTGTAAAATTGAACCATTTAAGTAATTTGTTTCCTCCTCTGTTAATCTGGTTAGTCTATATTTTTGTTATTCTTCTATTTCACTTAGATTATCAGGTTTATTGGCATACAGTTGAACAAAATCTCATAATTATTATTCTAATGTCCTCTCCTTTGGTGGAAAATTCTCCCTTTTCATTTCTGATACTTGCAATTTGATATTCTTTTCTACTTTTTCTAATAAAATTAAGTAAAGGTTTATCTATTTTGTAGATTTTTTCATAAAATCAATTCTTAATTTTTTTATTAATTCAATAGTTTTCTTACTTTCAATCTTATTAATCACCTCTTTTGTTTTCACAATTTTAAATTTTGTATTTAATGGGGGGTTAATTTAATCTTTTTCTAGTTTTTTTTTAGTTGCATGCCCAATTAATTTATCTTTTCTTTCTCTATTTTATTCAAATAGGTTCCTATAGAATGGCATCTTTCTTTACACAATACATTATTCAGTTAAATTAATTTTATTTTCTTCTTACTTTCACTTAAAATGAAACTGGGTGGCTCTTCTTCTTTAAAATCACAAAAATGAAGATCATAATAGCCCCTCTTCACAAGGTCATTCTGCCAGGCCATACATTACTGAGGGTCAAATAAGATAACTGTGAATTGTCTGGCACATCATAAGCACTTAGTAAATGGTTATTCCTTTCTGCTTAATTGTTTCTCTTTGTAAAAAGAAGATCAATTGTAAATCCAAAGTATATACATATAACATTATTTTAAAAAGCATCAATGGTTAGGTTTAAAACTATATGATCTAATAACATCTTTCTTTAATTTTGTATCAAGAAAAGGCATAAGATAATTCAAAAATATTTTAGTCATATTATAATGTATAACTGAAATGATATTCCTAAAGCAAAATATTTAATGTATTTCCCAGTGAAACCTAAAGGTGGTTTGGAACAATTTTTCATGAAAAACTGTAAATGCTGTCACTACCTATTAAATCTAGTACTTTGTGGCAAAGTCCTAATCATCCCACCCTAGTTGCAATACAGTCCAAGATTATGTATCATGTACAAAGTGAGCTGTTAGAAAGAGGGAGAAGTTTGTACAGCTACCCTGAGCACTGATTTAATTATGTGACCACATCAATATGAAGATGTATTTCACTAAACCACAAAGTATAAGCCATTGTGCTCTGTTACAGGAAAGATGATGCTTCAAGCCAAATCATACTGTTTTGAGAAGGACTTTGATATTTCACCCTCTGACCACAATCCTCTATGCTTCTATCTCTCTCACTGCCACTAAATGTATCCTTCACTATTTCAGTGAGCTCAGTCACAATTCTGCTTCATCTTCATTCTCATTCTATCTTCTACTTCTAAGTCTGATTCTGTTCAATCACAGAAATATTCTACTCATTACCCTAAATTTCTTTTCACCCATCAGATTTCATTTTATTCTGCAAATATTCACTCTTTTGTCACCCTTATTATGTGTTTTTCATTCCGATTCAGAGCTTTTCAAGGCAAAAATAATAGTACTTGAAACTTCTGGTAGTCATGATGATATTATACTTCTACGCCACTCAAATTCCAATGTTATTTTTGGCAAAAAAAAAAAAATGTTGATTTTGGAGTCAGAGGGACTGAATTCAAATCCTGACTGTGCCACTTGTTATTGATATAATCATTCAAGACACATGATTCTTTTGTGCCTTCCTTACTGGAAAATGAAAGAGGTATAACAAAGTATTCTGTATATTACTTTCAACTCTAAATCGATGATTTTATATTATCTCTTTGCTTTAATATCCATTCCAGTATTTCTTTTCTCCATTTTCCACCAACATTAATTCCACTCCTGACTATATACTATAACAATAATTAACTCTATTTCTGTATCAGTAAAATCACTGAAGACAACCAAGACAATATCTTTTAGTTCTACTAATCTAATCTACTAAATTTATTATGATCCTCACCCATTACTTCCCCTTCCTTCTTTCTATCCACAAAATCAAGAAGATATACAGAGAGAATGTTTTCCTTCTCCCCAATTATATAATGTCAGTAGAAAAGATTAGAATAATAAGGGATAGCTTATCCAGCTGGGAGGCAGGAGAATACTGAAATCTGTTGTTGTTGTTGTTGTTATTTTAGTTCATGTCTGACACACTGTAGGATTCTCTTGGTTGAGATACTAGTATTATTTGCTTTTTCCTTCAGCTCATTTTATAAATGAATAAACTAAGGCAAACAGAGTTAAAGGAAGATAGCTCTTCCTGACCTTAGGCTCAGCATCCTATTTACTGAATCAACTAGCTGTCTTTTTTATCGAGGACAGGTAGGACTAAATAGAAAGTGACCTACTGGAAAATCCTAGTTGGTTGGCATGACTTTGACCCTGTCAAAATGCATGGAGCCACAATGTAGCTTGATTTCTTTTGTATTTATTTTCCTGTTCTTGAATGAATTAAAAATATGAAATAAGAACATCCATGAATCTTATTTGAAAGATAAAGAGCTTCATGAGAAGCTTCTCTAATTAGTAGAAACAGATGCAATAGCCACAAAAAAAAAAAAAAACAGTCATGACTAATGACAGAGAAGGATGCTAGATGGAGAGATTCAAATAACCATATAAAAACAAAACAAAACAAATTTCAATACTCCTTAGAAGTTGGAGTGTGTGTAAAAAACAACTGTTATTTAACAAAGTGATACTAATAGTGACGCTTGGATCCCAAGTTAGAGTTAAATCTAAACAAAAAACAATGTTTCTATAAAGCAAGAAGAATATTTCCAATAAGCAAGAGTTCAAAGTTTTTTCTCTCTCCATATATAATCTCTACCAATGTGCTTCATTCATTTTGTATTTCTTTAAAAATATCAGTATCTCTAGAACATTATATGTACATGCAAGTAGGGGAGGGCTTAGGAAAAAGTATATTTCTGATTTGAGGTGCTTTGTTTTGTTTCTTAGAATTGTTCTATTAAAAATCTGGGGGGTCCACCTGTGATACTAACTCCTTGGGTTAACTCTAAATCACAAGGCAAATAATAGTTACTTCCTCTTTAGGGACCAAATCAACCAAGCAAAATCAAGTGCTATATAAGTAAAGAATAAGGCATGTATCTTAGATAAGAGGGAGTAGAAAACAAGTGAAAGAAATAGGTAATAAGTGGCTATTATGTTAGACAATATACAAAATATCATGTAAGACTAGAAGTTTGGGAGTATAACAGTAGTAATTTATATCTAAAATAAAAATAATATAACATCATGAGGCATTCTAAATCTAGAGAGATTATTTCAAAATGAAGAGCAAATGATTTTAGCCATGAATTTAAATATAAATACTATGAGCAGTTATTCCCATTAACACAAATATATTAGAAATAGACTTTGATAAGTGAACTGAAGTTTACTATTTTATTAGTGAACAGAAGATGTAGAAGATATGGTCAGTTTTTAGAAGCCAATACTTCTCTCTCTCTCTCTCTCTCTCTCTCTCTCTCTCTCTCTCTCTCTCTCTCAGAATCTCTCTCTCTGTCTCTCTCTCCAAATATTGATCTGTTTGTAACTCTATATCGATCTGTCTATCTATCTATATCTATCTATACACATATTTGTTATAAAAGTTATTTTCTTTCTTCTTCTGTTCTTTTTTATATACATGTTTACCATGGGAAATAGGAGAATGGGTGTGAAGAAAATAAATTAAGAGGAAATAAAAAGATT
This sequence comes from Antechinus flavipes, assembly GCF_016432865.1. Taxonomy (NCBI): domain Eukaryota; kingdom Metazoa; phylum Chordata; class Mammalia; order Dasyuromorphia; family Dasyuridae; genus Antechinus; species Antechinus flavipes. Next base: position 22,221,746 of record NC_067400.1, read on the forward strand.
GCTATACAATAGTGATGGCCCATTTATGACATATTGTTTCAGATTTATGAACCAAAATTACCAGTGTAAAGCACAGTTCAATGAATCCAAACATAATCAGCCTCCTCTCCACCTCTAAAGATTTAGCCAAGACCGATGAAGACAAGAGTAGATTGTCTCAGGATTCTAAATCTCCTTTATCTCCTCTAGTAAGCCTGTATGTTATCATTATACCAGACTTGGTAATTAATTCTACATAGAAAATTAATAGTAGTACATGAGACTGAAAATATGATTTAAAAGATATTTTTAAAATGATGAATTAACACTGTTAACAACCAGAGAAAATAAAGTACTACATCCTTAATAATAAGAGAAATGACCATCAAAACAAAAGTGAGATTTTCCCATATAATCAACGAATTGACAAAGATGTAATTCATAGTTATAGCCAAATATAATATATATATAGTGCCAAAATATGTCCTTTCGACATTTTATGTGACAGAGCAAATTGTGTGAATTCATTTTATAAATTTTGAGATTTTTTGTTATATTCACATATTTTAGCAATAAACATTAGAGGTCTGATTTGTTATTAAACAAGTTTTTTTTTTATTTTACTGTAAGGAACGTATAGAAAACATATTTATAACAGAGGGTATTGATAGTGCCTGGATATATGGTTTTCCAGATGTATAAAACATTGTGATTTTTAATGGAATTCTCCCTTTTAATATTCCCTTCTGTATTGTGCAGTTGGGGAATGAATATTATGCTGATTTGTATGAAGGTTTGTTGTTGCTTATTTTCTTTGTTGTTATTGTTGTTCTCATTTACTGAAAATATTTATTACTAATTTCAATTAGTTTCTGTTGATTCACTAAGATTTTCAATGCAAACTATTACATAAGAAGATAAGAATAGTATCTCTTGGTTGTTTCTCTTGATGTATCTAAATATTTCAATTCACTTATGAAAAATGTAGAGCAATGTCAAATTATTGCTAAAAAAGTTGTCATTTTTTAGTTTCTCTCTATATGTGCAAAACTTTACTGTTTTGGCATTGTGTATAATGCTACATTTTCTTTTTCATTAGATTTTTAATATATTAAAATAGTCCTTTATTTTTACTTTTAAATATTACTTCTTAACCTAGTATAGTAAACTACTTCCTAATGTTTTGGTCTATAATCTATTGGTACAATCATATGACTTAGAATTTTGAAAATATGTTGTTTCTCTAAGAATGAATTATTCTTTCATCCCTTGGTATAAACCAAACTAAATTATAATGATTATTTTTCCTGAGGAATAGATTAGGTTTTTTAAGGCTTTGCTAAATAAAGATTTACCAATTTTGGAGTTAACATTTATTAATCTTTCCCTTAGAATTTTCATTCTTTTCTTTTGACTCCATTGTATTTAGGTATAAGGACTTTATTTGTCTCATAAAAAGGAGTTTGATGTAGTTACTTGTTTCTCATTGTTTTGATATTTCTTTAAATATGCTATTAGTTTCACATAATTATTTTCTAAATTCAATTTTTGGATTTCTTTCAATTTTCTTTCATAGTTTATTTCTTTTCATAGCTAATTCAATTGCTTGTTCTGAAATAAGTTTTTTTTCAAGATCACTATCTCATGCTTTATTATTTTGAAAAATTTATATTTTTACAAATAATTCTACATTTGCCTGAACAAATTGTGGTATATATTTGTGATGGGATGATGTTTTGCTCTAAAAAATGATGAAGGGAGTGGTTTCAGGAACAACCTAGGAAGACATATGTGAACTGATGCAAAGTGAAATGGGCAGAATAAGAAAAAATATATAGTATATAGGAACAAGAATTTTGTAAAATTAATCAACTTTGAAAGATTTAGCTGCTCTACATAATTCAATGATGCCAAATCCCAGAAAACTCATAATAAAAAGTGCTTTAGAAAATCTTTAGATAAAATCAATGAACTTTGAGCACAGATTGCATTACACACACACACACACACACACACACACACACACATATATATATATACATACATACATACATACATATATATATTTCATTTTTTTCACCTCAAAGCTAATATGGAATCTTGTTTATGTAATTATAAGTCACTTATTATTGGATGAATAGGTCATCTCATGCATACAAATTAGTCAAGATAACCTTCCCAAGGCTATTAAGAGAAGGACCAGATTCAAAAGATGAAAGTTTCTAATTTCCAATATAACAGTTGATTCTATTACTGGAGTTGATTTCTCAATTCCATTGAGTTTAATAAAAATGTTTCTGAGCTAGAACCTCAGAACTAGCTTTTTCTCCTTCTCCTCTTCTAGTTTGGTATTGTGTCACTCTAAACAAGAAGTACCATTTTTAGAGGTCCTTTTATAGGTATTAATTTGCAAGTTTATCAGTTGTGTAGTGAAACACATTTTTTAAAAAATAAATTATCTATAACTCATTTAAAAATAAAGCCTTTAATAGAAGTGCAAGATTTGAAATTTGAAATTACCAAAATATCATTAATTTATGGAATAATGAAACAAATAACTTTTAAATAATACTTTGTCTTTGTTATTCACTTACCTTTCAGTCATGTCTGACTCTATGTATCTCCATAGAGGAATTCTTGACAAAGAAATTGGATTTATTTGCCATTTCCTTCTTTTGCTCATTTTTCAGATGAGCAAACAGAGGTAAAGTGAGTTAAATGACTTGCCCATCATTACATGCTACTAAGTTTCTGAGGCCAGATTGAAATTCAGGAAAAACTTATTTCTATATTCTATTTCCTCCAATGTAACAATCTATTTAAGCAAAAGACAAATGGTCATATATGTTTAAATAATATTTTGGATATGTGTGAAAATATACTTTACATTTATGTTTTTGTTTCTATTCAGAATAACTAGATTTAAGAAATTGTTTTTGATTCATTTTGTAATCATTATATTTACCATTTTGCAATTTGATATGCCTATTTTCTAAATTTTTGATATTTATTTTTTTAAAAAATGCCTAAGTAGCATTTGTCATGATACCTCAAATCTCTAGTATCATTTTTCCCTCAATCCATCAGAAGAGAATAAGAAATGTCTTTATTATTGGATTGTGTTAGTTTCTATCTCTAATGATAAAAGCATTGAGATAGCTTTAGTGGGACATGAAATTCATTTTTTCTGCTCACTTTGTTGTTGAGAAGTGTTCTGTGCATCAAAGGATTAGGCAATCATAATTGTATTATAGGATTTTGAGTTGGAAAGAACATTAGCAATTGCTTAAACTCACTTCTTAATTTTATAGATGAGGGAGCTGTGGCCAGAGAGGATAAATTACTAATAAGGACTAGTTTATTCTTTTGGACTTAATGATTTCCAGAGATTCATAAATGTTGGAACTTATATCCTCTCAAAACATTTCCCATCAGACTGAACAACTCCATTATGCCATTGTTCCAGTTTGTTCCCCTATCCCACCCATTTCAGATTTTTTTCTATATAATGTTCTCCCTAGGATTATTTGAGCTTTTTGAGGAAGAGGCTGTCTTATGCCTTTTTCTGTATCTCCAGCCTTTAGTACAGAATTGGGAAAAATAGTAAGTGCTTGATACATGTTGATTGATTTTTATGGAAAAAAGTAACAATTGGTATTGAAAGACTTAATGAGATTGTTATTTCATGTATCAGGCTAGTCTTGAATTCAGAAAGAAAAACAATGGGTTTCAGTCTTAATGTACAAAGTTATTAGTTGTGTGAGTTGGGGCAAATTATTTTTTTCTGCACAGATTGAATTTCTTTGAGGTTTTTTACAATTCTAAGCTTGTAATCCCATGATTTGATACCAAGTACTCTTGATTCAAATGCGGTGTCAATTTTATCCTATCACGCTGGTCCATTGTGATAATTCAATGGGAGGTGGTTTGAAGACCCTCCAAGTTAAAAAGATTGAGAGTAACTATATTCCCCTCTCAAAAACTTGTCCTAATTTTTAAAAAATGCATTTTGATAAACTAGGTCTAAATAAAATATTAAATGCACAAAACTAGTATGATGTGTAAGGAATTCCAAGTTCATTTTTATTTTAGCTGTTTTTTTTTTTTTCCTGAGACTTTACAATCCTATGCACTCAATGAATTTCCATCAGTGGAGAGGATACTATGGCATAATGAAAAGAGTACTTGGCTTGGAGAGAGAATATATTGTTTTGAATCTCTGATTTCTCCTTTAATATTTCCTTGAACTTCTGCAAGATAAAGTACCTCTCTGTTTTTTTTTTTCTCATCTATAAAACAAAGGCCTTTGAAGAAACAAGAGTGACATTTCCTTTTTTTTGAAAGAGTGACTACTAATTTAAGTTATATAATTGTGGAACTGAGGTATCATGACAAACTTGTTGAAAAAAGACTATGGCATCCCTTGAGACCCATCCTATTTCCCCTTAAAAATGTTTTTATATTCTTAATGTAAGGGTTAGGATAGATAATATCTGGTATTGCCCCTTAACTTGCAAAAGAACTCATTAAATACTTGAAGAAATCAAGACTATTTAGCCTGAAGAAAATAAAATTCAAGAGGGACATTATTGATGCCCTCAGTCATTTGAATAACTGTCACATTAGAAATAGGATTACATTGAATCTATTTGTGATATAACTAGGATAGATAATATAATTGGAAAATAGAAGAGACAAATGTGGCTTTTGATATATGCCCTTCTAAGAAAAACAAGTATAACTTAAAAAACAGACAAAGCCTAACCTTGAGGAGGAGTAGCTAGGTGGTACAATAGCTATAGTGCTGTGTCTGGACTCAAGAAAACTTGAAATCAAATCTGTTCTCAAACACTTACTGTGTGATCCTTAATCCCATTTCCCTCAATTTACTCATCAGTAAAATGAGATTGAAAAGGAAATATAAAATTTGTCTAATATCTTTGTAAGAACACCGAAGTGGTATAAACAACAAAACCTTGAGGAATGCACAAAGTAATGAGGGGAAGACAATAGTTACAAGAGAGCTGGGAAATGAGGAGCTGTATCTCTGAAAGGAAAGATTTAAAAACTTGAAGAATGAGGAGTGGAGTTAGATAAAAGAGAGCATTTTTCACATGCTTCCTATAATGGTGGTTCTATATAGGAACACAAAAAGTAGAAGAGAGGCATGCAAAAGCCAATGATATATTTATGATGGAAAAAATTGCAGGCTTGGAAGTAAAAAAGGCCAGATTCAGTATATCTGAAAGAGAAGCCAGCATATATGACATAACTATTTCCTGAATTGGTTGATACTTCAGAATGAAGAAGGGAAGGAAGGAAGGAAGGAATGAAGGAAAAAAAGGAAGGAAGGTAGAGAGAATGGAAAGAGAGAAAGAATAAAAAAGAAAAAAGAAAGGAAAGAAGGAAGGAAGAAGAAAGAAAAAAAGAAAAAAGAAAGGAAAGAAAAAGAGAATTAAAGAAAAGAAAGAAAGAAAGAAAACAAAATGACCTTTAACTTCTGAGGACTATCTTATGACCAGTCAGCTGAGTACTTAATTATGAAAACATGGAGTAGAGAAAACCATAAAAAAGAACAAATTTTAAATAGTCACAAGACCCTAAGAAGCCTCACAGAATTTCTGCACTGACAAAATAGTGGCAAAGTCATAGAAAAATGGGAAAAGGAGCATTAGAGATCTAATATGAATGAAAACATAAACTGCTGGAATTCTAAATATGTATTTTTTATTCAGTGGCCAATAAAATGATTGACAATTTGAGAATATGGTTGATATTACAATTGTCATTCAAATGAAATCATAAAATAGTAAAGAGTGCCTCAAAGATTAAAATCAATATCTATCAGTGAATAAAAAGTTATCTTTCAACAAACCAGAATCTGATGCTCTCATGGTACATTATATCCACCTGAGTAGTTGCAGTGAGTATATGCTGTCATCAATACAGATTTTTTTCAAAATGTAAAAAGAAAATTAGGGGAGGTAATTGAACATCATTACAGGTTTAAAAGATTCTAATGTCTTCACGGGAAATTATTGATTATGCCAGAGAAGCTCAATTTTATTTTATTTTTTAACATATTTTGAATTCTGATTTTCAAATTCTCAGCCTCTCTCCAGATTATCTTCCATCCTTTGAGAAGTCTAGCAATATGAAATCAATTATAAAAATGAAGCCATGCAAAACATTTTCCTGAGTTAGCTGTGTCTTGATCCCCTACCAAAGCAGAAAAAAGAAAGGAAAAAAAAAAAACTTCATTCTTCAACCAAAGTTGATCTGTTCTCTCTTGGAAGGTGGATTTGAATTACTTTTAAATTATGAGTTTTGTGGAATTATCTTTGGATCATTGATATAATCATAGTAGCTAAATTGTTCACAGTTGTTTACTGTGTATGATTTTCTCATGCTTCTGCTTACTTCAGTTTGCATCAATTCATTTAAGTCTTTCAAAGTTTTCCTGAAAGTAGACGTTTCAGCATTTCTTATAGTTTAATAATGTTCCATTACAAACACATATGAAAAACTCATTTAACTACTCTCCAGAAACATTTACTTTTGAAGGTGCTTTGTGCCTGAGGTCTTCAAGGTTAAATGAGTAATCTATTGGCCAATACAAAGTAAAACCTCTCATATGCACAGACCAGCTTTGAAAAGTTATTTTGCTTCATTGAAATGTCTATGTTTGTAAGAGTTCATAAAAAAAGAGGAAGAGACTCACATGTACAAAATAAATATTCATAGCAGCTCTTTTTATTGTGGCAAAAACTTGAAAATTGAGAGGCATTGATTCTTCAGGAGGAAGTGATTTTCTTTGAATTATAGAACTTTTTGTTGTTGTTATTTATGTTTGATTGGTTTGTTTTTATCCTTCTACAGAAAGAAAACATTTTCTTATGTCTAATATTTTTGAAAACATGAAGGTCCTTATTATTGAAAATGGGTAAATATAAACATTTGTATCTATTTCTTGAATGTTCTATAAAATTTTATAGGAAAATGTATCAGGATCAATTTATAGGATCATATATATATATCTATATCTATATCTATATATTTTGTTGTTGTTGTTGTTGTTGTTTATTTGTGTTTGGGGCATTGACAATGTGAGAAGGAGAAAAGTAGGAAATAATACTACAGTGGTAAGTGATAGTCTTTCATAGTCATATAGATCATCATTCAAATAGTTATTTGAGAATGTTGAAGATAGTCACTTAAACATTTAGAAAGTATGAAAATCCCTTTATTGGCAAAAATTTCCTATAATAGATATTTTTAGTTGTTTTTAATGGAGCCTCCATTATTCTAATCTTTATTGATAAAGTGATTCAGCCTATCTTAGGTCAGGCTTATCATAGCAATGGTCCTGCCAACTTTGGCTGAATATAGTTGCTATTTCTGTATGAACTTAGTATCCTACAGCATTTCAAAAAATTATTCAGGTATCATAGTAACACACTAATCCTTAAAGTCTTCTTTGCTACAAGGAAAAATGCTCTATTCATGCAGAAAGAAATTAGGAATTACTAGTGAGTTAGAAACATTAGTTTCAAAATCCACAGGAACAATAATTACAAATTGCAAAAATGTTAATTGCTGTTGGTAACAAATAGTTTCCTATTGATTAGAACTAACCAAAATTCTAATGGCTTAAAAGGAAATTAGTGGTCCTGACTTTCTGGAGATTCTGAAGCAAAGATCAGAGGAAAACTTGATTTGTACAATGTTAAGAAGTTTTTTTGTTTGTTTTTGGGGGTTTTGGGGGGAGTTGGAGGGGGAAAGTATGAATATAATCAAATGAGAAATGAATTTTTCTAGTTATGATTTTCAATATCAGTTTTCCAAGTACATCTGAGTCAAAATAAATCAATACAAATTTGTAAGGTGTCTCTTCATAGCATCACTGATGCAACATGGCTTTACAGACATAATTGTCATAGCCCTTTAGCTAATAATATACATATTTAATGATATTTAAAAGCCCTGTATTTTGGCTCCTTCCTGAGAAAATGTACAATTTTCACTGACCTAGAGTGTGGATCAAAAACTACTACTAAATCCATCCTATCATCCTTTTTACCGTTTGGATGTTTGTTATTTTGTCCTTGAATTTTGAGGTCGCCATCTGTAATTTAAAGAAGATAGTGATTGGATCATAATTTAGAGATGTAAGAGATCTTGGAGACAATTTGTTCCAAACCTTTTATTTTGCAAATAAAGAAAATGAGGTACACAGATATACAATGATGTGTATGGGAGGGAAAAATAAATTGAACCCATTTTTTCTAATATCAAAATCTATTATTCTTTCTATTGAAACATGATATTTCTCAGTTTTGACTTCAAAACACATCTGCTCAATATTACTTTCTTTGTTTTATTGATTTTGTAGTGTCACATGTGATGATCATTATGGGACTATTAACCCAAGAATCCCACTTCTATTATAGCCTTAAAATATGATACCTTAAAAGTAAGCCTAACATCATTTTGATCCAACTTTTGATCTAGGCATCCAAACTATTTGTAATTTAACTAACCTCAAGCTAGGTTTGCTGCTTTCTCATCAACAACCTCAAATACAGATCAATATACCCGGTGAGAAAGCCCTATTCTCCAGGGCATAGAGTAGATAAGAAATACTTTTCTACAGTCAATAACCGCTATTCCCTTCTAAGACCAAGGAACACAAAATTCATAAACCACAAGATGGAAGTCTGAAGCACTAGATACTGCAGGGGCCAATTTCCCTGGAGCAAAAAAATATTGTGATGAGCCATTATCTTCTAAGTTTCTATTAGATCAAAAGCAAGGCTTTGAGATAAACCTAAATGTCTTAGATTAATCGTTGGGGAGAGAAAAGGAAAGGAAGAGAAACCTAGATCATTCTAAAAGACAATTTTTTTATTCTGTTGTTGGGATAGGCGGAGCTACCTGCTTTAATCTTCAATAGTAATATTTATGTCATAAGATAGCTTGTTTATCTATTAGTAATGTGAAATTGAAACACTAAATCAGAACACTTGACCTGATCTAGTTGGCATTATGGGTAACAGTTCAGTCTGCTCTATGTCTTTGTTATTGATATATACCATTACTTCAACTCTATATAACACACTTCTTCATTACAATATTATTTCAAGTTCTATATTCACAATATAAGAAATTGTAATTCTAGCTTGTGTGCATTTGCACAGCCTGTCCCCCATCTCATTAATCCTCCTTGTTTTTTTGTTATTCAGGCACATCTTTTTGTGACCCTATTTGAGGTTTTCTTGGGAAATACTGGAGTAGTTTTCCATTTCCTTTTCCTGCTCATTTCAGAGATAGGAAAAATGAAGCAAATCATGTTATTTGATTTGCCTGGGGTTACATAGTTAGTAGGTGTCTGAGGCTGAATTGGAAAATAATATGCATTTTCCTCATTCCAAGTCTGGTGTTTTATCTACTGTGTCACCTAGCTACTCCTCACCCTTCATCATTCTATTTCTTTTCTTTTTTTTTTGATAACTTTTTATTGACAGTACATATGCATGGGTAATTTTTTTTTTTACAAAATATCCCTTGCACTCACTTGTATTCTGACTTTTCCTTTCCCTCCCTTCGCCCCCTTCCCTAGAAGGCAAGCAGTCTTGTACATGTTAAATATGTTATAGTGTATCCTAGATACAATATACATCATTCTATTTCAAAAAAGCATAAACTTCCTTCAAATTAAAACTCAGGTATCATTATTTTTGATAGATTTTTGTTGTTCTCCCCATGCTCCAACATAATTCTAACTCTACTCACTTCTAACTCTAACTCAAAAGCATTTTTCCTGCCCCTCCCTCTTCAAATGGAAAAATTCCTCCTTGGAATCTTCATTTGAGAAAGTTCCCAAGTCAAACATGCTTTCTTCTTCAATTTGCTCCTATGTTAATGTCTAACACTTTAATAAACCCAACAATCTTCTCATTCTGATAGATTCCTTCACATCCAAAGATCCTTTGCTAGTTAATAAATTTGTCTACATTATCTCCATTTGAAAAAGTGCCCCAAATTGTCACATCTACTCATTCATTTTCTCTCAGATCCACTTGCAGCAAATTTCCATTCTTCTCCCCTTTCTCTGAATTTCCCCATCCTTTGACGTATGACATTTTAACCAATCAAATGTAAACTCCTTGAAGGTAGGAACTATTTTTTTGCATGTATTTGTCATCAAACAGCTTAGAGAAATGTCTGAAACATAATAAACATGTAGTAACTGTTCTATCTAACTACCAATCTACTCATTTTCTATTGAATTTCCTGTTTTACAAAATGTGGTACATGTGGATAATTCTTTGGATATTCTCATCCATTCTAAATTAGGTAAGGAATGGAATAGAGCTGCAATTTCAATTGACATTTCAAAATCTCAGTCGGGAAATCTCTCTCTACTGAAGAAGGATAATACCTTTTCTATAACTTACAGTCCTGGAGTTGTCTAAAACACAGAGACATTTAATGATCTGCCAAAAGTCACACAACCAGTGTATATCAGAGATGGACTTGAAAATACATTTGCCTCGATTTATGGCCAGTTCATTATCCCCTCTTTTGCTCCAAAACTTAGGTAATATTACTATTAGCATCATTTTTTAGAAGATGAGGAAACTGAAACACATAAAGTTTTGCTTGGGGTCACCTAGCTAATGAGTTGCAGAGATAATAATTGAACCCATGCCTTCTAACACAAGCCCAGACTTTTCTTCACTACATGATATCTATATTGCTGAGAGCATTTATGAAGAGTGAATCTCCTTATTTTTACATGCATTATATTTGAATATGATAGCTACAAAGATCATTTAGTCTAGGTACACAAATAATGTGTGTTTAATTGAAATCCATCAAACTTTGTATTACCATATTACTTTCAAGTACTACAATTTAGGAAAAGGTCTATTTTTCTCAATTCATTCACTTTAATTTTCAGAGTCTAGGTTTTACTTTTCAGAGAGAGAGAGTTTTAAAGAGATCTGCCATCTGTTTTCAGAGAATTACATAAAATACTTTAGCACTTCATTTTCATGTCTCTGAGTTGTAGGTGGGATTAGATACTGAAGTCCTGAAATGCCACACAAAGGCCATTCACACAGTAACATTTCTCTTGCAATTCCAATCGAGAAGTGTCTATAATCTCTCACAAACTTCTTCTTGAAAGGCTGGTGACAGTATCTTCTTAAAACACTCAAAAAAAAAATAGTGCGTTTAAGGGAAGGCTTTTTTTTTTCCTTCAAGTTTTCTCTAGAGAAATAACTTTTAAAGACAGGTTTCATATACATATATTTGTAGTGCATTGACTTTTTATAACTTTATTTTATATACATTTGGTGTCATCAGAAATATGTATCATTGGGGTGAAAATGATCTAGTTACATATTGAAAGAGATTATTTCAGCCCCCAATGCTATCTATGGACTATTAATAATTGAGGGAAATTATATGCATATAATAACATAATAACCCATAACATTAGCATGTTGTATAAATCCTTTCAAGTAAATATGAGCCATTTTTAGTAAATTTTCACCAAAAAAATTGTTAAATTCATACAAACCAGGCAATTAAGTATTGCCTACAATTTTTGTCATTGGAAGGGAAACATAGGCCAAATAAATCACAAATTTATCTCCTTGAGAGTACAGATAATTTTAGTCACTGTATTTATATTCCAATATCTATGAGATAATGACTATTTAATACATCCTTAATGACTAATTAAATATTCAAATATTAGAGACTAGGTTTTAGTGGCCATTTGAGCAAAGGATGTAATAGGGCTGTGTTTCTTACATCCTCAATAGTTCTTCATAGTTAGATTGTATGGATTTTACCCACAAGTAACAATATGATTTATCCAATTCCTCAAATGTATCAGGTTTTAACAAAAGCTTGCTGCTAGATTAATTGCTAAAAGTAAAAAGATAGAGTGAGTTGAGTCACTATAACTCCACTTAAGGCTATTAATTAACAAGGGCAAAATATCTCTACTGAATCAATTAACCAATCAAGACCATTAGATCATGTGCAAGAATATCTTAAAAGTTATTGAATAAAATGAATCAATTCTTTATAGGAGGTGTATTGATAGAACTCAGGCTCACTGTAACAAGCTTTTATCAAAAAGTAAATTGGTTTGGAGCCCAGGTATGCAAGATGTGGAAGCAATGAAGAGATAGTTCCAACCAAGCTTATCAGAAGGAAAGCTTTTGGTAGAGAGAAGGCATTTGAGAGGAGAAACCTGTTGACTCTCAGAAAAATAGGAAGATTTTGTTTGTTATTGGTATTTTGATCATACTCCTATATCAATAGCAGTCAGTGACATTGTCAAGATATCTTGTGGAAGATAATAGTTGTGCAATTTAAAGGTTGTATTCATAACCTTGAAATATTAAAAGAGCCAGGATAACTAGTAAGGTATCCTTACTTACTTAGTAGTAGATAATATTCTGTCTTTTCATATGCTACATGGTATTTCATAATACTATTAAATAATAAAATTTTAATTTAAGGATTAAATATAATTGAATTGATTTAAATAAATGTGATTTAGGTGCTGATTTTGATGGTTGTTTTGATATTTGGAACTGTCTTATACTGATTAATTTTGATTCAAGGATAAGAGTTTTATATCTTCTGCTGGGTGGAAGTCTTTTATTGTGTGTCTCCAAAAGCATGGCCAGAAGATGATCTTTTGGAGTTAATTATTATGCACTATGTTTAAATTAATAAATGTAAAGCCTAAAGGTCTTCCCCACTAGAAAGTCAGCAGATTCTTTGTAGCCAGGGGGTTGCTGGCATCAAGAATACTTTTGATACAAAGGAGCATAAAGTCAAGCAAAAAAAGTTCTTATGAAGGAAAGAGGCAAAGGATCCAATTATTTTCACTGAATTATGCTAGTCAAACTATGGAATTCTAAGGCATTGTTTTTCAGTTAATTTTGGTTAGAACAGTGTAGAGGGCCACAAATAGTAGGGGAGCTTTCGATAAGTTATAACGCTCTTCAGCCCATCGGGAACCTGTTGACAATGTCTGGTTTGGCTACCCATCTCTCCTAAGAGCTCTCCCCCTTTCTGAGAAGTCAAGGAGGGCATGACCATCTGTGTTCTATTTGAAGTAAGGGATACTTACAGTAAAGAGAGGCATTTAGATATCAATAGCAGGGTACTTATAGTTAACACATGCACAGTGTGATGTGGTGATATAATGCTACCATAATTAGTCTTGCTCAGTGTGATGTGGTGATATAATGGTTCTCTAGTGTTGGAATCCTTACTAACTGCTAACTAATTAGAGTTGATCTAATCTTACAAGAAGATGTTTTAGGCAGAACCTGAAACAAGGTACTAAGTAGAACTACCCATAATCCCTCTCTCTGGAAGGAGCATAAATAGGCCAATGGGCCAGTTGGAGAGTTCTTCAGAGGAAGACGCTACAAGTCGAGATTTCACCGGAATGACATGAAGACTGGAGCTGGCTGGAGGCTGAAGAAAGCAGAGGCAGAGGCTGAAGGACCAGACCTTTGGATTTAAAGACATTTGGAGAGAGCTCTTGGAACCAAGCAGAGAGATAGGCCTCTAAGCTAACTGGGCTATATTGGAGATAATAAAAGATCTGAACTTTTATCACCTGGCTGTGTTTTGAGAAGAAAAAGCTCACCACATTTTGGCGCCCGAACAGGGACCGATTCAGATCCATCTGAACCAGATCACAACATTTTGGCACCCAATGTGGGGCTAACAGACCCCTCAGTGGATTTCAGTGGAAAAGCTCCGATCCTGATTCAAGTGGAAAAGCCTCTGATCCTGATCCAGTGGAAAAGACTGTTCAACCAAGAAATTAGGGTGAGTGCAACAAAGAAATTTTGTTAGAAGAGTTAAAGTAGAATTTCAGCTAAAATGGGACAGATATTTAGAAAACAGCCGGTTTCTGTTCAAGGAAAATGTTTAGAGAGCATTGTCAAAATTATGGAAAGCCAAGGCTTAATTATAAGTTTACAGCAAATCACTGAATTTTTACAAACTGTAAAGGACATATGTCCTTGTTTCTCTCTTGATAAGGAATTAGATCTAAATGAATGGAAATTGGTTGGAGAGGATCTTTGTCAATTCTATGATAAAAATGGGCCTAACTCAATAATTAATACATATAATGTAATACAATTGGCTATAAGAAGTTATTTAAGTGATAGAATGATAAAAAGGAAAGTACAGGAGGAAGAAATGCCAACTTTACTAGGTGAAAAGGAGGACGAATCAGATGAGAATGGAGTTAATTACAATTCTGAGTATGATACTTCACAGCAGGAGAAATTAGGTGATTCCACATCTCATGACCCTCCCCCCGCAATTAACCCTTCATGGGTGGAACAAGGGGGAGGGAGAGAGACAGAAACACAGTCAGCTTCTCCTGTAAAGCAGAATTTGACAAGATTAGAAAAAGCATTAATTAAAGCAAAAAATGAAGGAGAAGATATATCTGATTTTATAAATGCATATCCTGTGATTGAAGAGCTCAACTCCTCAGGTCAAAAAGAGAAAAAATACACTCCTTTTAATTTGGGAAAAATTAAAGATTTGAAAAAGGGTTGCATTCTTTATGGGGCTACATCATCTTATGTGAAGATGTTACTGGATAATTTGTCTTATGAAATCTTAACCCCGAATGACTGGAAATCCATCACTAAAACATGTCTAGAACCGGGACAAAATTTATTGTGGCTTTCGGAGTTTCATGAATTATGTAGGATTCAAGCCCAACACAATAGGCAAACAGGAGCTATTGTACAAGTTGCTTTTGACCAACTAGCTGGTGAAGGTCAGTATGCAGAGAGCTCAGAACAGATTTATTATCCCATAACAGTATATGAGCAAATTTCTAAGGCTGCAATAAAAGCTTGGAATTCTCTCCCTGGACAGAAAGATGGAAATAATGCTTTCACAAAAATAGAGCAAGGTCCCAATGAACCTTTTGCAGATTTTGTGGGACATTTACAAACAGCTGTAATAAAAACCATTGGAGACAATGCAGCAACAGAAATAATGACTAGACATTTGGCTAAGGAAAATGCCAATGAGATTTGCAAGAGAATTATATGGGGGCTAGACAAAAATGCTCCTTTAGAAGAAATCATTAGACGCTGTGCCACAGTGGGCACAAATGCTTATTATGCCCAGACTATGATGAACATGGAAAGACAAGGTCCTTCTTGGCAGAGGAATTCTAGAGAAACTCGTCGATGTTTTCAGTGCGGAAAAATTGGACATTTGAGAGCTCATTGTAGATATGGAGATAGAGTGAGAAGAGAGGGTGAGAGAAAACCCAAAACCCCATGTCCAAAATGTAATGGAGGCTTTCACTGGGCCTCTAAATGTATATTGACCCAGAGGAATGAGAGGCAGGGCCCAGCTCTAAAGTATCAATCAAAGGACAGGTGGGGCATGATAGCAGCTGAGGTTACACCCAGAGAGACTTTAGAAATTCAGGATTCTGATGTCATCAACCAACAGAAAAGCAATCAGGATTACAGTTGGGAAGAATACAGGCCTTTTAAGACAACAAGACAATATCCAATGCAAACGACTCCAATGTAATTACCAGATGATGAGGAGAAATCCCAAATTTGGTAAATAGAAGGGAATTAGATTAACTGCTTGGGGAAGAGGATCTGCTTATATTTCCACAGATGGAGAAAGAATCAGATGGCTGACTATGAAACTGTTAAAAAGACTTTTAAAAGCTTCAGGAATCATTGGATTTCCTAATACAAGATGAAACTGTTTTACTTCTTGAAAAACCAGCAAGAATCATTGGGTTCCCTGAGATGAAAAATTGTTGATGAGACTTTTGCAGTACTTCAGGACTTACGGAACTATTGGATTCCTGGCACATGAACTAATAGACAATGGAATCCTATTGGACTGTTTCTAGGACTTATGGACATGTGTAAATTTTTAGGTTGATTCATGTTGTTACATTACTACTAGCCTGTGTTATATTGCTATGTACTTATGTAAATTATGTATAATGCCTCCCATATTGATGGATTTATGTATACCATGTATATCTGTTACAAAGTTCTGGCCCATATTGATGGATTTATGTGTACCCCCTCAGAAACCCCCTATGTTTTAAAACAAAAGAAAGGGGGAGATGTTGGAATCCTTACTAACTGCTAACTAATTAGAGTTGATCTAATCTTACAAGAAGATGTTTTAGGCAGAACCTGAAACAAGGTACTAAGTAGAACTACCCATAATCCCTCTCTCTGGAAGGAGCATAAATAGGCCAATGGGCCAGTCGGAGAGTTCTTCAGAGGAAGACGCTACAAGTCGAGATTTCACCGGAATGACATGAAGACTGGAGCTGGCTGGAGGCTGAAGAAAGCAGAGGCAGAGGCTGAAGGACCAGACCTTTGGATTTAAAGACATTTGGAGAGAGCTCTTGGAACCAAGCAGAGAGATAGGCCTCTAAGCTAACCGGGCTATATTGGAGATAATAAAAGATCTGAACTTTTATCACCTGGCTGTGTTTTGAGAAGAAAAAGCTCACCACACTCTAGTTGCACATCCCTAGTGTGTTATAATGATGTAATCATAGTAAGGTATTTAAGGGCTGAGAGGACTTGAAATAAAGGCTCCATCTTTGACCATCCTCCTGGGTCTCCTGCCTTCTTCACTCCTCCACTAAGATCAAGGACTCGAGCTGGTCCTGAGATCCTCCAGAGAGCTAGACCAGATGGTATATTTTGGCATCCAAGCATGGAGGCTCCAGACAACACACTACAGAACAGGAAAAACATTATCTGAAATTGCACAAATTTCAAACTAATGTGCTCATAGTTATGCAGTTATAAGTTGGAAGACAGAAGCATTAGTGAACTCTAATCTTAGAAGACCATTTAGAGAAAAATAGTGTTTATTGGCATGACTTTTAAAAATCAAGTCTGAAATAATCTAAAGCTAACTTCCTGAAGCTTACTCTTCCCTAGTCAATAGAAATATTTACTTCATTTTGAATTGGAGCTGTTATTAATTCTTGATTAAATTTTTATATTGATTATTTTTATTACAATATACTGAAAATATTAAAAGGTCAGTGAAGTGACAATATATTGCATAAGAAATCCATGGACAAACTGGAGAAGACTCAGATTTAGGGTGACTTGTAAAGAAGGCTCAAAATACATAAGAAAGGAAAATTGCTTAAAATCATTGAGGGAATTTTTTTTTGCAGGTGAAAAAATTGAACATAAGAGAATGTGATCTCTCTTTCTCTCTCTCTCTGTTTCTTTCTCACCCCCACAAAATATATACATACAATTACAAATATAATTATATATATATATATATTATATATATATATATATATATATATATATATATATACATACACACACATACACATAGGCATACATACACAATGACTCTTTTGATGATGAATTTTATGTGTTTTCATCAGTTCAAGAGATAAGAGTTGAGATAAAAGCAATATTGGAAAGTTAAAAAAAAAACACAAATTTGGGTTGTATATGAGTAGAATGTTTGGAAGAATAAGATTTTCTTCAAAATCAGATAGAATCTTTTTGTAGGTAGGAAACTACTCCAGAGTGGATAATATCACACAAAGTCTAAATTTCCAGTTTATGAGTGTGCTTTTCATGTCCAAGTTGGATTAGGTGGCCATTGATGGCCCTTTTAATAAATCATAATTCTGATTCTTTGAAATTATGTAGTTTGTTTCCTTTCTGTCATGTCTGTCAGAGAAAAATCTTATACTCTTCAGTCCCTTTGAGCAGAAATACTTTGTTAAGCACGTATAAGATACTGAGAACTGTTTACAGTGATAGATGTGTATTTGTGTGTGTGTGAATGTGTGCATGTACCATATGTATATAGCTAAGCAACTTTTTATTTCTATTAATATTGTAATCAGAGTATTAATAATAAAGAGTAGATAGAATAAAATCATATGTATAAATATATGAATATATATGTCCATGTGTATTGATGCATGTATATACACATAAGTGAGCATACACAAATCATGTTTCAGTGAAATGATTGCTAGTGTTGCTAACAGAAGACACTGAAGAAAATCTTTGCTCTAACATTCAATATCTGAATAAATTTATCAAGTGACTTCTTCCCTCTGGAGTCTATTTATTCATCTATAAAATCAAGGGTTTAAATTTGATGGATTTTGAGGTCCTTTCTAATACTAAGAATAAAATTTTGTGTGGTCTTCTGACAATGTTAATAGTTATTTATTTATTTTTTTTTGTGAATTTCTCAAGAGTTATATCCAAAGGCAATTGAAGGTACTCTGCACCAATGGTGAATTATTCAATCCTTTATACTTTTTGCTGAATCATTATATTTCTACTTGACTAGCTCACGAAGTAATTGTACTTTTTCAGAGGAAATTGGCTCCTCTGTGATGTTGCTAGTGTGATTAGAACATTAATTGAACCAAGGTATGATGGACCTTATGGACTTTGATTATAAAAGAGCAAAGTGTATTCATAAACCTCAGCAGCTCCCAATTTTCTACAGGATAAAATATAAATGTATTTGTTTACTCTTTTATATCATTTAGATTTGTCTTCTGCTTTCTTTTCCAGATATGATGACCATTATTTTCCTTGGGGTATTCTAACATTCCAGTCAAGTAGACATATTTTCTGTTCCCAAAACACAATATTTCAGCTTTATACAGTGCCAGAAATATGCCAATTTGCTTTTACTTCATAGAAGCCTTAATTTCCTTCATGATTCAGATCAAATGAAAGTCCCTATATATGTCTTCTTTAGTCCTTTCATTTGTTAGTCATATTCACTCTTTCCAAATTGATTTTCATTTTTTTTTGCATACATTTGTACTTTTCTGTCTTTGTGACACCACTCTTCCCACTATCTGCCTAAAATATAAGGTACACTCTTTGCAGACTAACAATGTTAAATTTTATTTTTGGATCCTCAGCACCTGGCAGAGTATGTGAAACATAGTAACTATGAACTATGAAAATAATGGGCCTGTTTGCTTGTTGAAAAAATGAATGATAAATTTATAAAAATATATTTAAGATTTCACTTTTTATCACAGAATGTAGTCATCAATTTTATAATTTGAACTATTAATTAAATTAATTCTTAACATAACTTAATTTTCAAAGTACTAAGTATTAATGTAAAGAAAGTATATTTGTTTTGAACCTCTGATTTCATTTCATAGAAAATTGTTGGTATGAAAAGTCTCTGCTAGTGCAATTAAGCAATTTTAAACTCAACATTAATTTTAAGTAGACTAAAGAAGATTTGGAATATCAAAATCCCATATAAAGAAACATTAGAACACATAAGAAAATAGTCAATTTTATTGAGGATAGTTACTCACAAAAGAATCAGAGAGGTTTTTGGATCAATACAGAATGATTCAGCATGAGCCTGTTGTAAGTTAGAAACTGTGCTGGGACCCCAAGAGTTGATGCTGTTGTGATTATTGTTATTTGGCCATGTCATTTATGTCCAATGCTATGTGTGTCTATTTAAACTTTTCTTAGAAAAGTTGCTGAAGTGGATTTTCATATCCTTCATCAGCTATTTTTATATATGAGGAAACTAAGACAAGAAGGGTTTAGTGATTTGCCCAGGATAACACAGCTTATGTATGTCTGAGATTGAATTTGAAATCAGGAAGATGAATATTTCTGACTCCAGGCCCTAACAATCTACCCACTACACCAGCTATTGGCCTTAAAGAATGGGGACCTTCCTCAAAGAAATAGTCTAATTGGTTTTCATGGGCTTTTTGCATATATCAATCAAACCAAATACTGGGGGAGGGTTTTGGAGAATGCTAGTCCATGCTAGTGAAAGGAGAAAAGTTATTCCCCAGTTAATAAATAGTCAAAGGATATGAATAGACATTTTTCAGATGAAGAATTTAAAGCTATTTCTGGTCATATGACAAAATGTTCTAAATCACTTTAGATTAGAGACACGCAAATTAAGACAATCCTTAGGTACCACTTAACACCTATCAGATTGTCTAGGATAACAGGAAAAGATAATGATGAATGTTGGAGAGCATGTGGGAAAACTGGGACACTGATACAATTGTTGGAATTGTGAACTGATCCAATCATTCTGGAGAGCAATTTCAAACTATGCCCAAAAGGCTATCAAAATGTGTATACCCTTTGATCCAGCAGTGTCTTTTCTGGGTCTGTATCTCAATCATAAAAAAAGGAAAAATATGCAAATATATTTTGTTGCAGCCCTTTTTTAGTGGCAAGGGATTAGAAAATGAATTGATGCTCATCATTTGGAGAATGGATAAATTATGATATATAAATATGATGGAATAATGTTCTATAAGAAATGATAAGCAAACTGATTTCAGAAAAGCTTGAAAAGACTTACATGAACTGGCGCTAAGTGAAATGAGTAGAACCAAGAGACCATTGTACATAGCAACAAGATTATGTTGTGATCAACTATCATGGACTTGGCTTTTTTCAACCATGAAGTGATCTAATACAATTCCAATAGAGTTGTGATACACAGAGCCATCTGCATCCAGAGAGAGAGAACTGTGGAGACTGAATCTGCAACAGAGGATAGTATTTTCACTTTTTTGTTGTTGTTTTCTGTTTGTTTTTCTTTCTCCTATATTTTCCCTTTTGATCTTATTTTTCTTTTTCAACATGATATATGAGAAAATATGTTGAGAAGAATTGCACATTTAATTTATATTGGATTGCTTGCTGTCTAGGGGTAGGGGAAGGAGAGGAAGGAGGGAGAAAGATTTGGAACATAAGGTTTTGCAAAGAAGAATTTTGAAAATGTATTTTCACATATTTGGGAAAATAAGAAACTATTATTAAAAAAAGAAAAGAAAGGAAAAATTACTTTTGAAGAATTGGCTCCTAATGGATAATTAAATTCAGCCACAGAGGAAAGGATCCTTTATTCATTATTATTGATCATTTACTCCTTGATTGACAAGGTGACTAAGGAGTTCTGTGTTTCCATTTTTTTAAATTATTTATTGACAGGGTGGGATACTAGGCTCATTACAAGAAGGACTCTAAGAAAGTAAATACATATAATCACCCTAGCAAATGAGTATTGGAAGCAGGAATTGAATCCAAGCCTTCTATGTTAACTCTCTATCTCTTACTTGCTACAGTTTTCCAAGGAGACTATGTTGTTATTAAATATATGATTTTTAATATTAACTGTACCCCAGGTTCCTGATAAATAGAATGAGGATCATATGATTTGACTTATGACACAGTATACTATATGATAGAATGAGCTGCCTTTAGAATTAAGAAAATCTGAGATACAATTTCATTTCTAATAAATATATAACCCTGGATACAAGGAAGATTTCAGGGAGGTCAGTAATTCTCTAAGTTTGAAAGTTGTAGACCATTTACTATTTTTAATGGATAGAAAGAATTTTCTTCCAGAAGAAATCATTATGATTATGAAATTATAGATTTTTGATATTCCATAAGTAAACACATTCCTGTCTCTGTTTTTTCACCATGTTGTTAAGAAACAATAAAAATGAAAGCATCTTAAGCAACTAAATGACATCACCGAATAACCATTAAAATGTAAGTCCCTTGAAGACAGTGCTGAGTTTGCTTTTTATCTTCTTTTTACCTAACATGTAGCAGGTATCTAATATATATATTTCTGGAGTTGAAAAATTTGAATATTAATGAATTTAATTTACGTGACTTATGGATTATTGACACATAGTTAATGAAAAGCATGCAGTTTTGTTAAATACATGTTTAATCCAGTTCAACAAACATTATTACATGCACCCATTTATTAAATTAGACAGACATTTCTCAATAGCAACATTTCATATTTTATTACCCATGTATTTTTATTACAAAATATTTTTAAAAGTTTAAAAATTATGAAACAAAATTGTAATCCTCAATTTAATTTTATTATGGAAATGATGCTCAAAAATGTTTTCTGAGAACAGTTATCACAATCAAATTATGATTTGCAACTTCCCAGGATCCTTCATTTTATTATATTAAGTAAAGACTTTCAGTCATTCAATCAAGATGCACTAGGAACAGTTCAGGCATTTTGCTAATCACATTATTGTTCCATAAATAATTTAGGGTAGAAGTTTTTTAATTAAATAAGGGTTAAAGTATGTAGTTGATGAAAAGAAACAGGATTAAATTTAGAGATGACTGTAATCTGAGAATAAATTCCTAAAATGAAAGTAAGATGACTATGTATAAACCTGAAACAGAATATAAGGTGAAACATGAGTGAAGTTCAATGAATGATATATAGATATTTCTCTCAAGCTCAGTTTTTCATATAGAATGTCATAATGCCTCTCGTGTTAGTCTTGACATTGTTAAATGTTTTGTATACAATTGTCAATATATCATAACTTAAAGAATTAATTAATATATTTGAAAGGATGAATGGATAAAAGTGATAAAAATTCCGGGACTTAGTATGGAACAATATCTGATTAATCATAAATTTTCTTTCATCTCTACACGTCTGAATGGTAGATACTACATAATGCATCCATACTCTCATCTGTCTCCAAATATTATAGCAGAAAATCAACAGATTGTTAATTTTGAGAAAATAAAATATTTACGTGACAATATTTATCTTTGTATTTTAAACTTTTCTCTACAGTGGGGCAAATCTTAGAACTAGCCCTATTCTTTTATTGTTACCAATTAAGTCTTCTGCCCCTATCCTTACAAAAAGAAGGGTTTTTCTGTGTTATGTTGAACATTTTCAAAAATTATCTCAAGCAATTTATTTATTGTTGGTCAAGTAAATTATAAACAATTATGAGGTAAAATATGCAAAAGCAATTTAAGCTACCAACTCCAGCATTTCTTGTAGGATTTCTTTTGGGTAGAATAGTGGTCCCAGAACCCAGAACATTAATAGAATTAAAGACTTGCAGCCAAAAACAAAAGACAATTTTGAGAAATAATCATAAATTTGTAGATTTTAAGCTAGAATAATTTCTTGATTTTATAGATGAGTAAACTGAGGAAAAAAGAATAAAAATTACTTATCTAGTTTTTCATTTATCATGAATGGTAACTGAAGGATTCATATATATATTTAATCCCACACCAAGCTTTCCCATCACATATTTGTGCTTGTTTTGTTGATCCCCATTTTGAAGGAAATAATTAGTACCCAATTCGTAGAACTCTACATCTATTTCTCAAAAAAGGAACTTTATCCTTGCCATAAAATTCAAAATTCAATTTACTTATATGGATTACACATGACTTTTTCAAGTCAAAACTATAAAAATTGACATTTCTTTATTTTAGGTTGTTTCTTTATAAAAATTAATGATGTTTCCAAGGTATTCCATGGAATTATTTTCCTCTTATTTTGCCTATTTAGCAATATTAAATTGGATTTAAAGGTTGTTTAACTAAATTCTTTTTAAGCCAACAAAGCCTCCTTTCTTTATTTTCATTTTTTTTTGGGTCATTATACTTGTCTCTGAAAATCTCCCTCAATTTCTAGTCTACTTTAGGAAAATAAAAAACTCAATAAAATGTTATAAATAGGTAGAACATAATATATATATACCTCATTAATACATAAGTTAATTTTGTCAAGACATTGTTTTAAGTGTTAAAAATGAATGATTATAAGCACTTGAGAAGAAATGGGTTCAAATTTCACCTCAGATTCTAACCAACCACCTGATTCTATGCAAGATACTTCTGATTCTCTGCCCCAATCTGTAAAATACAGTGCTTTACATAACACCTCCCTTAATGGGTTCTTGTAAGGCACAAACAAAATAAAAGGTTTGAAATATTTGAAGGGACATTAAATGTCACTTATTAGAATACTCCTTTTCCTGGAAAAATTATAATTGCAGAAACATCACTGAAAATTAAATAATTCAGTACACTTCACCAGAAAGTTTAAAAAGAATAAAAGAGAAAATTCTTGGTTTTTCTTTGAATTTTTATAATTATCACAAAATTCCAGATCCTTAAAACCCAGTTTAATTTTTATATCTATAAATTAAAAATTAGATCGTGTGACTACTGAACAAAATGTCTACACTGTATTGATAATAAAATACTGCACATTCTTTATGATCAGCTTTTCCAAAATTAGACAATTCTTTAAAATATTGAGAGTTATGTCTATGTGTACTTAAGAGTTCCCTTCTTTAGTTTTTCAGCTGCTTGTTTTCAGGCTAAAATGGCAAGAGTTCAGTTCATCATTCTCAGATCTAATGGACTTGTGGTTTTTCCCTTTATTGTGTGTGGCTCAATTGGAACTTGTTTGTTGTCATCTAATTAAACAAGATGGAAATCAGACATTGGTTTCCACACCATTCTATTTCTGAATGCACAATTAATGGAGCAAAACTTAGGTGATCTTTTCATCTCAACTATTTGAACAATCACAATTGATGAGAGTTGCCACAAAGGGCAATGGCAATAGTGATCAATAACAATCCCGAAGACAGTTTAAGTAGAGGGATTGGTGGTGCTGTGGTTTGGTTTACCCATGACTTCTATAGTGGTCTCAGTCTTTTATTGTAGTACAGAAGTAATTCTCTCAAGGGTACTTTGGTGACAAATCTTTTGACCCACACTATTAAATAGATTTGGACAGAGGAGTGAATTGTGTGGAAAAGGCAGAAATATTTTACTTCTCATTATTTGAGTACAGGCACAATAATAGTGTATGGCTATTTTGTGCAAGGACTTAACAAGAAAATGTATCAGATCTCATTACCAGCATGTTAATTATCACCAAAATATTTTTGGGGATGGGTGAGATGGAATGCTGCTAATGGTTTATGACAGTTTGTGAAAGGAAGAGAGAGAGAGAGAGAGAGAGAGAGAGAGAGAGAGAGAGAGAGAGAGAGAGAGGATGATTGGGACAGATACAGAACTAGAAAGGACTTAAAAATAATGAATAATGAAAGAGACATAACCAGGACAGTGTATATAATAATAATAATAATAATAATAATAATTCAAAAACAAATAACTTTGAAGGCTAAAAGAAATCCAATTAATGTAGTGTTCCACCATGAATCCAGATGACTATTGAGAAATTGTGGTGATGAGCCATGTTATAGAATGAGAAACATTCCTTCCATTCTTCCTTCCTTTTCTTTCTTCTTTCTTGATATAATGAGGGAAATTGTTTTACTTCACTATGTATATTTTTATAGGAATTTTTTCTTTTTCTCATTAAGATAAGAAGTGAGAAAAGATGAATTGACTTTAAAATATATTAAAAATTAAAGTGATAGAAGAAAAAGAGGAGTAGGAAGAGAAAATGGTAAAAAAAAAAAAAAGAAAGAAAATATGGAATTCAGTCACAGAATGATTGAATTTTAAAATTAGTGGGGATCTTAGAATCACTCTAGACTGACCTGTAATGAA
This sequence comes from Antechinus flavipes, assembly GCF_016432865.1. Classification (NCBI taxonomy): domain Eukaryota; kingdom Metazoa; phylum Chordata; class Mammalia; order Dasyuromorphia; family Dasyuridae; genus Antechinus; species Antechinus flavipes. The sequence continues at coordinate 22,247,221 of NC_067400.1, forward strand.
AAATTTCCTCTATAATATTCTTGACTTTTAGTTATCTAGATTTGCTCTGATGACTTCCAATAAGGGTAGTGATACCATGCCCTTATCATTTTTGCAGGGCTTTAAGTGTTAGAAACCTTAGAAATACAATTAAATCAAAGGATCTGGTTTTGGACTCTAGTTCTGTTATTACCTGAACAAATGAGTTTTTTTCTTTTCTACCTAATAAAGTACCTTGGAATGCTCTCTTGGATTATTTTGATTTCTAAACCCTACACTGTATAATAGTCACTTCCATCAGTATGAGATAAGAAAAATAGAAAACACCAAAGATACATGTGTACTATTCTCAATTCTGCCTCTAGCTGTTTGAATTGAGTTAAGGTATTTTGAAACATTGATCTTTGCTTCATTTAAACCATTAAAAAAAAAACCCTAAATGTATGCAATGAGACAATCCCTCTTTATTATCTTTTTTAATTTTAAAATTATATGATGCTATAATCTGTTTAAACAGGTCAAGATTCAATATTTTATTATAATGTTGGCGTGATTATGTGCTTTATTTCCAACATTCAGATAAATAATATTATTCATGAATCCTTGAAGTTACTTTATTTTATTTAGAAGAATTGCAACAATAACAACAATTATAGTTGTCTATGTAAAAAGCCAAAGAAGTAACATTATTCTTATATTCAATTTGCTACAAGTGCTGATTTGTCATATCTTTATCTAAGATATGAACTTTTCTTTTTAAAAGATACACCTAAACAAAATATCCCTTGCACTTTTGAATACTAATTTATTTATACTTAAAATGAGAAAAATATAGAATACTTTCTTAAATTTCAGAAAGGTATTTGATTTATCCTATTTCTCATGGCTTGAGTATAGGCATAATAATGGAGTATAAGTATTTTATACAAGGACCTAACAAGTCAAACATGTCAAATCTCATCATCAACATGTTAATTATCTAATTAATATATTTTTCGGATGGGTGGAAGAGGAATGATGCTGATGGTTTATGGTGTCTCTATCTCTGTCTCTCTTTGTCTCTGTCTATCTATCTGTTTCAGTTTCTGTTTCCATTACCGAAGTATCTTTTTCTCTGTATTTACATCTCTGGCTTTCTCTTTGTGTCTCTTTGTTCTTCTGTGTCTCTGTGTTTCTGTCTCTGTATCTCTGTCTCCATCTCCCCTCTGCTTCTCTCTCTCTCTTTCCCTTCCTCCCTCCTTCTTCCCTCTCTCTCTCCTTCCTTCTCTCTCCTTCTCTCTCTCTCTCTCTCTCTCTCTCTCTCACACACACACACACACACACACACACACACACACACACCTCTTTTTAATGAAGAAGAAACTTCTCAATTTTCATTGCTCCTCAGTCCAGGGAACTATTATCCATATAATAGCTTTCTATAAGCAATCCACCAATAGAAAATCTTTGTTCCAGAAAACCTTTTGTCTATGTCCCAACCTCACTGATTTATACCAACCAAAATTACATATGCTCTGGGTGTCAATTGTTATTTCCTTGAGAATCTACTAAATTCTTCTCCTACATAACCTCTTTTTCTCCCTTCCATCTTCCTCGAGTTTTAAACTTTTTACAATACAGATGTACTGAGCTCATGAAGCAGGTCAATCTCAACACCTGCCTCCACCTTGCACACTTTCCAGCACTTACACATCCTTAAATATTTTCAGTTTTGCAATAGTCTAACAGAAGTTCTTATTTTTATGTCTTGGGACCCTCAGGAGAGTCATCGATAGATTTCAGGGGTGTCTATCAACTTGAATGGTGAAAGAAATCAAATCATACTTTTCACTATCCTTTAACTGAAATATAGCATTTCTTTTAATCGTGAATTTAGGTATCATTACACTGTTATTAAAAAGAGTTTATAGTCTTTGTCACACTGCCAAAACAATCCATCATATAAAAGCAAATTTCAGAACTCCTCTTCTATTATATTTATATTACAGTGTACTACAGCTGTAGATGATCAGATACATTTTTTTCAAATGTACATGTCATCAATAGGATGGCTTCCAGTGTTGGACTCTAAATCTATCAAAATATGAATTTAGCTTCCTTTGATATTTCTTAGTGATGTTTGCCATATTCTTCTGTGAGAATACATATATTCTCTCCTATTAAAAAGGTAGGAGTTTTCCCCAAAGTTTTCATTTATTTCACTGCATTGTGTGAATATATGTGTGAATCTTAAAGCACCTCACTTAAGACCTGATCCAATGTCTTGTTCAAACACTAAGGACTTAGGTGATCACATATTAACAATATGTACAGCTATGGTAAAAGGAAGTATTCTAATTTAGGAGTGAAGTTATCCATCTCTTAAAAGCACTCCAACTTTTTATACTCATACCTCCTATGAGATGTGTCCATAAGGATCAGAAATTAAAACATTCTATAGTTTCTTTCTTGGGGAAAAATCTACCTAATGACAATTTAAATTAACAAAGATTTATTAATTGTCTACTATGTGTAATTGTTCTGCTAAATAAATGGGATATAAAATGAAGTATAAATTAATCCTTGCCCATAAGTAACTTACATTTCACTTGGCTGGAGATGTGTTGTGTCTGGACTAGCTCTCTGAAGGGTCTTGGTACCAACTCTTGATCTTAGGAGAGGAGTAAAGAGGTGGAACTCCGTGGATGGTCAAACAGGAATCCATTTATTCCAAATTCTCTCAGCCTTAATATACCCTAATACCTTGAAAGAAACATAGCATACTGTGCATGCAGGACCACACAAACAACTTGCTATTGTGTGTAGATGACTCTTTGCCACTTGGTATCACTCTGATTTAATTACAACACAGGCTTTCACCTCTCCCTGACTTCTTTTAAAGGCCAAGAGCTCTTAAGGGAGACGGAGAGCTGAATCAGACATTGTCAGTAGGTTCCCTCTAGGATGAAGGGTCTTATACCTCACCCTGAGTTCCCTTACTATCTGTGGCCCTCTATAGAGGTGAATGGAATCAACATCTAATCAGAGAAGTATAAACAAAATATGACAAATAATTAGCACCTACAAACTGAACAAATAACATAATATGAAATATTTTAATCAAGATATAGCAACTTACTTGAATATTATTCTGACCTACTAAATGAGACTTTTCCTGAAACCTGGTGCTTTTAGGGATCTCCTATGTTGTATATGCTTCATATTTATTTATCTGAACATACTTGATTAATAATCCACTTCTTAAGTAGAATACAACAATTTAATGTCAGGAATTATTCCAAACATGATGGACAGGCTATTGTCCTATAATGAAAGCTAAAATATCAGTAGTCTTCAGCTATATTATAGAGTGATTTAAATACCCCACCCAAAGTTTGTTTTATATCTTAGAAACAAGGGAGTATTACCATAGATTGCTGATGAGAGGGAATATATGAAGAGAAGGCGCAAATCAGTAGCATATTGAATAGGATATCCAACAGAGTCCAAATTATCTGGTTTCAAATGTGCTTCAGGCATTTATATGGTGTGTGATTTCACCAAAGTCACTTTTCCTGTTTTTTTTTTTTTTTTACAGTTTTCTAATCTGTACAAAAATAGGGCCTTTTTTGGCTATAAATAGATTCTTTTGTATAAAGATGATTTTAGTAGGTGTGTATAAATGAATAAGCAGAGAGACTGGAAACAACATTTAGGATATCTTTTTTTTCCTTCACTAAACACAGATTATGCTCATAATTTAAAATGCATCCTATTAAGATAAATTTCATGCTTCAAATAAAAGAGAAATTATAAGGGTAAGTGAAAATGCATAACTAAGGTACAATAGCTATTTTGCTGACTTTTATTTTTATAGGAGCTTAACTCAATATATATATGAATTCAATAGACATATACAAAATACATATGAAAAACATATACATTTGTGCAGGTTTATATGCATACATTTATAAATAGAACTCATCTATCTATATATCTCTGAAAAATACTAAATTTTAAAATAAAACCAATGAGTCACTCTGAATAGATTTAAAGGAAATGATTTCTTCTTTTCTTCTTCAAAGTCTATTAATCCACATATATAATGGCTTTATCATTCAGAAATGAATATGACCAATTGAAAGCAATTATTATTATTGCTGTTTTTTTTTTAAAGAATTACGCTCCAATTTATGGTTCCACCAATAAAAGCTGGTATACTGAATCCTTCCGAGATTTGTAAAAGTATAATATATTTTCATTTGGTTGTTTTTGACACAAGCTTCCCTTGAGGTATAAACTATTTCCAATTTGTGAGGGCTACTCTTACATTTACTGAGAAGGTCACATTGGAAACTTTCATAAAAATTTTAAGGCAATAAGCTGGTTTCTATGTATAATTCATTTTGGTCTTCTATGTTCCCTTGCTTTATGCTAGGCCTTAAACTTTCAAATTATATTGTAAAAACCATGATCAAATGAGTATTCTGAGATGGAAACAGTAACATTATTTGTGACCTAAGATTTGTAAAGATAATAGGAAGATCAAGTATTAATACACCGGGCTATAGTTTTTTGGATAACATCTCTAAAACAAAACTAGTTCATTTGAAAAAAAGAAACTTAACTAAAATATAGTTTTGCTCTATAAAACCATCTTTTCCCTCCTCTCAGCAAAATATAGTTTATATTCTTGCTTAAGGGGAATTTGAAAATTTGAAATAATTTATTTTAAATCTAGTATAATGTAAGAGAATGTTCTAATGACACTAAATCCAGTTTCAAAAAGAAAAATAATTGTTTAATGTATAAACCACATGTGACAAATAATTATTGTGAAATATATAACAAAACATATAAAATAAAATGCAACATAAATCATTTTAATTTATGATTTCTAATTCTATAAGTGATGGCCAAGGATTCATTGAGATGAGCTTAATATCATTTCAATAAAGGATTTTTTTTTTAGCATAACTAACAAGAGGTAGTTCAGTCTTTGATTAAGGACATTTGAGAAGGATGAATCCACTATCATGTAAGGTAGTCCAAGATACTTTTGCTTAGTTTTACCATTTAGGAAAATTCTTCTGATTTTAAAGTTTTTCAACTTCCACTCTTTGCTACCGATTCTGTCTTTGGTCAGACAAATACAAACCCAATTCCTTCTCTGTATGACAAGCGGGCAAAGGCAGGAACAGATATATTCTTACCTTTTTCTTGAAGTCTGTTTTGCTCCAAGCAAACTATGTTAAGTACCATTAATTACCACTTCTTGGGGTCCTCTCTATTGTCACTGGATCATAAATGTCTTGAATATATTTTTGCATCTAGAATTGAACACATTATTCCAGATTCTGATAAAGGCAAAGTAGAGTGGGTTTATCATTTAACCATTCCTAGAGACTAGGCTTACATTAATGCAATGAAAATTTACATTTGAGGTTTTGGACTCTCTCATATTAAGGTTGCAGTCCACTAAAAACTCCAGATCATTTTCAGATGAGTTTCTTTAAAACAGGAAAGTATTTTGAATCCATGTTGCCTCTATTATTTTCAAATCATTTAATTTTATTTTCAAAAATTTCCTTTCTAATTGTTATTTAATGAGCAGGGACTGACTCTAGAAACAAAATTAAATCTGTTTGCATTGAATTTTATAAGATCATAAAGATTTACAAATATTGCTGTAAATCCTAAATAGTATAAGAAAATATGAGTTCCTATGATTCATTAGCTTAATTTTTTAGCCCTCTGCAATCATTTTATATAAACTTTAAAAAAAAAACTGTTCTTGTACATAAAGCTTAGTGATCTAATCTTAATGATTAAGCCCAGAATTCTGTTCTTGCTTGTTTTAAGTATGAATAATAATTCTTAATTTTGTATTAGTTTGTATCAGTTGTCCATATGAAGTGGAGAAATAGAGCATTTGCTTAGAAATTATCAAATTGTAACATTTAAAGAAACCTGTGATCAAATTCTACTTTTAGTACTGTCCCCCCCCCAATTGTTTCTCATTTTCTTTATAATTCAAGCTTTATGATACCCTACCCTCTTTTTTAACTCAGCAAAAATGTACATCTTCTTTGTAGGTCATGTGGCAGAAGTTTTGGCTGCTGTCCCTGCACTTTAATTAGGGACTTTAAACTCTGCTCAATAAGGAATTAACCTTAATCCACTCTATTCTGAATATTCTCTCTCTCTCAAAAAATAGTCACATTGCAGAGATGGCTGGTCGCATGTCCTAGATAAACACATTTGGGGGAAATTATACTGGTAGTAAAATGGGGGAGTAGTGACTCCAAATGCCAAGTCTGGATATTATGCTGGCAAATATAATTCTTTGAAGGGGAATATAGATAAGAAAATATATGATTTTTGTAATCCCTTCTAAATGACTTCTCATATATTTTAATATTTATTAATCTTTAATGATTCCTTTCATTTTAAACCATTCTCCTTACCACTGAGGAAGGCTTCCCTTACACTAAAGAAAAACAATTAAGCAAAACCAAGTAACAAGGAGACCACATCTGATGATATATGCACTAATCTGTGCCAAGTCTTTCAAAGAGGAGGTATCTTTCCCCTTAAACATTTTAGGTCCTAAAGTAATGTGTGATATTCAGTTTTATTGGACTTCTCTTTAGACCAAAATCATTATAATTATGGTATGTGTTATTCTCCTAGTTCTGTATACTTACCTAAGTAGCCATTCATACAACTCATCCCATCTTTCTTTGAATTTCTCATCTTTTCCTCTTTCATAAGCATATTCCAAAGCTTTCATGGACTAAAATTTAATTGTTCTTTCCTGTTTCAATGGGAATCAGCTTTGCTTTTCATTTTTTATTACCCAAAGTCCTATTCTCCACATGAGCCACCCTCCCAAAGTTTTGCTATGACATTTTGAATGGTTCATGAATGAGACTGTTTTAAAAATAAAATGTTTTTTCTATATTCATCTAGTAGGAATAGTTTCACTAATAACATGTAATTTGTGGATATCTATGAATGTTCTACAAGGTGAGAGAGAGAAAAAGAGAGAGAGGGACAGAGAAACAGAGAAAGAAAGAGACAGAGATAGAGACAGAAAGACAAACAGAGAGACAAAGTCAGAGTGAAAGAGAATGAGAGACTGAGAGGGACAGAGATGGAGACAGAGAGCAACATAGAGTAAACCTATATCAGGCAAACAATTATGGAATCAATAATAATAATAATAATTAATAATAACCCCAATTGCCTTCAAAACAATGAAAATTATTATTATTATTATTATAGATTAATATATTTTATAGTATCACACAAATAAATTAATTATATGTTATTTATTATATTTATATCATAATTATATATCATTATTAATATAATATTATATTAAGAGTATATTATGTTTGTTGAGGTAATTGAGGTTAAGACAAAAGTCACTTTGCTACAATCTTCAAACTGGGCTGAAGTTAGAATCGAAGATCTACATTCTTTCTATTATTAGAGTTATACAAGTTACTTAACCAAAGTTACACAACTAGGAAGTGTTAACTGTCTGATATCAGATTTGAACTCAGGTCTTCCTGATTTCAGGGCTGGTGTTCCATCTACTTTTCCACTTAGCTGACCCCAGAATCAATAATTATTTAATAGCCCCATACATTTAGGATATAAGAGAACACTATAATATTTTCTATATACCAGTAAATTGTATACTCATTGGTTTGGGAAGGTAGCAGCACGTAATTGTGGAAATTAATTTGGAAGTATCCCCTAAAGTCACTAAACTGCATACTTAAAAATCATAAACACACAAAGACACACACAGATACATACACACAAACATACCCACCCTGAATAAAACACAATTTAATGAGTAGTAATAGAATATATTAAATTTTAGTGACTACTAAATTTATACATATATTTATATACACATCTTGAAATACAAAATCCATAGTTGTTTAATGAGTTTTCACTCATTTTTACATTTTGTGGGATTTTTATTAGACTCCTGTCTGTGAACTTCAAAATTTCTGTTGAGTTTAGTACAAGATTTATATTCTTCTTTTGCCCTATAGACCTATTTTCAATTTTGCTAGTATGTGAATCTTGGTTGTAAAATTATCCCAAATTTTATATTCTGAACTGCCCTCCTTTTTACATTGATAAGCGCTTAGTCAAGTGTCATCTTGCCTGAGGCTTTTTGGTATTTGAATTCTATTTAAATACTTGAAATATTTTTTCTTTGACCTGGAAGCACTGAATTTTGGCCATAAATTTCCTAGAATTTTTTTTATTTACAGAGTTCTTTCAGATGTGACCAGTGTATTCTTTTTTATTTCCACATCTAAGAGATCAGTTAAGTTTTATTTTATGATTTCTTGAAATCTTATATTTAGAATTTTGGGGGGAGTATCATGATTCCCCATAGTCCAGTGACACAAAGTTATCTATTCTTGGTCTATAGGGAATCTATGGGCTTAATTGGCATCTGATTTAGCACATCAATTGCTTATTGAGTAATTGTGTTATACTAGGATCAGAGACAGATCTGGCTGGGTTTCTACTAGTTTTCAGTGTTTCTTAATCAGGAAAAATCTTATCAATATCTTCATTGTCTGAGCTAAGTTCCTGAACTGAGTTTGGGTTGATCACCATGTTTTTCATCTTGCCCTCATGGAAGTTCCAATAAATTGATGCTATAGTTACCCTATTAGCAAGGTGGGAAACTTTCCAAATTCAGTCACTTTGCTACAACTTTGAACTGGGCTGAAGTCAGAAACGAAGGTCTACATTCTTTCTGTTATTAGAGCTATACAATTGCTGCTTTATTCTGAATTATTGGAGGAATTCATTCACTGGCTGAAAGATTAGCCTTGGAAACCTGAATTACTGGATTTTTCCTATCATAGACATGTTTTCCATTGAAGAGGCTGCCTGGTGTTTTCATCGTTGTGACAGAAAGCATCTGGCATGTCCATGTTCTGAAGAGAGATCTAAAGATTCATTAAGATCCCATGGTGGGACATGAGAAAATACTGTCATTGAACATGATCCCTCATAAAATATGGGTTTATTAAGTTTGATCTGAAACAATTGTTGCAATGCTCCTATAATGTAGAATAATGGAACAATAGACTTTTCAAATTAGGAGAGATCTTTAGTGGCCATGTGTAGCATATATATTCTATATGATATACACCCTTATATTATTTTTGTTTGTTTACCTACAAGTTAGGGGTATGTATCACCACTTATGACAAACCATTCTACTTTGGAATGACTCTTAATACTAAGAAGTCTTGATATTTAGCCAAAATTTTCTTCCTTTCTATTTCTCCTTATGCCTTCATGTTCTTCTTTTTAGAACCCAGTGGAGCCTCAACATATCAAGAACCCAAGTTTAGAGGTCAGAAAAAGGAGACAGGAACAGTAAAAAGTAGGTTTGAAACTGGGGCAAAATAACAAAAACAATATGCCCATATATGATGAGATGTGCCAAGGTTGTATAGATGGAAGTACCTGCAATTTTTCCAGGGTCCCAGTGAATTGAGCCCCCTTTACTCTTTCCACTCCCTATTCCGGAATGGATTAGGAAAAAAGGGGAAAATGGATATGGTATTATTAAAATCATAGATCAAGAGAAAAGAAAGCTGCATGAACAAGATATAAGCTTGAAGAGAGTCCATCTAACAACCAATGACAACAGTAATATTAAGGAAAAATATATTAAGAAATTCTGATGTTCTAATTAGCATAATTTACCTGATTCACATAGGAATGGGGACATACATCTTTTGTTGTTATGAATGTTCTATGTATTGCAAGAGGGGTAATACTTGAATATTTAAGGATCTTCATAATATTTTAAAGTAATTATAATTTTTATTGACATAAAACATCATGTTTAGCAAATGAAGAGAATATGCTAGAAAACATCTAATATATTTGTTTTAATGTTTATTTTATATTAGGAAGAGTCATTTTAATTCCTAAAATGAAAAAGTCAGTATGATATAGGAGAATGAGTGCTGGATTTGAAGTCAATAGAAGCCAGTTTCAAATTTTGCCCTTTTAAAATACAATAGACCTCTGGTGGGGGAAAAAAAAGTTGCCTAACTTCTTGGAGCACTGCTTCCTCATTTGCAAAATAGAGATAATTATAGCTGTAGTAAACAGGCCTATTGTAAAAACAAATGAGATATATGAAATTTCAATTAAACAATCCCACAACTACTAGTATTATTATTCCACTACTATTATTACTTCTGAAAACCACTACTCCTACTCCTGCTACCATCAGTACTCTGTTTAAAGCTTGCTTGAAATTATCACTGGAGCAGGTAGGGAAAGCACTATGTGCTTATGTTAAAATAGAAGGTATTGAATTTCAAAGTTTAAGGTACTCATTGCCTCAATGCTAGTGAGTACTTGCCCTCAGATTTGAATCTGAATGATCTGAATCTAAATCTGATAATATTTCTCCTAGAAATGGTAGCCATGGTGATAGACCATTTAGTCTAAACAAAATGGTCTTGCTACAATAACTTTCATTACCGTATGAATTATTCCATTAAGAAAATCTTTCTATGAGTATAGACATATAAGTCAAAGTGTTAGAGAATCCTGAAATTTTAAATGATTTCTCCAAGGTTATATCATGAATGTTTCAAAAGTAGGGCACAAACACAGGTTTTCTCAATCCTAAAACTAAATCTCCATTCATTTGACATCAGTTGACATAAAGGCAATACTTTGGGGTTATCAGTAAGGGATTAATTAATTAATTAACACAAATAAAAACCCTTGGATTATACTTTTATTTTACAATAAATTTGCTATCAACTTTATAAATTAGATAATTTAAGTTCCCTGAGAGAACCCCAGTAAAAACAATCTATATCCTTATTAGGATACAGATATCCTTTCCAGGAGGGAGGCATAGCAATTTCACACTCATGATAACATTAGTTAGGAGTACGAGAAAGCCATTGTTCCCAGTGGAAGGAACATCAAGCAGAAATGTCACCTTTCATCAGCAGACTCCCAGGAAATGTATTAGTTAATGTTCCACCTTTATATCCTCCCTTTCAGTACTCCATGGTTATAGATAGGCATGTTTAGACATAAAATAGCATGCAGGAGGATGATAATATCCCACAATTTTGCAACGGTTCCATTTGCTTAAGTTCTTTTTTTTTTTTAAAGCACCACATCCATTTCAGATTTTGTAAACAAAAATCCTCATTTTGCACAGCTTCTCCCTAATAATTGCATCAATTTACATCTGAGCAATGATTCTGTTTCCAGTCTGAATTGAGGAATCCAAGATTAAACTCATTTGGGGTTTAGGGGTATCGTATTCTATCTTGCCATCAGCTACTTATTATAATGATCAAATGAAGCAGAAGGTGTTTCTCTATAATATGGACAAAATGGGGAAACTCAGATCAAACAGGAGTTAGAGCAATGTGGGACATCTGATAATGTTTTGGTATCAACAAATTAAGACCACTGTCATAGTAGATAAGACATAGTCTTCATTATCACTGCTGCTAATAACAGAAATATTCTTTAGAAATTATTCTTTAGAATATATTCATCACAATTTATTTATTAAGCTTTGATGAAGTGTTCAAAATATACTAACTATAATTTACACCGCAAGATTGTCTTTTTTTTTACATGATAACCTTTCAAATACCCACTGAGATTTTTCATACCCCTCCAAAGTTCACTGTTTTCTAAACTAAATATCCCTATAGCCTTCAATTGGTTCTTATGACCCAGTTCTCATTCTGATCACATTCCTATGGATGAATTCCCTGTAGGCAAACATTTTGCCTAAAGGGAAACACCCCAAACCAAACACAAAATTCTAGATTCCCTTTGACTGAGGCAGAGTACAGAAGTACCATCATAGAATATACAGACTAGAAGAATCTTATTCTTAGAAGTTACACTCTCTTATACCACAGGATCACACTGCATTGTGTTACTGTTATAATACACTGCAGAACTATAGTAAGTTTGCATTCATCTCTGTATATAAATGTTTATAAAAATATAGATATCTCTAAGTGTATGTATTTATGTACATATGTATATTTAGACACTTTTACGGATGTGTATACACATATAAGGAGCGCTTTCTAGAGTCCCCAAGTTGGGGTGCCAAAATGTGCTATGCTTTCTGGAGCCCCCATGTATGGATGCCAAAATATACTGTCTGGACTAGCTCTCTATAGGAACTGGGGACCACCTGAGTTCTTGGTCTTAGTGGAAGAGTGATGAAGGTAGGAGACCCAGGAGGCTGGTCAAACATGAGTCCCCTTCTTTCAAGTTCTCTCAGCCCCTAAAAGCCTCAGTACAGTTATATCACAACAACACACTGAGCACCTGCTAACTATAAGCATACTGCTATTGATATGTAAATGTATCTCTTTATTGTAAGTATCCCTTGATTCAAGTAGAACACAGGTTGTCATGCCCCCCCCACTTCCCAAGAAGGGTGAGACACCCCAAAGGGAGATGGGGAGCTGAATCAGACTTTGTCAGCAGATTCTCTCTGGGCCTAAGGTTCTTATACTTCCAATATTGACCTTTGCAAAGTCTTCTGTTCCAGATTATCCCTTCTTTTCCCAATCCCTTCCTTAGATGGCAGGTAGTCCAATATGTGTGTGTGTGTCTGTGCGTGTGTTTGTGTGTGTGTGTGTGTGTGTGTGTATGTATGTGTGTACCTACTTATACAGTTATCTTGCTGCACAAGAAAATCAGACCAAGAAGGAAAAAAAAAAACAGAAAAGAAAGCAAAATGAAAGCAAACAATAACAGAAAGAGGAGAAAGTTATGTTGTGGTCCTCATTCAGATGGCCTAGTTCTCGCTTTGGGTATAGATGGCTCTCTTCATCACTGAACAATTGAATTGGTTTGAATCATCTCATTGTTGAAGAGAGCCACATCCATCAGAATTGATCACCATATAGTGTTGCTATTGCTATGTATAATGATCTCCTGGTTCTGCTCATTTCATTTAGCATCAGTTCCTGTAAGTCTCTCTAGGCCTCTCTGAAATCATCCTGGTGGTTGTTTCTTACAGAACAATAATATTACATAACATTCAAATATTATAGTTTATTCAGCCATTTTCCAATTAATGGGCATCCATTTAGTTTTCAGTTTCTAGCCACTACAAAAAAGGTTGCCACAAACATTTTTGCACATGTGGGTCCCTTTCCCTCCATTAAGATATGATCCCAGTGGAAATACTGGTGGGTCAAAGAGTGTGCCCAGTTTGATGACTTTTTGCTCCACAGAATGGTTGGATCCATTCACAGCTCCACCAATGTATCAATGGTCCGGTTATCCCACATCCCCTCCAACATTTGTGATTTTTTTCATGTCATCTTACTTAGCCAATCTGACAGGTGTGTTGGGCTATATCAGAGTTGTCTTAATTTGCATTGGATCAATAGTGATTTAAAGAACCTTTTCATATGGCTAGAAAGAGTTTTAATATCTTCATCTAAAAATGTCTTCATATCCTATGACCATTTGTAATTGGAGAATGGCTTGAATTCTTTTAAATTTGAGTCAATTCTCTATGTATTTTGAAAATGAGTCCATTTTCAGAACCTTAGAATCTAAAATGTTTTCCCAGTTTATTGTGTCCTTTCTAATCTTGTCTGCATTAGTTTTGTTTGTACAAAAACTTTTTCACTTAATATAATCTAATTATCTATTTTGTGATCAATAATGATTTCTATTTCTTCTTTGGTCACAAAGTCCTTCCTCTTCCACAGATATGAAAGGTAACTACCCTATGTTCTTCTAATTTGTTTATGTCTACATCATGAGCCCATTTTAACCTTATCTTGATATACAATGTTATATGTGGATCAATGCCTAGTTTCTGCCAAGCTAGTTTCCAATTTTCCCAGCAGTTTTAGCAATTAGTGAATTCTTATCCCCAATTCTGGGGTATTTAGGTTTCTCAAACACTAGATTACTATAATCACTGACTGTTTTGGTCTGTGAACTTAAGCTATTCCACTGATCAATTGCTCTCTGTCTTAGCCAGTACCAAATGGTTTTGGTGCCCACTTCTTTATAAGATAGTTTTTGATCTGGTACAGATATGCCACATTCATTTGCTTTTTTCCCCCATATCCCTTGAAATTTTTTACCTTTTTTCTTACAAATCTTACAAAAAGTAGATTAGTTTAGTTAGCATTGTTATTATTTTTATATTTGCTTGACCTGTCCAATAGCACTTGATATTTTTCCAATTGTTTAGATCTGACTTTATTTATGAGAAAAAACATTTCATAGTTTTGCTCATATAGTTCCTGACTTTCCCTTGGCATATAGATTCCCAAATATTTTATACTTTTAACAGTTATTTTAAAGTGAATTACTCTTTGCATCTTTTGCTGTTGGATTTTGTTAGTAATGCATAAAAATGCCGATGATTTTTGTGTATTTATTTTGTATCCTACAACTTTGCTAAAGTTGTAGATTATTTCTAATATTTTTAGTTGATTTTCTAGAGTACATCTGCAAAGACTTATAATTTGGTTTTCTCATGACCTACTCTAATTCTTTTTATCTCTTTTTCTTCTCTTATTGCCAAAGCTAGCATTTCTAATGCAATATTGAATAGTAATGGTGATAGTAGGCAACCTTGTTTTACCCTTGATCTTATTGGGAATGGTTCCAGTTTATTCTCATTACATACAATATTTGCTGATGGTTTTAAATAGATGCTACTATTTTAAGGAAAACTCCATTTATTCCTATACTTTCTAGTGTTTTTAATAGGAATAGATCTTAGGTTTTATGAAATGCTTTTTCTGTACTTATTGAGATAATCATTTTTTTGTTAATTTGGTTATTGATAAAGTCAATTATGCTAATATTTTCCCTAACATTGAATCAGCCCTTCATTACTGGTATAAATCCTACTTGGTCATGGTGTAATATCTTGGGGATAATTTTCTGTAATCTATTTGGTATTATTTTATTTAAGATTTTTGCATCAATATTCATTAGGGAGATTTATTTATAATTTTATTTCTGTTTTCAACCTACCTGATTTAGGTATCAATACCATGTCTGTGTCATAAAAAGAAATGGGTAGGAATCCTTCATTCCCTATTTTTTTCCCAAATGTTCCAAATTGTTCTTTAAATGTTTGGTAGAATTCACATGCAAATCCAAATGGTCCTGGGGAATTTTTCGTAGGGAGTTGATTAATATTTGTTCTATTTCTTTTTCTAAAATGGGACTTTTTAAATAATTTATTTCCTCTTCTGTTAATCTGGGCAATCTATATTTTTGTAGGTATTCCTCCATTTCACATAGGTTGTCAAATTTATTGGCATAAAGTTGGGCAAAGTAACTCTGTGATCTGAAAAAAAATTACTATTTCTGCTTTTCAGCCTTTGATTTCATGGTCTTTATATTCTAATATATGGTCAATTTTTGTATAAGTTCCATGAACTGCTGAAAAGAAAGTGTACTCCTTTCTGTCTCCATTCAATTTTCTCCAAAGATCTATCATACCTAACTTTTCTAGTATTCTATTTATCTCTTTATCTTCTTTCTTATTTGTTTTGCAATTTGATTTATATAGTTCTGAGAGAGCAAGGTTGAGATTTCCAAGTATTATAATTTTCCTGTGTATTTCTTCTTACACCTCTCTTAACTTCTTCTTTAGGAATTTCTATGCTATACCACTTGGTGCATATATGCTTAGTATTGATATTGCTTGATTATTAAGGTTATTATTACCTTTAGCAAAATGTAGTTCCCTTTCTTATCTCTTTTCATTAGATCAATTTTTGATTTTGCTTGATCTGAGAATAGGATGTCTATAGTTTTTAAAAAACTTTATCTGAAATGTAATTGATTCTGCTCCAGACTTTTGTCTTCACTCTGTATGTATCACTCTGTTTTAAATGTGTTTCTTATAAACAACATACTGTAGGATTCTAGGTTTTAATCCAGTCTGCTATATGCTTACATTTTATGGGAGAGTTTATCCCATTCTCATTTACAGTGAAAACTACTAATCTATATTTCCTCCTATCTTATTATCCCCAGATTATACTTTTTGCTTTCCTTTTCCCTTTTTGTTCCTCCCCAGTATTTAACTGGTAAGTACCACTTGCCTCAAGCAGCCCTTTCCCTTTAGAATCCCTCATACTTTTGAGTCCCTTCCTCTTTCTCATGCTTTCCCCCTAATATTTCTGTTTTCTGTTTAGCCTACTCCTTTCCCTTTTCACCTTTCCCCTTCTACTTTTTAATAAGGTGAGAGAAGTTTCTCAGTGAAACCAAATATGACTAACATTCTTTCTTTGAGCCACATTTGATGAGAGTAAGATTCATACAATGTTCATCACCCTTCCTTCTTTCCCTCAATTATAATTGGTTTTCTTTGTTTCTTCCTGAGATGTAATTTCCCTCATATTACCCCCACTTTTCCCTTTTTTCATTACAATTCCCTTTCCACCTTGAGTTTTCTAATTTGAACAGTAAAATCAAATTATACATACAATCTCTATGTATATCCATAAGAGAAATACAGTTCTCAAGAGTTTTTTTCTTTGTAACTTTTATGCTTCTTTTGAGTTGTATGTTTGGTGGTCAAATTTTTTGTTTAATTCTGGTTTTTTCATCAGAAATAAATGGAATTCACCTGTTTCATTGAATGTCCTTCTTCTTCCCTGAGAGAAAATGCTCATTTTAGCAGGGTAATTTATTCTTGGATGCATTCCAAGTTACTTTGCCTTTCAGTTGGAAGCTGCTAGGTCCTGGGTAATCCTTATTGTGACTTCCTCATATTTGCATTTTGTTGTTGTTGTTGTTGTTGTTGTTCCTGAATGCTTATAATATTTTTTCCTTGGTCCAATAGTTCTGAAGTTAGTCACTATATTCCTTGGAGTGTTAATTTTGGTGTATCTTTCAAGAGGTGTATGGTGAATTTTTTCAATGGTGATTTTAACTTCTGAGTCTATGACATCCAGGTAGTTCTTTTTGATGATTTAGTGAAAGATAGGCTCTTTTTTTTCAACATGGCTTTCAGGGAATCCCACAATCTTTAGATTGTCTCCCTTAGATTTATTTTCCAGGTCAGTTGTTTTCCCAATTAGGTATTTTACATTTTTTATATTTTTAATTTTTCTTGGTTTTGTTTGACTGATTCTTGATGTCTCATTGAGTCATTCATTTTCATTCATTAATGTTCTGAATTTTAGTGAATTGTTTTATTTATTTATTTATTTTACTTCTTTTTTGTATTTATCCAATTGAATTTTTAAATGAGTTGTTTTGTTCTATGGAATTTTTTTTTCTATTTCACAATTTTTCTAGGTAGTTATTTTCTTTTTTCATTTCACAACTTCTGTTTTTAAGGAGCTATTTTCTTTTTCCATTTTACAAATCTGGGAGTTGTTTTTTTTTTTTTTTTTCATTTTCTCAAACCTTTCTTTCAAAGAGTTATATGCCTTTTCCAAATCCTCTTGCAAAGTTTTCATTTCCTTTCCCCATTTTTCTTCTAGCTCTCTTTTAAGACCCTTTTTAATTTCTTTTAGGATAACCCTGTGTGATGAGGACTGGTTTATATTAACTTTTGAGGCTTCATCTAGAGACAATTTGATTTTAGCCTTCTCAGAATTTGAAATCTGTTTTTGTCTTTCACCATAAAACTTTCTATGGTTAGAGTTCTTTTTGCTTTTTTATTCTTTTTTTTTTAATTTTTAAGTTGAGATCTGGTTTTTTTTTTTTTTTTTTTGTTGTTGTTGTTGTTGTTGTTTTTTTAGAGCAATGGAGTTTGTCCAAGCTTTCTCCACAAGTGGCAGTGGTTATACTGAGTTTGTGCTGACTCATTCCAGGTTCTGGGTAGGTGTGTCCAGGTCCCATGAGATTGTGACGGACAGCCCTTCAACTCAGATCCCTCTCTGTTAGCTGGCTTCCTGTCGCAGCTGCCCATGTTGCTATCACAATCTTTCTTGCCCATATTACTATCGCAATCCTTATTCACCACTTCACTTCAATAAAGATTGAAGATTTTTCCTTTAACCTGAATTCCTAACTCTGGCTGATTTAAATTCGCAGTCATCACATTTGTTAATCAGTCTGAGAGTTGTAGGAGAAAGTCAAAAAGAAACTTGCATCTTCTCTGCCATCTTGGCTCCACTTCCACATGAACCAAAGAAGTTTTTTCAACTATACTTTCTCTGAATCAATAGTTTATCTCTAGCATATACAGAAAGAACATCTAAGAGTCTGAAAGACTAATCTTCATGAATTCAAATTTGGACTCAGATTCTTCTTGTATGACCCTGGAGAAGTCATCTAACTCTGTTTGCTCAGATACTCATCTTTACAATTAAGTTATGAAATCAAATGGCAAAACATTTAAATATCTGACAAAAAAAGATCCCAAATGGATTCATGAAGAGAGAGAAAAAGATTGAAATAACTGAATAACAATGCAAAACAAATAAGATTTTCTCTTTTCTATCACATACTTTCAATGGAAGTAATCATTCCCAAACCAACATTTTTTGTAATCATTTTAAGTCAAGAAAACTGTTCCTTCTAGTTAATCAAAATCATATGAACATATGATTTTTCTAACAAGGAATAAAATGATCACCTGTGGTGGGCCAGAACACTGAGCTTGAAACAAAGGATTCTTACAAGGTACTAAGTCAGTGGAATTGATAGACAATAGTTATCTAATTTAGTATGGTTCAATATGATTGATTTAATCTTACAAGGAGATGTTATGGGCCAGAATTTGAAACAAGGTACTAATTGAAATTGAGGAGATAATGGTTAAATCTAGTTTAGCATTGATTTACTCCTACAACAAATAACGGTTTCCTAGTGATATAATGATTGGTGTATATTCAGTGTAGAGCATACAAGCTAGAAGCTCTCAGGGCCAAAAGAGACAAGCACTAGAAGCTCTAGGAGGCTGAGACAGATTCATTCCATTGTCCACTTTTATGGTGGCTGGAGACTGAAGCACAAGACTTTGAATTTGAAGAGATTCAGAGGACAAAGAAGGAGGTAGGAGCTCAAGCTCTCAGAACCAAGGAGAGAGATAGGTCTCTAAGAAAACTAGGCTGAGCCCCCAAATGAAGAAGATAGGACTTTGAAAGAGATAATAAAGGATTTGGACTTTAACACTTGGCTGCACTTGTGGTGATTAATGAAATGAAAGGAAGGCTGCCTCCAGAGATCCCAAGAAAACCTCAACAGAGGACATTACATTTTAGAGAGAGAACATTACAATCACCAATCACTCAAGAAGTCATGAACTACTCTTTTTTTGGCTCCTATCTACCTTCTTAGTATCATGTCATAGATTGCTTCCCTCCATTAACTCTCTGTTCAGACAAAATTTGTCAAATGAGTGACTCTTATTTGCTCCATTCCATGTTCTACTATTATTTATTTTGTAAAGATTGTTCCATAGTTTTGGAAAATATTTTCTCTTCTACTCTACGGTTCCCAGTTTTCATTATGTTACATTCAAACTGCATCTTATGCATAAAGACTTTTTAGATGAAATATTTCTTTTTTTTTTCTTTTCTTTTTTTTTTAATTTTTATTTAATAATTACTTTATATTGACACTCGTTTCTGTTCCAATTTTTTTCCCCTCCCTCCCTCCACCCCCTCCCCTAGATGGCAAGCAGTCCTTTATATGTTGGATATGTTGCAGTATATCCTATATACAATATATGTTTGCAGAACCGAACAGTTCTCTTGTTGCATAGGGAGAATTGGATTCAGAAGGTATAAATAACCCGGAAGAAAAACAAAAATGCAGATAGTTCACATTCATTTCCCAGTGTTCTTTCTTTGGGTGTAGCTGCTTTTGTCTGTCATTTATCAATTGAAACTCAGGTCTCTTTGTCAAAGAAATCCACTTCCATCAAAATATGTCCTCATACAATATCGTTGTCGAAGTGTATAATGATCTCCTGGTTCTGCTCATTTCACTCAGCATCAGTTCATGTAAGTCTCGCCAGTCCTCTCTGTATTCATCCTGCTGGTCATTTCTTACAGAACAATAATATTCCATAACATTCATATACCACAATTTACCCAGCCATTCTCCAATTGGTGGGCATCCATTCATTTTCCAGTTTCTAGCCACTACAAACAGGGCTGCTACAAACATTTTGGCACATATAGGTCCCTTTCCCTTCTTTAGTATTTCTTTGGGATATAAGCCCAATAGAAACACTGCTGGATCAAAGGGTATGCACAGTTTGATAATTTTTGGGGCATAATTCCAGATTGCTCTCCAGAATGGTTGGATTCGTTCACAACTCCACCAACAATGCATTAGTGTCCCAGTTTTCCCGCATCCCCTCCAACATTCATCATTATTTTTTCCTGTCATCTTAGCCAATCTGACAGGTGTGTAGTGGTATCTCAGAGTTGTCTTAATTTGCATTTCTCTGATCAATAATGATTTGGAACACTCTTTCATATGAGTGGTAATAGTTTCAATTTCATCCTCTGAAAATTGTCTGTTCATATCCTTTGACCATTTATCAATTGGAGAATGGCTTGATTTCTTATAAATTTGAGTCAGTTCTCTATATATTTTGGAAATGAGGCCTTTATCAGAACCTTTAACTGTGAAAATGTTTTCCCAGTTTGTTGCTTCCCTTCTAATCTTGTTTGCATTAGTTTTATTTGTACAAAGGCTTTTTAATTTGATGTAATCGAAATTTTCTATTTTGTGATCAGTAATGGTCTCTAGTTCATCTTTGGTCACAAATTTCTTTCTCCTCCACAAGTCTGAGAGATAAACTATTCTATGTTCCTCTAATTTATTTATAATCTCGTTCTTTATGCCTAGGTCATAGACCCATTTTGATCTTATCTTGGTATATGGTGTTAAGTGTGGGTCCATGCCTAATTTCTGCCATACTAATTTCCAATTATCCCAGCAGTTTTTATCAAATAATGAATTCTTTTCCCAGAAGTTAGGGACTTTGGGTTTGTCAAACACTAGATTGCTATAATTGATTATTCTGTCTTGTGAACCTAGCCTTTTCCACTGATCCACTAATCTATTTCTTAGCCAATACCAAATGGTTTTGGTGACTGCTGCTTTATAATATAATTTTAGATCAGGTACAGCTAGGCCACCTTCATTTGATTTTTTTTTTCATTAATTCCCTTGAGATTCTCGACTTTTTATTGTTCCATATGAATTTTGTTGTTATTGTTTCTAGATCAATAAAATATTTTCTTGGAAGTCTGATTGGTATAGCACTAAATAAATAGATTAGTTTAGGGAGTATTGTCATCTTTATTATGTTCGCTCGGCCGATCCAAGAGCACTTAATATTTTTCCAATTATTTAAGTCTGACTTTATTTGTTTGGAGACTTTTTTATAATTTTGCTCATATAATTCCTGACTTTCCTTTGGTAGATAGATTCCCAAATATTTTATGGTATCAACAGTTATTCTGAATGGAATTTCTCTTTGTATCTCTTGCTGTTGGGTTTTGTTGGTGATGTATAAAAATGCTGAGGATTTATGGGGATTTATTTTGTAGCCAGATACTTTGCTAAAATTATGAATTATTTCCAATAGCTTTTTAGTAGAATCTCTGGGGTTCTCTAGGTATACCATCATATCATCTGCAAAGAGTGATAGTTTGGTTTCCTCATTGCCTACTCTAATTCCTTTAATATCTTTCTCGACTCTTATTGCCGAGGCTAGTGTTTCTAATACGATATTAAATAATAATGGTGATAGTGGGCAACCTTGCTTCACTCCAGATCTTACTGGGAAAGGTTCCAGTTTTTCCCCATTGCATATGATGCTTACTGATGGTTTTAAATATATGCTCCTGACTATTTTAAGGAAAAGTCCATTTATTCCTATGCTCTCAAGTGTTTTTATTAGGAATGGATGTTGGATTTTATCAAATGCTTTTTCTGCATCTATTGAGATGATCATATGGTTTTTGTTTGTTTGGTTATTGATATAGTCAATTATGCTAATAGTTTTCCTAATATTGAACCAGCCCTGCATTCCTGGTATAAATCCTACTTGGTCATAGTGTATTATCCTGGGGACGATTTTCTGTAATCTTTTTGCTAATATTTTATTTAAGATTTTAGCATCAATATTCATTAGGGAGATTGGTCTATAATTTTCTTTCTCTGTTTTCAGCCTACCTGGTTTAGGTATCAGTACCATGTCTGTGTCATAAAAGGAGTTTGGTAGAACTCCTTCAATCCCTATTTTTTCAAATAGTTTATATAACATTGGAGTTAATTGTTCTTTAAATGTTTGGTAGAATTCACATGTAAATCCATCTGGTCCTGGGGATTTTTTCTTAGGGAGTTGATTGATAGTTTGTTCTATTTCTTTTTCTGAGATGGGACTGTTTAGGATATTTACTTCTTCCTCTGTTAGTTTGGGCAAGCTATATTTTTGGAGGTATTTTTCTATTTCATTTAAGTTGTTGAATTTATTGGCATAAAGTTGGGCAAAGTAACTCCTAATTATTGCTCTAATTTCCTCTTCGTTAGTGGTGAGTTCTCCCTTTTCATTTTTAAGACTAACAATTTGATTTTCCTCTTTCCTTTTTTTAATCAGATTTACTAAGGGTTTGTCTATTTTGTTGTTTTTTTCATAGAACCAACTCTTAGTTTTATTAATCAATTCAATAGTTTTTTTACTTTCAGTTTTATTGATCTCACCTTTTATTTTTAGAATTTCAAGTTTAGTGTTTGACTGGGGGTTTTTAATTTGTTCCTTTTCTAGCATTTTTAATTGCAAACCCAATTCATTGACCTTCTCTTTCTCTATTTTATACAAATAGGCCTCTAGAGATATGAAATTTCCCCTTATTACCGCTTTGGCTGCATCCCATACATTTTGGTATGATGTCTCATTATTATCGTTTTCTTGGGTGAAGTTATTAATTATGTCTATGATTTGCTGTTTCACCCAATCATTCTTTAGTATGAGATTATTTAGTTTCCAATTATTTTTTGGTCTACTTCCCCCTGGTTTTTTGTTGAATGTAATTTTCATTGCATCGTGGTCTGAAAAGGATGCATTTACTATTTCTGCCTTACTGTATTTGAGTTTGAGGTTTTTATGTCCTAATATATGGTCAATTTTTGTATAGGTTCTATGAACTGCTGAAAAGAAAGTGCATTCCTTTCTGTCTCCATTACATTTTCTCCAGAGATCTATCATATCTAACTTTTCTAGTATTCTATTTACCTCTTTGACTTCTTTCTTATTTATTTTGTGGTTTGATTTATCTAATTCTGAGAGTGCAAGGTTAAGATCTCCCACTATTATAGTTTTACTGTCTATTTCTTCTTGCAGCTCTCTTAGTTTCTCTTTTAAGAATTTAGATGCTACCCCACTTGGTGCATATATGTTTAATATAGATAGTGCTTCATTATCCATGCTACCCTTTAGCAAGATATAGTGTCCTTCCTTATCTCTTTTAATTAGATCAATTTTTGCTTTAGCTTGATCTGAGATCAGGATGGCTACCCCTGCTTTTTTGACTTCAACTGAAGCATAGTAGATTTTGCTCCAACCTTTTACCTTTAACCTGCATGTATCTCCCCGCTTCAGGTGTGTTTCCTGTAAACAACATATTGTAGGATTCTGGCTTTTAATCCATTCTGCTAACCGCTTCCTCTTTATGGGGGAGTTTACCCCATTCACGTTTATGGTTAGAATGATCAATTCTGTATTACTTGCCATCTTGTTAACCCCGGTTTATGCTTTTCTCCCTTCTTTCCCCTTTCCCCCCTTCCCAGTATTAAGCTTGTGAGCACCACTTGCTTCTCACAGCCCTCCCTTTTTAGTATCCCTCTCCCCACCTTAGAGTTCCTCCCCCATCTTACCCCTTTCCCTCCCAGTTCCCGTATTCCCTTCCGCTTAGCTTATTCCTTCCCTTTTCACTTTTCCCTTCTCACTTTTCAATGAGGTGGGAGAAGTTTCACCATAGATTGAATATGTCTTAAGATTTTTCACTTAAAGCCAATTCTGAAGGCAGTAAGATACCCACTATATTCATCCCCCTCCATTCTTTCTCTCAGATATAATAGGTTTCCTATGCCTCTTCATGAGATGTACTACCCCCACTTTACCCTTTTTCTGATACAATGTCCTTTCCACATCAATTTCTAGAACAAGGTATACATGTATTCTTTATACATCTATATAGTCAAAATATAGTTCCCAAGATTAATCTTTACCTTTTTAGATTTCTCTTGAGTTCTATATTTGTAGATCAAACTTTTTGTTAAGTTCTGGCTTTTTCATCAGAAATAGATGAAATTCGCTTACTTTGTTGAATGTCCATCTTCTTCCCTGGAAAAAGATTCTCATTCCCGCTGGGTAAGTTATTTTTGGTTGCATACCAAGTTCCTTAGCCTTTCGGAATATCATATTCCAGGCCCTTCGATCTTTTAATGTGGATGCTGCCAGATCCTGGATGATCCTTATTGTGGCTCCTTGATACTTGAATTGGGTTTTTCTAGCCGCTTGCAATATTTTTTCCTTCATCTGAGGGTTCTGGCATTTGGCCACTATATTTCTAGGTGTTTTGATTTTAGGATCCCTTTCAGTGGGTGATCGATGAATCCTTTCAATGTTTATTTTTTCCTCTGTTCCTATGACTTCTGGGCAGTTCTCTTTGATAATTTCCTGGAAAATAGTGTCCAGGCTCTTTTTTTTCATCATGTTTTTCTGGAAGTCCATGATTCTCAGATTGTCTCTCTTGGATCTGTTTTCCAGGTCTGTTGTCTTCCCCAAAAGGTATTTCACATTTTTCTCCATTGTTTGATTTTTTTGGATTTGCTTGACTGATTCTTCTTGTCTCCTCGAGTCATTCAATTCCACTTGTTCAATTCTGATTTTCAGTGAAGTATTCTCTTCACTCACTTTTTTAAAATCTTTTTTTAATTGTCCAATTGAGTTCTTTTGTTCTGTGGAATTTTTTTCCATTTTGCCAATTTTGTTTTTTAGAGAGCTGTTTTCTGTTTCCAGTTCACTAATCCTATTTTTCAAGAATTTTACTTCTTTATCCACTCTCTCTTTAACTTTCTCCAGGCTCTTTTGCCAAGCCTCCCTCTCCTTTTCCCAAGCTTCCCTCTCCTTTTGCCAAGCCTCCTTCTTTTCCCAAGCTTCCCTCTCCTTTTGCCAAGCCTCCCTCTCCTTTTCCCAAGCTTCCCTCTTCTTTTGCCAAGCCTCCCTCTCCTTTTCCCAAGCCTCACTCTGCTTTTCCCAAGCCTCACTTTGCTTTCCCCATTTTTCTTCTAGCTCCCTTGTGAGAGCCTTTTTAATCACTTCTATGAGGTTCATCTGTGCTGAGGAACAGATGATCTCCTCCTTTGGGGATTCACCTGGGGACTGCCTGTTTTTAGTCTCCTCAGGATTTAGAGTCTGCTCTCTATCTGTATAGAAGCTGTCAAGGGTTAAAGTCCTCTTCAGCTTCTTGCTCATTCTGTCTAATAATCAAAGACAAACTAGCAAAGAAAAACAGAAAAAAAACTGGAGTCTTTCTTTGGGGGGGGGGGGCTGGGTGTGTTATCGAGCTTCCTCTACAGACTGCAGGGGGCAGCAGTGAGGCACTAGCAGGACTGTGTGCGCGTGCGCTCTGAGATCCCAGAGTGTGCTGAGTCACTGTCGGGGGAAAGGGGGGGCGGCCAGGTCCCGGGAGACGCCAACTGTTTGGGGTTGTGTTCTTCAGCCCCGGTGTTTTTAGCTTCTCTGCTGGGCTGCTGACTTGCTGCCGGAGCAAAGTATCCAAACCTGTAGCGAAGCTCTCCCCGCAGAGATGGCTTCGATCACTCCCCACCCCCTCTCCAGTCTGCTCCCGTGCTCTCCCTGCCGCTGCCCGCCGCCTGCGCCCGATCTAAAACTGTCCCAGCCCTCCAGTAAAGACAGACCTTTCTTGGTGAATCTCAAGGATGGCTTCTCTTGGTAACTATTTGTGGGTTTTTTTTCAGTCAAGCATTAATTCAGAGGCTTGTAATGAAATGGATAGTGAGAGAAAGCGTGGAGCTTATGCAGCTGTGAGCCTCCTCTCCGCCATCTTAACTGGAAGTCTGATGAAATATTTCCTTTGTTCTTTATGCTCCCTATAACAATGGTAGTTCCTTACCTCAAGTACAGACAAATGAGAGCTTTGTAAATGGGGCAATAGGCAATAATATATAGCAAATATAATGTACAAGACAAGAAAGAAGGGGAAGGATTATATTCTTATCTGCAGTCAAACCAATATGGACTAGAAAGAAGTAGACAGTACAAATGTGAAGAAAGAAGGATTAATAACAAGACTAGGTGCAAATCAAAAAAGGAGAAAGGGGAAAAGACAAACAATCAAGAAAAGAATATAGTGTAATCAATTATAGTTAATTAATATAATGATATATAATGTATATGATTAAATAATATTAATATGTGATATATATATATATATATAATTATGCAGAATAAGTATGCTTAAGTTTAATACTAGAAAATCTGAAATTTTCTATATGAAAAAAAATTAACATCCCAAACACACAATTTAAAAGCAGCAGAAGAATACTGGTAGGTTTACAAGTCCATCAGGCACAATACACTTCTTAAGTTCCTAATAAGTTTCAGGCCCAGAAAAACAAACAAAACAAAACAGAAACTAAATAAAAACAACAATTAAATAAAGAAAAGACAAAGAAAAAAATTTAGAATAAAGTACACATTACTGAATTTTTTTGAGATGATCAATTATTTGATAGACATTGATAACAGAATAATAAAATTTAAAGAGGAGGTAATTTTGAGAGGTCTAGAAAATAGATTGGATGGCAGTGTCATGATTGAAAGTGATTTTGGCAGCATAAAATATTGTGCTGCACTTAAAAAGCAGAATTTTAGAACAGATAATTTGAGCTGTTATACAAGAGCTAAATTAACTTCAGGATTATAAGATGGGTAGATAGGAGGCATCAGAAATAATTTTAAATATTGAAACTTTAGTGAACTTTGTATCAAGAATATCTGATGTCATGTTAGATTATATAACATAATATTGTTTAGGAGAAGGAAGACAAGAGTGGCACTGTATTCTTCAGTGGGACCACATCAGAATCTTATCAGAGCAAGAAAAAGTACTCCTTGTCTGTTTTAGAGACAGTTGATATTCAAAGAGAGATTAGATTAGATGACTTTAGAAATTTTATTCTGCAGAATAATATTTATACCAAAGTACCCATATATGAGATACTTTAAAAAAGATATTCCAACTGTGAAATGATAAAAAGTAATATTTACCTCAGTCTGAGGTTGGTGTCACGTGGAGTCTAATGGACATTTAATGGGCATTAAAAAAAAGAAAATCAGTTTAAAATCAGCTTATTCAGAAAGGGAAAAAAAGTCTCTGAACCTCACCATATGAGAAATTATGGGGAGTAAGCTCATAAATGTGTCCATGTACAAAAGTTATCACCCTTGATGTAATTGAAATGCCCTTGTTGGAACATGAAAAATGAGGTAATTTTGCTTACTCAGTACATTTGTTAATCATAATAAAAGGAAATTTTCATTGGATAATCATTTTTTGCCATTGATTGATTGTTTAATATTAATTGGACAACTACAATAAAGGTAAAAAATACTGAGTCCTTCATATAAATATAATATTTTGTCCTTCCTATAATATATGAAGCATCATCTAGTAAAGCCTTTACATATAGAATCAAATAAATAAAAAAATTCCTCTATTAAAATAAATATTAACATCATTTGATGTTATTTCACTATTTTACTCTGCAATGAAATTGATCACAAAGAATTAAAACAGAATGACCTACCTCTGAAATGAATTTCAGTTTGTATCAGAGAAGCCTTTACTCATAAGGGTAGATTAGGTAGATTTCTTTTACCCATCAAAAAAAGATAACTTTGTGTGTGTGTGTGTGTGTGTGTGTGTGTGTGTGTGTGTGTGTGTATGTGCCTGTTTATCTATTGGTATGTATAAATGGGAAAGATGGGAAAGTCAGTGGAAAGGAACAGTAAGTTAAGGGAAAAGGTAAGAATGCATTTAAGAATTGCTAAGTTGTATCACTGGTCTCAAATTTTCCATGATAGAAATGCTCATATCTGTAATATTGTTGTGATAACATTGTGATAATATATTGCCTACCAGATATTCATGCAAAAATGAAGACATCGCCCTCATGATGGCATTTGTCCTTTTAGAAAAACAAAAACAAAAAATGAAATACAACAAGTATTTTCAGTTCTGAGCACACTAGTTTAGGGTGAAATTAAATTATATTGAAGGTAAACCTGTATGGGGAAGGGACTGAAATTTGTATCACTTGAGGACAGGAGTCTTTGATATTGAAGAAGAAAAGACTGACAAGAATTTCAAGGGAATTAATGAAAAAAATGCATGAAGGTTACCTAGCTGTACCAAACCTCAAACTATGTTGTAAAGCAATGATCATCAAAACAATTTGGTACTGGTTAAGAAACTGAGTAGTGACACCCCATACCAAAATAAGGTTAAAATAAGTACATAATTTAGGTGTAAAAAATGATACCATAAGCAAATTAAGAGAGAAAGAGATACTCTACCCATCAGTTCTTTGAATAAGGGAGGAATTTATGACCAAAGAAAGACTAGAGAACATTATGAAATTCAGAGTGGAAAATTATAATTACATTAAATTATTATTTTTTTTTGTAAAAAGAAAATCAACACAAACAAGGTTAAAAGGGAAGTACAAATCTGGAAAAAAAATTATAGCCAGTGTTTCTGATAAAAACTTCATTTCTAAAATAAATAAAAAAACTGTGTCAAATTTACAAAAATACATCATCCCTTAACTGATAAATGGTCAAAGGATATGAACTGATTATTGTCCTTTTATGAAATTATACTCATGAAAAAATGCTATATATCATTGTTGATTAGAAAAATGCAAAAAAAAAAATAAAACAATTCTGTGGAACTACTTCATACCTTTGAGATTGGATAAGATGACAAAAAAAAAAACAGATAATGATAAATGTTGGAGGAAATATGGTAAAACTGGGACACTAATGTATTGTTGGTGAAGTTGTGCAATTACCCAACTAATCATTTGGCTTGATTGAACAATTTGGAATTATGACCAAAGGGGTATAAAACTGTGCATACCCTTTAACCCATCAGTGACATTATTGGATATGTATCCCAAGGAAATCATAAAGTAGGGAAAAGGAGCCACACGTGCAAAAATATATGTAGCACTTCTGTTTTTGGTGGCAAATAATTGATAAATGAGTAAATGCTCATCAGTTGGTGAATGGCTGAATAAGTTGTGGTATATGTTTGTAATGCATTATTATTGTTCTATAAAAAATCATGAACAAGCTGAATTTAGAAAGGCCTGGAAAGATTTATATGAATCGATGCTAAACAAAACAATCAGAACCAGGAATAGAAAACTTGATGAACAAGCTTATTATAGAAAGGCCTGAAAGATTTACATGAAGTGCTGCTGAGCAAAACAAGCAGAACCAGGAATGCATTGTACGCAATAACAGCAAGAATATGTAACGATCAACTATGAAAGACTTGGTTCTTTTCAATGGTTCAATGATCTAAGGCAATTCCAATAAATTCTTCATAGAAAATGTCATCTGCATCCGAAAAGAGAAAATAGAAATCGAATGCAAATCAACACATGCTTTGTTCACTTTTTTCCTGTTTCTTTTTTCTTTTTTTGTTCCCCTTGTACAGGATTTTCTGTTAAAAATGATTCAAAAAGTAATGTGTATTATAAAAGTTAATATACATATAAAGCGATAAAAATAAAATGTTTTTAAAATAATATTACATTACAATCATATATCATATCTTATTCAGCCATTCCCCAGCCGATGGGCATCCATTCAGGTTCCAGTTCTTTGCCACTTCAAAAAAGGGCTGCTACAAACTTTTTTGCATATATAAGTCTTTAAAGAAAAAGAAATATATCTGTGAATCAGTGAAATAGGTTAGATTTACAAGACACAATAGTCAACAATTATCACAATTTAGTGTTAGATAAACCCAAAGACTCCAGGTTCTGTGATAAGAATTCACTATTTGATAAAAATTATTGGGGAAATTGGAAAATTGTAGAGGAGAAACTAGGCAGGGACCAATACCTAATATGCCATATCAAAATCAGTTCATAATTTTAGACAAAAAGGTGATATAAGCAAATTAGGAGAATAAGGGATAGTCTACCTCTCAGATCTGTGAAGAAGGAAGGAACTTTGGGCTAAAGAGGAACTAGAGAACATTAGGAAATGCAAAATGAGTAAGTTTGATCATATTAAATTAAAAGATTTTTGCACACACAAACCCAATGCAGGCAAGATTAGAAGGAAGCAGAAATAGGGGAGAAAATTTACATAGAAAGTTTCTGATAAATGGCTAATTTCTAAAACATATAGAGAATTGACGCAAATTGATAAGAATACAAGTCCTTTTCCAAATGATAAATGGTTAAATATTAAAAGCCAATTTTCAGATGAAGAAATTAAAACCATTTTTAGTCATATGAACAAATACTCTAAATCACTATTGATTAGAAAAATGCAAATTAAGACGCCTCTAAGGTACAACTTTATATCTCTCATTTTAACTAAGATAATGGGGAAAAGATAATGATAAATGTTGGAGGGGATGTGGGAAAACTAGGGAATCAATACATTGTTGGTAAAATTGTGAACTGAGCCAATCATTCTGGAGAGTAATTTTGAACTATACCAAGACGGCTATCAAACTCTGCATACCCTTTGATCCAGTAGTCTCACTTTAGGTCTGTATCCCAAAGAGATCATATAAAGGAAAAGGATTTACATGTGCAAAAATGTTTGTAGCACCCCTTTTTGTAGTGGCAAGGAACTGGAACCTGAATGGATGCCTATAGGCTGAGAAATGGTTGAGTAAGTTATGATATATGAATGGCATGGGATATTATTATTCTATAAGAAAAATTAGCAGGCTGATTTCAGAAAGATCTAAAGAGACTTATGTGAACTGATAATAAATGGAATGAGTTGAACCAAATGAACACTGTACACAACAAGTTTATGTAATGACCAATTTCGATGGACTTAGCTCTTTTCAACTATGAGGTGATTCAGGCCAATTCCAATAAAGTACCTACTATATTCCACATCCTAGGCTAAACACAGAATATACAAAGAAAGGTTTTGCTTTCAAAAGCTCACAATATAAAGTAAAGGCAACATAAGATAATAATATTCAAGTAAGCTATATTTAGGTTTAATTGAAGTTCATCTCCTATAGAAAGCACAAAAAATTAAGGATGACTGAAACATCTTCTTGCTGAAGGTAGAATTTTTTTCTGAGACTTCAAAAAAGAGGAAAGTCAGTAAGCAGAGATTAAGAGGGATAAATTTGCAATTATAAGTTATAGATAGTGAAAATGCTTAGGGAATGGAAATGGAATGTAATCTATTCACAATAAAGAGCTCAGTTGTACTGGACTACAAATGCAGAGAGGTAAGTTGCAAGTAGTAAGTTATTAGGATCCTGCAATATAAAGACAAATAACAGCTTGATGGAGAAATTTATATTTTATATTATATGTAATAGGGAGGCAATGGTATTTATTAAGTTGGTGTGACATGATCAGACAAGATTTAGGAGCATCAATTTGACAGCTAAGTGGAAGATCGACTATAGTGAGGAGGAACTAAAGCCAAAGCTATTTCAGTTGTCCAGACTTGAGATAATAATGGACTATGAGGATAGTGGCAATTTCAGGTAAGAAAAGCGCAGATCTTGGAGAGATATTAGGAAGGTAAAAATGGCAATTGGGACACCTGATTGCATATATTAGGGTATGAGAGAGAGAGAAGAGAATGCTCCCTCAGCTATGAGTCTGGATGTCTGGTAGTATGGTGAAACTATCAATAGTAATAGAGAATTTAGAAAGGAAGGAGAAATCAGTGAGAAAAAATATTAGAAATACACTTTTAGATATATTGATACAAATATGACACAATTGAGAAACATAAATTTTTAAATGGAAAATCTAGTTCACAAAGTATATTAGACAGCTGGAGATGTAAGACTGAAGTCAAGAAAGAGGTTAGGGCAAGATCGATAGCTCAATGAACTATTAGCATACAGATGATGATTGGGCCCATAGTGGCCAAGGATATAACCAAGCAAAATAAGATAGAGAGGGAAGAGATAGTAGTTTAGGACAGAGTCTTGGGGGACATTCATAGTAAAAGAACCTGAACAAAGATCAAGCAAAGTCTCTCACCTTAAATGAGGTGAATCTTATTTCACATACAACAAGCAAACAAACCAATGAATAAACCACCTTACCTCACAATTAGAACTCAATGTAGAATAGACTGTCTCAATCCATGACAGATTTTTGCTCCGAGGATGTGTTCAATCATGAATTTGGATACACAATTGTTGATAATGTTATAGAAAATTTAAACATGGTTTGGAGTCACTTACCTCTGGGATGCCTCCAAATTCTTAGCTTCTTTTTCTATGAAAACTGTTTTCATTACAATATTGAAATTCTCACATCTGTTCTCATGGCCACATGAACAAGCAGAGTGCCAGAGAAACTTAGTATGCTGGATATGGAAACAGTTCTGGTTCAAATTCTGTCTCTGACACTCATTAAATGTGGCTCCCTGGGTAAGTCACATTAGCAATGGGAACCTCAGTTTCCTTACCTTTAAAATGGATATTAATAATTTCCACCAACTTCTAGCTATTCTTATGTCAGAATTTAATAAAAAAATAGTATTTACTAGACAATAGACTCACCTATCATAGAACTATTTAGATTTCTACATATATGGTTTCCACAGCTTGGAAAAACCAGGAACTAAAGGAAAGTAAAACTGAAATTGGTGTATGAATTATTGAGCTAGTAGAAGGGGACCAATGTGTAAAAGTTTTCACCATACAGCTAGTATATCATGATCAATAAACACAAGCTGTCTTAAACTTAAAATTAAAATTATAACTACAGCAATAAAGAAAACATTATGAAATATTTACCTTTGTTATTCATTTCCTCTGTGGTAAAATATGTACATTTCCAAAATATAAGCAACAGATTTCTCTAAACAGGATTATGGCCTGAATATACATATATGTTTGTATGTATGTGGGCATATACATATAAAACATATATAAATATATATACACACATATGTGTATATGTGTGTTTATACAAAAAGAGACAGAGACACAGAGAGAGAGAAAGTTGAAATAAATACTAATTCAAATTACAAATATGATAAAATTTTGATAATTTGATATTTGGGACTCTACCAAAAAGCAAAAAGCAACATGTTAGGTTGTATTTATAAAGAACCTCAATCTAACTGCACTACAATTGAACTTCTAAGAATATGACCTAAAGGAAAGGGGAAATCCCTTGAGTAGTTCTATTTACTTGCTAAAAGCACACCAAGGCAGGACACAGAAGAGAATTTTTTAGATCTTACTCTCTTAGGCCTTCTTTTTATAAACTAAGAATTTTGGGGGGCAGATAGATGACACAGTAGATAGACTGCTGGCCCTGAAGTCAGTAGAACCTGAGTTCAAATCGGGCCTCAGACACTTAGTGTCTGACACTCATATACTTGATACTTCCAAGCTGTGTGACCCTGGGCAAGTCATTTAACCCCAATTGCCTCAGGGGAAAAAACCTAATTTTTTTTTGTAAAGGTTCTTATTTTTGTTAATTGCTTAAGTTGTGATTATCATAACTTCTAGGAAACTACATGTTTTTTTTTTAATTAACATGGAGCAAAATCAACATTTTATTACTCCATAAATACATAAACACATATATACATTATATATATATATATATATATGCATATATAAAGATTGTGAATATATATATAATTTCTGCCTTACCACAACTATATACAGTACCTTCCTAGGAGTCAACTTGTCTATGAAACAATTGTGCATTGACAGATCTTTTAATCTTCTCAGTGCTCAGAGAACTCACTGAGACATATCAATGATTTTTATAGCCCCCAATGAAGGCACTTTTGTAAACTGATGGAAAGTTAAAAAAGAAATGGTAATGAGTAAGACTCATATGAATTTTTGTGGTGAGAGGAGCTGATGAAGGTTTCATCCTCAGGCTTAGGTTATAAAGCACGACTGTCAAAATGTCCCTCAACTCTATTTTAATGACTTTTTAAGATAGGAGTAGCACAAATTAACTTAAGGAACCTGTCCTTTAGGAATTTAGCAAACTTGCTTCAAGGGTATCAAGGAACTTTCTGGGAATGTAACAAAGAAAGCCCATCTGGTCTTCATTAATTTTTATTGCTAAGTTGGTATTGTTAAGTTGTTTCAAGTCTTCTTAATTGATGTACCTGCTAAAAGGATCTTCTAAGTTCCTGTGATCTCAGGCAAAGCCCTCCCTCAAGTGCTGCTCTGGTTTGAAGATTTATCATTGCCTGGATTTCCTTGCTAAAATGATCACTCAAATATCACTCTAACTTCACAGATAACTAACAGTCTGTCTATAGCAAAATAAAAACAAGCAAATTCAATCTCCATTTGATGGCAAGCTTACTACTGATAAACAATGACATCCCTAAGGTTTCTTTCCATCTTGAATCATAAGATTATAAGATGAAGGTCTGGTACTTAAAACAAACATGTGTGATGGACAATAGATCCCAGAAAGCTACTGAGATTAAAAAAAAATTCACTGTGACTCAAATGGAGCTATGATCTCACTTGGCTATAAGTTTTGAAATGCTATAACATCCCAAGAAGGACTTTTGTAATATAGAAGAAATGAAGAGGAATATAGTGGTGAAACATTGAACTCCTATCCCTAACCCTGATGAAACCCTTCTGATTCCATCCTGGACCCGATTAAGATGAAAGTGAACAATATTTAATCAACTAAAAAAAATAAAGTCATGAAAAATGTTTATATGATCCAAGGTAATTCTCTAATAAACAAACAAATAAATAAATAATTAAAGATCAATCAACAAATAAATATATTTAAGCATATTATGTAAGTAAATATGTATATGTACACAAATGTGTATGTATGTATGTGTATATATATATATATATATATGTATATATATATACACATTCATACACACACACACACACATAGTTACATATATCCACTCAAGTACACTTACTTGCTTATATCATGAATGTTATATATATACATGCACATAAATATTGCATGTGTTTATGCATATATAAACATATATGTGTAAATAAATAATCTGTGAAGGTGCCATATAATCTTACATTCAAATATAATTCAGTCATAAACTTGGAGGAGAATGGAAAAGCCTATAGTAAATGTAAACAGCTATTATTACACATACATAGCTGTTCACATTTACCATAGGCTTTTCCATTCTGTATTATTACACATACATACACACATACTCACTAGATTCATAGATAAATAAATAGATGGTTTAATAAATAAATAAATGAAAAATAATTGAACCTATTAACTTGATTAACTTATTGAATTTTAAAATTATTAAAAAGAAAAATTATCAGTCATGAGACCTACCAGAGTAGGGAAAAGTAGAAAGATATCCATATGCTACAATGATGTATAATTCAAAAGTCAGAAGAACAAAAGGTACAAAACAATTGGCCAAGGATATGCTCACATAGTTAGCTGAAAATGTTTTTGAAGGAGGAATAAATCTACACATGTGCCCTATGCATATATTCACAATAGACATATATAATACATATGTGTATATACATAAGAAACATGTACATACATACACAATAATGGGTAGACATGGTCCAAGTTAAGCCTGTGATGCATCCTAACTATGAGATTTTGGACAATTCATTTAGCCTGCTAGTTTTAAGTAACTCTTTTTGGCATGTTAACATGGAGTACTTGTAGTAGGAAGGGTGATTATACATTGTCAAGTTCAACTCCTTCATTTCACAATAGAGGAAGCTGGAGCCTAAGAAATTTCACAGTCAAATTTTCCATACTACAACACAATGAAGATAACCTTGGAGTCCAAGGAGCCAGGAACTTGAGAGAATCTGAAGCAATGGGAAAGAAGCAAGTGGAATGGATCTAGCTTTAAATATGTCTCCACACAGAAACTTTGTCAAATAAGAACCTACTAGAATGAAGGAGAGATTATAAAGGGTCATAAAGCTAAGCGAGTCACTTGACCCAGATATAAAACTATCAACAGACTCTGAAGTGTGATTTCTATAAAACCTCTGACCTCTCCTGGCTGTATGATCCTGGGAATGTCTTTTAATATCTCAATGACCCAGGCATCTCTCAATGATTACAAATTACAGAACAGGTGCCAATAACCAATGGTACAGGGGATTTTCTCCCTTGAACTTCCTTGAATTAAAAAAAAAAGATAGATTAAACAAACTCAAAGGTAAGAAAGTGGGGTGGGAATGCCATTTTCATTTTGTAGTAGCATTTTATAAGATAGAGATTTCTAAATTTCTCCCTGTCTTCCTTTGTCTCTGGTTCTTTGTTTTTCCTCTCTGTAACTCATCATCTTTCTGTCCCGTCTCTGTCTCTTTCTGTTCCTGTCCCATTCTGCCTTTCTCTCTATCTCTGTATCAATCTCTCTGTCTCTCTTTATATATGTCATGTTTTTCTCACAAACTCTGTGCCTCTGTCTGTCTCTCTGTCTCTGTCTCTGTGTGTGTGTGTGTGTGTGAGTGTGTGTGTGTCTTTCTTTCTGTGTCTCTTTCTATTTGTCTTTGCCTCTGTCTCTGCCTGTCTTTGTCTCTTAGTCTCTGTCTCTGTCTTTCTGTGTCTTGTTCCCTCCATCTCTCTCTTTCTCTCCCTCCCTCCATCTCTCTCTCTCCTTCCATAGCCCTCACCCTCATGCTCGCTATACCTGTCTGTCTCTCCACTGTGTCTCTCTGCTTTATCTCTCCCTCTATCTCTCTATCTCTCTCCCCCCCCCTCTGTCTCACACAGACTCTGTACCTCTGTCCCTCTTTCTCTGACTCACTGCATCTGCCTCTTTTCCTGGGCAAATTCCTCAAATGTTCTTTAGTCCTTGAAAAGAACTCTTTTTGCATCTGTTTGTAAAAAAAAAAAATTCTTAGTGTATTATGATTAATCTAAGTTTCCAAATGTAAACCCCTTATATAATAATATGTCAGCATATTGCAGTTACGAAATCCTTACTTTTAAGTTAAAATTTCTTTTCCCCAAATCAGTGTATCTTTAGTTCTCCCTGCTTGAAACATTCTCATTTCTGAAAACAAAACTTTGTTGGAGATTTATTGGTCTCGATTGTCCCGTTAACAGATACCAAGGTTGGAACAAATATGCACACATACCTTCATGTTCATGTGTATGCATACATGGTTAAGGATAATAATTTGGAATCAAGATTCCAAATTACAGAATTATGTTTAATAGCTAAACTTGCTTTGAGATTCTATAATGAATCATTCAATAACTGGGAAAAAATAGTTCTAGGAAATTTAGAATTCAAGAATAGGATTCTATAATAATGTCTCATATTTATATCCACATTGAGGACTACAAATCATTATATATATATATTGTCTAAATCTGAACAAAAATAGCTAATTTTTTAGCTTGATGAAATGAATTCTAATACTGACATTTTTCTTATGTGACCTGGTCAAAATCAATTATCTGACCTCTATTTCCTCATTAATAACATGAGGAATTTTACTAGATAGCTTTAAAAGTTCCTTCAGGAGCTAAATCAATGAAGCTTATTAGGTTCATTTCATTAGATTTCATTTTGCATACCTGACTGAAAGTCCAGGATCCTATTTAATGTCTACCTCTGTACCTTTGCAGAAATAACATTAAACATATTGTCTAGTTCTATATCATTTTACAAATGTGGAAACTGAGACTTAGAAATGTTGTGATCTGCTAGCATCAGCAATAAAATTACAATAGCAAGTAAGCAGCAATTTCATTTCATGAATAACACTCAAGTTTCTCAATTCATTTTCTTTTCAGGGACATCATATACTTCTTATTCTTATTAAATAGTCATGCCCATTATTTTCATCGCGGTCACCAACTACTGGCTCTTATTCTTGGAACCAGAATTGGAGTTTGAGTTTGAATTACATAGATATCACATGATAACCAGCTTGAGGATGTAGATGATTCTCTGGGTTTGGAGTCAGAATGATACAGGTCCAGTGATCCTTATTAGCTATGGAATCATGTATAAAATACCACTTAATCTCTCTGAGTCTTAATTTCCCCTTTTATAAAAATTTGAAGTAAGGGAAAAGTACTTTGAATATATTAGGGTCATAAATATCAGATAAGATATTATTACAAATAGGCAGCATTATCCAGAAACTTTAACTATGGCAAGGCCCAAGATATTAATATTGCTATACCTCCTTTACCAAAAGGTACTGAAGTGGAAAAAGTCATAAAAAAGGTCAGGTGTTTTTTTTTTTTTGTTTTGTTTTTGTTTTTGCCAGTTTTCCTTGGTGGAAAATTGGAGTTGGAAAGGGATAAGGAATCATCTAGAATCTAGGTAAGGGAACATATGAATAAATCATGGTTGTGCTTCTTATTACCCACATGACTGCAGGAAAGTAAGTTCATGTCTCTGAATCTCAGATTTCTAGTATATAAAATGAAGGATTTGTACCTACTCTTCATCTAGGTCCCTAAGCCTATTGAGACACTGTAAGTAGACTTTGGGGTGAACAAATATGGAGGGATGTTACTTGCTTCTCATTAATTTGCCAGTTAGTATGCATCAAATAATATCCATTTGTTCTGAAGGATTATGGCAATGGTGTTCCTCAATCTCTTAAATGTGCCCAGATATCCTTCTGCTGTCTTCCCAAGTTAACCCTTAAAGGCAGGAGTGGACATGATTGACACCAGTGCAGATTCATCATTATAAGAAAGATACGCTAGATGAAGCAAATTGTCTCATTTCCCTCTGACCATCCAAAGTCTTGGCCATGATTTCTTCAAGTTTATGAGTCCATTTTTTGATGCTTATTCCCTTCTTAGTGCTCCTCCTAATTGTTAGCTCAGCCCTTTCCATCCAACCATGGTATTGCCAATACCTCCATTTTGGCTGACTTTTCCTTGGCATGCTGTACAGTTTCTGCTTCTTGGCTTGGTGTTAGGTTTTTGTTTGGTTTCCATTCCCAGTTCCATTTTCCCCGGCCCATTTTCCAAATAATTATAAAGTTACTCCCTCTGTCTGGGCCTGTTGGACATAATGGTCATTGAATTTCCCATCCATGACTTATAGAATGGGTCCCTATCACAGGTTTCTTGTTTGAACAAAGTAATTTCCAAATTAAAAGATATCTGGAAATTGATACTATTTAATACCCTATATCATGACTGTCATTTATTTTCTCAAATTTAGGGATAAAGTGAGAATGTCAGGAACAAATACCTTAGTTTAAAATTTAATAAAATGTGTATTGATAAAGCTAAGCTTTATATTTGTGCTTGAAGCTTAGGATCAAGTTATAGTCACTGAAGATAGAGATTCCTGGTTGCCATGCTTAATAAAGTCAATATTAAAGTTTAGATTTTAGAGTGAATTATATCTGTGGGGAGAACTCCAATATAGAAAATCCTCCTGACTTCCATGACAAATTGTAGCTTTAAGTTCAAGTTAGTTATGAAACAATTAGAAGACAATATCCCCTAAGAGGAAATTGAGGTATTCCATTTTTTTCACATAATATATTGACATTCTTTTTTCTTGCTATTTACAAAATATTTGTTAGATCATTAAAAAGTATAATTGTCATATTAATTAGCAAGTGATTTGGAGATTCACAAAGGTTTTATGTATTGGACTCCTGATTATAAGTTCTCTGATTTCCTATAATACTTGCTTTCTTTTTTCTTTTGATTTCTTATTTTATGTATTTATTTCTCTTTAATGAACAGTGCTTTTTAAATTATGTTGGGAGAGACAAATTAGATCCAAAGGGAAAATCAATGAGAGAGAAATAAAGAAAAAAAGGAAGTTAACATAGCATGTGTTCATTTACATTTAATCCCCATAGATCTTTTTTTTTTTTTTGGATATAGATGGCATTTTCTACACAACATTGCCTTGGACCATTGAACTGCTGAGAACAACCAAGTCTTTTATAGGTGATCATCACACAATCTTGCTATTATTTTATACAATTTATTTCTGGTTCTGCTTGTTTTGCTCAGCATCAGTTGGTACAAATCTTCCCAGCCCTTTCTGAAATCAGCCTGTTCATCTTTTTTTTTTTTTTTTTATAAAACAATAATATTCTATTGCCTTCAAATACCACAACTTGTTCATCTATCTCCCAAATGATAGGCATCTTACTCATTCTCTACTACTTTGCTACCACATAAAGATTTGCTACAGACATTTTTGCACATGTGGGTCCTTTTTTTGAGATACATCTCAGGAGTAGTACTGCTGGGTCAAAGGTTATACACAGTTTTATAGCCTGTTGGGCATACTTCCAAACTGCTAATATTTGCTTTAATGATTTTTAAAGTGATAATGGCTGAAAAGAGAGCAAGACAGAGTGTTGCTGGGAAGCTAATAGCTGTAAAAGTATGTAAGCTCTAAAAGGACATGAAACAAATGTCAATCTCTATGTGAAATAACTTTGAAATATGTTATCTATTTCCAAGAAACACAGTAAGATGGTGATTTTAGCCACATGAACAGAAAAGAGAATAGAAATTTTTTTACTACAATGCAGAGATTTTTTAAAAAATAAGTCCTTAAATGAGATTGTGTAATAAAACAATTTATTTTTATTTCTTTAGCTTAAATGAATCATTTGGGTACTTACTTTTAAAATATGGTTGTTAATTGATTAAAAAAGACTAGCTACATCTTCAGCTTTAACTAGTTTCAAGTCCATTTAACAAGATGGAACTCCCAGGATCAACTCATTACTTCTGATCTCATCACTATGCTGCTAACTCAAACA
Source organism: Antechinus flavipes (assembly GCF_016432865.1). Taxonomy (NCBI): domain Eukaryota; kingdom Metazoa; phylum Chordata; class Mammalia; order Dasyuromorphia; family Dasyuridae; genus Antechinus; species Antechinus flavipes. Next base: position 22,288,245 of record NC_067400.1, read on the forward strand.
TCAGATATTTCCTTGGCATTTTCTCTCTTCTGATGGCAGGACTGCAATGTATTAGTAAGCTTTCTTTTATAAAAAACAGAAATCAGACTGCCAAGTCCCACTGCTTTGGATCTGCAGCTCTGACTGGCTCCATTCTCAGTCATAACTAATATCACAACACCACTGTCCTGTTTCCTTTTTTGTGTGATCTTCTCCCTTTAGATTATAAATTAATTGAGAGCAGATACAGTCTTTCTCTTACTTCTTTGTATTCCCAGATTCTAATAGTGTGCATGGAACATAATAGGTACTTAATAAATGTGTATCAAATTGAATTGAAAAAAATCAAGGAAACCAAGTTTTCACATTCTAGAAATTTGAGGAATGAAAAGAAATTTTGATCAGATTTCACCTCTCTCCCATTTGTCCTTGAATAAAATTGTTGTTGATTACTGTTCTCTCTAGATGCCTATAAAACTTATCAGAGTATGGTTTAAGGATAATAATTTCCAAATATCTTGTTATTCTCTACATAGAACATGTAAAATATAATAAACTTCTAAAATGTTTTCATATTATTTACCCCAAAACATTCCTTCTCACATTGTAAGCCATAATACTTTGTGGCACAAATGAACTATAGAGATAGGAAATTTTTAGGGCCAATCCTGAGATTCCACTGGGAACCTCTTTCTTCTAAGAGTTAACTGTGTTATGTCCATAAATAAATGGATTCAAAGTACTCTTGTCAGTTAAATGCTTTAAATCCTATAAGCTGCTTTGATGGTAATATGAAAGATGCCTGAAATCACTTTGGTTATGGTGTACCAGCATGGGTGCAACTATTTTGTCTTATAGGCACATTTTACAAAATGATAGCTTACCATGGCACAGACATAGCTTTGCTGTGGACTAAAGTTTAGCTTGAAAATAAACGATTTAGCAAGATGCACCAGCCTTAATCAGGAATATATAATTGACTTCCATTGATTGCACCTGTTAGTAATTTTGTTTTCTGTTTGTTTTCCCTCCTTTCCCTCCTCCTTCTTGTTCTTGTTCTTCTTATTGTTCTTTATCTTGTTCTCTTTCTCCTCCTCTTCTTTCTTCTCCTCTTTCTCTTCCTCCTTCTCCTTTTCCTCCTCCTCCTCCTTCTTCTTTTCTCCTCCTCCTTTTCTTTCTCTTCCTACTCTTCTTTCTCTTCCTCTTTTTCTTTTTTCTCTTCACTTTTTTCTCCTCTACATCTACAAGATATGAAATAGCAATAATTATGATGCATAAATATAAAACATAGAAAACTATGAATAACATCCATATAAATGTGATAAGATAAAAAATTGCAGGATGAATTACAGTTAGTTAATTAAAATGGAGTTGCAGAGGACACAGGGGAAGGGATAGGAAAGAGAGTAGTTTATGTTTAAAATGAAATGGGTTGGGATTTTGAGAACAGGATGAGGTGAGCTGAGCACAATTTACCATAAAGATAGTATAGATAGATACTCAGTAGAAGCTGAGGAGATTTTCAGGGTGCCAGATATTAAAAAACTCACAATTTCCTAAGAGTGGAACAGAAGTACTTGTGTTGAATTTGACTCTGTCCCTTCTTTAAATTTGTTAATGGAAGAGGTTTATGATAGTTTGAGGGTAGACAATGATGATTCCTTGTTCTCTCCTTCTTGGGGATCATAATTTGAATAATTATTTTAAAAGTCAGGAAATTTAACATGTAATCAGCATCATAGACTAATCAAGAAAGCACTTTAGATGTTAACTAACTCATACTGTTCATTTTACACAAAATAAATCTTAGTGTCATTGTTAGGATACCACTAGAACTAGCTAAGATCAAAAAGACCCATATTCAAATCTTTCTTCAGATATTTAATAACTGTGAACTTTGAGAAAGACTTTTTTTTTAAGGTTTTTGGGTTTTTTGTTTGTTTAGTTGGGTTTTTGGGGGTTTTTGGGGTTTTTTTTGCGTGTGTGTGTGTCAAACTGAACAGGCAAACTTCCTCTTAGCTCATTTCCCCCTCTAAATATAAGAGCTTATGCATTCAAGGATCAAGCAGATTGAATTGTGATTTTAAATATGAAAGATAAATATGAAAGATAAAGAAAATAAATTCAAACCCATATCCTTGGATTGGTAACATGTGGTCTTTCCCTTAGTCTTTCAACTATTGATCTTTTTTTTTCCCTTGTGAAATAAGGAATTTGACTGAAATCAGTTTTGATCTAAGCATTAAATTTCTGATAATCATATAAATCATCAATACAAGGAGAGGTGTGATCAATTTATTTTGTTCATTAACTGTCATTGAACTATTTATTTGTTGTTCCATTTGCTGATGCTACTGTTGTTTTGTAATTCAAATAAGAGCCCTGAAGATTCAGAAAGGAAGGAGATTAAGAATATTAATAGGTGATGATTTAATTGCCCACACAATTCCCCTTGCTCTTTGTTTTGATGGCTCATTTCTCTAGAATACAAAAATTTTCATAGTATATTTCTTGGAATAACTCTGTAATATAGCTAGTGTGAATATAATGACCTGTATTCCTGCAAAGAGGAACCTAAGATCTAGAGTGGTTTAGTGAGTTTCCTACTGTGAGCTTCACAGCTAAAAGTGTGGCTGAGAATTGAACTTAGGTCTACAAAATATCCTTTCAAATACCAGACTATACTTTAGAGATGGGAATATCACAGAATCACAGAATACAGGAGTTGGAAGGGACCTTAATGTTCATAAACTCCAACCTTTATCTGAAAGGAGAACCTATGTTTTCCTTGATAAGTATTTAGCAAGCCTCTGACTAAAATCCTCAAATGAGGATGAACCATCATCCCTTGAGGCACTACCTTTTATTTTGTAACAGTGCTAATCCTGAGAAGGATTTTCCTAACAATTTTAAACTAAATTTGTATTATGTCATTATTGAAATTTTACATTATATGTGTATTTTACAGCTATTCATCACAGGGTATAGTTGTCTTCTGAACTTCTTTGCTTATGTTAGGAAAAAAAATACTGGGAAGGCTTATAGAACCAACCTCTCACTCTCTATTTTTTTCATGTATGAGTATGCTAAATATACCAATTAGATTAAAAAAAAAAACTTTGACATGAAAAAGCAGTTTTCTCAAGTTTTAAAATATATTTGGAAAGAATAAAAACAATAATATAAAGATTTACATGGCACTTTAAGGCTGGTAAAAAATTTTACACATGCTGACTCGTTCATTGGCTCATGATAAACAGGAAATAAACCAAGGCTTAAACGTTAGAGTCTTAAAAACAGAAAATTGTCCAGTGGTTACTAATGGTGTATCTCTTCAGGGTCCAATTATAAACCATGATTGCATGCCATGACATTATATTATGTTAACTGGAACAAATGCTAGTTAATATTTTTAAACTTTCTATCTTGGTAAATCCATCCTCCAGAGATGGAGTAGTTTTGTCTAGGATTTTCTGTTTTTGTTTTTGTTTTTGAAATATTTTGAGAAAATTAATACCCAATATCCTGGGAGAACACTCTTGCCCAAATGAAAGTAAATATGAAAACTTTCTAGAGCTCCAAATGTGAAAGGAAGATTCATTGACAAAAGTCAAGGAACTTCAGTCATCTATTTATTACCAGAGTCTGACAGGAAAGCTTAAAATAGTTTATTTCAAGTTTTTACAATCAACCCCTATAAAGTGGCCCGAAGGTGAGTAGAATGCAGCATTTCTTTTCTTTGTTGACCATTGTGCTAGATTGTGGTTTTCTAGATGGGCCATTTTGCTATTTTTTTTTTCTGAATTCAGTTCAGTTCATCCCTAATCATCTTATCAGGTTCACATTTATATCCAAATATCAGAACATACCTATTATCTTCTTACTATAAAATTTATATTATATTTTAGCTTAATTTAAGCAATAGATTTATTAATGAATGCTTATTCATTATATGCCTAGTGTGTCTCAGGCACTAGACTAAGTACTAGAGATGAAAATGAAACTGCCTTTATGTTCAAGGATTTTATTTATGCAACAAGTTAATCATCATAGCCATTATGCATTCTTTATTTAATATGATATTCCCTCTAAACACACTGACCTCCTAACCCCAGTTTATCTATTTACTCATTTTCATGTCTTCCCATAAATTCAGCATGCTGGGGGGAGAGAGAGCCTTCATTAAACATGTTGATAGCTTTCTTTGTATTATCTTAGCATCATCCTTTAAAACTATTCATGTACATTTAATTCCAATATACTTGTGTTGAAAAGCATCTAAAAGAAAACTATGGAGACTGAATGTGGATTAAACTTAATTTTCACTTTCTTCTTCTTGTTTTTGTTTGTTTGCTTGTTTTTTACAAATAGGTGTTAGACAGCAACACATACCCTAAGCTTATATATACCTTAATTCCTTTATTAGGTTAAGATACTGTTAAAGACATATTAGTTGCTATATATTTTCCCCTAATGGAGAGAAGAACATGTACACACATACATACATACATACATACTGATAGATAATATATAACAGTGTTACACATATGGGATTAATTTTGCATGAACTTTCAAATGTAAGTTCTCCATGAAATTTCAAATGTAATCTTGAATTCTTAATTCTTAATTTTACTTGAATATTTTACTTTTTTTTACCAAAAAATCCCCCCACATATAAAGATTTGGATTTTAAAAATAAAACCTATTGATAAAACTTAAATATGTTTAAAAGAAACAATCAATTTCTACATGCCTTTTGATGGATTCATTCAGTCAAATGCATAAACTTGGTGCGAACATTCCAGTTAATCAAGTTTAAATGGATTAAAGTGCTTCTAGCATTTGGATGAAATCAGATGATAAAGTATATTGATGCATTGGGATTAATTATATAATTCAATTTCTTCCCATACCTTTAAGAGTCTAGATCTATGACAAACAATGCCCTCACTTGGGGAATAGAGGGAGAAATTAGACACAGAGTTTCAGCATCTTAAAACATCACTGAGGTCTTATCAGAGATATAAAATGCATAATGAAAATTTCATGTGCATTATACAAAAAAGATGAAGAAAAAAACTCCTTATAAAGAGGAAGTATGAATTATGTCTTTATCACATGTTCTCATCAAGATTTAGCCAGCTTTTCTTTATCTCTAAAGATACCTGTGAACAAGTATGTCCCTTATTTGGGAAAAATGATTTTATATCATTGTTACCATACTGATTTTTAAAAGAGAATTAACTGTGATTAATTAAAATTAAGTAATAATCAATGGAAATCACCATGATAGAGAGTAATATTAGACTGTAGTATAATATTATACTACAAATATACCAATACTTCAACTACTCCTTGATCTCTGAGGAGATATGTATAGTTAGCAAAGTGAATGTAAATTGGAAAATAATCCATGGGAATTATAACTGAAGTCATCTAGTCAAATTCTTATCTTTTTCAGATAAAGAAACTGAGGCAGAGAAATTGTTTATAAAGTAGAAGAGTTACAATTTATCCCCATGTTTTCTATCTTTAAATTTATTAGTCTTCTTCACTTTGGTCTGTTGTGGACTATGAGGGATTATTTACATGTTTTCTGAATTATTCTGATACAAGCCTTTTTCTGTCCTGTTGCTATAAAATTTTTGGACAAAATGAAAGCCTTGAATCACTCCTCTCCCATTCTTTATATTCAGTTGGGGCAGGGTATAGAAGAAGAATAGTTTCCTTTTAGTTTAAAGCTGAAAGAGTCTATTGATTTTATCTTCCTACAATTGCCAGGAAGGAGAAAGAAAAAAATAAAGATAAAAAACTTTCTAATATTAGCAAAGATCCTCAGGATTCTATATTCATCACTTCAAGATATAAGATACAATACAAATACTAATGTCCTCATTACTGGTCTTGCCCTCATGATAAATCCTAGTGTTCCTTCAATCTTGCATGAATTAAGATATTCTTCAAGTCAGAAAATAACCAATCAATTAATACAGATAAATATATAGGTAGATAGATAGTCAGACAGACAGATAGATAGACAGATAGATAAATGGAGGAATAAATGAATAAGAGCATAGATTTTTTAAGGAAATAATGAATGAATGAATGACATCCTAAAGGGTAGGTGCTATTTTTTTTTTTAACTTATCTATTGCTTATCCCAATGGCAGGCAGAAAGTAGTCATTTAATAAATCTGTGCTGAACAATTGATTGATTTTAGACAGCCGAATTTGTGTGAATAAAGGGGTCTCTTCCTGACCCTAAGATAGAGTGGTAATACAGAAAGATAAACATGTAGGTAGTTATCATTTCAATAATTGCCTCAGACATTCTTCTTCTAAATTTTCAAATCCCATTCACATATAAGAGATTAAGAAAAGAAAAACAGAAAGGCAGTTCACCCCCCCCCCAACTCTGGTTATGAGAATCAAACAGAGTAAACTGATTTTTTTTAATGAAGTTTATAATTACAAGCTAGTCACCTTTGTGTGGACTATGAAAATTAAATAAAGTCTGCAATCTATCTAAGCCACATATTCCCCTATATTTTTTTAAAAAGCCCAAACAAACATTACTTATATGTCATATTGAGTTAGACTTTCAAAGAAATTTAGATATGATTTTAAAAATTAAAGTAAACTCAGCAAATAACCACGTAGTGCATTTTCCCAAGTATGAACAGTCAGTGTGCTTTATTTATTGTCCTTGCCAGCTTAATAGAACTCCAGGAGATCCCACTGCAAATCTTGTAAACCATTTCTACTCTTAGATAGAATACTGGACAAATTTCCTTAGCAAACCACCAAAACAATTCTGAGTCCTGTCGCTAGGGTCATGGATATGGACCATTTTGTTTATTTATGGGGAGATAGACATGATGATAGGATAGGGAGCTTCAGCCTTCACTCATCCAGCAAGATTCTTCAGGGTCATTTTCCCTTAAAGATTCCATAAACTCAGACCTCTTTGGAACTCTTGGAATGACAGTTTTCTTCAGAATTCTCCAACTGTTTTGTTGTTTTTGGTACTTTAGATTCCAACTTTGAAAAAACGTAAAAGAAGTCAAATCTACTTTGGGTTGCTGAAGGAAAACAAAATTCTGGAAGGTATGAGAGAAACTGGCAGTTTGCATTATGTCTCTACCTCAAATCAAAATATTCTTTTTTTTTATTTCCTAGGAAAGGTGAGACATTAGGTATAGAGTATTGTATACACTATCAAGTAAGTATTTATATTCTTTATTTCTGCTTAGTTTTATTTCCTCTTTGATTTAAAGAAAAACTTGATGTGTGTTATGGGGAAGTAGGAAGGAAAAGGGAATGTCTAGAAATGACTGTTGTTTCTTAATAAAACTTAAATCAATATGTCTGCCTTTGCTTTGTTAAAAAGGTTCTATGCTGTTTGTTGTGAATTCAGCATTGCTGATTTGAGGTTAGGGAAAAGGTTAGAGACCATATTTGTGTGGAAACTAGCCATGAAGTTGGCTTGTCAGTTTGGTTAAAGAAAGAAAAGCCTGAGGTCAACCTTAGATAAATTTGACAAGCTTTGGGGCTCTCCTAGGACTGAAAAGTAGATCCTCAATTCTAAGGAAATGAAACAGAAAGAGAAAAATAAAACCTTTGTGGTATCTAGGGCAGAGATAGGAGAGAAAGAGACAAAATCCTCAACCAAGTCATCAAATTCTAGATTAGAGTAAATTAAATTTGCAGTAAGGTCTCATCTTAATGCCTTAGTTAAGTAGATATCAGATTTGACATCTCCTGCTTTACTCACAAAAGTTGTAAATTTCTGTTATAGGCAGAAATAATATAAAGATTACTCACTACTCCTAAGACTTCAGACTTTTCTAATTGTCAGTCCCCTGTATGGGATCTGAGTCTATTAGGCCATGAAGTACTTGAGAACAGAGGATGCTTCTCTTATTTGTATCTCTTACATTGAACATAATGGCACCATTTAAAAAAAAGTATATTATTTTGTCATTTACCCATTTATAAACTATGTATAGGCTTATATAGTGTCATGGGACATTTTGAGATTGTGACTTTTCCATTGTCCATCATCAACTAACCATCCATCTGTCCATTTATATCTGGATATCAGTTTCTTATCTGAAAAATGAGTAAGTTGTACCACATTATTTGTTTCCATTTCTGAATTTTGAGATGAAGTAAAGTATTTTAAAACAAGTATTGAAAGGAAATCAAGTTTGCCATTGTAATCTTGTTTAAATGTGTCTGAGAAACTTAGGGAAGATTAAAAAAAAAACTGTAGTATAGTAGAAGAGTGTTGGATTTGCAATTAACTTACTTCAGGTAGTCACAGAAAAAAAAAATAACTCAACTGTAAAGTCCAGGCTAGCTCCCTGGAAGCCGCAGAATCAGCCATTATCAGTCAGGATAAGCAAAAGTCCTCGGACTTTAGGGGGAGAAATGAAGGAGAGGGACAAAACTGCCAGGAGTTTTGCTAAGGATCCTTCCTTGATTCCAGAATCTCTACGAATCTCCACACTTTTCTCCTCATCCTGAGGCCAACTGAAGTTCTCTCCCTCTCTCACTCCAGCCTCTAATCCTTATCTACAATTCCCTTAATCCCAAGCATTGAGCTAGCATTAACTGTGAGAAGAGAAATTCTAAACATGCGAATAGAGTTATTGCCTAATAGGAATTAGCCTTAAGTGCTCTGTTGTCTGATTCAAGTGCACTTATTCAGCGTTTCAGTGCTTTACATTCAACAATCTTGGTGTGATGTACCATTTGCCTCTGTTATAAGATCCTGTCTGTTCAGTACTTGAGGAGGTAAATTTTAACTTACTTTGCATAGGGCTACCCCCACCCCAGTCTGAAATGCCTTGACTTCATGTGGACTGGATATCATATATCCCCAAGTAAACATTAAGTCATATCAATGTGACCAAAATTTACAAGAAAGCACCTTTAACATCTAAGTAGCTGGAACTTTAGTCTCTCTCTGTCAAGAAAGTCATGGGGAGAGCTTCTTTGGCTTTTAGTTCTTTACTACTCAAACTTAGAAGACTAATTGGAGAAGTAAGGTAGAGAAGAGAAAGCATTGGACATATGAATACTACCATATGTTTCTAATTAGTATATCATCTGCTTCACAATTTTCTTGATACTGAACATTGGAATTGTTTTGCAATCACAGATGCACAGAAAACAGTCATTCTATGTACTATCAATTGTTTTTTTTTTATTTTTAAATAATTTCACAATGAGTTTGAAGATGCTATCCCCTTGTTTCAATTGATAAATATATTTTACATGCATTTTCCCCCAATGATCATTATTTGAATGCAATCCCATCCACACTGGAAATTCCCTGTTTGATTTATTCCCTCATGTTTCCAATCCATGGACTCTTAAGTCCCCTGAAGTGGAGCTCCAGAAACTCATCTGGAATATATAGGCTTATATAATAACACGGGGCACCATGAGATTAACTGACTCTCCCATTGTCCAATAACTATTCATCAGTCTGAATGTGAGCACAGGTCTCCCTGACTCCAGAGCTGGCTCTGTATCCATTATGCCACTTTTCCTCATAAATCTTCCAAACATTTCTTGTTCATACTAAGAAAGCTATAAAATGACATGATTTGAATAATGAACTTGGATTCGAGATAAAAACCTATTTCAAATATATAGTAATTGTGAAACTATCAGCAAGTTACTTTGTCTCTCCAAACCTCAGTTTCTTCATTTGTAAAATAAAAATAATCATACAAAAATGACCACAAAAATTCAGGGAAGAGTTCATCTCCTGGAAGACAGGGTTGTTGACAGAGTCAAACAGGACAAGAAGCACAAATACTGAGTGTTACACATTCTCACAAGAAAACAAAGAAAGAAATAAAAATCTTCTTTTCAATCTGACAATTAAGAGACCATTTATCACTCTGGAGAGAAAAATTTCAGTTGAGAGATGAGAGATAATGTCAGAAATCTGTTAGTAAAAGACTGAGGTATCAATAAGAAAAAAAGAGGCAGCACTTAGAGATTTTTTTAAGTCACTTTGGCTGAGAAAGGAAAGAGAAATACAAGGTAGTAACAAGAGTGGATGATGTTTCCTTGTAAGGGTTTGTTAAGGATAAAGATTTAGCATAGGAAGGAAGTTGAAACTTTTCCCTTTATTTGTATACACAGAATGTAGAATTACAGTTGGAAAGGATGGTCTAGATAGTATATTGCTTGGGAAACAAATATGAAAGATAACCCGATGGTCCTAGGAGATTTTGCCTAAGAAGATCCATATAATTGAAGGCTACAATGTTTACATCTGCTATGCACATTGTAGCAATTTCCTAAAACTATAACAGGCCTTGTGGACAAACCAACATATATCATCATCACTTATTTTCCCATTAATTTTAATCACTGAGATGGATAGTATATATAACCTTAATAGTAAAATGTATTATACTAACTTCGAATTAAATAGAAAAAAAATTGACAGAAAAAAACTTGAATAATCATCCTTTTAATTAAATCTTACAGCCCTATATTCCTTAGATGCAGATCTGAATTTATTTCAGCTGAACTTAGTCTAGTCAGGATACCTTAACATGTTTTTTGAAGATGCTAAAGTACATAGGTATAAATAAGTTCCAAACTAGATAAAGGATTTTTAAGATGAGATTTGGATTCCTTGATTCAACATATAATGCGTACAGATAGTCCTATTTGAGACTATAACAGAAATATTATTAATAATGGATGAAAACTACAGATTTCACTGGACAAAATTCTTGGCCCCTTTTCTATCTGTATTCCTCTTCTGGTGTGCTTATCATTGTGCTTTGCCCTTCTATCCACTTTCTGGATAGTTTTCTGTTGTTAAGTATAGTAGGGCACAAGTCCTAAGCCTTCTGTATAGAGACCTGATTTTTTTTTTCCTTTCCATTACAGAAGAAACTCCTGGTCTTTTGCTTTTATATCACTTCATAAACCAATCTTCCTAATTTACTCTCTGGTGGATCTGCACTCATCTCATTAAATTTACTGAGTCTATTATTTAATAACAAGGAGGAATACTTCACCTAGGAATCAGAACATAGAATACCTTTTTTTTCTATATTTTTGTTTAATTTGAAGTGTCCAATGCACACAAACATACACACACACACACTCACACAACTAATAAAGAACAAATGAATAAAGAATGAAAGGAGAAGAAAAATATAGGTTAGAGAGGAATATTGCCATCAGAAAATCAAAATAGTTCCTGAGGAAAATGAGAACTTGGCTAGAGTTATTAAGAGAACTAACTAAAAGAAAAAGGACAATTAGTAGTATGTGGCAATGTAGAAAAAAACCAGATTCCTGTATGGCTGCTCCTTTGTTTTTGCTCAGAATTATTACTACATGTTTTTATCAATCTTATTAGATAATTGTGTAACAGAAGTAATGTCCCTATGAAGATTCTGTTTACTTTCATCTCAAAATATCTGGTAGTTTATACAGTTATATTTTTTTCAAATTATCTTTAGATTGTTTTAGTTAGCCTCAATCTAAATCAGGGAACATAAAGTAAATGTGAATATGTGTGATATACTTCTTTGTCAGCTAAAGCACTCAAAGAACAAACATTTTAAATGAGTAAAATAAAATATGGTTATAAATGAAACAAAATATATTTAATTTGGAAGAATATCATGGACTCCAAGTTAAATTCCCTAATCTATATCACTTAGTTAAAATATCCCTCCTCAAGCTTTTTCTACCTGGCAAAAATTAAAATAGTATTTAAATATCCTTCCCACGTAACAGACCAAAACATAGCTAATCTCCATTGAAAATATTGTGATAGAGTGTATCTATCTTTCACTGTTGGTAAAACATTTTAATGCCATATTTATAGAGGTAATTACATATGATATTTCTCTCTCTCTCTATCTCACACACACACACACACACACACACACACACACACACACACACAAAGTGTGTTCTTATTTGTAGTGACATGGAAATCCATGTAGAGCCATAGTAAAGCTTATGGACCCCTTCTCTGTATATTATTCTTAATGCATAAAATAAAATTAACAGAATTACAAATTAAGTCAGTCACTTTTAAATGTTTATTAAGAGAAAAAATAAAGCAAAACAAAACATGGACGCAGATAAAGAATCCCTTGTCTAATTTCAATCCAAGCAAGTATTTTGAGGTAAGCCAAATCTATGGTCAGAATCTAATCAATCAATAGACAAGATGCTCAAAAGATCAGGGCCTAATTCCATTGAAGCCTGAGACTATTAACTCTATAACATTTTAAAGATAATTCTAAATTCTCATTTTCCTTGACTTGGTCCCTATGTCTAATTGTTCTTGCTGAGTCTACGAACTCTTCAAAAGCCTAAGTAATCAATAAAACAAAGGACACAGATTTATAGATGGAAATAATCTTAAAAGCAAAATAGTCCAACCTTCTCATTTATCACTTGAGGAATTGAAATCCAAACAGATTAAGCCTCCTGGCCAAAGTTATAGATGTTCAAAGTTGTTGAGTTGGAATTTCAACTGAAGTGCCATAACTCTTAGTCTAGCAGAATTTCCACATCTAATATGATCTTTTATTTGGTCTACTGTTTCCCAAGCAGTTACTGAATAATAGGGATATAATGCTATACTTCAAATAGTTTTGGGGTTTGTTTCAGAGCCACCAGAGGAGTAGACATTCCGGATAGTTGAGTGTCCTTTTCATTGTAAATCTGGATGTGGTACACACCAAGTGGAGCAGACCACCAGCCTTATATTTTTTCTGTCCTTCAAAAAAATGTGGAACCAAAAGATGCAGCCTGAAAGGAGGTAGTGCCACTTTGGGCTCTGAGCTGGCAAGCAACCTTCCCATGGCACCTCAAATTAGAATTCCAATTCACAAATTATCATTTTAACAGTATTAAAAAAAAAGGCATTTCTGACAAGTCTCCCCTCTCTATGTTCTCTCTGCTTCCATTTTCAATGCATGGCTGTGAAATATATACACTATGTGCATAAGTTAAATCATAGGTCACTTAAATTTCCTTCATTTAAAAGAGACAAACTTTAATGGAAAAAAAAGAAAACAGAAATTACTTTCTGAATTATTCAGAAATATCACAGGAGATGAAAACTGCTTAGTAGTTTCCACTGTGTAGATAATGCATCGTGATCAATAAGTAAATGGTAACCTTACCTTAAGAGCAAATATAGGGATGCATTATTAAAGAGGAATAAAATTGGTAGGCTTCATTATTCATGCAAATTTAATGGTGTGTGTATGGGTTAGAAGTCATACTTAAAAATTTAATCCAGTACATTCTAATTGGGGGAAAGATAGAATCCAAAGTAGTTTTTACACATAACTATGTTTATAATTATTACTATTTTTTTAAATCAGTGAAGCTGCAGAGAAAGAACTTTTGTTGCCATAGAAGCACAGACATGAAGTGACCATTGTCTTTCTCAAAATAGAGAATAAAATGGCTCCAGGCAGTTGGCAGCTTTCATCCTTGTAGCTTCCTGTTAAGGTATAATAACAGAATCACAAAATAGCAGAGTTGGAATGAGACCTCAGGAAACATTTAGTCCAAATCATGCCTGAAAAGAAATTCCCTCTCCCACCTACCTGACAAATGATCAATCAGTCAGAGCTTAAAAGTTCTAGAGAGGAGAAATTCTCAACATCCATATAGGACTATTTTAAGTGAATTCTACTATTTTTTATCATCATAACTCTTAGGAAACCCTAAAGCCTATATTTGATTCTTTGCAGCATGAAGTCATCTCTTGTAGTTGCACTAGCAGTGAATCTCTCACTGGTTCCAAAAGAAAGTCTGAAAACTTGAATATAGCTATAATGTTCCATTGCCTAACTCATTTTTTCTTCAATCCAAACATTCCCCTTTCTAAAACACACATTTTTGTTGCCCTTGCCCAACAAGAAAGATGAGAGAGGTACAATGACATTCTATTGATGGAAACAAATGCAATGCATTTTTAAAAGGAGAATCAAGTTTTAAAGTCCTTCTAGTCTCATCTCCCAGAATATTTTGAATTGAGACAGCCTTAACAACAGATCTAATCACAAAAGGATTATTTAATTAGGATAGCTAGATGGCATAGCAGATGTAGCATTATTCCTGGAGTCAAGACTTAAGTTTAAATTCAACCTCAGAAACTTTCTATAGAAAGTGAATTTGGTCAAGTCACATAACCACTATTTGCTTAGTTTCCTGTAAAATAGGGGTAATGATAGCCTTTAACTTAGAGGGTTTTTGTGAGGATCAAATAAGATTATATTTCTAAAGTATTTAGCAGTGCCTGGCACATAATAAGCAGTATATAAATTTTAGCTATTATTATTATTATATTATTAAATATATTGGTATTATAATCAATCATGTATAAGATACAGATTTTCAACTCTTTTTTACTCCTATCCATATCCCAATTCTTTTAAATTAAAACAATTCAAGAGAAAACTGTATGATTTTAAGCTTCCGTTTTTTCTTTGCCAAGAACAAAAGGAATATTGATTAAAATCGCAAGTCCTTTGCTTGAAATTGTCTTTTTTTGCTAGGTGAGATTTTTGATTATTGGAAAACAAGATATGCTTTCTGAATTTTGAAATGGGAAATATATACATGTAGTTTCAAACTATTAGATTATGTCAATATATATGAAGTTAAACAAATGGTTTGTTCACTAATAGATCTGGCTATGTCTACAACAAGCCATGTTTGCTCAGATGAAATTTTGATTATTACTTCTTTTTTCTATGTGTTTATAATTCTCTGAAGGCTTTGAACCTCCATATATACAACTTCAGTTAACCTTAAAGCAGGGAAAATGTTTACTTCCATCAATGAGCAGAACTCTTTGTCACACTTTTCTAAATTAAAAGAAGTCACATTTATAGTACTTGAAAAATAACAAGCACTTCTTAAATACTTGGTGACTGAATATTTGACCTTTTTGCTGATAACTAGAAGTAGAGGCAGGAATGGGACCTCTGTTTGTTAGCAATAATCATGCAAAATAAATGAGAGAAAGTTATTTTTCCTATCTTGCAGTATAGGGAATTGAAACTTAAAGAACGATAGACAAAATTAGAAGAAATATCATAAAGAAATTTAGTTCAACTTTCTTATTTTATAGGAGACTGAGGCTAGAAAGAGTTAAATGGTTTGTTCAGTGTTACCCACTTAAGAAGTCCTGGAGCAAAATATTCTGGCAACAATTCTTGCTACTCTTCTACCACAACACCCTGCCTAGAGAATAAGTACATTCTATACCATTGTATACTTACTCTCTGTCCCTCTGTCCCCTTGGTCTTAGGCAACTTCCTTAATTAGCAGTTAGTTAGTGTGGTACAGGTCATGATTTTCAAGGCAGAATATAGTTGTCTGAGTTTTGGCATTGCTGCTGGGTAACTGTTTTATTCTGGGTAAGTCAGTAAGTCCATAAGTATATCTTGGACAGATATTACAAAATCACAATGACCTAATTAGGTATAAATTCGAATTAGAAGTAAAGAGATGACTGGATTGTCTTTAGAAAATTCTGTATTACCTTTAATGATTCCAAGCCTCTCTCTTAGAAAGGAAAAAAAAGTGAATCTTCAAAATTCTTGCCTTATTCATGTAGTATTGCATATTTGAGAAGGCTGGGATATTAGTCTTTCATTAAATGAAATTTAAAATCACTTCACAAGAAATGGAGAACTTCGTGCACGTGAACATGATACAACATGTAGGAGCATTGTAAAGCAGAGACTTCAAACATATAGACTGGGGCCATATTAGAGCCCTACTCCTGCCTGAATCAGATTAAAATATAATTGGGAAATATTTTTTAAAAAATAAATCAAAAGATAATGGAACACAGATAACATTAACATCTGGTTTCCCTAACTCAATATACCCTAGTATAGATTCTTATAGATGCCCCTATTCTTATTTGAGTTTTGTAGAGGTCAGGAACACTGAAAAGGTATACTTAAGGCTCAGTATGATTGATTTAATCCTACAACAAGGTGTTGACTCAGTGGAATTGAGGAGACAATGGTTATCTAATTTACATATACTTAGTACTTAGCATGGTGATGTAACAGTTCTATAGTTGATGTAACAGTAATATGCAGAGACATTCCATCTCCCACCATCCTGGTGGCTCTCCTGCCTCCTGCATTCCTCCACTGAAATCAAGACTCATCTGAAGGTCCCCCAGAAAGCTAGCCTGGCCTCAGGAGAAGGAGACAGACTGAAGAAGATCATAAAGATTTTGGACTTTATCCCTGACTATTCTCATGGTGATTATTCTGCTGGGACCAAGGCTAGTCCTAAAATCTCCAGAAAGCTAAAGCAGATCACTACAGAGTTTAACAACATATGTGTAATTAATGAAATCTTGAAATGAGTGAATGAAAGGGAAGATGACTTTGTCATTGCAAGATTGCAAGATTAGGGGATGAACAATGCTTACTTATTTGGATAAAGTAATGGGAACATGTGCCTTAGAACTAAAGAAAAATAGATAGATACAGTTATGTTGCAGGCTTCATTGTTACATGTCATTCCCACATTACTAAAACCATAGTTTCATTTGAATGTTGGAATAAGTTTTTTTTTCCTTGATCTAAAACCAATCTTGATATTCTCAGATGTTTCCCAAAGGTGTTATCACAATTGCTCCTAAGTCCATGGTGTACTCATGCTCTTTTTATCCCACATCCTTCCTTGAAATAAGATAATCAAATCATTCACATTAAAATAGTAAAGATCTCTGAAATCCATCACACACTTCAGTATGGTCCTAGACAGAAGCAGCTGCCACATTTTCTAGTTTAGTCACAGTTACCCCACCAGCCTCAGCACATAGAGAAATACCAGCTATAGAAGCCACACTCAGCATCAGGTATACTGCAAGACCTTCAGCAGAGCTGGATACTACCTACCTAACTCCCCTTAGAGTATCAACAGAAACTTGGGGCCCCTGGAACCCTCAACACAACATCAATGCAGCAACCAGGGAAACAACCTGGACTTGCAGCCTCTGGCACAAAAAGCCTGAAATAGTGCCCCACCCTAGAAGTATTGATCAAATTTATATTTTAAAAAGATAAACAAACAAACAAACAAAAAAAACCTAAAGAAGAATCTGACCAATGAAAATTAACAAGTGACAAGGATGATCATGATTCAAATTCACAAGAGGCCAGAAATATCATATACCTCTGGAGAAAATTCCAAAGCAAAATAGAAAATGTTCTCAAGCTCAGAACTTGTTGAAGAGCTCAAAAAGGAGTTTTAAAATCAAATGAGAGAGGTAGAATAAAAATTGGGAAAATAAATGAGAGCTATCTAAGAAAATTATGGAAAATGAGTGATCAGCTTGGAAAAAAAGAACACACCTGCTTAAAAAGTAGACTTGCTCAAATGAAAAAGGAGAATACAAAAATTCACTGAAGAAAGCAACTTTAAAATATAATTGGCCAAATGTAAAAGGAAATACAAAAACTAATTGAGGTTAATAACACCTTAAAAGTCAGATTTTGGCAAGTTAAGTGAAAGCTTCTGTGAGACATCTAGAATCAATTTTTAAAATCCAATAGTATTTTTAAAAAGTAAGAAAATGTAAAATACCTTATTGGAAAAACAAGTGACCTGGAAAAGAATTCAAGGAGAAACAATGTCAGAATTATTAAACTGATTATAAGCCTATCAAAAGGAGGACTTGGAAACATCTAGTAGTAGATATTAAAGACTAGCCTACAACCCCAGTTTTCCTCACTTCCTTATACCAATTATGCAGTAATCATGCTGACTACATAAGCAGATTTCAGGTGGAAATATTTTTATCTTTAGCTCCATTGTTTCTAATTTCAGTGCCAGCCATTAAAAAAAAGTATTAGATATGCCTGTATAGATTTAGTGGCTAAATTATGAATATTTGAATGTCTAGACTTCATCTGTTCATTTTGCGGACTTCTATTAAGGATTATCTGTATGACCTAGCTACTAAGAGAGTACACTATTTCAAGAATAAATTTTCACAAGATTGGTTGTGGTATTGCTCATTTTCCAGCGAATTAAGGTGAGCCAGCAACTTAGTAAACAATAAGCTGCATATTGATGATCATGCAATTTTTTGAAACATCAATGCAGAATCATTTAATTGTCTTCAAGAAATATGTGAGCGAATAGAGGTCCTCAGAAATTCTTTTGGAAATTTATTTAAGAAGGGAAGAGCAGTAGTTCTAAGTTCTAGATAAGTGGGACCCAAGTAAGGATTTAACTTGAATTATTCATGTGACATCTTTAATTTTCTGCTTCACTGTCCACCTGAGGAAAGCTAAACTTCTAATGCAACACAAGTATACCTCACTTTACATACTTATTTGCAAGGTATTAATGGGAGGCAGCTAAGATAATATTTGTGTCTGGTAAAACAGCTTAAGGATCTAAAAGGAAAATCAGCAAATAAGAATCAAATCACACTTGTAGTAATGTAATATTTCTTTTTGCAAGTATTTCTGTTATGTAAAAGACAAATTTCTTTCAACAACTTCCATTCTCTCAGGAAATTTTCAAGAAAACAATTAAGGAGCATATATGTATACATACACGCAAAAACACACAAATATTTACTCCTAACCAAAAATCCAAATGCTTATAATAATATAAAATCTTTTGCTCCAGATATCTCTTTTGCTTTGAGATGTTGACAGGATATTTAACAAAAAGCCAGAGGGCTATGTTGGTATCTAGAAAAAAATATTAGAAGAATCAAAGAAGGGACAGCTAGGGGGTACAATAGATAGAGTACTAACCCTGGAATCAGGAGAAGCCCGAGATCCAATATGACTTCAGATAATTGGTACTTAGTAGCTGTGTGACCCTGGGCAAATCACTTAACCCCAATTACACAATGACAACAACAACAAAGAATCAAAGGAATGATTTTATCATAATGGATTGTTTTTAGAAAGACAGAGAAGTGGGCAAGATGATAAGATCCAGAAGAGATGAGGGCTGGCTTATATAGAAAAGATTATAAAGTAAAAGAAGATAGGGAACCCAGAAGTCAATGTATAATTAAGTAATCTGAAGCTTATAAAAGTTAAATGAATCTTTGAGAGTCACACTGTTAAGGCTCAAAAGGAGAACCGAACAGGTTGGGGTTGCTGACTGATGTCACAAGGTGTTGCAAAAAAAATTGCAGGCTTCAATCCATCTCCCAGTCAAAGGGAAACGTTTATTATAATTGTAATGCCAATTGAAGTGAGCTAAGTTCCAAAAGAATTTAGCAAATAATCAGGAACAAGAGATAAATTTATAGAAAAAAGACAGACCTGATAGTTCATGTAATTGACTTGCTTATGTTTTAGAGGTAGATTTGAGGAGTGGTCTAGTATGTGCTTCATTATTTGTCTCAGAAACCCTGTTATCATTGATCAATAGATTGTAATCTAGCAGTCAGCAATGTTTGTAGAACCATATTATAGCATATAGTATGGAGACTTTAGGATCCTTGACAAAGAGATTGTTAGAACAATCAAACTCCTAAAATCAAAGATCCTCGGGATTACTGCTACCTTTCTCCTAGATGTTGTACTCCATTAAAAATCTTCTAATAAGTGAATAAGGAAAGGGATAAAATCAGATTTCCTTCATTCCAAATCCAGGGGGCTCTCATCTTCTGTGCTACCTCTACAGAATATATAGTGACAATGTTGTACTATGTGGAGTTTAAATCTTATACTCATAACGGTTCTGTATTCAAGCTCTGCCACTAATGATAACACATTTTCTAATATCTTAGAATTAAATTTCATATTCTGAAAAATAGGAATTAAAGTACTTTTAATATTTGCCTTATAAGGCTTTTTTCATTCTCAATTCAGATAATTTCAATAAATCTTTCTGTCTATTCTAAGGTAAAATATAAATGTCAGTTATTGTTTCTAATCAAGCTATCAATTTTCAATAAATTTCCAATAAATACCATTTTTTTTTGCCTAGGAACATGTCATGTACAAATCTGAATAAAATCTCTACCCTTAAAATTTAGAGTTAAAAAGATAACGTCATCATCATCATCATAATAGTCAGTTTTTCTATAGCATTTTAAGTTTGCAAGATACTTTCAGATTTCACAACAATCCTGGGAGGTAGATGCTGAATTATTCTTATTTTTCATATAAAGAAACTGATGCAGACTCAAGTTAAGTGAATTTCTCAGAATCACAAATTACTACTAATATATTCGAACTTGGGTTTTCTTTAGTCCAAGTCTAGAACTCTATTATATCCATGCATAAGTAAATATAGAAGAGATTTTGAGTGATTTAAAGGGAAGGTTTTAGCAGATAAGAGTACTGAAAAATATTTCAAGTAAAACCTGTTATTTGAGTTGAACCCTGAAAGAAACTAGGGATTGTAAAAGACATAGTAGTGTGTGATTGTTAATCCAATAAAGCTTTTCAGCATTGGCAGAAATGTTTCTTCAGAAATAAAGAGGAAGTGGATTCAGTGGATTAAGTCAAATTTTTAAACTTAATAACAGGCCATAATGTTTCTTTAACATCATCAAGGTTTTTGCACAGGCTTGTATAGACACACACACACACACACACACACACACACACACATCACAGAATTTGAAATCTGTATTTCCTTTAGCCCATATATCAGTTCTTCTTATAATGGCAACAGCAAGGCTATGCAAGGCATTTAAGCAATGATTATCTTACCCTTATTATTATTATTCTTTATTGCATAATATTTATTATCGAGAAAGGCCTGATTACCGCAAACTGAACATCTTGATTCTGTCTTGTTAACCTATTAGTTCTCATACTATTGGCACACATATAGGCTTTTGACTGTGAGCTACTCAAGGAAAGAAGAAATACAAAAAAGCTTATTGCACTGAAATGGGGGAATCCTGATAGACTCCAAGAAAGTCATTATACCTTTGTTAATTAGAAAAGTGTGCTTTAGCTTGGATTAAAGCTAAAAAGGATAAGAAAATAAATTATTTCTTTCTCTCAAAATTAAATAGATTCATTGGAAATGAATTCAGTCATGTGTTGAACATCTTTAAAAGTTTAGCTGCAATTGACAGACCAACAATGGGCAATATAAATATATTTATACACATATTATATTTCTTTATACACACACATACACACACACACACACACATACACACACACACACACACACACACATATATATTCCCTACACTTGATCACTGAATGATCACTGAACTACCTCAGTCTGAGACCTGGGAAAGATCTTAGCTTAACAAGGCCAAGGTCTCCCACTGTTTCATGGGCCATTTTCAGATGTCGTGATCTATATCTTTCTAGTAGAACCAGATTTCTCTCAAGGAGAGCATAAGATTGGTAACTGTATAGCTCCCCTTCACTTACAAGTCATGGTATCACTTTCCTGATTTTATGATCAGAGCTATGGAGAAACAGCAATTAATAGGAAACAGGAATAATCATTCAAAATTACTTTAGGAAAAATATTAAAAAAACAACTTTTTCTTAAAAGACTTTCTGCTTATTTAACT
Source organism: Antechinus flavipes (assembly GCF_016432865.1). Classification (NCBI taxonomy): domain Eukaryota; kingdom Metazoa; phylum Chordata; class Mammalia; order Dasyuromorphia; family Dasyuridae; genus Antechinus; species Antechinus flavipes. The sequence continues at coordinate 22,309,807 of NC_067400.1, forward strand.
TTCAAAAGTTTCGTCCATTGGGATACAATTGCTTCATTCAAAATAAGGGAAGGGTGTATATTCTGTGACAATGCAGCCGGAAGAAAAAAATCAGAAGGAAGCCCAGATTTAGAATGAAAAAAACCTGAGCTTGAATTGGGACTCTACTACTGCCTCTTTGGAAGAGATTAGTTAAAATATTTTTCTTCTTGGTTTCATTATGTTATTTCTACAGCAAATTTTAAGATCTCTTTCTGTTAGAGATATGACAGAATAGGAAAGAAATTGTGATTGTAAGAAAACTTCCCTTAGATAAAAGCCAAAGGAAAAATCTCTTACATGAGACAATTTTTTCTTCAAAGGAAGATCTGGTCAAAGCCATTGGTCATAGTCTATGAGTATGCTTCTGTATTCAAGTTTATTATTTACTTGAATAGTCTACTATTAATTATTGTTATGTTTTTATGTGCATTATTTTTATTATTTTAATCATCATCAATAAACACAAGGATTTCAACATACAAAGAACAAGAAGCTTTAAATATAAACTTTTTTTGAGTTTTTCACTATACAGCTAAAAAAGTTGAGGTGACATTCAAAGAGATTGAGCTTACTTTTAAGATCTTGAAATTTAATTATGGAATTTGTGTCAACATGGAAAACATGTATAAAATTAATAATTATAGTGAGATTTTATGTCGCATCTTTTCTCAGTGTTTTGAAAGATGTTCTAAGGACACAGAGGGGTGGGAGGAGGGAAGATTAGTAGAGATAAAACATGATTAGAAAAGGCATTGTGAGAAGATATTATTTTGCTTTATTGTATCAAATTCTTTACAGAAAACTAATCTCACTACAGGATAATATTTTCTCAATTTCATTGCAATTTCAATATCAATTTACATAGGTGACTCAGGATTTGAATGAATTTTTATTGCCTCTAACATAGGGAATGAATATGTATCAAACTTGTTTCATTTATCTGTACTTTGAACGTTATTTTCATGCATTATTCAAATTTAGAAACCATTTCTAAACATATATTTAAAGGTAAGTTTCAAATGTCATAGATAAAACTATTTAGCCATTTTTACCAGGCATAATACATTCTTAGATTGGTGACTCTTTAAAGGATACATGACTCCTAGAAATAGAGAGATACAGTAAATTAAAAATAAATAAACCAGTTCACATTTTGCCTCCAAGAAATTTAGGAAAGTAAAATGTCAATAGAAACATTTTACTTTTTTTTTTTAATAAAGATATTTACAACTGCTATATGTATAAAAACCTAGCATTCGTGATAATAAAAAAAATAAATTTTCCTTTTATATGGACATCAAATTATATTTAATTGGTATAAGTTCAAAAGAACTGAACAAAAGTTTACATCAATTGCATAACAACTATAACTTTAAAAAAAACCTTTTTTTTTTTTCACATGGAAAATAGTAGTCAGATACAAAAGAGGAATACAGTGAACTAAGGTTATTTAATGCCCTTTCTATAATTAACCTAAAGCATCAATGTAAGTGAGGTCATGCAGTTAATAGGATTCATAAAATATATTTATAATTATTAATGCCAATGAGCATTTACAGAACACTTTAAAACATGTACTTACTTTGTGGCACTTAAATGAATCTGTGGCCATGGAAATAGAAGTTAACCACCCTTTAAATTATGTTAGTCAAGGTATTGTCTTACAACAGGTGTTCAGTCGTGTAGGTAAACTCAATGCCCTCTGTATGACTAAAAGGGAGGGAGTGAGTGAGGGAGGGAGTGAGGAAGGGGAGAAGAGAGGGATGGAGGGAGGGAGAGAGGAAGAGGGAGAGGGAGGGAGGGAGCAAGGAAGAGAGTGCCTGGGGGAATGAGCCGGAGAGCACGGGGAAGCAAGCGGTAGCACACTGGGGATAGAGGAAAAAAGGGAGGGAGCGAGGGAAGGAGCAAGGGAAAGAGTGAGGGAGAGAGTGAGGAAGGGAGAGAACAGGGAAGGGACAGAAAGAGGGAGGGAGGGAGGGAGAGAAAGGGAGGGAAAGAAGAAGAGAGAGAGAGGGAGAGAGGGATGGAACAAGGGAGTGAGTGAGGGAGGGAGCAAGATAGGGAGGGAAAGAGGGAGGGAACGAGGGGGAGAGAGAGATGGAGGGAGGGAGAGAGGGGAAAGAGAGAGAGAGGAGACAGGGAGAGAAAGGAGAGAAGGAACAGGGAAGGGAGCGTGCAAAGGAGTGAGCGGGAGCATGCAGGGGAGCGAGTGGATGGGCGGGAAAGCAAGTGGAAGCACGCTGGGGACAGAGGAAAAGTAGGAGGGAACGAGAGAGGGAGTGAGGGAGAGAGGGAGGGAGCGAGGGAGAAGGAGGGAGGGAGCAAAGGAGGGAGAGAAGGAGGGAGGGAGGGAGGGGGAGAGGGAGAAGAAGAGGGAAGAAGGGAGAGAGAGAGAGAGAAAGGGAGGGAAATAGGGAGGGAGATGGAGAGAGGGAGAGAGAGAGATGGAGGGAGAGAGAGAGAGATGGAGGGAGGGAGGGAGGGAGAAAGAGAGAGAGATGGAGGGAGGGAGAGAGAGAGAGAAGGAGAGAGAGGAGAGAGAGGGAGGGAACAGGAAAGGGAACATGTGGGGGAGTGAGCGGAAGCACATGGGGAAGTGAGTCAAAGCGCCATGGGGAAGTGAGTGGAAGCACCCTGGGGACAGAGGAAAAGAGGGAGGGAGTGAAGGAGGGAGCGAGGGAGGGAACAAGGGAGGGAGAGAGGGAAGGATTTAGGAAATTCAACAGATTTGACTCTTTTTAAAAATAAATAAGCAACTCTATCTTTAGAAGTTAAAATTTATGCGAATTAAGTTAATTTAAAAGAAATAATACAACATATGATAAAATCTTGGAAGAAATGTTCTTTTGCACTTTAAGTAAATAATACATTCAAAGAATTATGGGTGGTAAAGCAGGCGAGAAATTGTTGAAGAACAACAATTCTTGAAGAAGTTTTCTCTAGATATTGGAGTATATAAATAATCTTTAAATGTGATTATGATAGCTGTAAATCAAGGGTGATATAATTGAGATAACAGAATACCATGGATAAGCGTGTTTTTGTTTGGATATTGTGACTGGGAAAATTGAATAGACTAATGAAGAAAAGAATATGAAAGGTTTTAATTCCATTAGGTTTAATATGATTGGATAGGCAATAGTAACCTATCAGAATAAGCTGAAAGGACAAAGCTCATTGAAATAGAAGCGAGAGGCTCCCAAAGTCAAGAAGTAATATTAGATGAGTTTTCATTCTTTCTTTTTTCTTTCATTCTTTCTTTTTCCTTTTTTCTTTTTTCTTTTCTTTTCTTTTTTCTTTTTCTTTTTCTTTTTTCTTTTTTCTTTTCTTTTCTTTTTCTTTTTTTTCTTTTTTTTTTTTTGCTTAGAGTGTCACAACTAGTAATCAAGGGTCTGATTTTGAATTTGAACTCAAGTCCTGCAGACTCCAGGGCTAGTCCACTGCACCATTTAACAGCCCCACCAATTTGATGAGACTGACTTTGTTCAGGTCTATGCTCAAGGAATACCACTTTGTATTTTTCTTTTAAAAACATTTTATTTTTTATTGATATGTTTTGTTTTCACATTTAGTTAGCCATTCCTCCCCAGCCCCACTTCCTACATAGATAAGTTTTTTGTATTTTTTTTTAATCTTTGTAACCAAAGAGGGGAAAAAAAGCAGTTCAATAAAATTAGTACATCTATCACGTATATAAACTGATGAGGGATGTTACTGTAAACTGGGGGATGGTTGGGTTTGAGGTGCAGAAATTTGAGGCAAGGAGGCCAATTAAGAAGCTTTTATTTAAGTTAGAGATATAATCTTTCTTTGTGACACCTCAACTAGGTTAGTGGTCCTTTGAGTGGAGAAAAAGGGATAAAAGGTTAGATAAAGTTGCATAGATAGAAATGACTTGGCTGATGATTGAATAAAAGGAGAGAGGGAAAAGTTTAGGGGGACTCCAATTTTGTAGACCTGGCAGTTAGAAAGAGTATTAGAGAGAAAGTGTGTGATGGATAGAGCACAGACTCAGGACTGGGAAGCCTTGATTTTATTCCCAGATCTGCCATTTATGCACATGTAGCTCCTAAGTCTTGTCAGTCCCCTTAGCCTCAGTTTCCTCTTGTAGAAATTGGGTTCCTAATTCGGAACTATGATCAAAAAAGGCATCAAACTGTGCCTACCCTTTGATCCATTAGTTTTTCTACTGGGATTATATACCAATGAGATCTTAAAGGAGTGTGCAAAAATGTTTGTGGCAGCCCTTTTTGTAGTGGCAAGAAATGGGAAACTGAGTGGATACCCATCAATTGGAGAATGGCTGAATAAATTATGGTATATGAATGTTATGGATTATTATTTTTCTGTAAGAAACCATCAGCAGGATGATTTCAGAAAGGCCTGAAGAGACTTATATAAACTGATATTAAGTGAAATGAGCAGAACCAGAAGATCATTATACACGGCAACAACAAAATTATACAATGATCAATTCTGATGGACATGGATCTATTCACTTCATCACTTCATCACTTGTTCAGTGATAAAGAGAGCCATCTATACCCAGAGAGAGGACCATGGAATCTGAGTGTGGACAACACCATAGCATTCTCATTCTCTCTGTTGGTGTTTGCTTGCATTTTGTTTTCTTTCTCAGTTTTTTTTTTCCTTCGTGATTTGATTTTTCTTGTGCAGCAAGATAACTATATAATTATGTATACATATATTGGATTTAACATTTATTGTAACATATTTAACATGTATTGGATTACCTGCCAGCTAGGGGAGGGGGTGAGGGGAAAGAAGGAGTAAATTTGGAAGAAAAGATTTTGCAAGGATCAATGTTGAAAAATTAACCATGTACATGTTTTATAAATAAAAAGCTTTAATAAAAAAAAAAAACTAAAAAGTAAGTGGGCTCCATAATATTCAAAGGGCTGTTCTGCGAAAAATACTTTGTACCCTTAAAGCTTTATAGAAACTAAATATTGTATGACATTGTCAGGAACTAAAATAATGGGAGCTATTATGTGCCTTAGCTGGTCGGGGTGAAGACTTTTCCAAATTCAGAATATTTTTTTAAATAAAGCTCTGAGCTTTTAACCATCCATATATTTTAGTTAAAATACCATTAACTGAATGCCACCATTTTGTGACAATGCTTATATTGTCATAAGATTATAGATTTAGAACAATTTTTCAAAATGTGTTCTTAGAACTAATATTACAATTAATTTCTTATTGAACAAAGCCCAAATTAGAAGTCTTAATTCTAGTTCATTCTCTCTCTCTTTCTCTATCTCTCTTCTTTGCACATATAAATATACATATATAAGTAGAGATTTATATTTTGATGTATTGATACATTGATACCTATACATGAATATCTCCATATCTATATAGCTCTAAATCATAGTAATAAGTATAAATTATCAGTACTTAAATTATCAGTAAGATCTAACACATACACTTATACCCACATGCATGCCTGGGTATGTGTATGGATAGACAGATAGATAGATAGATGAATAAATAGATAGATGGAAAATGGAGAGACAGAGACAGAAAGGCAAGGGAAGAGGGGGAGAGAAAGAGAGAAAAAGAGAGAGAGAGACAGTGAGAAAGACACACACAGAGAGACAGACAGAGACACAGAGAGACAGAGATAGAGACAGAGACTCAGAGAGAGAGAGAAAGAAAGAGACAGAGACAGAGAGATTGCTAAGCCATTTAGGTGATTCAGTAGCTAGAGGGAGTGCTGGGTCTGGACTCAGGAAGACATCTTTATGAGTTCAAACTGGACTTTGACACTTATTGAGCTGCCAGATCCTGGGCAAGTCACTTAACCCTATTACCCTCAAATTCTTCATCTTTAACATCAGTTAGAAAAGGAAATGACAAGCCAATATTTTTGCCAAGAAAACCCCAAATGGAATTACGAATATCTGGACACAACTGAAAAACAGCTTCATAAAGGGCAGCTACGTAACGAAGAGGATAGAAAGTTAAGTCTAGAATCTGGAAGACCTGAATTCAAATCTGAACTAAATTATTTACTATATCTGAGCCAAGTCAATCTCTGCCTAGGAAGAGCTAAGTGGCACAGTGGACAGTCAGAAAGAAAAGAGTTCAAATTTCACTACATCATTTTATCTGTTTTCTTTAACATACTGGAGAAGGGAATGGGAAACCATTCTAGCGCCTTTGCTAAGAAAACCCCATGGACTTAATGGTCCATGGAAGAATGAAGTAGTGAAAAGTTAAAGACTAACTAATTAATCAGTGTATATTGGCTATAAAATCTCACACATTGTAATAAGTATTTTATGAAAATTTGTGATGACTGTGTATTTAAAATCAGCCGGAGTCAGGAATTCAGGTTAAGGGAAAATCTTCAATCTTTATTGAAGTGAAGAGATGAAAAAGGATTGCGATAGCAATATGGGCAGCTGCGACAGGAAGCCAGCTAGCAGAGGGGGATTGCAGATGAAGGGCCGTTGCAATAGCAATGTGAGCAGCTGTGTCAAGATGGCAGCCAGCAGTCTCTCTTTCTGCTTCCTTTTCCACTCCCCTGCCTCCACCCACCAAAAACGTCATTTCCTATATAACACATCAGGACTTGCACAAAGAGTGGGCGGGGACCATTCTTTCTCCAAGCATATATATTAATAGAGTATGGTTCAATTACTATTTAGCCTCATGTGCTTGGGACCTCAGTGCATCAACTCAAGCCTCAGCCCATTACAAAAATTGTTTCATTTGATCTTCACAACAGCCCCAGAAAGTCACTGTTGTTTTGAGGAAATTGAAGCAAACAGTTTATATGACTTACTAAAGACCAAACATCGAGTGTCTGAATTGGATTTGAACTTGTCTTCCTGACACTCTACTATGCTCTCTATAGCTCTTAATATAAAGATAGTGATAGCTGGTGTTTGTACATATTGGTTTACACCTTATCTTCCTCCACTGGAATATGAGCTCCATAAAGACAAGGGCTGTATTTTTTTTTTCCATCTATGCATCTCCAGAACTTAACATAATGTAGACCATATGGAACACTTAATACACTCTTACTGATTGTCAAAATAGCTGTTGTCTGTTGGAAAATCTGTAGATTATACCTTTGGGATAGTTCAAAATTTTGATTTCTATGGTTTTTATAATTCCATCCATGTTGATATCTCTTTCAGTAGTCCAGATATCATCCCATCTATGTTTTCGTTGTCACTATTGCATATGCATTCATCAGTCCTTCAAGGGCTCCATGCAAAAGCTTTAAGGCTTTTCTTGAGTAATCTGAATTCTACTTAGATACCAAAGTAGCTACTGACTGAATTTCATACGATACCACATCTTTATGTACCTTATGTTCTTTAACATATATTAACTCATTTTTATTTACAATTATGATAACAGATCTCTATGGATTTACTGTAACATATTCAAGCTTTAAATTGTCAAGAATTCCAACTAGTATACATTGTACTTGAAAGTGTTAGGATGAACATTACCAAAAATATATAAAAAAAGAAAAGGATAGAAATCTTTTTATCTAGATACACAAGCTTACACAGTAATTTTAATAGATTGTGATTTGGGAATAATATTATGTTAATATTCCCAAGTAGGAAGCATTTCAACTTTAAAAGTTACACAAGAATTTAAATTTCAGTGTGTTCTGGTATCAAAGCTTTTTTTTTTCATTCTACAGAAATGTATCCAATACTTCATCTAGCTGATTGGGTATGTCAATTTATATGTTTTCTTTGGAAAGTTAGTTTTAATAACCCTTCTGGAATGATTTATTTTTAATATGTTTAGCAATTTTATTTTTTTTATTTTTGATCTCTTGTGTACATCATTTAAATTACTTCCTCATAAGAGTCAAACCTTGTTGCTAACATTTAATGATTTACGGGAAGATTTTTAAAACACATTAAATTTTTGAGCAATTCCTCTCTTCATATTTTTAATGCAATTTGTTGAAAATCTAAGGATTTTCCCCATTCTCTGCCAAAATTGTTTGCCCAGCATTTTACTTTTAAGTGGATGATTATTCAATGGCATATTAATGTCTAATTTTCCCATAGATATTTATATATTAGATTTCAATTTCCCTAGAGTGTAGGTGCTTCCTATCCTAAAAGAGAGACAATATAGGCTGCTCCCTTCAACCTTAGCTTAACATTTCCTAGAAGACAGTCTTTGACGTTAGTTTTGGCTGAAGGCCACCCCCTCTTCATGACCAAATCTAAAATCAGGTAGGCTGTTTTAAAAACAAAAACAAAACCAAATAATCTTACATGTACTCTAGCTCAGTATATATTTGAAACTATTCCATTTTTGTCAAACTTCTTGGAACTTATGTTCTAGATATACTAAAGTTCAAGACTAGTGGTCCAACAACAGACATTTACTGATATATAAGTGATAAAAGTATAAGAAAATTTTTAAAAAATATTTTGGAATGGCCAATAGTCACAGAAAATCATGCTCTACAATTTGGATCTATGCTCAAAAACTTATCAAACTGTGCATATCCTTTAACCCAGCAGTATTCCTACTAGGATTATATCCCAAAGAGACCTCAAAGGAGGGAAAGGGACCCACATGTGCAAAAATGTTTGTGGTGCCCTTTTTGTAGTGACAAGAAACTGAAAACTGAATGGATGCCCTTTAATTGGAGAATGGCTGAATAAATTATGGTATGTGAATGTTATGGAATATTATTGTTCTGTAAGAAACGATCAGCAAGATGATTTCAGAGACGCCTGGAGTTATATGAACTGTTGCTAAGGAAAAATAAGCAGAACCAAGAGATAATTATACATGGCAATAACAAGACTATAAGAAGATCAGTTCTGATAGATGTGGCTCTCTTCAACATTCAGATGATTCAAACCATTTCCAATTGTTCAGTGATTAAGAGAGCCATCTGTACCCAGAGAAAGGACTGTGGGAACTGAGTGTGGACCACAAAATAGAATTCTAACTCTTTCTGTTGTTGTTTGCTTGCATTTTTTTTCTTTCCCAGTTTTTTTTCTTTTCTTTTCTTCCTTCTTGAGCCAATTTTTCTTGTGTAGCAAGATAATTTTATAAATATGTATACATATATTTGATTTAACATATATTTTAACATAGAAAATCATGCTCTAGTCAACAATAATGAAGATATTGCCATTATCATGAGTATAAATGAAAACAATTCTTTAGATTATTTTCACATAAGATAATTCTGGGAAAAATAAGGAAAATGAAATTAATCAATATTTCAGAATAATTTGAAGGTAGGAAGGTACACTCAATAATATACTGTTTGTGGATGTCTGAACAGGTCCACCTGTTATGGAAATCAGTTTGGAAATTTGCACCAAAAGGAATTAAGTTTACCTACTTTTGACCAATGTATACTACTCTTAGGCATATACAAGGAGGGCAAATGTAGGAGACATTCCATATAAATACAATATTCATTATTGTTGTTGTTATTGTTAGACAGAAAAAATAATAAAATATACATAGTTGTAGAATGACAACAAATCCTGAATATACAAATAATTGAATGTTCTTTTTTTCTGTAAGAAACTCTAAAGATGATGGATTCAGAAGGAAAAAAAAAAAAAAAACATGAGCTGTGTGAGCTTGAGGAGGAATACTTTTATTCATATGTAACTATGTATAAAATGTAGTTATTTAAACACATTAACTACATAGTTAACATAAATGAAAATAATATTAAAATGAAATTGAATATCATGGAGTTATGACAAATTATAATTCTGAGAAAAATGAGAAAATGCAGTTCTCTCCTTAAGAGATGGTGGGCAATCAGTATAGCAGGGTGCAGGTGTTAGTAGATGTAGTCGTTAGGTATTTTTACTTATTTTTTTTCCTTTTTAATTATAAATGGAGGCTCACTGTAAATGTTTTTTTTTTCCTTCCCCTAAGAATATGAGTGGAGGATATACATGCGAAAATGATTGCAATGTAAAATAAATGGCATTGTTTTGTTTAATTGGTCACATCTGTGAAATGGCATTGGAGTAGGAATTCAGTGAAGGACATTTATGCTATCAGGATAAAATGGAGAGGTTTTATGAATCAGGCTTTTGTTTTCTGTTAACTCTTTCTATTGCCCTTGTAAATTAGTGTTTGTGCCTAATTTAGTTATATCCTTGTATTCCATTATTGGTTTCCTTTTATGCTAATGATTCTTATCTTGGATATTGTCATCTTTCCTTGCCTACACCAGGAACTTTTGAGATTTGTCTTCATCCTGTAGTTTTCTACCGGTTCTACGAGTTTTAGGTATTCTCACAAGTTCAATAGTTTGAAAGGGACAGCCTACCCTAGGCTTTCTATGTACAGAGTACCTAAATACCCAAATTTACTCAGTCCACCTGCATTCTACTTATTATCTGTCTCTCTCTCCCCTTTGTTAATCGTCACTGAAAAAATTTCATTAATATGACATCACTGTAATGAATTCCTATATATTCCACTGAAGTTGCCTCTGTTTACTCATTCGGTGTGATGATTTGTAATATACATAGTTATCAAAGGCTTTTCTGAAACGAAAATCAATCATTTCTAATCTACTGCTTCTCTGCTATCAATCCAGAAATATATTTAATGAACTCAGGCCAATTTCTCAAGCAGGGTCTCCTCTTGAAGTATCTGAACAAGCTGCCAAATATAATATTTCTCTTCTGGAGGTTATGTTACATGGCTAACCTTAACAAAGTTTACAGAACATTTATGGGAACCTGTCTTAATCTCTTGTTGGATAGAGGATTTAACACTACAGCAATTCAATTTTTTTTCTTTGACTTTGTTGTTTCTCAATGAAAACTGGAAAATTAGGTTAAGAGAGAAAAATTAGAAGGAAAAGGAAAAAAAAAAAACACCAGGAAACACATTTGTGTTTTTCTATCTTTTTATCTCTCTCTATATATATACATAGATATACACATAGAGAGATATACACACATACATATAGGTAGGCATGTATGTATGTATCTTCAAATTCAGCAGTGATGAGACCAAATTAGTGTTTTACTAGGGCAGGAAAAGGGTTGAGTCATTATCAGATTGAATAAGTCCAAAGCAAACCTTTTCTACCACTATTCTTTTTGTTTTTGGAACAAAAAAGAGTAAGAAATCCAGCTTTCTGATTGATTTACCTTAGAAGTTTCCCAGAAGGTTCTCTGAGTTTGGGTGACATTGGTAAGGATAACTAAAAGGGTCCTTATTTTTAAAAAAGCTGTTTGCACTCCTGTACTATGCAGGAGAGCTTTGAGAAACCAGAATGGACACAGACCTGAAGCACTGCAACATTCGCTGTATGCTCTTGAGGCAGCTGTGATATTGAAAACAGCACCAGCTTTAGAGACTCTTAGCCCAGAGAAGGTAAGGGTATTGGGCAACTTGTCAGAGATTATAAGGGATACCTGTGCAGGCTCAACTATATTTGGCAACTCTATTGCCTACAAACAGTTCTGGAGCAAAATTCTAGGGCAGAGAAAAGTTCTTTTGGTTAATCATAAAGAAGTAGAAATACTGGATACAATTTCAAGACCAAGAGGAGTGCTAGTGCTGATGGCAGTGGGCTCAGTCACAATTCCAGAGATGAGGAGAGTTAAGGCTTGTGATTAGAAAGGAAGAGTGACTTTAATGGGAAAAGACCAGAGTGCAGGTCAGGATAGCAGTGACAGTAGCTGCCCCTGGATTACATCATCTTGAAAGTAATCCACAGATTATAGATCTCAAAATAGTTCTGTAAACAGTATAGTAGCATGAAAAAGCATGAATCTTGGGGCAGATTTTTACCCACACCAGAAAATACCACCTTAAAACAGGCACACAAATCCAGTGGAAAAAAAAAAAAAACTCTTATCTACCTGTCAAGACAAACCCAGGAACTATATGAATACAAATTCCAAATATCAATTGCTCATGGGTAGACCAAGCTATAATATATAATATAATAAAAATGACAATTCTTCCTAAATTGGTCTGCTTATTTAGTGCCAATCAAACAGCCAAAACTTATTTTAAAGAACTTCTATTTTGTAGAAATCCTCTGAAACAACAAATGGTAAAGAATATCGAGGGAATTAATGAAAAAAATACAAATGATGGTGACTTAGTAGTACCAAACTGAAAACTGCAATATAAAGCAACATTCAGAAAAATTATTTGGCACTGGTGAATCAGTGCAATAGATTAGATATGACATAATAAGCAAGACCTACAGCAATCTAATATTTCATAAACCCCCCAAACTCCACTTTCTGGGATAGGAACTCACTCTTAGAAAAAAAAATGCTAGAAAAACAGGAAAATAATATGTCAGAAATTTGGCATAGACCTGCATCTCATACCCTATACCAAAATAAGGTCAAAATGATTGGTACATAAAGGATGACACCATAAACAGATTAAGAAAATAGGGGATAATTTACTTGTCAGATCTTTAGAGAAGGGAGAAATTTATCACCAAACAAGAACCAGAAAACCTTATGAAAGGCAAAATGGACAATTTGCATTACAATAAATTAAAAACCAACAGAAACAACATTAAAAGAGAAGTACAAAGTTGGGAAATAGTTAAACAATTTGTTCATATGATTGTGATGGAATAATACTGTTATTTTCTAAGAAATGAGGAGGAAGTTGACTTCTCAGTGAGTGGAGAAAGGATGGGGAGGAAGGAGAGAATTTAGATCTGAAACTTAAAAGAGAAAGACTATTCTTTAAAATAATAAAAAAAGAAGTTGGGGATTTTCACTGAAATTCAGTGAATTTCAGTGAACCTATGAGATGACACAGCAATTAAGTCCTTCCTTTAAAAAAGGTTTGTAAAATTAAGACAAAATAATAAAATAGAGATAGACAGAGGCCTGAAAATTATAACCTTAAATAGGAATGACTTTTTATCAAAAATAGAACAGCAGAATGAATTTCTAAAAAGCAAATTCTTTAAAATAGAGAAATCTAAAATAAAAATGAGGATGGAGAACAAGATGTACTACACATGAAGTGATTTTAAGACACAGGAATTATAATACTAACATTAGACAAAGCTAGAAAAATAAACAGTGTCAAGAGGGCTGAATGGATAAGCTGCATTTTATTTTAGGGGACCACATGTAAAAAATGTAATTATTTGAAAAAATAGAGAATGGAATTTAGTAACTTTTTAAGAATGCCTAGAAAAGAGAATAATTAGTACAACAGAGGTAATCACAAAATAAATGATTTTTATGTGTATGCAACATAAAATATTTTGTGCAAAATAAATGAATTAAAAATAAGAGAAATGATCAAACACCTCTAGTAAAAATGTAATAAGAAAAAAAAATATGAGGAAATAGGAAAATATTAGAAATAGAAACACAAAATCCTACAAAACTCAGCCTATTAATACATAAAAATAGAAGGATTTAAACCAAAAGAGTCAATATCCAAAAGATTATTGGTCAGGAGAATTAAACTGAGAAAAAAGGTGTATGTAGGGGGGAATATTGCAAAATGCTTTCTTGTTTCCCCAATTGTTGGTGTTTTTGTTGTTCTTTAAAATAATAAGAAGAAGAACGGTTCTTTCTGGGGGAGAGGGAGTTTCTCGGGGGAGGTTTTCTGGAGGCAGCTTTAGTTTCAGTTCAGATCAATAATTATCCCAAATGCAGCCAGCTGGTAAAAATACAAATGTTTATTTCTCCTTCCAAGTCTTGTCTCTTTCCTTGGGCCCGGATAGCTAGATTCTTAGAGGCCTATCGCTCTGCTTGGTTCCAAGAGCTCCCTCAGAATCTCTCCAAATCCAAAGGTTTGTCCTTCAGCCTCTGCCTCTGCTTTCTTCAGCCTCCAGCTAGCACAAAGATGAATCCATCTCTCTTGCCTTCCGAAGTAATTCTCTCCTGGCTCTAGCTCAACTCCGAATCGTGGCTTCTTCTGACTTGACGCTCTCCTCTCCATGTAATTTGGCTGAATTCTATCTGAGAGCCTCTGTCTGTATCTTATATATGAGAGAGAGGAATTGTGGGATACGAGAGAGAGAGTTTATGAGTTTTCTCCCATAGTGCAATCTGGCCCTAAGAGCTTCAAGGGAAGTTTGAATTCACAAAGTTACACAGTTTATTTTGTGAATCCCCCATAGTTGTGAACTCCAATGAGTAAAGGTGTGAACACAAGCATTGTATCAATTAGTTCTATTTAGTACCTTGTTTCAAGTTCTGGCCCAAAACATCAACTCTAATGAGTTAGCATTTTGTAAAGATTCCAACACCCAATGAGATAAGTGATTCCCAATCTGGGGAAAGTTGTATTTTTGCCTAAATATTATGCAAGTATTTAAAACGATTTATCTATTTTATGCTTAACTATTATGTTTAACTATTTTGCAATGTTTATGTGTATATGCATATTGTTGGAATCCTTACTAACTGCTAAGTAATTAGAGTTGATCTAATCTTACAAGAAGTTGTTTTGGCCAGAACCTGAAACAAGGTACTAAGTAGAACTAATCAAGACAAGGCTTGTGTTCCCACCTTTACTCATTGGAGTCCACAAGTATGCTAGCTTCACAAAGTACACTTTCTAACTTCAAGGGAGTCCACACCTTAAAGCTCTTTGGGCCAGAGAGCACTATGGGAGAAAACCCATAATCCCATTCTCTCAGAAGGTTCAGATATAAGGCGAGACAGCCATTCCAGAATACATTTTTTCCTCTTGGCTGGCTGATCGCGCTGGACTCGAGAGGAACGACTCTGCTGCAGCGAACATTTTGACGGATTTCAGTGGAGCTACGCCAGAAGCCCTCTCTCCGCTGCAAGTTGGTGGCTGGGCTCCCCAGAAGGAGATAAGAGAGACCTTCCATCTCTGTCTTGGTTGGAGGCAGAAGAAAGCAGAGGCAGAGGCTGAAGGACAGAACCTTTGGATTTGGAGACATCTGAAGGGCTCCAAGCCTCTAAACCGGCTGTGCCTTGAGAAGAACAAACTCCAACATTTGAACTCTAACAGCATATATATAATTATAAATTTATATGTTATATATAATGTATGTAGGTAGATAGAATTAAAAGTCAGCATAAATTGTATACTCCTCATGTGGTTTGAACTGTATGCTCATATTAAACATGTAATATATAAATGTTACTTTATATATTTATTTGCATATTAGTTCAAGTAATTTGGTAAAGTTTTCCTTTTCTATAATGAGTTTATTATTTTGCTTTCATTAGCATGTCAAAACAAATAACAAATTAATGAATAAAACAAATTAATCTTTATTGTTATCTTCATTTTTTTGTTTCCGTTATCAAGAAAATCAAATATGTAGAAATAGACTATCACATTACATTCTGACAGCAGTTATATTAAGCATTTTGCCAGTATATCAGTACCTAAGCTAATGAGTTGATAGGAAACTCTGGAAATTTGCCCTTTTTTGTTGTTCTATTTATCTAATAGATCCATTTCATATGATGTTTTAATTAGCTTCTAAGATGGGCCTTATCAATGTTTAAAAGAGCTCTGTTAATAATGTATTAATATTTTACAGACAGAGAAATACCTTCTGGCCTCCTTTGATATTGATTATACACTTGGTTGCTGAGTAGTAATGAGTCATCCTCTGATTTGTTGCTAAATTCACTTTCTGCTTCTGAGTCCTTTTCTTTAGTGCATGGTTTTACCATTTCAGTACATTAAAATATTCTGTGCTTAATTAGGTAAATATAAGAACATCACTCTGGAAGTTTACTACATTGTATTTTAGATTAGAGGTACAAGAGTTGCACATCCCCTCCCAACATCATGCTAGTCAGAACCCTAGAAATAAATTGTGGAATTCAGAAATGCCTCAAACAAAGCTACTACAGGGAATACATGTACACTGGGAAATAATGGGAAGGAAGATGAATTAAATGGTACTGTGTTTAATAATTACTACTTGTTCATCTTTATTGAGGTAGATCTTAGTTACTTCATTATTGCTACACACTGATTTGCATCATCTTGTCACCAAATGTCTTGGTACTATTTCAGGAAATACACACTCTCATAGCAAAAAAAAAAAAAAAAAAAAAAAAAATCCATCAAATCTGAATTTCTATTTTGAGAGGACTGTTGGTCAAGGTATATTTCTCTGTGTGTTATAATCTAGGAAGTCCTGGTAATAATCCTCTACTTTATGCTACAGTCAAATTGTCCAAAGACTCTTCTAATGCTCTTGTAAAGTTTTTAGTCTTATAAATCAAGTTTAATCTAGGTTAGATGTATGAAAGAAATGATATTTAAGTAGTATGTAAATGTGAAATCAATTTTCCTTCAAAAAAGCTTACTTTTCCAGTTGATTCTTCTATAGGACATAACTTACCTGTCTAGTTTTAGAATATATAATTAGGAATAGATAGACAGAGATAGAAAGATGGAAAGAAAGAAGACAGAAAAAGAGAAAGAAAGAGAAAGATAGAAGTATAATTATAGGCATATGTATGCATGTTTGACCATGTCACTCACATATTGAATAAAATCTAATAATGTTATATTACCCATATGATCAATTGTAAATTCCTCTGACTGAATTTTACAGACTGATGCACACATATCTATCTCTGTCTATCTCTGTCTTTCTTCTCTCTCGCCATATATATATTTCACTCTCTTTCTTTCTCTCCCCCCAACTTTATACTGACTTCTTAATTAGCCAATTATACTATAAGAATTTGTTAAGAAGTTACAAAGTGGCAAGCATTAGGTTAAGTTCTCAGAGTAAAAATGCAAACATAAAGAAAGTCATTATCTTTATCAAGAAGGTTATATTCTAATTATTAAAGATAATAGAGAAAAAGGAACTGAAAATTGCTGAGTGGGAAAGATACTAGTTCAAAGACAAGGTAGACAAAGTCCTTTAGAAATGAGTCAGTAGCACACCTAGGAAAGGATATTTGGCCTGGAGTTATTGTCCTACAGTTTCAAGACACAAATAATCCAGGAGCAATAATAACTGCCAACCCCTCCCACCCCAGGCTCCAGTGGTCATTTCTAGTGGGGCAAAGTTGATATTTCCTCTTCTTCATCTCTCCTGCCCACTGCTCCATTGCCTCCTGAATGGATCTTACCTCACACACATGCACACACATTAAAAAAAAAAAAAAAACAAAAAAAAAACAAAAAAAAAAAAAAACTGAAAAATATCTTACCTTAAAAAGGTCAAGGTCTCCCACTGAATCCTGGATCACCACCAGTCATCCTGACTTGTATATTTCCACTGGAGTCTAATGACTCTTGAAGAGAGAGGGGGGCTGATAGCTGAAAAGTTCTGTCTCACTTAAATCTAAATCACTTGTTAGTCAGGATATCACTTTTGTGATGTCATAGATCTTCAGGAACAAAAAAAAAAAAAAAAAAAAAAAACAGACAATTCTGTCTGACACTTTATGACTTCATTTGGGTTTTCTTGGGAAAGATATTGGAATGGTTTTGCCTTCTCCAGATCATTTTACAGATAAACAAACTGAGGCAAACATGGTTAAATGATTTGTCCAGGATCACACAGCTAATAAGTGTCTCAGGCCAAATTTGAAGTTGGGAAGATGTCTTCCTAATTCTAATCCTAGTACTCCAGCCGCTGTTCCACCTGGCTGCTCTCCTAAATTACTGGCAGAATTTATAATAGAAAACATGTTTTCTAGGACTATTCACTATGTTAAGAAAGCTGTAAGTAAATATCATTGAACCCTTGAAAAAACAAACTGTACGATTATTTAATGTTTCTGGTTCCAGTCTTGCTCACATTTTGGGAAAGTAGTTCCACTGAGGTTTTTTTTAAAAATCCCCTATGATTAAGACAATCTCAATGGAAGCAAACAGTCAAATTTTACTACTCTGTGACAGGTATTATGTTTGAACACTAACAAAGGCAACATAGTAATATCTTTACATTTCACTGTATGACCTAGACTATGTCCCAAATAAATGCTTGTTGGAATTGTTTACCTAGTATGTCAAACTTCTTTAGGATTGAAATTAGCTTAGACCTTGAATAGATTTTGCTGTCTTTTGTTAATTGAGTTCTGATGCAAATACAGAAGATAGTAAGGGATGTATTTATAGTATACTCTTCTGTTTTCCTATATATATTATATCTTCAATGCCATTTTTGCTCTGTTTTTCAGGCATTAAAGAGCTGAGATAGAACTAACTATAACCCACTTAGACATGAATCTGGAAAACTCCCAATTTATACATCTGTTCTCTCAAATTGGTCTATATACGCTTTAGCTAAATATGAATGCTGTGGGTAGACCAATCTCGGGACATGATGTCAACAATCTATTCCTCTCTCTCTCTCTCTCTCTCTCTCTCTCTCTCTCTCTCTCTCTCTCTCTCTCTCATACATACTTACACACATATATAATACACATACATTCTACATGCTTATACATAAATATGTATAAAATAGATAGATCAAATGTATATCAAAGTTGAAGAAATGCAAAAATAAATAACATTGAAATTAGGAGAGAACCATATTTACTTAGAAATGATATACTTTTAGGGCAGCTAGGTTGTGCAGTGGATAGAGCACCAGCCTTCAAGTCAGAAGGACATGAGTTCAAATCTGGACTTAGACACTTAACACTGCCTAAGTGTGTGCCCCTGGGGAATTCTCTTAAGCCCAATTGCCTCACCAAAAACTTAAAAAAAATTGATTTACTTTCTTTTTTTTTTCATTTATCCAATTTTCCTTTTTAATTATTTTTTTAAATTTTTTATTACAGCTTTTTATTTACAAGATATATGCATGGGTAATTTTTCAACACTAACCCTTGCAAAATCTTCTGATCCAACTTTTCCCCTCCTTTGCTCTATCCCCTCCCTTAGATGGTGAGTAGACCAATACATGTTAAAGTATATGTTAAATATAACACAACACAACACACATACACACACACACATCCATACAGTTATTTTGCTGCACAAGAAAAATCAGACTTAGAAATAAGGTAAAAATAACTTGAGAAGAAAATTAAAAATGCAAGCAGAAAAACAGAAGGAAAATGCTATGTTGCGGTTCATACTCATTTCCCATAGTTCTTTCACTGGGTATAACTGGTTCACTTCATTATTGAACAAATGGAACTTATTTAATTTATCTCATTGTTGAAGAGGTCACATCCATCAGAACTGATCATGATATAGTATTGTTGTTGAAGTAAGTAATGATCTTCTAGTACTGTTCATTTCACTCAGCATCAGTTTATGTAAGTCTCTCCAGGACTTTCTGAAATCATCCTGCTGGTCATTTCTTACAGAATAATAATCCATAACATTCATATACCACAACTTATTCAGCCATTTCCTAACTGATGGACATCTATTCAGTTTACAATTTCTGGCCACTACAAAACTGCCATAAACATTCTTGCACATACAGGTCCCTTTCCCTTCTTTAAAATCTCCTTGGAATATAAACCCAGTAGTAACACTGTTGGATCAAAGGATATGTACTGTTTGATAACATTTTGAGCATAGTTCCAAATTGCTCTCCAGAATGACTGGATGCATTCACAATTCCACCAATAATGTATCAGTGTCCCAATTTTCCCACATCCCCTCCAACATTCAGCATTATTTTTTCCTGTCATCCTAGCCAATTTGACAGGTGTATAGTGGTATCTCAGAGTTGTCTTAATTTGCATTTCTCTGATTAATAATGATTTGGAAAAAAATAAAAGCAATAATAATTATTTGGAGCATCTTTTCATATGGCTAGAAATAGTTTCCATTTCTTCATCCGAAAATTGTCTGTTCATATTCTTTGACCATTTATCAATTGGAGAATGGCTTGATTTCTTATAAATTATATTCAATCCTCTATATATTTTAGAAATGAGGCCTTTATCAGAACCTTTGACTGTAAAATTGTTTTTTCCAGTTTATTGCTTCCCTTCTAATCTTGTTTGCATTAGGTTTATTTATACAAAAGATTTTTAATTTGATAGAATCAAAATTTTCTATTTTGTGATCAATAATGATCTCTAGTTCTTCTTTGGTCACAAATTCCTTCCTCCTCCACATGTCTGAGAGGTAAACTAGCCTATGTTCTTCTAATTTATTTATAATCTCATTCTTTATGCCTAAATCATAGACCCATTTTGATCTTATCTTGGTGTACAATGTTAAGTGTGGGTCAATGCCTAGTTTTTGCCATACTAATTTCCAATTTTCCCAGTAGTTTTCTTCAAACAGTGAATTCTTATCCCAAAAGCTGGGGTCTTTGGGTTTGTCAAACACTAGATTGTTATAGTTATTGACTATTTTAGCCTATGAAACTAACCTATTCCATTGATCAAACAGTTTATTTCTTAGCCAATACCAAATAGTTTTGGTGACCCCTGCTTTATAATATAGTTTTAGATCTGGTACAGCTAGGCCACCTTTATTTGATTTTTTTCTCATTAGTTCCCTTCAAAGTCTTGACCTTTTGTTTTTCCAGATGAATTTTGTTGTTATTATTTTTTTTTTTACCAAGAAATAGTTTTTTTGGAGTCTGATTGGTAGAGCACTAATTAAATAGATTAGTTTAGGCAGTATTGTCATCTTGATTACATTTGCCCGACCTATCCAAGAGCACTTAATATTTTTTCCATTTGGTTAGATCTGACTTTATTTGTGTGGAAAGTGTTTTGTCATTTTGCTCATATAGTTCCTGATTTTTCCTTGGCAGATAGATTCCCAAATATTTTATACTATTGGCAATTGTTTTAAATGGAATTTTTTTTTGTATCTCTAACTGTTGGATTTTGTTAGTGATGTATAAGAATGCTGATGATTTATGTGGATTTATTTTGTATCCTGCAACTTTGCTAAAGTTGTGGATTATTTCTAATAGCTTTTTAGTAGAATCTCTAGGGTTCTCTAAGTATATCATCATATCATCTGCAAAAAGTGATAATTTGGTTTCCTCATTACCTACTCTAATTCCTTTAATCTCTTTCTCATTACCAAAGCTAGTATTTCTGATACAATATTGAATAGTAATGGTGATAGTGTCAAATTTGTTATACTCATGATCTTATTGGGAATGGTTCTGGTTTACTCCCATTACATATGATGCTTACTGACAGTAAACATCAAATGTTTACTGACAATTTTAAATAAATTCTCCTGACTATTTTAAGGAAAAGTCCATTTATTCCTATACTCTCAAGTGTCTTTAATAGGAATGGATGTTGGATTTTATCAAATGATTTTTCTGCATCTATTGAAATGATCATATGTTTTTTTGTTAATTTAGTTATTGATATAATCAAGTATGCTAATAGTTTTCCTAATATTGAACCAGCCCTGCATTCCTGGTATGAATCCTATGTAGTCGAAATGATTTACTTTCAACCCTCTGTGTCATCACAATGTTTTAGCAAGCTCCAAACTTCATTAAAATTCATTGTCACTCTTCTAAGTTATTTTTTCTTTTATATCTATCGCAAATGCATGCTTCTAATTCTGCTTTTTCTAAGTACCATTAATTCTTAGAGATTTTTTCTAGAGTTCTTTGTATTTGTCATACTTGTCAGTCACAAACCCATGTTATTACCCCAAAAATATTACTCCAAAATACCACTCATATGTTGTTAGATATTTAGTTTTCTCCAATTTCTCCCAGTTATTTTCCATGATATTTTTAGTGTACCCTTCTTTATTATGATATTATTTTCACATTTTTGCAGTTTCTTTGGTATGTGTATATTTGTGTCAGTGTGTAGAAAAAAAGAAAAAGCAAGATTCCTGCAAAGTACTTAAAGTGATAAATATGTATAAAATCTTCCCAATTATCATTGAAATTGCTCTATGAATTTCCTTTTAGATTTGATGGGAAAATATGATAATTACCATATTATATGTGAATAAGATAAGTTTGTATTGATGTCCTCTCTTGTGGACTGAATGTTTGAAAAAGTATGTTGATAAAAGTCAATCTATCTTTAATCAGGAATAGTACATTTTTGTAAATGTAAAGTAATGAGAATTTCCATTTAGAATTTTTAAAACAGAAAAGGCATTGAAATAAATTGATAGAACTTGTAGGACTATGGGTCAACCTTGCCAGTGCTATGGTCTAAATTTCTGCCATATATACAAGAAAATCAGGGGGAAACTATGTCAGTCTAAATCTGTTCATTCCAAGTTAGTGTCAGAATACTTCTTAAATGTATATTATAAACAAAGCACAGTGCTAGGAACTGAAGTTTATACAAAATTCAGATAACCCAAGGTCTATGACTCATAGGACTTCTATTTGTTTGGCAATTATGACCTTTAAATAAATTATTAATAACAAATAATATTTGTCTCTCTGCCTCTGTCTCTGTCTCTCCACATATGTGTGTTTATATTTCATAAAGCATACACACTCTCTCTGTTTGTCTGTCTCTGTCTCTCTGTCTCTCTCTGTATCTCTCTCCCTCTCTCCCATAGGCTATATAGTAATAAAGAACTGCATGAGGTGGGAAGTAGGAAAGATAATTACTGACTGTGAAGATCAGGGGCAGTCTTCTGGAGGAGGTGACATTTGAGTCAGGTTTTAAATGAGGGAAAAGAGAAGGGCAGAGTTGTGTAGTGGATAAAGATGAATTCATAGCTTGATCAGGCCTCAGATATATAGAAGCCATGCGTGTCTGGGCAAATCACTTACCCTTTCTGAGTTCCCACTCAATTATTTTTTTTAATCATGAATTTATTTTCCCTGAAAAAGATATTTCACCTTACCATCATGTTCTTTCCCAATAAAACCGCAAGTGAACATACAGAAAAGAAGAAAGAAGGAAGAGGAAAAGGAAGAGGAGAAGGAAAGGAGAAGGAGAAGAACAACAACCTACACCAATAAAAACCAACAACAATAATAACAACAGAATAAGGGAGAATACAACCAAAATATAGTGAACAGCATAAACATTTGTAGAGTAGGTCCAGCTCATTTAAATGGAATTCTTCATGCCTATGTTAGATGTCAATTTTGATGAATGTTATAAAGATGATTCTTGTAGAACTTTATTGTGTCTGAGATTTTGTCATTCCAAGTAGTTACTGATCATACACTCTTATTTCTAGGGTTCTGATTTCTTGGTCTGGCTCTGACTTGTGATCCCTGTTTGAGCTTTGAAAGTCCCACTGTAAAATTCTTCACTATTCCTATGGGGCTATCTATTTCCTTAACTATTTTTAGAGATGGAAGTTTTTTTTTTCTTCTGTTTAAAAGCAAAATTCATAAAAAATGAAAATTATATAGTGTACAAAGAGAAGGAGTGGCAGGTCAGGTGTGTACGTAAGTGTGTGTGTGTGTGTGTGTGTAGGAGAATGTCAGATAAAGTTTCTGGATAAAAGTGACTTTTGAGAACAAAAGGGCCCTCTTTGTTCTCACTCTTGATGCTTACTCTTTCTGATTATGATTAATTGGTTCACTCTGTAAAGATGCATCAGCTTTTTTTTTTTTTTTGAAATTCAATAGGAAACACCTGGTTTATAAGCGGTACCAGTTCTGAGGTTTAAGAAATAGAAGAAGTTGTAAAGAATTTTTCATTAAATGAACACACATTTATATTTCTTCGAGTCATTTGCCAATGAACACATTAAATTCCTGCTTATATATCAGTAGTCATTATATCCAATGGACATACTAATTTTGAATTTACATGCAAATAGAAAAAAGTAACTCAGGTCATCAGCGAAGTTACTTCTAGCAATTGTGCTGATAATGCATTCCAAAGACATTTCCAGGATAGTAAGCTTTTTGACATTAAATGCCAAATCTTTAGTCATGCACCTCCTTCAAAAGAACATTTTAATGAGGTGCACATATTGTCTTTTGCCTTTCATTTAAAATTTGATGACAGAATAAGGGATTTAGCCACATCAAACAGATATTCGTTGCCGCACTCCTAGAGCTAAATTAATTTTAAAAGCAACACCAAGATTACAATGAAAGATTACAGTAGCTCAGGCGAGCTACTCAGAGGTCATTTTTCTTGGATGATTGGTATATGCAACCCTTAATTTGTGCAAATTGTGGGTAATTTTATAAACCATTTTGATGTTTCATCATCAGATTCTAGTATGAAAACAGTATGCCAGAATGCAGATTCAAAAATAATTTCTGGAGGTTCCAAATAGGAAATATCTGAGGATGTAATCAAGTTGACTCTCCAGTAGAAAATAGGCTGATTCTGCAGGGATCTCAAAAAAGATGGGTGGACTTTTGTTATTATTGATTTTGACAACTGTATTTCCATAGGAAATTAAAGTAAGGAGATTCAAACACAGTGCTAGAAATATGGGATACAAATCACCCAATATTATAAACATGACATTCACATTCAGTTACTGGTCCACTCACTGAAAAAAAATAATAAAAATCAAGAAAGCCAAAAGTAATGAGATAATGGGGAGAAATGATAGGGTATACTTTTTAAAATTTTTATTATAGCTTTTTATATACAAAACATATGCTTGGGTAATGTTTCAACATTGACCCTTGCAAAAACTTCTGTTTCAACTTTTCCCCCTTCCTTCCATCCCCTTTCCTAGATGCAGGTAGTCCCATTCATGTTAAATATGTTAAAGTATATGTTAAATACAATATATGTATACAAATTTATAAAATTATCTTGTTGCATAAGAAAGATCCAATTTAGAAAAAAGGTAAAAATAACCTGAGAAGAGAAAACAAAAATGTAAGCAAACAATAACAGAAAGAATGGAAATGTTATGTTGTGGTCCATCCTCATTTCCCAGTGTTCTTTCTCTGTGTGTAGATTGTTCTGTTCATTACAGATGAATTGAAACTGATTTGGATCCTCTCATTGTTGAAGAGAGCCATGTCCATCAGAATTGATCATCATGTAGTATTGTTAGTGACATATATAATGATCTCCTGGTTCTGCTCACTTCACTTCGCATCAGTTCATGTAAGTCTCTCCAATCCTCTCTGTATTCATCCTGCTGGTCATTTCTTATAGAACAATAATATTCCATAACATTCATATACCACAATTTATTCAGCCATTCTTCAATTGGTGGGTATCCCTTTAATTTCCAGTTTCTAGCCACTGGGAAAAGGGCAGCCACAAACATTTTTGCACATATGGGTCTCTTTAGGGATATTTTTTGAAAACAAGCAAGACTTGATTTAATCGGTCCCTAACAGAAGAGAACAAAATTTAGGCTAAGGAGAGAACAAAATGATAAACAGGAAGGAAAAGTCTGAGATAAGTGAGGATTGCTTGAGGTAGTATAGAACTGACAACAATGAGTGCTCTCCATTTGAAAGGAGTACATCTAGTTTACTGACAGAACTTTCAGCTACATGAGCACTCAACTTTTAGTGATCTTGGGAAATTCTCTAAGAATAAAGGGAAGTACAATGAGTCTGCAAAAACCTTGACATTTAGGAATTGAAAACTATAGAAAACATTGTTAATATATTTTTAACTTTCATGAAAGTTAATTTTCCCATATTGTGGTCATTCATGGATTTATTCATCCCTTCTCCATTTTTATTTTTATTTTTGACACTGAGAATTCCTGTTGTATTTCATCTGGAATTGAAATGGTCATAGTTGAAATCAACCCCATTGCTAATTACAAGGAAACTTTGACCCCCTCTGTTTCTCCTATAAACTGGTTTATTTCTCCTTAGGAATCTTATTCCCTATCTATGGCCATGTACCCCTTCTTATTTTGCGTGGATCAGCACATTAGTGAAGGATTTACAATTGCTCCATCAGTTTTAGTCAGATTGACAGAAAAATACTGTCTTTTCAGCATCATAAGAGATGGATTAGAAAAGAGAAATGTGACCCATTCTGTTTGACCCCAAAGGACTAAATGAAGTACCATGAGTTCAAGTGAGAGAGGGACAAATTTGGTCTTGATGCAAGGAAGGCCTTGTGATAATTTGACTTATCCAAAATGGAATAGGCTACTGAAGAGGTATTCACCCCTCCCTCATAGGATGTTTGCAATCAGCATATCCAAATATTACACTACAAGTAGAAGTAGAAGAAGATGAACATTTTTTTGGTGAAAGATGGCTTCCAAAAACCCATTCACCTAATTTATATATTGATTAGTGTAATGAATATGAGAAAATGACTCTAATCATTGTTTATCAGTGCGGATTTTGAGGCTTTAATGAAATTAAGACAATGAAATTCTGCTACATTTTAATGTGTTTTTATGAATTTCTCCTACCCCCCAAATCTTTGGATTTAGAAAACATTGTTGGATGGGAAATAACCCCACTTTTTTCATGAGCTGATTCATTACTTCTTCTATTTATGCACATAATGTATTCACTACAATTTTTCCATATATGTCAACAATCAACCAATAAGCACTTATGAAGGAATTATTACATGCCTGAGTTCTTTAAGACTATAGCATTTCTAGCAATCCAAAAATGTTTATGGGCTTAATAACAAATTATGTTTCTCTCTTCTGAAAAGCAGACTAACTTCAGAATAATTTTTAACAATAATGGTTTCCATTCATAATCATAATCGCTAATACTTATATATCATTTTAAGCTTGTAAAATGTTTTATAAAAATCTCATTTCATCTTCATAACTTCATTGGAAAATAGACATTATTACTAGCTCTACTTTATAAGTGAGGAAATTTACTTCCAGGGGTGAAGCCAAGATGGTGAAATAAAGCAAGGAAGCTGCTTGATCAATCTTCTCAATTTCCCTTGCACACTGCATGAAACCATGCTTCTGATCAGGGTCTAATGGAATGAAACCGCTCTCCAACTCAAGATAGACTGAAAAAGCTTCAAGAAAGATCTGTCTCACTGGGGTAAAAACAATATTCAGCCCAGCTTAGACATACTCTGGAAAAGCAGTGAGAGGTTCTTAATCACAGAAAATCAGCAACTGAGACCCTCTTTACTGGCTCAGTAGAGAAGCAGACCAGTGGAATAGGCTCCAGTTCCAGCTCAGAAAGTAAAATCTGTGAAAACAGGCTATTTCCTGAAAAAAGCAAGCAAAGTTAATCCCTGAAAACATAAAGAGCCCCTGTTCTCTAAGCCAAGGCTCAGGGCTATAAAAGTAGCATGAGATTCTGCCCTCTTTACTCCAAGAGCATTAATCGGCTAAAAAAGTAAAAAAAAAAAAAAAATTATAAAAGAAAAGGAGTGAACATGAACAAGAAATGGAAAAGAATCCTGACCATAGGAAGTTACTACTAGGGGGGCAGGGAAGACCAAAACATCACCTCAGAAGAGAACAAAATGTCTACAGAGAAAATGTCAAAGAATGAAATGAATTGTTTTCAAATTCAAAGAGATTTCTTAAAAGTGATCATAAAAGACTTTAAAAGGTAAATAAGAGGGATACAAGAAACAATAAGAAATGAAAACTAGGCAAAAGACTCTTATTGAGTTATTTACTTTCTTTTATTCAATTCTGATTTTTTGTGAATTATTTTTGTAAGTTAGCTTTTTTATCTCCTTTTGACTTTGCTGATCGAACTTTCAAATGAGTTGCTTTGTTCATTGATTTTTTTTTTGCCTGTTCACAATTTCTGTTATTTAACAAGTGGGTTTCTTTCTACATTTAGTCAAATATATTTTGTAAGGAATTATATGCTTTTTTTTTCCCATTTCTCTAAATCTACATTTAAAGAATTTTCTTCAGGTAATTTCTGTATTTCCTTTTACAAGATCTCCTGCAAATTCCTTATTTCCTTTCCCCATTTTTCTACTAACTTTCTTTTAAGATTCTCTAAGATGGAATTTGTTCCATGAGAGCATTGTAAGAAGGAGATCAACTCATATCAATAATCCTTTATGGCTTCATTTGGAGATGATTTGTCTTCAGAATCCTCAGGGTTTGAGGACTGTTCTTTTCTGTCCCATAAAAGCTATTTGTGATCAGAGTTTGTTTTTTGTTTATTTTTCTCTAATTTTTAAAGTTTGCGGTTTCTTCTTGTGGCAAAGGGGAGATTCCCTCAAGCTTCCTCTACAGGTGATATGGTTTCACACTATCTGGGACTGAGACTGCTGACTTCCTTCCTGTGGTGAGTGGGAAGGGCAAATTCCCATGTTATTCTGGGATTTACTGGCTCACTATTTGCCTTTTATAATTGCATTGGATGTCTCGCAGCTAGTCTGTCAATATACTGGTTTCTGAACTAGGAGACAGTAGCCAATAGTGCTATCTTTTGGCTAAAAGCTTCCCAATAGACTCTCCTTGTGCATAGATGCCACACTCTCTGGTTCCCTGTGCTGTGCTGACACTCAGCTGCCTGTCCATTGCCTTATTGGAATAGACCTTTTCTGAAGTTCTTCCAAAATATCTTTGCTAGGAATTTGTTACGCTTTGAATAATTGTATTCTGTCACTCCCACTCCATTTCAGAGACTTGATATGGTATTGATATGAGGGAAGCCAGGAAGAGCTCAGTCAAAGACCTGTCTACTCTCTACCAACTTCAAGAGAAAGTCAACAGCTTGAAAAAGGAATGAAAAAATCCCTTGAAGAAAACAACACTTTCAAAAGTATAATTAAATAAATGGAAAAGGAGACACAAAAGCTCACTAAAGAAAATCAAGGATTAAAAATTAGAACAAGGCAAATGAAGCTAATAATTCTATGAGAAAGCAAGAATTAGTCAAACAAATGAAAAAGAATGAAAGAAATGTGAGATGCCTCAACACCCTTTTTGGATAATATATCCAAAAGAGACAATTTAAATATTATTGTACTACCTGAAGGGTATGAGCAAAAAAAAAAAAAAAAAGACTCTAGATAGAGTTCTTCAAGAGAACATCAAGGAAAACTGCCCTGATAGTCTAGTAACAGAACGGGTAATACTTATTGAAAGAATCCATTGATTATATTCAAAAGAGGTCTCACAAGGAAAACCCAAGCAACATGTTGTAAAATTCTGCAAGGTGCCAGACAAAAATAATTCAAATGTCAAGGAGAAAGAGTTAGGGTCACCTGGAATCTTGCAGTGTCTACAACCAAAACCCAGAGAGTTGAAATACTATATTCTAAATGGCAAAGGACTTAGGGTTACAACCAAAATTAATTACTTAGCAAGACTGAGCATTATCTTTCAGGAGAGGAAATGGAACTTCAATGAAGTGAAAGACTTTCAATTATTTATATTGAAAAATAAAACAGAACTAAATAGAAAATTTAATCTGCAAACATAGGGTCCAAGACTTAAGAAGCATAGAAAGGTAAATGGGGGGAAATATATATTATTTAAAGGTTTAACTGTTTACACCCCTAGATGGGACAATGTTATCTGTAACTTGAGAATTGTATCTGATAATGAAACAGACAGAGGGAGACATCACATGGATGTGTGATGTAGTTGGCAATGGATTCTGATGTGATGATATCAAAGAAAAAGACATTAAAGAGTGGATAAAGGTGTGCATTGAAAGAAGAGAAAAAGGAAGGGACAATGGGACAAATTAGATCACATGAAGAGGCAAAAAGACCTATTACAATTGAAAGAAAAAAGGGAAAGGGATGAATGACCATTGTCTGAAGCTCAATCTCATCAATTTTGCCTCTAAGAGGGAGTAACTTAATCATTCAGTTGGGTATAGAAATCTATGTAACCCTATAAAAAGTAGGAGAAGAAAAAGGAAATAAAATATAGGAGCAGAATAGAAGGAAGGGCATGGAAGGGAGGACAAAAGGTAAGAGAAGGGAAAGGGGAGATAGAAGATAAAGTAGTGGGTAAGTGTATTTAAAAAACACTACTAAGGATAGGGTGGAAAGATTGAAGAAAAGTAGATACAGAGAAGAAAATAGGATAAAGGGAAATACAGAGCTGGCAATCATAACTGTGAATGTGAATGGGATGAACTCTCCCATAAAATAGCAAAGTGTATTAAAACACAAAATCCTATGATATGTTGTTTATAAGAAACATATTTGACATAGAGAGACACATATAGAGTAAAGATAAAAAGCTGGAACTGAATTTATTTTGTTTCAACTGAAGTAAAAAAAAAAAAGAAAGAAAGAATGAGTAGCAATTTTGATCTCAGATAAAGTAAAAGTAAAAATAGATCTAATTAGAAGAGATAAGGCAGTAAACTATCTCTTGATAAGAGTCTGGTAAAAAATGAAGTAGTAATGATACTTGTATATCATTGAAGTAGTAATGATAAATGTATATACAACAAGTGATAGAGCAGAAAACTCCTGGTGAAGATCTTAAGCCAGTTGCAGAAAAAAAAAAATAGCTGCCAAAAGTATTCTAGTGGGAGACCTCAAGTTTCTCTCAGAATCAGACAAATTTAACCACAATATAAACAAGAAAGAAACTAGTGAGGTAAACAGATTTTAGAAAATCCACATATGATAAACCTCTGGAGAAAAATGAATAGGAACAGAAAGTAGTACCCCTTTTTCTGAGCAGTACATGGCACCTGTACAAAAACTGACCATGTATTAGGGCATAAAAACTTTTCCTTCAAATACAAAATGGTAGAAATACTAAATGCTTCCTTTTCAGACCACAATGTGAATATATACATATATACATACACACACACATATATATATATGTGTGTGTGTATGTATATATGTATATATTCAATAGAGAGTCAAGGAAAGATAGACTAAATATCAATTGGAAATTAAATAATCTAATTCTAAAGAATGAATAGGCCAAATAACAAATCACAGAAACTATCCATAATTTCATCCAAGAAAATGACAATGAGACAACAGATCAAAACATCAAGAATGTGTGATGATCAACTATAACTGACTTGGTTTTTTCTCAGTGGTTCAGTGATCTAAGGCAATCTCAACAGACTGGGTGGAAAATGCCATCTGCTTCCAGAAAAGAACCATGGAGATTTAATATAAATCAACACATGCTATGTTCATTTCTTTTTCTGTATTATTTTCTCTCCCATGATTTTTCCCGTCTGCTCTGATTTTTCTCTCCCAACATAATTCATAAAGCAGTGTGCGTTAAAAATAACTACATATTTTTAAATTTAAAAAAAAATTAGGAAATTGAGGCAGACAGAGATTAAATAACTTGCAAGAGATACAGAACTCAATCAATGTCTGGGGCAGAACTTGAACTTGGGTCTCGCTAACTCCAAGGTGTTATTTATTCATTGTTCAACTTAGCAGTCTGTACTAGAACACTATTTTTTATTTTCTTTTAGTCACAGAAATTTAAGCAGACCAACTACACAAACATGAATGGCTTGTCCTCTATTAGTTTAGAGACTGACCACAAAAATCCTCAGTATAAAAGTGTCCAGAAAACCATTCTTCTCTCCACTTAGTTATCCAGCTTTGTGACAAATGTTCATAATGAAAGAAACACTATAAAATTAAATCTCTTCCAAGTCAAAAGGAATATCTTCCCAATAAAATGACTCAACTTTATGCAGTAGAAATAAGCATTGGATTTAGTGTCTGAAAAATTAGATTCAAATCTCTGTTCTGTTTTTTTCTATATTAGATCATGAATAATCTTAACATGAATTAATAGATCAATAATTAGGAAATATTTATTAAATACAAATTGTTCCAGAAACTTTGTCACCTTAGTTTACTTATCTGTAAAATGAGAGGAATAGGCTAGTTTACTTTGAATGTCCCCTTCAATTTCAAATCAATGACTCCATGACATAATGTAATCAGTTAAAGATAATATATCTTATCCAATCTATCATCTGTCTTGTCTATCTATGCATCTATCATCTTATCTTTTTTCTCTATCATCTGTCTATCATCTATCAAACTATCTATCATGTTA
This sequence comes from Antechinus flavipes, assembly GCF_016432865.1. Classification (NCBI taxonomy): domain Eukaryota; kingdom Metazoa; phylum Chordata; class Mammalia; order Dasyuromorphia; family Dasyuridae; genus Antechinus; species Antechinus flavipes. The sequence continues at coordinate 22,341,628 of NC_067400.1, forward strand.
TCTATTTATCCATCATGTATTATTCATCTATCTATCTTACTGTCATTTATCTATATGTCCACTTATCTATTTTATTGTTTAATTTATATTTGTCCCAATTCTCTTAGTGACAAGTAAATCAGGAAGTCTGGGTGATGGATCTAACGCAGTAAACTTCTCATTAAATGAAACAAAATAATTGGAGGTGACCTGAGAAAGCAGAATATACAATAAGCTAAATTTTGAAGGTGGAGGAATACCCTAGGGAAAAAATAATATATAAGCTCATTTTTTTTTGTCAAAATCATAAGAAGTGAAGGAAAAGAAGTGGCCCTGGATATGTTTATCCAAGAGTATAAATCATTCCATATTTTATATGTAGAAAGCTGAAGATAAAGGAGTAGAAGCAAGAGAGGAATGAAGGCAGTCCTGCAAAGTTAGAAAACTGTCTAATAAGGTCAGTTCCTCTTAGTTATGTCCTCTGGATCCATTATTCATCAATGATCTTTCATCTTGCACAGCCAAGAAATGAGAAAATGTATCTTGCCATGAATTTTTGAACAGAATACCTGAAATAAGTGAAACTGTGACATGATTAACATAAAATACTGTCTGGGATAACATTCCTGCTTACAGTGTTAAGTATTATTAAAGCTGGAAGATAAAATAATTTAGGGAAAGGTGGCATTGAAAATAGAATATCTTATTTAGTTTCAGGTCCCTTAAAAAAGTGACAACTTTAGATAGACTCTTTTAACCCTTTGAAAATTAAAAATACTCAAGGAATATGAGTGGAATAAGGGATCAAGAAGACCTCGATTCAGATTCTGCCACTGATACTTTCTACTGTAGAGAATGTTTGCTGGTTAGTAGTTCCTTAAGTAAAGCAGCCTTCCTCTTCCTTCCCCTGTTATGTCACTGAATGTCTTCGATCCACCAACATCCTCACTTTTCACTTCTGGAATTATAACAATTCAATCATAATTAATTGAATTCTGTCATTGCTCCTCAAAGTATGGTATCAATCTCCTTCCACTGTGGGAAGTTGCCATCCCAGTAACTTTCTAAATCAAACCTTGGCCACTACTTCCTAATTTCATTGCCTCAATTATAATCAAAATTCTTTGAGGATAGAGATCTTTGCGTTTGTAATTATATATCCTGTTTTTTTAAAAAAATAGTAAGTAGTAAATGAATGCTTTTTAAAAAGTGTATCCATTCATTAGCTCACTCATTCACTTCTCTTCCTTTACCTGTTCATTCATCCTTTCATGCAAATCTGGTCAAATGATTTCATATAAGTATCAGTTTAATCTTTTGTAAAATGGACATACCTATACTACCTACCACTCTGGGTTTTATGACAAATGAAATATGTTCATAAAACAACTTTGAAGTAGTTTGATTATATCTGCATTTATATATGTAAATGCACTTTAACATGCAAATATGATATCCATTTATATATATATATATATATATATTCATTCATTTTGTTATCTTGCTACAAAATCCTCGTATTTATATTTAGAATCTGACTTTTTTTTTAAAGATGAAGATTTTAATTTAGATTTTAGATCTTTAAAAGCAAGAATTTAATTATATATCTAGATGATTTCAGTGCTCAAAATCTGATCATTCGGTATTCTTTTTATTGTTATTGTAGTTCCATTCAACAACCAGCTTCACTAATCCTTTTCCCAACAAACTGAGGTATTTTATTCATTTATTTGTTGATTTTCAAGATGGATAGTGATGAAGTCCAGGATAACTAGGTGGGGTTGGCAAGAGAAAGTCTGAAGTACTGATGAGATTATAATATGCCCTGAGGTAAGCAGAGAAGGGATCAACTCAGTCTCACAGTCCCATCCCTCTGAAGGTGGGAAACCCCACCTTACTGTATCTAATCAAAAAGCCAAGTTATGTTGTCAAAATATTATAAATCTACCTAAATCATCTTTGCTCAAATACTTTTTCAGTCTGCCATGTTTTACCTCTGGTGTCTTTCTCCTTTTATTGGTAACTATTTTAGGATTATCTATTGATTTAGCCTTCAGGTCAATGCTGTACTCCCACCTCATAGCATATTTTTTTCTCCTGATTTATTTTGAATTCCACTGGGGAGGTTCTCTTTTCCATTGTTAATTGTTAAAACCCATTTTCTTGATAACTATAATCTAACTATCTCTACTAAATCTATTTCATATTTACTCTATTTTATCTCTTAATTTTATCCATAACTTATTCTCATAAATAAAGGTAATTTTTGGCAAAGAGAAAAGTTGTTTCAAATTCTTCATATGTACTTTTCTCTTTGTGCCTCATATTCCAAAACAGGAATTGCTACTGAACCCCAGCCTCATCATTTAGTGCCCATCCTCATCAGTTGTACAAGTTAGAACTATAAGATAATTGATGGGATTTTAGAAAACCTATAAGATAAGAAAAAAAATCACTTTAGCCATTATGTTTTAAAAGTTATAGTATGGGAAAATATCAATTTGCTATTCTTATAAAGAATTCATGTTGTTTCATTAAATTGACCAGTTTCTTTGACATAAATAGTAAATAGATTGGCCTTTGTTTAAAGACCTGTATTAAGTGAACTTCATCTTTGCCCTTTGAAGTTTCTCATTTATTTTGGGGGTAACCCTAATTCTTAGGAATGCCATGTCCCCATAAAAATCAAATATAAAGTAAATTTCCTGAAGTATTTGACAAACAATTAGGGAGAAATGACCCTGATGTTTTTGGACTCCCAGTTTCTCAATTTGATGCTGTAGTTATGTAACCGTGCATCTGTGGGAGGTGATTTTTACCAAATCAGTTTATAAGAGCAGTGGATAAACAAAAACCATTAAAGTTGTTGAGGAACAAATCTGTGCATCAAGGGGGGAAAAAGTCTCTTTCTAGACCAGCAAAAAGCTTTGTGTTGGAATACAGGCCAGGCAGGCAGCAAATTGAACCCAGGAGATAGCTTATCTGTGGAAAGTAATTGAGCAAATTTTATATATACATATGTGTGTGTGTGTGTGTGTGTGTGTATGTATATATATATATTCTCAATGTATCGGTAGTTTTATACATATATATATATATATAAAACTACTGATACATTGAGAATTTCCATTGGGTCCCATAACACTTTTAAAATGTTGTAACTTCTTCCCTGTCTCTAATCGCCCTCCCCAATTTAGGCTCTATATTAACCTTCTTACCCATTCCATAACCTGCTACTTAATCCCACATTTCTGGCTTTGCATACAGTGAGAAGATTGAAATTTGAATGAGCTCCAAGTCTTTCTGTGCTGTATTTGGAGGTTCTGAATGAGTTTGTACTTCCCTGATTCATTTACACCATAGCAATAACACTTGGCACAGAGCAATCTCCATAGCAATAAACAAAATTGAAAAAAAAAAAAAAAACCCTCCAAGCCATAAAGCACAAAAATAGCACAGTTCACACCCATTCTAAATCATTTCTCCCTATTAGAAATGTATTTCAATGATTTGGTTGGTCTGTTACATGAAACTGCCTTCTAGTGTCTTCTAAAATAGGGAAATAGGTTGTGAATTATTTAACTGCACCATGGCTAAGAATTAAGGTTTGATTGACAGCACATGAAAAATTTGCTCTTTTTAGAACTTGATTTCAAACACTACAGATTTCAAAAGTTTCCAATATTTCTTTTAATTTTCTCTTCATCAGAAGAAAATACTTCATATTTCAAGTGATTTAAATATATTAAAACAAAATATATACAATAACATTTTAAATTGGTTACATATTAATGACAAGCACTGCAATGCAGTAGATAGTACTCTCAGAACCAAGAAAATGAGTTAAATTCTAAGCTATGAAACATGTGGATTATGTGACCCTGAAGAACTAACACAATTGCTTTATTTTCCCGGTCATTCTCTAAGATAGACAGTGTAGTGTCAAGTATGCTGCTGCAACCATCGTCATTCCCCAGTGGAGACAAACAAGATTATAATGTGATTGGGAAATATGTTTTTAAAATAAATAAAATTCATAATAGAAAACATATGATATAGATATGTGGTTTTCCAAGTCAATCTGTAGGCCCCAAAGAAATGTCACAATCACAAATCCATAGATTTGTGACTAAGTGATAATGAACTATCAAAAATGTGATTACTTTTGTACTTTGAAAGTGAGTGGGTTGGATTGTTTTATTAAATAAAAGTTATTTTAATGACCGCTGTTCTTTTTTAAAAAAGATGGAAGGAAGGAAGGACGAAAGGAAAGAGAAAAGGGAAGAAAAGAGGAAGGGATAGTTGGAGGAGAAAATTGAGGAAATCAAGATACAAATGAAAAGAACAGTTCTTTAAAATAGTGATGAGACAATGATGTTTATGGTATTATTTATTATTATTATTTTATCATCAATCTAGGATGTAAAATCTGGGGTTTCAGCAGGGGGATTGGTTCTAGTGATGAAGTTGTATTGCTAAATGTCATGAAAACGACCTGGAAGCTGTATCCAGATGGGTCTGCATCAATGTGTAGATGTGTTGAGTTTTCCCCTATCAAAAGATTACAGTTTCAGGGTAGGAAAAGAACCGTTCAATTGAATGGATGGAAATAGAGACTACCTAGTAGCAAATGGTTTATCAACAAACCATTAGGAAGCATCTGCTGTGTTTCAGTTTCCTTTCTAGCTGTCAAGGATATATGTTCTAAGTATGAAACAAGTCTCTACTCATGGTTTATGATAAATTGTAAGGACATTTCAGAGAGAAGGAGACTAGAAGTCCTGGGGATCACTTAAAGCTCTTTGATGAAAAGGGTGCTTGAAATTTCTGTGAGAAGAAAGGATTCAATTGGAGGGAGGGTAAGAAAACATTCTGGCAAAGTAGAGCAACTATAATAAAGATACAAAGAAGTAGAGATTGTATTGTGGCAGGAGAAGGAGAGGGAACTTGTCTAAGTCACAGAGTTTGGGAGTGGGAGTAATATCTACTGAGATTAGAGAGAGACTTGGAGAAGGATGTGTGAGGTTTGAAAAACTAAATTTATGATATTTTTATTTAATTCTAAAGCTAATTGGAAGGCACCTGAATAAATTAATCAATTAGCGTACTATTAGCACTTGTGTGCCAAAAATTGTGCTAGGCAATGAAGAGGTTGTGTAGGCAAGTCACACAGTCAGATCTGCACTTATGAAAATGACTTGTGCAGCAGTGTGGAAGAGAGACTGGGCAAGGAGAAATGAATTGAGAAGCATTAAGGGATTTTCCCAGAGTCATACAATTAGTCTTTGATGTGGAATTGAACCCAGAGTTTCCTGCATCTTAGTTTAGTGTGCAGTCCAAAATACCCTGTGGCCTCTATGTGATGATCATCTTAACCCCCCAAAATATTTAGAACTCTCTGATACTTCCTCTGTTGAGCATGTGTGAAAAGCAATGGAGCTTTCCATGAGCATATGTTTTATGCATCCAATTTCCCTGCTTATTTCTCTCAATGGGCTCCATTTTCAAACCCTTGATTTAAAGAAAGAATTCACATAAAATCTGAGCAGGAGAAGAACACCTGGGAGTTCTGTGTGTGGAGAGAGGTCTGTTCTTATTGTGGTTTCATTGGTTATCTTAATAGAAATAATATTGTAGTTTAAGGAGATTTGGGGTAAATTTTCATACAAAAAGAAAGAAAAGACATTTTGCATATTTGTTTCCTCCATTTGCTTTCATAAAATTTAGGTATAATAAAATCATTTGGAATTCAGTCATTTCAGTTGTATCTCATTCTTTATAACCCTCATTTTGGGGTTTTCTTGGCAAAAATACAAAAGTGATTTGCCATTTCCTTTTCTAATTCATTTTACAGATGAGGCAGAGGGTTAAGTATCTTGGTTAGGGACACACAGCTAGAATGGATCTGGCTTACATTTGAAGTCATTGAGTCTTCCTGATTCCAATTTATCCACCATTCCACCTACTTATCTTTCAAGTCTGTCCTAATATTCTTAAGAAAGTATGGAAACCAACCAATGGAAGCCATCTGGATTAGGGGCTATGAATAAAAGTATTTTTTGTCATAAAGCAGACATAGGGCCCTTTCACTAATTGGTGAAGGCAACAGAATTAGATTTAGTATATCACAGTAACCTGAGGGAGTTCCAATATCCTTAATTCAATTAAATAAACAAACAAGATAAGATGCTTCTAAATGCCAGTCACCATAAGCCAATATGCTAGGTATAGCTAATGCAAAGAGAGAATGACCAAACAGAAAGATACAGGACACACCCTCAAAGAAGTTAATACTTTATTGGGGGACAATGTGGGAATGGTCATATGTACAAATAAATTTCTAATATACCTATAATATACAAATACATTTCTAAAAAAATTAATAAGGAAATTCAATTAAAAATTGGTTTTGGAAGCTTGAATAGGAAATTAGAGAACCAAAAAGGTTTCTTGAAGAAGATGGAGTCCAAGAAGATGGTGTTTTATAGATTCTTTAAAGTGTGGATGAGGAGAAAACAAATATGAGATAAGGAAAACCGCCTTTGGGATAGCATAGACATTGGAGCTGGTACATAAAACTATGGGAAGAGCTACCAAGCCAATATGATTAGAATACTTCTGCTATAGCTGCTTTCTCATAACTACTAGCAAGTGTGCAAATACACCCAGTATTTGCAAAACCAAAACAGAAATAAAACACAAGGTAGGGTCAGCACTTTCCATTCTGGAAATGGCTTTGGGAAAGCTAATTTGGGATCCCTTAAGCTTCTCCTAATAGGTTTCACTAATGTTCCCCTCCCCCATTCTTAATTGAGTAAATTAAACAATAAAACATAATAAAAGTTACCCATCGCCTGATTCCGTGGCTGCTCTCGCCAGCTGCTCCAATGTTATTGAGTAATACATTATCAGGATGATGGTGTATTTGTGATGATAAATCACACTGATACATAATTAGAGTAAGTGCATTCTTATGATATATTAACTCAATAACCCAGTAGCAGCTAGAAGGAGAACATTTTAGAAGCTCCCATTCCACAAGCTTATTTTTTAAGTGTGTTACATGGATCCTTTATGCAGATTCACACTATATAAATAATGAATAGAACATTTCTTTCTTTTTTTTTTTTCCTTTTCCTTTCTGCCTGCTAGGATCCTGACCTGTTGTGGTACAGAACAAAATGAAAGAAACTCATTCTGCAGGAGTGCCAACTCAGAATTTTATATAAGTTTGGCAAAGGGAGAAAACATTAATATAGTGAAGGAAAAAAGATAACTCAATGTCTCTGATCTGAAAGCAACACCAGTGAACAGCTAGTCAAGCCATGGACAAATGGTCAGAAGGCTTTTCGTTGAAGACATCTGGTATAAAAGGATTCACAACTCCTTAGAGCTATCCATGGCACTTTTGGATAACTGTCATCATTACTTGATTTGTTTGTTGTTGTTATAGCAAACCTAAATTTCCCTTATTGTCAGTTGCAGTCATTGATCCTACTCCATCTGTCTTACACTAACAGGACAAGTCTAAATTCCTCTACCAGACAATAGTCCTTTAAGTGTATGAAAACAGCAGCAGTCTGCTAACCTTTCCACTACAAGGGCATCATGGGATCATAGAGTTAAAATTATAAGAGACTATAGATCTCATTTAGTACAACTCTTGCATTTTACAGTTGAGAATATTGTGGCAGAGAGAGATTAAGCACTTTGTTTCAAGAAATTCAAGGAATTAAGTGTCAAATAGGATTTAAACTCATATTTTCTACCTTCAAATCAAGTGTTCCTTCCTTTTTTAAATATCCCCACTTTTTTTTTCTTTGATGAAAGGTATCAACATATAAGAATTCCCTAGCTACTCTCTTTAAATAGTAGAGAATTGGTGGATTAACTCCCAGAAATCCACAATTGCTCCTAACCCCAATAACACTTTCCAACTAAAAAGAGGGAGGGGCCCTGGGGCAGCTATTTCTAAGGAGCAATGGATTTCATCACTGATTTTATTTTATAGAATAATAAGTTTCCTGAAACAAAAAATAACAAGAAGGCAATCAAATGCGAAATGTTCAGGACAATTCTCTAGGTGCTCTCTTTGTGTATTGGAGGATCTTTGAGAAGCTCTAATTTCTTTTCCATAGCCTATCCAAGCAGAAGAATTGCATTTAAGGGACCAAAACTAAGTACAAGGAATTACACACTATTTCAAGGGAGGAGAGAATATACTTAAGTAATTTTAATTATCTTGTTTTCCAAAATAAAAGAGAAATATTGACTTTTCCCTCATTCTATACATATGTTCCTTTTCTTGATAATATAGGGAAATCACTCAGAATCAGCCAGTTAATAAGCATTTATTAAGTACCTTTTATGGTCAAGGCACTATGTTAAGCCCTGGATATACAAAGGCAAAAGAAAGTCCTTGTTCTTGAGGAGCTCATATTTTAATGAGAAAATGAAAATGAAAACAGCTAAATACATATGATATAGATATACCTCAGAGATATTGTGGGTGCAGCTCCAGAGCACTATAATAAAGCAAATATCATTACAATACAATAAAAAATCAATTCAATAAAGTGTTACATTTTTTTTTTGCTTTGTCAGTGCAAGCAAAAGTTATTTTTACATTATTTGGTTTCTCACTAATTTTATTTTTTTAAGTCGTGCCTGACTCTTTATGATCCCCTTTGGGGTTTTCCTGGCAAAAACACTGGAGTGGTTTGCCAATTCCTTCTCTAGCTCATTTTGCAGATTAGGAAAGTGAGGCAAATTGGGTTAAGTAACTTTTCTAGGGTCACACACATGAATGATGCCAGATTTCAAGTCAGGAAGGTTCCTAATTTACATTATGGCACTCTGCCCATTGTATACCTAGCCATCCTGTTTATATTATATTATTGACTGTTAAGTTTTTGAAGGTATCATTTCTTTAAAAAAAAAGGTACAAACCTTATTTTTAAAATACTTTATTGGTTAAAAAAATGCCAACCATCATCTGAGTCTTCAGTATCATATTTTTTTTTTTGGTTCAGCTTCTCATCTCACTGTCTACTAAATGATCAAGATGATGTTTTCTTAAAGTTAGGATAATTGTAGCAATTTCTTAAATCAAGACAATAATGACATTTGCTGCAATGATTAACTCTTTCGTTCACTTGAACACTTAGACATCATTGAAGAGTTATTAATTGACCTAATTTTAGTATTAAATCTCACAGTATAGGGAGGAATGAGGGGTAGTAGAGAGATTGGTCAGTAAAGCAGTAAGAACACAAACACAACATTTATCAATTGATTTCACCTTCCTATATGTTTGTGGTGCCTCAAAATAATTATAATATAAACATCAAAGATCACGGATCACCAAATCAGCAAAACAAAGTGATAATGAAAAAAAATTGTAATATGGCTTAAAATGTGACATGGAGACCTAACATGAGCACTTGCTAGTGGGAAAAAAATGGTTCCAATGGATCTGTTACATGTAGGGTTGCTTCAAACCTTCAATTAGTAAAAATACAATATCTAAGAAGCATCATAAAGCAAGGTACAGTAAAATGCACTATATAGAATAAATTAGAGGTAATCAACAGGGGCCATGTAAAATAATGCTAAAAGGAATTGGAAAAGTTTCATGTAAATGGTGGGTATTGAAGTAAAGCAGGGGATTCCAGACATTGGAATGAGGGAAGAATGAGAACTCCAAGAAATACTAAGGAAATTATCCAGAAGTCAGAAATCACCATTTTGTTCTAGGAACTGCATGAAAGCAGATTTCACTGTATATAATATCATAGGGAACACATAGGCTGACTGATGTAGTAAAAAGTTTAGGAAGGGGCAAGAGGAGGCTGAAGGGAAGAACAGATTATAATGAGTTTGAAAGACAGAAGATTTTAGATTTGATCCTGGATAAGAGCCATTTAGTAGGATGGTTTGGACAGCTGGGTTGCATATGGACTTCAGAGAGAAGAGAATTGAGGTGGGGTGACTAGCAGATATGTAGGGGTGAAGAGGTATGAAAGCCTGTATCAGCTTTATGAAGTGTTAAAGAAAAGAAGAGAAACCCAATACAATTTAAGTTAAAGGTACTGACAGATACATCATAGTTTTAAATCTTGGATTATGAAGATCAAAGAAATTTAGCAGCATTATTTGTTTTAACATCAAATAATACATTTTCTGTTCATTGGCAGAGTGTTAAAGTTTAAGATAATGAGAATCATCTTTCTCTAGAATGTCTGTCTCTTTCACTTTGCACAGAACTCTCCATAATGTCCCAGGCAAATAAATGTATATAATAAATTCTTTCAGATAACAGTGAGAATGATCTTGGTAGCTTGTGGTTTGGTTGGATCTCTTCACCTTTCAATGTCCAATTATGGTTAATAGAGCCCTAGGGCTTATTGACTGTGCTGAGACCATAATCACAGGGCCATTAGCAATGGGGTCACTATTAGCCATCATTACCATCCCTGTCATCATCCTTTATCCACATCATCCCTTTATCTACAAGTCACTGATGGCCCAAGAGTACTGAATGTTCTTCTTAATGAGCTTTCTAATGGAGCAGACAATATACTTCTTGCAAAGCTGAAGAGCTTCAAATTGGTTATAGTTCTAATTTTCTAGAAGAGCCTTGAAGCAAATTTCAATGGTTTATGAGCTTGAATGTATTCTTCTGAAATTTATAATCTGACCAAAGGACTGACTCTAGGCTCGTCAGGCGAATTCATAGATTTTCTTATCTGAAACTATTATTAAAAGCAATAACAATACTAATGATAGCAATAATAATAGCTAATATGTTTATATTTTAACCTTTGCAAAGTACACTTACATCAACCACCTCATATAATCCTCCCAACAATCCTATGTGCCAAGCTCTATTATAATTATTATTATCATTTTACAGATGATGTGACTGAGGCTGAAAGATGCTGATTTTTCCATAGTCACATAATGCTCTATTTAGCACAATTTCTCCTAAAAACTCAGCAGTGCCACTACTATGTCTATATCCCCAAAAAGGGAAAAGGATCCAAATGTGCAAAAATATTTGTAGCAATCCTTTTTATTGTAGAAATCAGCTGGAAACTTAGCGGATCTCATTAGTTGGGGAATGGCTGTTATGTTTTATGAATGTAATGGAATATTATTGTTCTATAAGAAACAATCAGAAGGGTAAAAGGCCTAGATAAATTTACATGAAATGATGCTAAGTAAGTGAATAGAACCAAAAGAACATTGCACACAACAACGACAAGATTATATGATGATCAATTATGATATACTTTTGGTTCTTTTTAACAGTAAGATGATTCAGGCTAATTCCAATAGGTTTGTGATAGAGAGAGACATCTGCACCTACAGAATATTATGCTGAATGTGGATCAAAATATAGTATTTTCACTTTTTTCATTGTTATGTTTGTTTGCTTGGTTGTTTTTTTTCTTTCTCATTTTTTCTCTTTTTTGATCTGATTTTTCTTGTACATCATCATAAATGTGGAAATATATTTAGAAGAATCATATTGGATTACTTGCTGTCTAAGAGAGAAGGGAAAAGGAGAAAAAAATCTGGAACACTAGGTTTTGCGAGGGTGAATGCTGAAAACTTACTTTCTATGTATTTTGAAAGAAAAATTTAAAAAGCTATTATAAAAATTGATAGTTAAATTTAATAAAATTTTGTTTCCTTCATATTTAGCATGATATTAAAAGAGATTTGGTTCTAGCTGATTTTAATAGTTATGATGAAAAAATGTTCTAGAAATAGAATATTAAGTATTGTGATTTCTTGGAAATTACTGAACTCCACTTAATTTGCATTCCTATACAAAACCTACAGTTTCCTGTACCACTTTTTAAAAAGGAGTAACAGAAAACATGCCCCATCACATTCTACAAACATTACTTAAGCACCTGTGACATTTTAGACACTATGTTAGTTACTAGAGATACAAATATATAGCTAATCCCTTCTCTGAAGATGGTTGTATTTTATCAGAAAATATCCAAGAAGAAACATTCTGTTGATGACAATATTCAGAAAAAATACAAGGCAACAGATACAAGAAAAGAAGTACATTAGGAGTTGGAGGTTCATTTATGATTTTCATCTGACAATTCATACTTAAGGTATTTCTTGAAGAAAAAGAGGGATAATATGAGGTAGAATCAAGGATGTAATGAATACTAGGCAAGGGTGATCAGGCAGGGCAAAGTTAGGGACAAGGCTAGAAAGGCAGAATAATAAATTTAGGAAAATCTGCTGGGGCCAGGTGGTAAAATAATTTATAAATAAACATATATGAATTACATATAAGTAATATATCTTCATATATATTTGGTTTTATATGCACTTACACACACACATATATATACATATTATGTATAGACATATATACATAAACACACATTTGCTTATGTAAACTTAGGGACTCTAGCGAGCCAGAAGAGTTTTATTGAGAAGGGGAATTTCATGATTAGACCTGTTCCTCAGCAAAAATCACTTGGACAACAGTATAGAAGCTGGATGCATTATAATTTTACCTGATACCTCATACCTTATTAGTATTCTTACACCTTATACATATATATCCCTATGTATTGTTCAACACAGTGACAATGGCCTCTATGTTGTTTTTTGAACAAAATACTCTATCTCCTAATTCTGGTCATTTTCACTGGCTGACTTTCAGGCCGAGGATGTTCATCTTATTTTTCTTTACCACCTGACTTCTTTATGTGATGAAAGCAAAGAGATTAGTGATATAATTTGACTCATTTCTTATATGATATTAGCCCCATCAAATTCATGTACAAAGTGAGCATTGATGTATCTACTGGACAGACTCAAAGACCCTTATTGCTAGGCTGGGTAAAATCTATAGCCTGGGTTTATACATTCCTGGATCCCCTAGCTTGGAGATAACAACAGGATCAGCAGTAGCTGCTGCAACAACAGATATTGTTTATATGTTATTTTAAGGTTTATTAAGTCCTTTCCAGATATTATCACATTTGATTCTCACAACAGGTCTGGAATATATATGCTTCTTTTACACTATGTTTTACAAATAAGATAAAATGGGGCAGATAGTGGCTTCTCTTGAGTAGTAAGCTACTAAGCTTTAAAGTTAGTAAGCATCTGAAATCAGATTTGCACTCAAAACTTCCTGACTACAGCTCCAACTCAAATCAGACAACACTACCTACATAAAAATTGGAAGAGATCAAAGGAAAAGATCATAGATTCAGAGAAGTACATGGTCTCAAGAAGTCATACGAATTAGGAAATCCTAAAACTTTCATTTCCTCATATACTATGTGTGAATTTATCTAAAATAAAACTAGTGTTGACTTGAGTTCATTCACAAGTGTTGACAGTCCAAGTTCCAGATACATATGCAATTGAAAAAAATTCCACCAAAACAAAAGTATTTTCTGGGAGTATCTCTGAGCATGTTCTAATCCCTCAGCCTATCACCCTTGTTATCATGATTAGCTAGGGCTTCAAGATTTGCGAAGTACTTTACATACATTATCTCACTTTATAGTCATAACAATCCTAATACTTGTCATTTTAACCTTGTTACAACTGAGGAAACTGAGACAGAGAGTTTAAGTGACTTCCTAAGTTTTATACAGCTAGAAATGGCTTGAAACTGGATTTGAATTCAGATCTTTCCATCACCAATCCCTGTGTTCCATTTACTGAGCTATCTGTTTGTCTCAAATACACAACTGATTTGCCCAAAGTCATATTGATAGTAGATGGCAAAGCCAAGTTTTAACCCAGTTGCTCTGACTCTAGAACAACTTTTCTTTCCACCATAATACATTGTATACAAGAGCATTTTCTAAGCTTTTGAGATGTCACTAAAGGATAATTAGTACTATTTTTTTTTTTTGGTTGTCAGAATATCATATTCACACATAGCTTTCTGGCTGGAGCATCATTTCATTTTTCAAAAAAAGTTAGAATAAGAACCAACCCAAGTAGACATTGAATTCTATTTGAAATTTACTTGAAAATTCCTCCACTGATATGTCAACAATCACTAATTAAAGATCTATTAGATATTAATTTAGGTAACAATTTGATATTTAAACTTTACTTGAAAATCTAAATGAGAAGGAAATTTCTAACATGTAAAGAAGCTTATTTCACTACTGAATTGTTTGAATTATGTTCATTAAAACATGTAGAATTATGTCATCAATTTCTATTTACAACTATTTGTTCTACCACCTTGACTGAGCAGAACATGGTTTGATCCTTCTTCATCAGCAAAGCCCTTCAGATTCTTGAAAATATTTCTTATATCCTCCCTAAACTTTCTTTTTTAAGGATAGCTAAACATCCCCAAGTTCTTCAATCAGTCCATATAAGGCAAAGTCTAAAGACTCTTCATTTTCTTGCTTAACCTCTGCTGAGCATTCTCTCATTCACATTTCTACTAAAGAATGAATATTAGAAATGACTGCAATATTTCAGATATGGTCTTCAGATCATTGTGACATGGTCTCTACTAGTATACCATAACTCTCTTTAAAAAGCTCAGTTAACTATAACAATCTAGTGTTTGACAGACTCAAAGATCCCAACTTTTGAGAAAAGAATTCACTATTTGACAAAAACTGCTGGGAAAACTGGAAATTAGTATGGCAGAAATTAAGCAGGGACCCACACTTAACACTGTACACAAAGATAAGATCAAAATGGGTCCATGATTTAGGCATAAAGAAGGAGATTATAAACAAATTAGAGGAACATAAGATAGTTTATCTCTCAGACTTGTGGAGGAGGAAGGAATTTGTGACCAAAGAACTAGAGATCATTATTGATAACAAAATAGAAAATTTTGATTATATCAAATTAAAAAGTTTCTGTACAAACAAAACTAATGCAAACAAGATTAGAAGGGAAGCAACAAACTGGGAGAACATGTCAAATTATAATTTCTGATAAAGGCCTCATTTCCAAAATATATAGAGAATTGACTCTAATTTATAAGAAATCAAGCCATTCTCCAATTGATAAATGGTCAAAGGATATGAACAGACTATTTTCAGATGATGAAATTGAAACTATTTCCACCCATATGAAAAGATGCTCCAAGTCATTATTCATCAGATAAATGCAAATTAAGACAATTCTGAAATACCACTACACACCTGTCAGATTGGCTAAAATGACAGGAAAAAAATAACGATGAATATTGGAGGGCATGTGGGAAAACGGGGACACTGATGCATTGTTGGTGGAGTTGTGAATGAATCCAGCCATTCTGGAGAGCAATTTGGAATTATGCCCCAAAAGTTATCAAACTGTGCATATCCTTTGATCCAGCAGTGTTACTACTGGGATTATATCCCAAATAGATACTAAAGAAGGGAAAGGGACCTGTATGTGCAAGAATGTTTATGGCAGCCCTTTTTGTAGCAGCTAGAAACTGGAAAATGAATGGATGTCCATCAATTGGAGAATGGTTGGATAAATAGTGGTATATGAATGTTATGGAATATTATTGTTCTGTAAGAAATGACCAGCAAGATGAATACAGAGAGGCTTGGAAAGACTTACATGAACTGATACTGAATGAAATGGGCAGAACCAGGAGATCATTATATACTTCAACAACAATACTGTATGAGGATATATTCTGATGGAAGTAGATCTCTTCAGCAAAGAGAAGATCTAATTCAGTTCCAATTGATCAATGATGCACAGAAGCAGCTACACCCAGAAAAGGAATATTGGGAAACGAATGTGAACTACTTGTATTTTTGTTTTTCTTCCCAGGTTATTTTTACCTTCTGGATCCAATTCTTCCTATGCAACAAGAGAATTGGTCGGTTCTGCACATATATATTGTATCTAGGATATACTATAACATATTTAACATGTATAAGAGTGTCTGCCATCTAGGGGATGGGGTGGAGGGAGGGAAGGGAAAAGTCCGAACAGAAGTGAGTGCAAGGGATAATGTTGTAAAAAATTACCCAGGCATATGTTTTGTCAATAAAAAATTATAATAAAAAAGTAAAATTTTCAAAAAAGCTCAGTTATCATGCAAATGTATATGTGATGCACATATAAATGCATACATTTATATGTGAATATCTGTAGAAAAACCTTCAATTGTTTATACATCTATAGATTCATGTGGTCATATAAGCACATACATACACACATATATTGTAAATGCATGCATATATACTTGTAGAGTTTTATAAACACTCATATAGGTATCTATACCTGTATACTTACAGATCTTCATAAATGCATGTATGCATGCATAAAAATATATACACATATATGCATGCATACAAATAGAAAATATACACAGAATATATTGTACTGTCCATAATAAACCTACCTATATAAAGTCATATGCAGATGTAAATGCATATATGTGTATATATGCATATAAAAAGAATACATGAATATGCTTAGATCTATATGTACCTCTACATTTATAAATTTATATATATATAATATATATTATACATATATATATATATATATATATTCATTCATTCCCAGGTACATGATACACATGTATCTCACATGTACAATATGTATTATGCATTCGCATATATACATACATGATAAATAAATGCAGATGATAGTATTTTATTATTAAATTATTTTCTCATTTTCCCAAAAATAAAAGATAAAAGACTTTCATACCAATTCCCAGGAAACTTTCACATTTAGAAATTGTTGCTATCTCTTCCATGATTTCAATAAAATGATTAAGCTATTACTGCTCTAGAAATAATTAAGATTCTTTTACTTTGGAAGAGATTCTCTGACACTAATTATCATCCCAGGGGCAATGCTTATTTTCTGAGATGCACAGTGAAAACCTGTAGAGATCCCAAGGTTTTTATTGTTGTTAACTGTTTAATTCAGAAGTTGACACACATCAGAAGTATTTTTCCCCCTTGACACTGGCTTTAGGTTCTTAGAGTGGGTAGTAAGAAAGAGAAAGGAAGAGAAAAGACAAGACATAAGAAGTCTTAAGATATACTATTTTCTCCTTAAATCACCCCAGTCATCTGGCACCTTCTCAAAGTTTTAACTGCTTCTACTTCTTCAGCTCAATGACCTGTTCAAAAACAGCTGTTCTCCCTCCAGAGACCCCATGGCATAAGCAATCAAACTCTCAGCTCATCATTATGAAAATCTGCCTTCTGATCATGCTTGTATTTCTGAAAGATCCAAAACAAACAAATATTTTTTTTAAATCCCTCTCATAATTAAGAAGAAAGCTCATTTTTATATAATTAATGGAAAATTTTGGGAATTTTGTGTCAATTTCTATTCACATGGCAAAAACCAAGAAAATATTTAAATATGGAAAAACAGTAGGTATAGGGGGCTAGCATGGGTACCAGGAAGAAAGAGCAATAAATATATGGCAACGTATTATCAGAAACTGAGACACCAAGGTACAGAGAACAAAATATCCCTTTAGTTTCCTAATTTTATTTAAGTTTTGGCTGAGTATTATATGCTGCATGAGGCCTTTCCTGATCTATAGCACCACCATCAATAACAACGGATGCCATTCCCTAAAAGAAACAAACAAATAAATAGTGAAAAAAGTTATATAGTTTTAAGAGACTTTTTAAACGCTATATATCTATTACCTCATTTGAATCTAACAATTACCATCACAATTATCACCATTTTGATGCTGAGGAATCTGAAGCAGAGAGAAATTAAATGATTTGTTCATGTTTTTACATATACATACATGCACACACACATATATACATACATACACACATACATACTCACACACATACATACATAATACATACATATACATGTTGTTTCCTTGGGTAGGAAAAACAAACTCTTTGAAAGAAAGGAATGTTTCAGCTTAGTCTTTGTATCCCCAGTACCTAGTAGGGGGCAAGGCACAAAGTTGGACTTTATCAATGCATGTTAAATGATTGACTTTAGAGTTTTTACTTGAAATCTCGCTGATAAGTCACTATTGAAATCTCATTTCTATATTAACAATGATAACAGTTCTTTCAGATTTTAAGGTTGGGGTGCCATAATCATCAGGCTTAAGATATTCTTGGGATTGAGATAGGAATCAGGTTCATGAATAACTTTTGCATCTTGGTAACAAGTAAATCATGTCATCAGCAGCTGAAATTAATATTTAATTCACAAATAATAGAATATTTCTTTCTGATAATTACTCTAAAAATGAGGCCAGAGTTGTACAATCAGACTCATATGAATGGTTGTTGTTTTTTATGGAATGAGGGGCAAATATCCCTTCTTGCACAATTTATGACTGGTCCTTGTAGTTTTTAGTGCTATCATCTTCCATAAATTATATTGTATTTATTGTTCTTTCTACATACGGTATTATATTCTATCTTACTTTCTTGCCTTTCTCTCTCACCACAAGAAGAAGGGAAATTATTTGGGGGAATTAGGAGTTGTTTGGTCATGTTTGTTCTTTTATCTCTTCTTTTGGTCTTTTAAAGTTATGCTTATTGACTGTGATCTTCTAAAAGTCACACTGGGTCTCAGTTTCTCAACTTGTAAAATTAGAGTTCAATAAGATATTCTCCAATATTTCTCCTAGTTTCAGATATTATGGCCTGAGATATTGTAGGATCCTAATAAGTGATACATAGTCTATATGAATTAAACATATATGAATGCATACATATAGGGAGAGTTCATGTAGATTTAATGTGTAATAGATACAGGGATAATAGAGTTCATATCTGTATATCACTCATTTACACACATGAATATGTACATATTTATGCACATGCACATTTAAAATATGTAATGAAGAGAAAAACATCAAAATCGTTCCAAATCCAGTTAAAGGGGAAAGAGGCACCAAAGATTGCTAGTCTGTCATGTACATTTAGGAAGCAAAGCAAGACAATCATATATATATTTTTTTTTTGGATACTAAAGGAAATGGGCAGAACTAAACAGAAACATGGGTTTTGGATTTTTGCAGATTAAATACAAAAGGTGCCTTGTTTAAAGATTGAATCTTTCATCTGAACAGGGGGATGACCCAGAGCCCTTCTCCCCTTACCTCTGGATTTTTTGCCCCTGAAATTTTAAAGAAAATAAATCTGTACCAACTCTGCAGACTGCTCTTTTTCATTTTCCAACTAGAAAGATTATCATCCAGGAAAATATATCATTTATTTTTTGGGAAAAAAATCAAGATAATAAAATCTCATAATATTAATGTATTATAACATGGTATCTTCTATTCTTTCCAGAAAGCATGACAGAAAGTCCTACATTGTAATATATTGCAATTTCTTAAATATCATTTTAAGACATCTTTGAATAAATGATTCTGTTATTTAATATAATTCCAAGTGTTCGAACATATGCTCAATAATTGCCATAGTGTTTTACAGTCTTATTATGTGTTAAATATTTTGGATTGATATTTTAAGTGGAAATGAAATACTTAAACTTAAGGTTGAGGGTTTCATACAAAGAAATAAATATTTTTTCCCTTTTGTGCATATAAAAACATATTTACAGAGATGATGAAAAACTCTAGCAGTTAAAAGAAAATATTGATAAATGTGGTTTTGAGGTTTTCTACTAAAAGGAGAAGAAAAAGGGAAAAGGGACATAAAATAATCCATATTCAATACACATGATCATAGATATAACTTTTGAAGACACTTTATGAAATCTCCAATTTAACTCTCCATGATTTGATAGATGAGGGAAGATGTAATATCATTTGGGCAAGGTTATACAAATAGCAAGAGAAAATCTGCATTTTCTTACTTAAGATCTGGTAATCTATCTGCTTTAGCAAGATGCCTCTTCAGAACATCCTTCATACGTTTTCTGGGCAACAAATGAAAATGGCATTTTGTGATACATTCGTGCTCTTCTCTTGTACAATTTTCCCATGTACTTTCATAAATATAACATCTTATATTATTTTATAGTAATTAAGTAAAATAATACCTCCAATATTCAGAATTCATTTATATGTCAGTATTAAAGCTCCAGAACCCAAAGAAGGACCAGGGCAGGATGGGGGGGAAGGGAAAAAATCCAATAACAGCAAAAATATCACAAATTTCATGAACCCCAACACATTCCTTGGAGAGAGTTTTTCATGTTCCCTTTCATAGCCTGATACTTCACATTTAATACAAAATTTGAACAAACATTGATGCATGATATCTGATTCTATAGCGCATTTAAACAGTAGATTAGTTTGATTGGAAGCGAGGGAAATAATCCCAGTCTCAAGCAAATAGCAACTGAGGATAAAATTGGACAGTCTAACAAAGACTATTAGATAGCACACATTTTGGAGACATTCAAAGCAACACAGCCAATTAAACACAGCTCAGTAGGCCTGAAAAAAGTCACTTTACAATGTTGTTGTAGTTCAGTAATTTGAGTAACGTTTGATGCTTCATGGCTCCATTTAGAGCTTTTCTGGCAAAGATTCTCCAGGGACTTGCCATTTTTTCCCTCAAGCTTATTTTACAGATAAGAAAATTGAGGCAAATAGAATTAAGTGACTTGCCCAGAGTCATATAACTAGTAAATATCTAAGGTCAGATTTGAATTCAAGTCTTCCCGACTCCAGACCTGAAACTCTATCTGCTGTGCAATGTAACTTCCTACATCTTCTTGAGAGAACCATCAAGGTTCTCTTAGTAGAATGAGTGTTTCATTTTTTAAAGTACTTCCAGAAACCTTCTTGGTTACCACCAGTCAGTGGTAATAACAATGGCTCCCGTGGCTTAAAGGAAAGACACAGGGATTTTTCTAACTCCTAATTCCTGGAATATCAGGTTGCAATAAGAGGTTGCAATATAGGATTGTTTTGCAATTTGAAGGGGACACCATTCAGTCTGACAGAATCATTTCAACACTGTGGCAGCCTGAAAAATGAAGGAAATGAAATAACCTCTGACATCCCTTCAATTATAAATATATTATTTGATGGTTAATGAAATCTGAACAAACTTGTGAACTAGTGTGCCTACCTGCCTTACAGTAAAAAGACATATCCATTGATGACTCTTGAATCATCCAGATTTTTGCCAGTGATATCTTCTGTATATTTGAAGGATGCAATAATGAATGTAATACCTTTAAAATGACAATCCTTCAATCACTCAATTTGTCCCTTAAAGTAACACACTTCTAACTATGGGAAGACAAAGTATGCAAAAACTGCACATTCTGATGGATGAGTGAACTTTTGCCAACATAACAATGAACACAAGAGTGAAGTGGATTGGGAATAAGGACTAACTCTGGTCAAGTTAATAAAACACTGATTCTTTTACCTCATGGGTAAAGTAGGGATAATAATGTGGTCAGTCTTATAGGGATATTGCTGCATTTAAATGAGAAAATGTGTGTGAGGCATTTAGCAAATGTTAAAGCTCCTTTAAATGTCATTCAGCAGAAGGAGGGGGATGTGAATGTTTATCTTTATAACTCTGATAAGACAATGCTTTTTCATAAGTCTTGAAAATATACTAATCTTATAAAAAGTTTACTACTATTTCTAATTCATATTTTTTCTGTCTTTGTAATTGACTTAATAAGCTAATATGATCAAAAATGAGTAGAAAAAATATAGATTGTTTAGGGAATAAACATTTATTAAATGCCTACAATATGCCAGGCACTGTGTTCAGTGTTTTATAAACATTATCTCATTTGATCATTTTAACAATTTTATGAGGTAGGAGCATTATTATGTCCACTTCATAATTAAGGAAACTAAGGAAGGCAGATCTTAAATAACTTGTCCAAAGTCACACAGCTAATAGTGCCTGAGTTTAGATTTGAACTCAGGTTTTCCTGATGTCAACCCTTAGTGCTTAATATTCTGTTCCCGTGTCATCTTATTGGGAGAGAGAGAGAGAGAGAGAGAGAGAGAGAGAGAGAGAGAGAGAGAAGGAAGGTGAGGGAGAGAGAGAGAGGGAGAAAAAGAGAGAGAATTTATTATTTTGTGATTAGATTTCTGAACATGATTTTTAAAAAATAAACTAAGCTAGTCCATACATTATATATATATATATATGTATATATATATATATATATATATATGTTATATGTATACATACTTTTTATATCCAGGTCTATTATCAGTGCCTTTACATCTCATCATGTTATGCCATATTTTATATGTTACTGGCATAGCTTTAAAAAAATACATATGTAAAATTGTATTTTTAGTTTATTTGTTTATATCTACATTCCACTATGAATATGTTTATTCCTCTTTTATCGATGTAATTCTTGTAACAAAAGGAGAAAATTTAGTACCTGACTTATAAAATAAATATGACTTTATATGCAGTATGTCACTTCCCAATTCATTGAGAGGGTGGGAATGTTTGGCAAACTGAAATGCCTTTTGAAAATTTAGGGATAGTTTCATGACATTATCAAAAATAAAAAATTGGTTGATTGTTGAATTTCATTTTCAAAGAGGACCAAATGACATCCCAATATTAGGGTCAAAATAGAGTTTGTCCAAATGTGGTTAATCAGATGAAATATGAGCATTGAAGTCTCCACCATAAACTTTCATATGAACATTTGGAGAGGACATGGCTCTAAATCTGCACACTTCACATTTCTTTTGTGCCAGTTCAATTATTGGATTCAATAGAAGTTGTGTTTTAGGAGATGCTAAACAATTCAATAGCTCCCAAACAGTTTCACATCCTTTTCATTTTTTCACATAGTGATTTTAGAGTCTTTCATAGTGCTAAAAGATATCTAAATGTGACTCACTACATGCCATTGGGATACAGAATACAAGATTGGAGAAAATTAGTCAGTTGGCTATTGATGACCTAACTCATTGAATTGAGCATGCATTTGGCAATATATGCGGGGCTAGTTCAAAAACGAGATTATAATAGATAGAAGATAGTGTTATTAGTATTTAAGTCAATACTTTGATATGCATTTACAACTTCAATGACCACATTTATATGGTAATGTATGACACCAGTGTATAGTAAATGTTATCAAATTGAACTAATATTATAGGGGAAGCATAAATAATGGCTTTTATCCCCACAATCATTTTATATAGCTTTTTCCTTGATTCACTTTCACTTTGCTTATTGTTTTTAAATGGGCTTGAAATGTACAAGCCTTTACCTTCATTGACTTTGAACAATTTTGCCTTCATGAAATTTGTAGTAGAGAGGAAAACAGAAATCCAGAATTAGATCGCAGACATCTAAATAAATGATGTCCCAGAACCTGTTGGATAAGTTAGAGAGGGATAGTTTTAATTAAGTAAAAGTCAATATTAGAATGGATGGTAAGTGAATGGAATATCTGGAATTTGAAAAGGAAATAATGTTGATTAAGTAATTAGGGTTCCTATGTCTTTATCTTTACAGACTGTTAACTGCAAAAGTACAAAAATTTTTCTCCCCCCTTACACATACATTTTAGCATTAAAAGTAACTGATTAAGTGATGGGGATGATAAGGTTGTATTAGGTATATACTTTCATATTTCATATATAGGAATTTGAAAATGTAAATTTTAGAATTTCATATTTTACATGTCTATATAAAATCGCTTCCCTTCTTAATGAAGGCATGGGGTACTGGAAAGGAAGGGAGGAAAGAAGGGAATTCAGAAATCTCACAATTTTAAAAAAAAAAAAGTTAAATTTCCTTTTCTTGTGATTGGAAAAAAAATATTTCTTAAAATTAAAGAATTTGAGAGACAGAAAAGATGTCTAGAAGATTTCCAATATAAGTCACACTTCAAAAAATACCTTTATTATAATATCCCCAAAAGTTGGCATCCAGTTTCTGCTTGAAGACTTCCAGTAAGGAAAAGCCCATCATCTTCAAAGTCAAGTTATGCTACTTTGGAACCATCCTTATTATTAGAAAGGTTTTCCTTAAATTTGTCATCAATTTGCTCTCATTATTTCTATTAATATTTTCTTACAACAAATAAAGGAAATCTAAATTCTCTTCAAAGTGAAAGTGCTTCAAATACTCTACGATAACAATCCACTTTTATTTCTCAAATATCCTCTACATTCATATGAATTAGACTCAAGTTTCTTTAACTATCCTAATTGCTATCTGAATATTTAATAGGTTCTTAATGATGCTCCTAAAATGTGGAGCAAAAATGAAACATAATGTGACCAGAAAAGATCAACATATAATATTATATACTTGTTACTTGGAGTGATACTTCTCTATAGAACACTCAAAATTGCAGGAAAATGAGATGAATTTTAAATAAAATTTCTCCAGAAAGACAATATTAAACAAAAATTCAGAAGACACAAGCAGAGAAGTTCATGTTTAAAACAGCCAAAATCATCATTGGCATGCAATGCAAATTACTAGACAAAAAATAAACAAACAAACCTAAACTAAAATTTCAAACAGCAAAAGGAAGCAAACAAGTTTCTATTAACACTAACAAGAATCACCAAAGAATGCTCATTAACAAAAAATAAATGAACAGTCTGGGAACAAAAAGACCTAAATAATTGGAGAGATCCTCATTTAGTCAAGTCTGGAAGAATCAATAGTATAAAAAGAATATTGTTTAAAAAATTCATTATAGATTTAGTGATAAAAATTTCAAATTACCAATTTCTCATATAATTTTAAAAGAGTAATAGAAGCTATATTAAATAATAAAAAATCAAAAATATAAAGGAATACAAAAAAAAGAACATATGAAAGAGGAAAGGTTGGCACCAACATGTTTCTAAAAAAATTACTTATTTGTAATTAGCAACATCTCTTGTAAAAATAAATAGAAAAATATATTGGTGAAATAATGTAGATATTGAAGACAAAGAAACTGAGTTTAGTATTCAATAAACCTAAGCATATTAGGTTATTGCAATAAGTATTTCCTTTTGTCAATAATTGATTTTGGATATCGTCAGTCTTATTTAACTCATGGATACATATGCAGGTGATTGTGATATATATGGAATGTGATTTTTTAACTCTAATTTTTGTCAGCTTCACCTTTAGCTTCCTCAGAATATTTTGTTTTGTTTTTGTTTTTGCTTCCCCCAAAATTGAACATTTTTACTGCTAAAGTTGGTGACTTTTTGTTTGTCAAATTTATGCTGCTCTTTTTGAGAGGCTTGTTTGTTAGTTCCGATTCTTTCTTATCTAATATGTTGATTATTTTTCTTCTTCCGTCACCAAAGGGGTTTCATGTTTATTAGTTTTTAACTAACATTCAAAACTTCCTAAGTTTTCTTCTTTCTCAGATTTCCCCCACCCTAATATTTCCTCTAAGATTCTCATTCTACTTTATTCCTCCAGATGATTTTCCCCCAATTTAAAAAAAAAATCTTTTGAAAGGTTTAATGTTTTGATATTGAAAGTGAAAATTAATTTACATGATATTGTTATGTTTATTAGATGGTCTTCATCTAACCATGAAACATTAATATATTTCATGTAGTGATCTCTCTTTATTCTTACAAACAATGTTTTTCTGTTTTTTTTTTTTTTTTTTTTCAGATAAAGGCTCATTGTGTGTGGTAACGCAGATAGCCATACATTTTATACAATAAATAGAAATAGTGAATATTTTTCACATATCTTTTATTTGTTTGGAGTGAGAATGAGTAGTAACATGGACAAGGAGCAAGGGTTTTGTTTTGCTTCTTTTATATTCTGATTCTTTAATGGAATAATTATTTATTTTAATGATGTTTTACAAGTAGAACATCATATTATTTGCAAGAAAAGGAAAAAAAAAGAATACATGCATTTATCTTTTCTTAGTGTAGCAAAACTGTTTCAAGCTAAGTGAAAAAATGAATAGAGACTGAGACAGTCAGGAGAATTCGAATTCAAATCTAAGATCAGACATTTGGATATGTCATCCTGCATATGTCATTTTACCTATGTTTTCCAGTTTCTTTTTTTTTTTTTAATTATAGCATTCTATTTACAAAATATTTGCACGGGTTATTTTTTCACATTGGCCCTTGCAAAACCTTCTGTTCAAAATTTTCCTCTCCTTTCTCCCATACCCTCCTCTAGATGGCAGATGTATTTAATAATCCGTGTTAAATATGTTAAAATATATGTTAAATCTAATATATGTATGTATATATATATATATATATATATGTGTGTGTGTGCGTGTGTGTGTATACACATACATATACACACACGCACATATATATATACAGCTATCTTGCTGCACTAGAAAAATCGTATCAAGAAAGGAAAAAAAAAACTGAGAAAGAAAACAAAATGCAAGCAAACATCAACAGAAAGAGTGAAAATGGTATGTTTTGTTCTACACTCATTTCCCATAGCCCTCTCTCTGGGTATACATGGCTGTCTTCATTACTGAATAATTGGAATTGTTTTGAATCATCTCATTGTTGAAGAGAGCCATATCCATCGGAATTGAACATTGTATAGTCTTGTTGTTGCTGTGTATAGTGATCTCCTGGTTTTGCTCATTTCACTTAGCATCAGTTCCTGTAAGTCTCTCCAGTCCTCCCTGAAATCATCCTTCTGGTCATTTCTTACAGAACAATAAAATTCCACAACATTCATATACTATAATTTTTTCAGCTATTCTTCAATTGATGGGCATCCATCCAGTTTCTAGTTTCTAGCCACTACAAAAAGTTTCCAGTTTCTTCAAATAAAATTAGAATGAAAATCAGATTTTCCTCCTATAGTTGTGGTAGCAAATAAGATGTTATTTTATTGCACTTAGCAGAGCACCTGACACATGAAAGTGCTTAATAAATACTTCTTTCCTTACTTATTACCTGAATTTTTATATTACAAAAGCTAATATCCAATCACTATAATCTATTTATTGGTTATCTATTTATATATCTATTTGTCCATTCATCTATTTCTATTTTCTCTCTGTTTCCGTCTCTCTCTGTCTCTGTTTTTGTCTCTCTCTCATTGTGTGCCATCATATAAAGACAACTAGACAAATGCAAGTTAAGCAATACTCACTCCCACAATACCATCCAGGAGTGGTGTAAAGTGAAGATGTCCTGCCGATTTGGGGCAGTTAGGTTTGCTTTTTTTCCAGTAGATTTATCTGAAACTCAGTTTAATCTGTGAGCAAGAGGAGCATAAAAATGGTATTTAAGAAGTTGGTTGAAATCTCCTGAAAATACACAAGACTGATTGTAAATGTCTTGCCAGTAGCTTTATTTGTTTTTATCTTCTGGTTCACTTTTTAAAGTAAAGTCCTAGGGAACTGCTATGACCTGGGGATACAGAAATATGCTGCAACAACAACAACAACACACACACATGCACACTATTGTTTGTTTAAATCTTGTTTGAGTGATTCATTGAAAGTGATACTGAAAATGATGTTCTGATGTCCACATTGTCAAGAACTTGGTATTAATACCAAGTATGAAGCAAGACCATTTGTCAAAAAGGCTAGATATACACTCTCCTTGTCTTAACCTTATTACAAAACATCTCTCATTGTAATATCTTTTTATGGAGGTAAAAGATAAACCAATGTGACGACCTTGTAATTTATATATATTTTTTGAATTTTAATAACATTTTGAATAATTCCCTGATGCATGTAGAAATCCTACTGGAAGGTTTGCACAGGTTTTTTCAATGGTTGAGTAAATTAAAAATAATAAATGTATCTATTTTCTGAGTTTATACTTTTTAAAAATATGTTTTGATCTTTTTTATAGTGTGAAAGAAAAGTACACGTATATGTATGTATATTCCTAAGGAAGGAATACACAGGTATTCCTGAAAGGCCTACGAAGAGTTGGGGAAAAAAGGTTATGTTGACTTCTACAAATATAATAGAGAAATGGATTTTTGCTCATAGGTCATTTAGTATATAGCCAGTGCCTATAGATATGAGTGTGTGTTTGTCTATATAATGCACATGCATACAACATTATCATTAATAGTAATAATAATAATTCAACTGGCAGTGATATTTTCCTCTAAGCTTGGGAATTAACAACATACTGTTTTCAGACCCAGATTACTTTTAGGGAATTTATATGAACCTGGTTTAAAATTTTCAAAGAATGGAAGCTGGCTCATATATTCACTTTAGAATAAAATCCCCATGAACTGTTTTCATTACCTCCAAGAAATTGGAATCACTAGGGGCCTTAGGGTTTTCCTGCATACTCTGAAGAGAGGGAGGGGAAGGAAAAGTTGGAGTGGATATTACAAAAGTAGATAAAGCCTTGAAGTAGACTTAGTGTTGTCTCCTGAGCAACATAATCTAAAAAAATCACAGGTGTTTCCTCTTCGTTCTCAAATATGTGAGGAGAGGGAAGTTAGTATGTATGTGTATGTGTATGTGTATATATATATATATATATATATATATATATATATATATACACACACACACACACATACACACACACACACATACACACACACACACACACGTGTGTGTGTGTGTGTGTGTGTATGTGTGTGTGTGTATATAATTGACCTCAGAAGAAATAATGTGTGAATTGACAACCAACCACTGACACAAAATTGCTTTGTGACATCGGATAGATTACTTAACCTTAGTTCTATACAAATGATTAACACTATAAATTGAAGGGAAAGTGCCAAAATAAACTGGTATAGAAATTAATCAATGAACCCATCCCCTACTTTATGAATAAAATCACAAAATCAACATCTATTTCTATTTCTAGATATAGAAGCATCATTTTCAATTCCAAATATGTCCCTTCCTCTTTTTTTCATTCTGTCTGTCTGTGTCTGTCTCTTTCTCTTTTGTAAGTTAATTTAATTACTTAAGTTTGATGAGATTTGATTTTTTTTCTTTTAAATTTGTATTGTCATCATTTTATATATTATTTTCCTATTTCTGCTTGTTCATCTTTCATTGGATTATATAAGGTATGCCATGTTTCTCCAAATGTTTCATAGTCATCATTTTCAAGTAGCACAATTTGCTTAGAAATTCCCAAAATTATAACAACCACTTTGTTTTGCGTCAATTAGGTGGAACAGTTGACAGAATTCCAGATATGGAATCAAGGGAAGCTGAGTTTAAATCCAACCTTAGGCTCTTAATAACTGTGTGATCCTCAGCAAGTCACTTAACTTTGTATGCCTAGGTTTATTCTATAAAGAAACAAACCAAAAAAAAAATTATAGATTCTATACATTAGGGCTGGATTTATTATTTTGTGAAATATATAAGGTTAAAAAAATGACAGAAAAATATTAATAGTTTTGATTGATTACATGAATTTCTAAGTGTATTCCCCCTTTCCCCTCCCCTGAGAGCTGGTTAAATTTTTACTAGTATAATCCAAATGTGTCTATGTCTTTCAAGACCCTTTCTCGCCAATTATTTAAATGCTTATAATCAGAACATTAGCTACATTAATCAGCCGGCAAGAAATGAAAAACCATCTACTATGTTTCAGGACTGCACTGAGCGCTCATTGCAGAAAAGGAGACTATCCTGACATCGGTGAAAATACTAGAATTTTGAAGTAATGACAATATTGAATTCTGCTTATAATGACCATTGAACTCTCAAACAGGATATTTCTAAATATTTAAATACATTATATCTTCTGTATTAAAATATTAAGAATGCAAATATGTTCTCAGCAAATAAGAATTGCTTTTCTTGTTCTCAGAAACATTTTGCTTTTTCACCAAGACATAATTTTCACTTATATATGGGTTGCAAAAATGCTTATGATTAAAAAAAAATCTTTCCAATTAAATGTTGTTATTTTCATTTTGGCGACAAGTTAATATGCTAATTATTTAAATCATTTGCTTTGAAGACTAAAATAAGAAAAGCTAACTGGGCTATATTGGAGATTGAGAGCCAGAAGCCCTCTCTCTGAGGAAAGGGAGATCCATTCCATTTTCCACTTGGTTGGCTGGAGGACTGAAGGACAAACCTTTGGATTTGGAGACATTTGGAGGGAGCTCTTGGAACCAAGCAGAGAGATAGGCCTCTAAGCTAACCGGGCTATATTGAAGGCAATAAAAGATCTGAACTTTTATCACCTGGCTGCATTTTGGGATTATTTACTCTTAACTGAAACTAAGGCTGCCTCCAGAAAACCTCCCCGAGAAATCAGCTCTCCCCCAGAGAGAACCATCATATATTATATATTTTAAAGAAGAAAAAAGAACACCACATTTTGGCGCCCGAACAGGGACTTGAACCCTGGACTTTCAGATAACACATAAAAAGACTTTTTGCAGGACTTCAAAAACTTGGGGGATCATTGGATTCCCTGACATGTGAAGCAATGGACAATAGATTGGTTTTGGACCATCTCTTGGCTGCTGAAGAAGGCGTATGTGTGACTGCTGTTTACATACTCTCCTTCTAGGACTTCTGGCAATCTTTTACAACACCGTGTTTATTTATATTGTTTGTTATACCGTTACTTGTGTGTACAGTTCATGTTTGTTACACCACATCAAGCCTGCACTGACTGTGGGGAGAGTCATCACTAATAGCCTCTGCGTTATTGCTATGTGCTTGTGTAATACTTCCCATACTGATGGGTTTGTGCATAATAAGACCCTTCAGCCCAGAAATCCGCTAACAACCCCCACTTCCCTTTGGTGCTTTTCATCTCCCTTCCTGAGATGTCAGGGAGGGCGTGATTATCTCCTTTTTAGTGCTTTCACCTCCCTTCCTGAGAAGTCAGGGGGGTCGTGATCACCTCTTTTTAGGTGCTTTCACCTCCTTTCCTGAGGAGTCAGGGATGGCATGACCACCTGTATTCTAAAACAAAAGAAAGCGGGAGATGTAATGGGCTGAGGCTTGAGGTGATGCACTGAGGTCCCAAGCATGTGAGGCTAAATAGTAATTGGACCATACTCTATTAATATATATGCTTGGAGAAAGAATAGCCCCGCCCACTCTTTGTGCAAGTCCCGATGTGTTGTATAGGAAATGATGATTTTGGTGGGTGGAGGCAGGGGAGGGGAAAGGGAAGTGAAAAGAGAAGCTGCTGGTTGGCGTCTTGACATAGCTGCTCCCCAAAACTACAAAACACTTTCCACAGAAATTAAGTCTGATCTAACCAACTGGGAAAATATTAAATGCTCTTGGATTGGGCGAGCAAATATAATAAAGATGACCATACTACCTAAACTAGGTAGTTCCTATTTAGAAGGAACATTTTGTTGATTGCATCAGGTCCCAGAAAATCCCCAGGCCTTCATGGACAAAATCTTAAATCACTATGGAAAGTTTGTTGTAACCATATAACAAGGGGGGGGAAAAAAACTCAACAAAATAAAATAAACAAAAGCACAAAAAAGTGTATGTGATTTTTAAAAAGATAATAGTTTTACTTATTCTATCTGCTTTTCTGAATTTGTGAGGAATTTTATGCCTTAATGCTTGGCCAAAGTTTCATACCTTAAATAGCTAAAGAACTATAAATTAATAAATAAAGATACAAATAAATAAATAGATGGTGCTTTATTCTGTTCCCATTCAGTGTTCACCAGAGAGCTGTTATTCTTTCTTCCCTTTATACAATTAGTTCCTTATATGCATTTTTCTTTATACTATTTTTTGGATTGTATTGTTGTTAAAGGGATATATTGAGAGATGTTGTTTCTTGCTCAAATTTGATAAACATTTGCTTCAAGCTTTTACTTGGTTTGCTTTTTTTTGGTTATATATTAATTGTTGGTATCAACTTGTTATATATGATGAATATAAGAGTAATATAATTCTTTTTTATATCACTTTACCTAGATTGTATGAATTGTAACATTGCCTGAAATAATGATTGCTATTTTATTTTAAGTTAATTTAAAGATCATTTTGCAAGTTTTTTTTTTATCAAAGAATATATTTTGTTTTAACTTGGTTTTTGTTTTGTTTTGTTAAAAATGTGTTTCTACTACTTTATCCCTTTTATTTTATTTTTGCCTTGCCACAATTAAAAGTTTTTTCTTTATTCCTTTCCTTTGTTTCTTTCTCATCCTTTTCATTTCTTATATAACATACATTCAAAGTATATAATAACCCTATATTTTACTTTCAAAACTGCCTTTTATCTGAACTTTCTTCCTTCTTGTTTTATTTCGTCATCTTCTTAAGCTTCCACTTCCCTTTTATTTTTCTATTGAGTTTGTGCATTTCTGACCTATACCATTTATATATATTTCATTTGCCCACTTAAATAAAACAGAGGATCATGAAAAGCCCATTTCTCCAAACATCCCTTTAATGTTTCTACAATCTTTGACTTATTCACTCCTCCTATGTGAGATCATGATGATCATGCATCTTTGTATCCCTTCAGATATATGTAAAAATACATTGGCATTCATAAGATCTTTATTTTGTCTATCACATATCTGTTTATTTATTTATTTTTCATTTATTTTAAATGTTCTCTAAAGAGGAAACCAGTAGATTCCAGTTTTACTTTATCTTCTTTTACTAAGAGATCATTTATAATTTCTTGAAATATGGTATCCAGGGACAGTTAGATGGCACAGTGGACAGAGCTTCAGATTTACAGTTAGGAGACCCTGAGTTCCAATCTGGCCTCAGACACTTAATAATTCCTAGCTCTGTGACTCTAGGCAATTCACTTAACCTCAAACATAGGTATAAATAAATAAACAAACAAATAAATGGGTAAATATGTAAATAAATCAATGAGTTAAGGAAGGAATGAACAAACCAATGAATCAATCAATCAACAATAAAATCATATCTAACCTATTATTTTAATGATTTTTATGTATGCTGATGATTCTTAGGTTATATATCTTTACTTGTATTCCAGATTGATCATTTTAAATAAATATCAGAGAATCATTCCTTCCATTTAAAACCTGTGTTTTTCTATTTCTATCTGTTTCATGGAGTTTTTATTTTGTATTAGGCCCTATTTAATTTCCAGGTAATTATATTCTGAATAGGATTTACTAGCAACTGTTCAAAAGTATTGTCTCCTTAATATTTTTTCCCTCTTTATTTCATTTCTTCCAAAATTCTTGTAGAAATTGTATTAAAAAAATAGTTTCCCCTAGGTAATCCTTAGACTTGAGTAGCTCCCCCTTTCTTTTATACTATTCCTGAGCTTCTCTCAGTCAACGGTATGTTGGACTGAGATTGTCATTTTCTTCTGTCAATTCACATTGGTGTGTTCAATTTTTGGACTGTGCTTATGTCATACACCACTCCCCATTTCTGAACGATATAGTATGGAGCTGTCAACCTTGGACATTGCACAGAAAACTAAATTTTATCTTCTACAGGAATTGTCTGTCTTTGTCTTTTTATCATTCAATATCAATAATTCTAGACTGTAAGTCCGGAGATGCTTAGACACTTACTGGCCCTTTACTTTAAAAAATATATATATATATATATATATATATATATATATATATATGTGTGTGTGTGTGTGTGTGTGTGTGTGTGTGTGTATGTATACATACACATATATTTAGCATTACCCTTTAACAGTATTATCAGTCTGACCATTGCTGTGATACTCCTACTTTGCTCTACAGACAAAGGGAAGGAGTCATTAAAGGAGAACTTCAAAGAAAATATTGACAAATAAAATACATGAATTCAGATCACATGTGATCAAACAGCTTTCTATGTTTTATAAAACTATATATTTAAAGATTAATGGAACATTTTAATGATTAAATAATAATGCAGAGATTTATAGAAAAACTTAAGATATGAAAAATGTTTGCATGAATTCTTATATGGGATTGTTACAGTAGCCCTTGGAATTTATAATTGAATATTATATCCATTCCTCAGATAAGAAAAATGAGGAACATAAGAGGTAAAAAGGCTCATTCATAGTCACCCAACAGACCAGTGACAGTGGAAAGATCAGAACCGGAATATTATATAGTTTTTTATTGGTACTTTTATTTCATGACATCTAGTTTTCTTCTGATATCCCTCCCTTTCTATTCCCAGAAACTTATAAATCAAAATCAAAGGAGAGAGAGAGAGGGAAACACACAGAGAGAGGAGAAAGACAGAGAGACAGAGATAGAAACAGGGAAGAAGAGAGCCACACAGAAACTAAGACAGACAGAGAGACAGAAAGATAGTTAGAGAAACAGATCAGAAATAAAGATGCAAAGAGAGAGGAAGAATGTAAAGAAAGAAAAGAAAATGAATAAGATTAACAAGATCAATTCTACTGATTAATACATGGAAACATTTCCTCTTTGATTTATACCTATATGTTCATGGACTTTACCCTATGCAAAAGAACGATGTAAATACAAGGCTTCAAAACTATTTATGAACTGTTCCAAATGCTTATTCCAACCCACCATGCAGTGTTCAATGCTAGCACTTTGAGGGTTAAGCAGAAATCCATTTTTGTTTCAGACTTTGTTGAAAATATCCCTGAAGTATATTAGTTCACTTTCCTTACTTGGTAAATCTAGTATAATAAAAATAATCAAATCTTTCTGAGATGATCAACACTTTTGCAGTGCCTCGGGCTCATCATTATAAAGATAAAATCTCATTGCACCAATAATTTAAGTATGGATATAGGAAATGTAGGAGTTGAAACTGCATTCACCCCAAAATCTACCATAGAAAGTTTGGTTTTACTTTTTTTTTGGGGGGGGAGAAAAGAAATTTATATCAGCTTTTCGAGCTGTGATTTTTTTTTCTTTTACAATCACTTTATTCATTATTTCTTTTTAGATTGGTTCTGATTAACTGGACAGTTAACTAGCATTGTTAAGGTGCTAATTAGCTAGCACTTTAACTAGTGAAGGTGCAGTACAAAATGTTCTGTATACAAAGGCAAAAGACAAGCTTTACTCTTCAAGAGTAAAGTACATCTTAAAGAGATATTCTGAATCAAAATTATGTAATTTCAAAACTGAATGATGCCTCAGTGTCCACTTAATCCAGACCACAGGAGAAAGAAAAAAAAATGTCCTTTTAAAGACCAAATTTGACAAGTGATTACCAGACTTTGAAAATCCTAGAAGGCTAAAACCACATTCAGAGATGGTCTAGTTCATTTTGGTATAGTTCTCTTTCCTTTCTGTCTCATTCATCCTCTCTTTCATTCTTTGTTTTTCTGACTCTGTCTCTCTCTCAGTCTATCTCTTTCTCTCCTAAATTTATTCTGTCATTTACTTATTTGAGTACTTATTATATTTTTTCTGAAAAATACAATCATTGAGGTTAGATATATATAATTTTTTATTTAAATTTAATAGAAATAATGATGATGATAACACGTTTATATAGTGATTACCATATATCGTGCATTGTGCTATATTCATCATGTCATATACTTTTACAGTTTCTTATAAATATTAGATTTTTGGTAAACTATTTAGATGAGTGTGGTCCATGGAAATATCAAGTCAGAGAAGGTGACTTGTTATCTCTATGATCTCCTTTGACCTCAGTACTTCATATGCAAAATGAAGTAATTGAACTAGTTATTTTCCAAGGTACCTTTCTTCTTTAAATCTCTTACTTCAGTTAGAATATTTAGTCTCTTAAGTCAGTCACTCATTTAACTTGCATACATAATCATCAATCTGTTGCTCTGATTTATTCTTCATATGGCCTTTCATATGGCACTTAAACTCCTTGGATTTAACATTTCTCTTTTGGAGAACGTGTTTCTTTCTTATTGTAAAATTATGATTCTTTGAACCAACTATCCTGTATATTTATTCTTTTGAACAAAGCTTTAATCTCATTCAGAATATATTTATTCATACTATCATACTTGGCTTAGGACAAAATCAACTTTTCATTGACTCCAAAGTCTAAAGTTTTCTTCAATCAAGGACTTAGGTTAACCCCAGAAACGTGGTAGAGCAACTAAAATTTATATGTGAACCTGAGTCAGTGTTTTTACTTCTATAGCTACCAATTTCCCCATTTATCAAATGAAACTAATATGATCTGTAAGTGCCATTTCAAAGCAAAATAAATCAACATAGGATGCTATACCTATTCTCCACCCCCTTTTTTTTGCCCTCCTACTGTAAAATCATTCCAGATTTTACTTAAGTAAATTGAGGAATTGATCGAGATCTTCAGTGCTGGGAAAACGTAGAATCAATTTATTTTTGTAATGCCAAGCCAAAAATTTGTCTTTTAATGTTTCATTTTAGTAACATTGACAGTAAATATGGAGTCAAATGGGAAATGAATTTTATGTAGGTATAAGCTATGTGATATTGAAAATATAATTTTTAAGACTTAGGTAAAATAAAATTTTAAATCCCTATAAGCCTATTGAGTAATTTTATTTCAGGTTAATGTAGCCTTGATTTTCATACCCTTTCTGGGTCTCAATTCTTCTGTGTATAAAAGCACTTGTTCTAGATACCTCTACAGAATCTAGCTTTAAATCCATGAGTCTATAATTCTCTTGACTTGGGATTATTTCAGTATTTGCTGGGATAGAGCTTCTTTAGTTATTTATTTATATATATAGAAATACATGAACAAAATATGAATTCAAGGCATTGAATGAGGAAGAAAAAAAACACTATAGTGATTTCAAATAGCCTAATTTTGGAACTACAATCACATGTGGCTACTCTTACTCTTTTTTTTTTCCATGTTGGTGTTTGTTTTTAAGGTGATCAGGATTAAGTGACTTATACAGGGTCACACCTCTAGTGTCAATTCTTTGAAACCACATTAAAATTTGTGCCCTCCAGACTCTAGTCCTACTGTTCTATGCCTCAATTACTCTTGTTTTTAATTGGTATCTTATTATAGCATTCTGCTTTGATCCATCTAAATATTTGAGTTATATAATGTGAATTCATTTTACTGGAAATCATGAGTCACTCTTCCTTGCTTCAGATACTGGAATATACAACTGCATTTTATCTTAAGAATATCAAGCAATCAGATTACTTAAAACATGAAATATTTTAACTTAAATAATTTCTCTTTTTATAGCACTCTTTACAAATAGTAAGATTTTTTTTTTACACTGAGAAATATTCTTGGCACATTTACAAAATAGTTTAGTGCCATTAGCAAATACTGACCTGTAAC
This sequence comes from Antechinus flavipes, assembly GCF_016432865.1. Lineage (NCBI taxonomy): Eukaryota > Metazoa > Chordata > Mammalia > Dasyuromorphia > Dasyuridae > Antechinus > Antechinus flavipes. The sequence continues at coordinate 22,378,720 of NC_067400.1, forward strand.
TTCACTTCTGCAACAATCTCTCATGACTGCATTTTGAACTGAATAATTTATTTTAAAAGGAGGGAAGATGTTTCTTCTTTAGAGCCTAAAAGAAAATGTGCTGCTCAGAAATAACCTACTGATGAAATTTCTGGCTTTGCAAATGAGATTTTGTGAACTTTTGTCTATTTTTTAAAATCTATGTAGAATATTTTATCTTTTTTCATAGAATGATCTTCAGCTTCTAGTTGATATCCTATTCCAATTATTGTGCTGTTGGCTTGAGACAGTCCTCTGGCATAAGGGAGACCTTCTTAGGAGGACAGATGGTCCCATTTTGGACCCTTGCTTTTTAAGACTACTCTCATAGAGTCCAAGTCTGTAATGAAGATGCAACTGTAAAAAAGGGAAAGACCAGGTTTCCATCTAGGGGAAGTCCCAAGGGGACATTCAGAGACTATCTGGAAAAACAAGCCTCTTGATTAGAGCAAATATATCATAATAATGAAAATTGGTTCAACATTCAAGTTTGATCAAGAAATACTAGGGAAGAGTGAAAGAAAAGAGGAAAAGGAAAGAAGGGGAGAAGGGGACCTGATATTCAGATTAGATACATACAAATTAGCACTGCATTGGAGATTGCAGAAAGCACAGGTCCATTCAAGATATCCATTCAGGTGAAAAGGCTTTGATCCCACTGAAGTGGGATGCTCCCAAGTTGAGAAAATGTATTTCCACGGAGATGTGATATGTTTTCAAGTACATATCTGAGAGTGAGATACTTAAATCTGATCTCAGTTGGCACTTAGAACTTATCAATTTCCATGTCAAGGTTCAGGACATATAACTTAAGTTTATCTCCTCAAGATGGTTATTTTTGAATTAATGGTTAAATTCAACGATCTTTCCCCTCCTTTTTTCTTGATATCTCAGTGTTTGTTTGTTTGTTTGTTTGTTTTAAATCTGTGACCTACTTCATTATCCTAGACCCTCTCTTTCTACTCCAAATTTGTAAAACTCCACTCTTCTGGTGTCCCTCCTCTTTGTCTCACTATGCCTTCTCATTCATCTTTGCTAGAATTTTATGCCACTTGTGTCTTTCTTTTGTGGGTCTACACAAGACTTCTATGATCCTCTCCTCTACATTCAGTGAATAAAAGACTTCTCATGGGTCAAGTGATCACTACTATGGAAATAATTTCCATACTTACATGTGTAGCTCTCATCTCTCCTGAACTATAATTCAGGTTCACCAAATACCTAACATATCCCTATGGATGTTTCACAGCATCAAAATTAAACAAATTATTTCCCCAAAATTTAAAATATTACTAACTTTCCTATTTCTGTTGAGGAAACCACAACTCTTCCAGCTACTCAAGGAATTCTTTATTCATTCTTTTTTCTCATCACCTGCCAATTATTTTTTTTTTATTCTTACTCCACAAAAACCCTTTAAATAAATCTCCTTATTTGAATTACCATCACTCTAATTCAGGATTTGGATTATAGCATTTGTATTCTATTTGAGCTCCCTGCTATAAGTTCTTGACTCTGTAAGGGATTCATAGTTAATATTCCTAAATTTAAGAGCTGACAATTTCACTGTCCTACTATTGCCTCTAAAATAATAAAAGACAAAGTATTTTTAAATCTATGATTATTTTACAATTTTCAAAATCTTCTGTAGTAATTATGAATGAACTTCATTCTCTCTAATAATACAACCAAATTGCTATCTTACTTCTCTATATATGTTTTCTCCATACTTTGTTGCCTGGTCAATTCACACATAAGGCCTTACTTCTAATATCCATGTAAGTTAGTGCTTCCTTTACTTCACTGTATATACTTTCCCTTCCTACCATATAATGGTTATATACTTATGCAGATACAGAACACATTCTTCCAGTGGAATTACTGTCTCTGAGTGGAGAAAATGCCATTTTTTTTTGTTATTGTGCTTCTATTATCTATCAGCATTCCCGGTTCATAATAAATAATTAATGAAATATTTTAAATTATATTCACTTTTCAACTCAGGAATTTTGATGATCAGAGATAAAGCATATGGCTCCAGTGTGCCTTGCTATTTGGTTTTCTACTACTTTGGGATTTGGGCTAACCAGGGTAGGTCCTAATTTCAGAGAAGCAGCCTATCCTTAGGCCTTCCCTAATGGTTACTAATGATGTTTCTACCTATAGATAATCTTTATTTAGAAGAAGAAAATGGATTATTCATTAGCTTCTAAAAATTTCTCACAAATGCTGGTAGCATAGGATATATTTAGATATATTTTCAGTGGTTCAATGTCTTGAGGTTAATATTCACAATATTTTAAGGCTCTTTAGCTCTATAGTTGTCTCCTGAGAATCTCAGAGCTAGACTTTATTATCCATTAACAATTAAAATTTCATTCATGAGATTATACCATAGGGCTCTGCAATGCTAAAAAGCCAACTTACTTCTCTTCTGACATTTACATGACAATTATACTGCAAAAGACAAGTACTTTTATAGGTCAGGGTCCTACATCAATATATATCAAGGCAATCACATAATTTCATAAATATATTAAAATATTAGTCAAACCAATTTTTAAATAGTATAGGATTCAAATACATAGATGTTTAAGTAGGAATCAATAAGACTAAATTTAAAAGATCAGTAGTCTTGGACTCAGAAGACCCAAATTTGAGTCACGGTTTTGAGACAATAGTTATTTGATATTAGATACTTCTTGTTGCTGTATACAATGTTCTCTTGTTTCTACTGACTTCACTTAGTTCATGTAAGTCTCTTCAGATATCTCTGAAATCATTTTACTGATTGTCTTATAGAACAATAATATTCCATTATATCCATATACCACAATTTATTCAGCCATTCCCCAAATGATGGGCATTCACTTAGTTTCTAGTTCTTTGCCACTGCAAAAATTGCTGCTATAAATATTTTTTGCACATGTGGATCCTGTTCCAGGATACAGACCCAGGAGAGACACTGCTGTATCAAAGAGTTTGCATGGCTTAATAATATTCTTTTAAGCAAACATACTTTGGACATTCAAAAAAGGTAGCCTACCTAAGTTATGCTTTCTGCAATAAAGGTTAAATAATAGGCAGTTCAGCTTGGGAAAGAATCTTAGTCCTTTTCTACCAATACATTATCCAACAAGTGACCATCAGAATCTTCCTAAGATAAGTCAAATGGAAATGATTCAGTTTCCTGGAAAGATGGAATACTGGTCAGCTTTCATAGGCATACTTCAGGGAGGTCAGCACAATGGTTCTGTAGAACTTTAGATTTGTAGGCAGTCTAATATTTCAGCTCTCCTTTACTTTCCTTCTGCACCTTTCGAGCACTGAATTAGTCTAGCAACGTGTGCCTCAATCTAAGTATGAATGTGCACATCTCTGGAAAGTACACTGCCAAGGTGTTTGAAATATTCACAGCATTCAATATTTCTCCATTTCTTGAAACTGATGGTTCCATGTATGTTTGGTTTAATGAGGTGCTGGCTGTTGGAGGATCCATGTTTTTAAATGTTGTTCAGCCAGAATTAGCACAAGCAGCAGAGGACCAATGTCAACCTTGTGTGTGCACTGAGTACAAAATCATTTTTGAATAGAAAGTCATGAGTGTAAAATCATTTTTGAATAGAAAGTCATTGACCAACTCTCCTCCACTTTTGTTTTGGCTTGTAGCTTTTTCAAGTAAATTAAGTTATCATTAGTGCATTTGCTGACTTTGATGTTATTTTCCTCATTGAAGATATTTAACAACATTGTAGAAAAAAAAAAACATCATTCGAAAAAGTATGGGGGCAAGCATACAGCCTTACTACTCTCAAATAGTGACAAGGAAAGTCCAGAACCTGGCATTGTGAAAATTATATATAATATTGATGAATTTCTCAGGACAACCAAATTTTGCCAAATCGACTATAAGTCCTCATGACTAACTCCATTGTTAGACTGATGAATAATCATGTACAAAAGTCTCTTTTGCTTCAGACATTTTTCATGCAGTTATTGAGTGGCAAGCACCAAATTGACTGTTCTTCAAGCTTTTCTTTTACATTAACTATTGGTTAAATGCCCATCATTAATCAATATGGCTCCATTAACACTGAGTAGCTGCGATGCACTATAAAGCGTTGGCTCATAGATTTCAAAGTCTCATTAAAACTCTTTGTATAGTTACTATGTAAAATTGCATTTCATACCTTCTTACTGAGCCAAGAATCTTGCAATTCTTTGGCACTTTGCTTTTGAGGAAGTTAAACACTGTTTTATTAGTGACAGATGGACTATCCTGTAGTTAATCTCTATAGAGTTTTCGTTTTTCATTTGAGTCTCTGATTTTTCTCATAATTTTCGTAAAACCAATATTGATGTTCATGAGTATTCTGACCAAGGTAAATAAATGCAGGACTGTACAGTAAATCTCTGAAAGTTGCTCATACCTTTTCTGCTTTACTGTTGCTAACCTTGTATTAGCTCAGCTTTCCCTCCAAGTAACCAACAAACTCTTCATGATAGCTAAAGCAGTCTGAGACTCGTGATGGTAAGTTTTCTTGTAATCATCTTGCATTAGGGCTGTGATTTCTGTAAAATGAAAATGTATAGCTTGAAGAGGATAAATCTATGATTTATCCAGGACTCTGTCCCACCAACAGCTTTGTTACCGTTACATCCTATCTCTTTTCCTTATATTGATGGTCTATTAAAAGCCAATGTTTACCGTGAGGTTTTATGCACAACATTTGAGTTAGGTAAAATGATAAAATGATGTGTGCCCAATGTTTTTGACTCATACATAAATTATATTTAGGGGAGGCAGAGTTGCTAGAAGTCATTGTTCTCACTCTCTCTTTCAGAGTCGTTGGTGCCAGTGGCAAGACAAAAGTCAAGATAACAAGTGATGGCACAAGCTGCAGTAGATGATCTTGCTATCTTAAGTGTTTAGTCAAGCACCTGTCTCAGTCTCCTTCATCGTTATTGGAATAAATTGTTCTCATTTGCCTATTCTCTTGGGGCAAGTCCTCCCATGCTTGGGATAGTCATCCCTCTAACACGTCTATTGGTTTGAGACTTCTTGGTCATCCTCAACATGGTGGAACCCATCTGTTGAATCAATTCTTTGAGCTGTGGCTATAGGCTATAATTCCTGGGAGGCACAGGTAATATTTGAATAAATCAGGTGGATATCAAAAGTTAAAAAAACAGTTCTGAAAGGGATCTGGCAACCCTCATGCCAGAGATACTAGTCTTTCCTGATATCCTCCATTCCTAATTTCTCAGTAGTACTAAGTGATACAAGAACAGAATTTTGAAGTATTGTACTATCATTTACTAATATCATATTCTCAAGCATCTGAATTGACTTCTAATGTGCATTATCTTATGACCACAGGTGTCTCTTCATATATTTGGAAAACTCCATGAAACCATGAAAATGATGCAATTAGTTATCAATTAAGTTGTTTTGTCATACATAGTCATTAAATTTATATCCCTTAAATATTGCATATTTTACTTATAATAATTAATGATTTGACCCCAATCTAAATGTATAGATGCCTGAGGAATGGCCATCCATCTTCCATCACATTAATGAACAGCAGAAAGAATGAATATATAAATATTTAAATATTTAAAGTACTTTACAAAGAGAGATTTCCATAAGAGAAAATTTAAAGTTAGGAAATTATTGAGTATTGGGAAACATATACTTGGAATTGTTGAGCGTTTCTTAAGGATAAGTCAAATAATAAATTACCATGAAGAGAAGTACATCACTTTATGAGTCCAATAGTTATAGTCTACACTCCATTTAGTTATATAAGACTATGTAATTCCCCATAGTTTTTCCCCTTCTCCCTTTCTCTCTGTCTCTCTCTCTTTCTCCCCCCGTCTCTCTGTCTCCCTCTTCCCGTCTCTCTGTCTCTTTCCCTTTCTCTGTCTCCATCTCCATCTCTCTCTCTTTTTCGATTTGCCCAGGATCACACACCCAGTAATAGTCAACTATCTAATTTTGGAGCCAGGAATATCTCATCTCTACTATGCCATCAAACTTTCCCCATGTTAGTCTTTGAAGTAAAATCTGTATCTTATTATATATTTCCTATATTATGCAAGAGGGACTCTAAAGACATAAAGCTTTTACATAGATAATAATTGCTTCTTTAAAATGGTTTATTATTGTAAAAAAGAAAGTTTATTACAGAACACAGAATCCACACAAAATTCATCATACTTAGATAAAAAGATAAATCTAATTTTTCTGATAATTTTATTTCATCTATTTTGATCACTTTTCTTGAGGCTTCAGACTCAGAATGCTCCTCATCCTCCTCTAAACTACTGTGCTGCAAGGGAGGATCCCCTGATAGGTAATATATCCAGACATCCCAGCTTCAATGGGTAACCTATCCAGACATTTAAGCATCAATATTTTAAAGTATTTCCTTGACTTTACTGATGTCAAAGAGAGAACAAAAGGTAAACTCCTTGAGGAACTGCTGAAGCTATCTCTGTCTCAACAGGTGTTTCATTCCAAGGCTTGGTGAGTTTTCTACCCATGGCAGGCTCATTAGCTTTGAATCCCTCTTTTAGATTCATGGACAAGGGATGATATGGGTCTTTGGACACTTGGTGTAACTATTTGGCTTCTTTTCTTTTATTTCTATTTGATTTTGCCCCCTTTTTTTTCTCAGGGACTATTTTTTGTGCAAAGTTGGCATGGTCTAATAATATCCAGTCACATTGAATACTAGACCTGAAGTGCTTTGCAGACATTTTTCTTTGTTGGGTTTTAGAGCTGATTGCTGATATATAGACTATTTTAATTATGTCTATGTTATTTTATTTTTTCCTTAGCAATGAATCTTTCTACCTTAGCCTGTTCTGATCTTTGATTTTGCCCTCTTTTTCCTTACTTACTTTTCAGAACACAAGTGTCCATTCAAAATCAGCTATAAACTCTAAAATATAATTGGAAATTCATGTGTCTTCCAAATCACGTGCTTGTCATTTTCAGATGACTCCTTCCGTTCCAGCAAGGGGCTTTATTACAAGCCTAATTCAGCATATTCAAGTATACAAATTTTTTTTTAAAAAATCTGTCTCTTATATTGTATTCAAATGAGCTGAGTATGCTACATTTGGACATCCTGCAGACTTGAATATGGAATAGTAATTGCCATTTACATTTTCTTTTTTGTATATTTTATTTATTTTTATTTAATTTTTATTGAAGCTGTTTTTATTTTCAAAATATAAGCAATGATAAGTTTTCAACATTGACCCTTGGAAAACCTTGTGCTGCAATTGTCTCTTCCCTTCCCCCCCCCACTCCCTTCCCTAGATGTCAAGTAATCCAATATAAATTAAGCATGTTAAAAAATATATATGTAAATAGAATATAGGCATACATATTTATACAATTATCTTGCTGCATGAGAAAAAACAGACACAAAAGGAAGAAAAATGAGAAAGAAAATAAAATTCAAGCAAACAACAAAAGAACTAAAAATGTTATACTGTGATCCATACTCAGTTCCTATAGTCCTCTCTCTCTGGTTGTAGATGACTCTCTTTATCACAAGATCATTGGAACTAGTATGAATTATCTCGTTGTTGAAGAGCGCCACGTCCATCAAAATTGATCATCATATAATCTTGTTGCCATGTACAATGATCTCTTGCTTTTGCTCATTTCACTCAGCATCAGTTCATGTAAGTCTATCCAGGCCTCTCAGACATCATCCTGCTGATCATTTCTTATAGAACAATAATATTCCATAACATTCATGTAGCATAACTTATTTAGCCATTCTCCAACTGATAGGCATCCATGGGTTTCCAGTTTCTAGCCCCAACAAAGAGGGCTGCCACAAACATTTTTGCACATGTAGGTCCCTTTCCCTCCTTTAATATCTCTCTGGGATACAAGTTGAATACAAATACTGCTGGATCAAAGAATATGCACAATTTGATAATGCTTTGAGCATGATTCCAAATTGGTCTCCAGGATGGTGGGATCAGTTCACAATTCTACCAACAATTTATTAGTGTCCCAATTTTCCCTCATCCCATCCAACATTCGAATTATCTTTTCTTGTCATTTTAGCCAGTCTGAGAGGTATGTATTGGTATCTCAGAATTGTTTTAATTTGCATTTCTCTGATCAGTTGTATTTAGATCACCTTTTAATATAACTAGAGATGGTTTCAATTTCTTTATCTGAAAATTGCTTGTTCATATCTCGACTATTTATCAACTGAAGAATGGCTTGAATTCTTATAAATTTAAGTCAATTTTCTATGTATTTTAAAAATGAGTTCTTTATCAGAATGTAATGATGTATTGGATGTAAAAATGTTTTCCCTTTACCACTTACTGTAACTCTTTTGGGAGGTCAGCTTCTAAGTGCAGGGAACTGTCTGTCATTTCTTATTCAAGTTGTCTTCTTCCAATTTTGTAATGAAGTGAGAAAGAGGGACAGTGTTTTTGACATTTGGTTTAAACTTTCCCATAAGTTCATATTTTATAATTCTATGCTTATTTTGATTTTTAAAATAGATAAGGAATATTATTCCAAAATTATTCACAAACCACTCCTTGTGTTCCAGTATGGATTTCATGTAGAACTTCAGGTCTCAATCGTTCCCCAAGGATGTCTCTGGTACTGCTGTAGTATTCCCTATAAGCAAATATTCCTGCTTTGCTTTGGCTTGTAGCTTCTCTTTTGCCAGTCTGAAACTTGTTCAGGCAGCTTTCCATAGTCAACAACAATACTATGTTGACAGCAGAATACTTTCATTCTATTTGGTCTTTTTTAAGCCATAGCCATTTCTTCAGTTTTCCTTCAGACAGCTTGAAGTTTATGTAGATAAAGTGTTTTGTTTTTTTTTCCCTCAGTTTTTGAGTTCATCTCTTAAGATGCAAGCTCCACAGAGGACATATCAGGAAGCAGCAATCTTAACTCACTGCCATGGTTTCATCTGATGCCTGAATCTCCCACAACCCTGAGGATCCTATGTTTTGATAATATTGTAGAATTTATTATTTGGATATATTCCAAACATATTTGGTACATTTTAAATTTCAAAAGTCATACATTTTGACTGGTATTGCAGGTAGCAAGTATGACCAATAAAGCATTAGACCTGGGGGCAAAAGTTTTTATTCAGTTGTTTTTTTGAGTCAGACTCTTTATGAGTCCATCATCTGGGGTTTTCTTGGTAAAGGTACTTAAGTGGTTTGTCATTTCTTTTTTCTAAATCATTTCATAGAAGAGGAAACTGAGGCAAATAAGGTTAAGCAAGATGACAGAAGTTAAGAAGACTAAAGTTTAAATTAAGCTTAGATAGTTAGGAGCTGGGTCATTCTGGGTAGGTCATTAAACTTCTGTTTTATTCAGTTTCTTCTCCTACAAAGTGGAAATAATAATTTTATTACCTCTCAAAGATGCTATGAAGATAAAATGAGTTAATATTGTAAATCAGTATAATCTTTGAATTTTTCTCTCTCCTAATATTCACACACATATACATACAGATAGATGGATAACTTAACTATTAATTGATGTAAATGTGTGGATATTATTGCTTTATTGTAATAATAAGCATTATGTTTATTAGGAGTCTTAACATTCATCAATAAAATATGTTGGGATTCTTCTAAGAAAGTTCCTTGTCCCTCATCCTTGCTCCTTGAAATAATGATTCCTTAATACATGGTAAGCATGAAGCTCAATTCGAATTTATGGCATATAGTAAATGTCTCTATATATCTCAAATCACAGGCAAAGCAAAATAGCCCCTTATTAAATTGCATTATTTTCAATAAATAAACTGCTCATCATCAAACTAGCAGGGCATAAATATGCATGATTAATGCATATTGTTAATACTATACAAACTGTTCATCCCACCATGAGGCAAGAATAAAATGTGAATGATTAATATGCATTCTTAATTTTGCCCCCAGTCCCATAAAGGCAAATGGAAGGTTCCTCATTCCTTTTGAAAATGGGTTTTAAGCAATGAGGCTAGGTAATGTTTTGGTCAGATTGCAGAGTATTGCTTGAATCTGAATTTTGAAAGACTTGCCTGGATCCAGTTGAAAAAAAGTAAAACCATAGACTATAGATGCTACATGTTTGTAAAGCTTGGGAGTATATAAATCACTCATGCAATAAATACCAAGAGAAATATTATACAATATTTCTTCTTTTTAGTACTATTTATTTCTCTGGAGGCAATTAAGTAGCTCATTGGTTAGAGCATGCGCATGGATTCATGAAGACCAGAGTTTAAATCTTGCCTCAGATGTTTCCTAGCTATGTGACTCTAGGCAAATCATTTCAATTCAGTTTGCCTTAATTCATTAGAGAAAGAAATGATAAATCAGCAAATGCACAAAATGGTCAAAGGGGTCACAAACAACAAGATTATTGTTGAGGCAGATAGATGGTACAGCAGATAAAGTGTTAACTCTGGAGACAGAAAGTCTCATTTCCCTAAATTCAAAGCAAATATTGGAACATGATCCACAAAAGAACAGATTGAAACAATTTTCAAAACCTAGATAATCTAGATGGTCATCAGGAAAGGTCTATCCCACTTGGGAGAAGAAGGAGTACAATTCAGCATAGACTACATCAGTATAGGCCACACCACAAGAAACCAGCAGAAGGCTTTGGGGGCTATTAAACCAGAATAGTGGCTGCTCTGCAAGCTCTTCAGTCCATATACAGTAAAGGGGGATGCACAACTGATCAACAAGGAGTTCCTTTGCTGGCAATGTTTATCAGGATTCGGTTGCATAATCCCTATTCAGATCTGGCTTGCAACCCTAAATCATAGTCCCAAAGTGAACAGCAGAACTAGCACAAGAGAACTTGTGGTCACAAGGGAGTGGGAAGTCTAGTCACACTGCTGGGGAAGAAAAGAGTTCTTGCAGTTGCTTACAGACAAAAACACAGACCAGAAGAATAGTAAACACACCTCTGATTTGAATATATTAACTTGGAAAACCTAAAAGCGCGCGCGCGCGCACACACACACACACACACACACACACACACACACACACACACACAGAGCTGAAATTGGTTTAGCAGGAGTCAAGATGGCAATGTAAAGTCAAAAAGATGCTCAAGATTTCTCCCTTTTCTCACCCAAACCACATGAAACCAAGCCTTTACACAGTCTGATAGACTGAAAAAAACTTCAGGAAAGGTCAGTCTCACTGTGGTGAAAAGGATATTCAGCCCAGATCAGAAACTCTGGAAAAGCTGGCGAGATGGTCTTAATTACAGCAAATTAGGAACTAAGACTCTCACTGCTGGCTTAGTAAAGGAGCAAATCAGTGGCGAAGCTTGCAGTCCCAGCAATTTCCTGAACCAAACAGGCCAAGCTACCACCTACAAACACAATATGCCTCGTGCTTAAAGCCAAGGATCAGAGCTTCACAGCCATCTTTAATCCAGGAGCAGAGGGAATACTTTTTTTTTTTAACCTTAAAAGTAAAAAAAAAAAAAAAAGAGGAAATACCAAAATAGGAAAGAAAATGAACAAGAAAGAGAAAATAACTTTGACAAAATAAAGCTATTATGGTGACAGAGCAGACCAAAACACAAACTGAGATGAGAGTGGAATGTTCACAGGAGAAATATCAGAGTGAAATAAATCAGTCTCAGGCCCAAAGAAGCTTCTTGGAAATGTTCATACTTCTTCAAAAAGCAAAAAGAGAGATAGAATAAAAAATGAGAAAAGAAATGAGAGGTATGCATGAGAGAGTCAAAACTTTGGAAAAAAAACTCCTTAAGTAGTAGAATAAACTAAATAGAAAAAGAGATAACAAAGATAACTAAAGAAAGTCACATATTAAAAACTAGAACAGAGCAAATGGAAGTTAATGACTTTATGAGACAGCAAGAATTAGTCGAGCAAAATAATGAATGAAAAAATAGAAAAAGATGTGAAATACCTTATTGGTAAAATAGCAAACTGAGAAAATAGATCCAGAAGAGAAAATTTAAAAATCATTTGTTTACCTGAAGGCCATGACCAAAAGAAGAACCTGGATAGCATTCTATAAGAAGTCCTTAAAAAACCTATCCCAATATTCTAGAGACAGTGAGGGAAATATTCATTGAAAGAATCCACCCATCACCCCTGAAATGAAATGCCACAAAGAAAATCCCAAGGAATATTGTTGCAAAACTTCAAAAATATAATTTCAAGGAAAAATACTGCAAGCTGCCAGACCAAAAAAAAATTCAAATATCAAGGAGCAACAGTAAGGGTTATCCAGGATCAGGCAACTTCTACAATAAAAGATCAAAGGGCCTGGAATGCCATATTCCGGAAGGCAAAGGACCTGGGGTTGCAACAAAGAATTAACTACTTAGCAAAAATCGGCATCATCTTTCAGGGGAAAATATGGAACTTCAACGAAATTAGAGACTTTCAATCATTTCTATTAAAAAAAAAAAAAAGAACTAAACAGAAAATTTAATAAACAAACACAGGATGCAAGAGAATCATAAAAAGATAAACAGAGGGAAGAATTTATATTTAAAGATTAAACTTTTTACATCATTATAAGAGAAAACAGCATCTGTAACTCTTGAGAACTATGAAGGGCAGAGGAGGATATTACATGGACATCAGGTGTGGTTGTGAATAATCTCTGATGTGATAACATCAAAAATATTAAGGGGTCTAAAATGTCTATTCTTTAAAAAGATGAAAGGGGAGATATGATAGGACAATTAGTTCACATTAAGAAGTGCAAAAGGCCTATTACAATCAAGGAAATGAAGGGAAGGAATTGACCGTTCTCTGAAGCTCAATCTTATTAGTTTTGGTATTGAGGAAATAATTTCAGCATTCACTTAAATATAAAAATTTATCTACCCTATAAAGAAGTAGGAGGAGAAAGAAGAAAAGAAAAGAGACAGACAGGATAGAAGTGAGGGCAGAAACATTAGGTGGAAAGGTAAAAGAAGGTGGGAAGGGTAGATAGAAGAAAAAATGGTTGAAATGAGTTAAACAACACTACTAAAATATGGGTGGAGGGGTGATAGGATATAAGATAGTGAGTGGGACAGGTAAAAAACACCAGCACTAAGGACAGGATGAAAAAAGAAAATAAAAGCATATACAGGAGAGAAAATAGGATGGAGAGAAATAGAGAGCTGGAGTGAATATGAGTGGGACGAACTCTCACATAAAACAGAAGGGCATAGCAGAGTGGATTAAAAAATAGAACCCTATGATATGGTATTTACAAGAAACACATTTGACATAGAGAGGCACATACAGTATAAAGATAAAAGACTGAAACAGAATTTATTATGCTTCAGCTGAAGCAAAAAAAAAAAAAAAAAAAAAGCAGGGATACCAATTCTGATTCAAGATAAAGCAAAAGTAAAAATAAATCTTATTAAAAGAGATAAGGAAGTAAATTAGGTAATGATAAATAATTAATTAGTAATGGCATTAAATGTGTATGTACTAAGTGGTAAAGCAATCAAATTCCTAGAGAAAATTTTAAATCAATTAGAGGAAGAAATAGCAAAACTATAATAGTGAGGGACCTAAATCTTCCCTTCTCAGAATCAGACAAATCTAACCATAAAATAAACAAGAAAGAAACTAGGGGGATAAAAAGGATTTTTAGAAAATCTAGATTTGATAGACTGCTGGAAAAAATTGAATAAGGACAGAAAGAAAAACACCTTTTCCTCAGCAGTACATGGCACCTACAAAAAATTGACCATGTATTCGGGCATAAAAACCTCAGCTTCAAATGAAAAAATGATTGAAATACTAAATTCTTCCCTTTCAGAACATAATTTTATATATATATATATATATATATATATATATATGTATATATATATATATATATATATATATATATACACACACACATACATACATATATATATATGTATACGTATATACGTATACATATATATGTATATGTATATATATGTATGTGTGTGTGTGTATATATATATATATATATATTCAGTAAGGGCCCAGGGAAATATAGACTAAAAACCAATTTGAAAGTAAATAATCTAATTTTTATTAAAGATTTTTATTTTCAAAAAATATGGAAGGATAATATTTCAACATTTACCTTTGTATAGATTTGAGTTTCAAATTTTCTCCTTCTTCCCCCCTCTTCTCCACGAGATGACAAGCAATCCAATAAATGTTATACATGTTAAAATATGTTAAATCCAATATATGTAAACATATTTATACAATTATTTTGCTGCACAAGAAAAATAAAATCAAAAAGGAAAGAAAATGATTGAGAAAAGAAAAGCAAGTGAACAAAAACAAAAAAAGTGAGAATATTATGTTGTGACCCACACTCAGTTCCAATTGTCCTCTATTTGGGTGTAGATGGCTCTCATCATCACAAGATTGTTGGAACTAGCTTCAATCATCTCATTATTGGAGAGAGCCACATCCATCAGAATTGATCATCATAATAGTGCTTTTGCCATGTACAATGATCTCCTGTTTCTGCTCATTTTACTTAGCCTCAGTTCATATAAGTCTTTCTAGGCCTATCTAAAATTATCCTGCTGATCATTTCCTATACAACAATAACATACCATAACATTTGCATAGCATAACATATTCAGCCATTATCCAACTGATGGGGCATCCACTCAGTTTCCAGTTTCTTGCCACTATCAAGAGGACTGCCACAAACATTCTTTTGCACATGTGGGTCCCTTTCCTTCCTTTCAGATTTCTTTGGGATGTAGGATCTATAGAAATACTGCTAGTTCAAAGGTAAATTACAGTTTAATAACTGTTTGAGCATAGTTCACAACTCTACCAACAAAGTATTAGTGTCCCAGTTTTCCCATATCCCCTCTAACAATTGTCATTGTCTTTTCCTGTCACCTTAGCCAATCTGAGAGGTGTGTCATACTATTTCAGAGTCGTCTTAATTTGCATTTCCCCAATCAAAAGTGATTTAAAGTACCTTTCCATATGATTAGATATGGTTTAAATCTTTTTCTTGTAAACAACATATTGTAGGATTCTGGCTTTTAATCCAATCTACTATCTATTTCTGTTTTATGGAAGAGTTCTTCCCATTCATATTCATACTTTAAATAACAAATTCTATTATTTCCTGCAATCTTATTTACCCTAAGTTATACTTTTCTCTTTTCTTTCCCCCTTTTCTTCTCCCCAGTATTTTACTTCTGATCACTACCTCTCTCAAACAGTCCTCCCACTTTAGATAGCCTTCCTCTTTCTTACACCTTTCCCCTTCTATTTCTCTTTTCCCTTCTATTAGTTTTTCCTTTTTTCCCCCTACCCCCTCCCACTTTCCTATAAGGTGAGACAAGTTTGTTTGTAAAATCAAATATGTCTGATATTCTCTCTTTGAGCCAAATTTGATGAGAATAAGATTCACACAATGTTCATTCCCCCTCCCTTGTTTCCCTCAATTATAACAGGTCTTTTTTGCCTCTTCCTGAGATGTAATTTCCCTTTTTTTTAAATCTCCCTTTTCTTCTTTTTCCAGTACAATTCTCTTTCCACCTCTAGTTTCTTTTCTATATTATCATAATAAAATCAAATTATACATGCAATCTCTAATTATGTCGTAACAGAAATATAGTCTTCAAGAGTTCTTTCCTTTTTAAACTTTTTATATTTTTCTTGAGTTCTGTTTGGAGATCGAAATTTTTGTTCAGTTCTGTTCTTTTCATCAGAAATAGATGAAATTCATCTATGTCATTGAATGTCTATCTTCTTCCCTGAAAATATAATGCTCATTTTAGCTGGATAGCTTATTTTTGGCTGTAATCCAAGTTCCTTTGGTTTTCAGAATATCATATTCCAGGCCTTTTGATCCTTTAAGGTGAAAGGCTATGTCCTGGGTAATCCTTATTGTAGCTCCTTGGTATTTAAATTGTTTCTTTCTTGCTCATTGCAATATTTTTTCCTTGCTCTGATAGTTCTGATATTTAGCCCAATATTCCTTGGAGTTTTCATTTTGGGGTCTTTTTCATTTTCTCCATAAAAGTTGCTTATGGTCACAAACTAAGAAAACTATTGGAATAATAAATAAAACCAAGAGTTGGTTTTATGGAAAAAAAAATAACAAAATAGAAAAAACTTTGATTAATTTGATCCAGAAAAGGAAAGGAAAAAAAAATCCATTAGTATCAAAAATGAAAAGGTTGAATTTAGCACCAATGAAAATGAAATTAAAGCAATAATTAGGAACTATTTTGCACAATTCTATGGCAGCAAGTCTGATAACAGAAACAGATGAATATTTACTAAAATATAAATTGCCCAGATTAACAGAAGAGGAAACAAAATACTTAAATAGTCTCATTTTAGAAAATGGGAAATTGAACAAGTCAACAATGAACTCCCCAAGGAAAAACCCCAAGGGCCACATGATTTAAAAGAAAATTCTACCAAACATTTAAAGAAAAATTAATGACAATACTATGTAAATTATTTGGAAAAATACGTAAGACAAAGTACTGCCAGATTCCTTCTATGACAAATATGATACTGATACCTAAATCAGGAAGGGCCAAAACAGAGAAAGCAAATTACAGATCAATTTCCCTAATGAATATTGATACAAAAATTTTAAATTAAATATTCACAAAGAAATCATAGCACCTTATCAGCAGGATAATATATTATAACCAAATATGAAATATACCAGGAAAGCAGGCCTGATTCAATATAATGAAAAGTCTTACCATAATCCTTTATATCAATACCAAAATGTGTTGGAATACACGGGAGAGCTGATGGAATATCCGGAACTTACCTGACAGTGGTCTTCTGGAGATCCAACCCAGAATGGATTTCTTCTTGTGAGAGGATGATACAAGGAGACTGAGAGACAGTTGTTGTTCTCTGACCTCTCTGACTGAGAGGCCCTTGCATTGTCTGATATCTCTCCTCTTCCCTCTGCCTCCAATTTATCTCATTCCCAGTCAGCAGCACCTGTGTCAGCAAAGGCTGCCCTGAAACCCCTTCAGATGTTATGATCCACAGCTGTGGAGGCTCTTGGAGCATTGACCTGTCCAACAGCCTCTGCCTCCCTCTGCCTTCAATTTATCTCATTTCTAGTCCACAACACCTGTGTAGCAAAAGGGAGTGGGAAAAAAAAAAAAAAAACTGAAAAAGTTCCCCAAATAAAAACTCCAAAGAAAAATTCTAACCAAATTCTAGAACTTACAGACTAATGAGAAAATATTGCAAGTAACCTGAAAGAAACAATTCAAACATTAAGGAGTCAAAGTTAGGAAACAAAAAATTTAGCAGCTTCTACATTTAAGAATCGAGAAGCTTGGAATATGATACTCCAAAAGGCAAATAGATTAGGATTAGAACTAAGAATCCCCATATACAGCAAAACTGAAAATAATCATTTAGGACATGGGGCAGAGGAGTGGGAAGGGGGTGGACATTCCATGAAACAGAGAACTTTTAAGCATTCCTGATGAAAAGAACAAAGCTGAATAAAAATTTGATTTTTGAATATGTGTCAAGAGTAGCATTAAAAGTTAAACAAGAAAGAGAAATAATAAGGAATAGAATAAGTGTAAACTATTTGCATTCCTACAAAACCACTCCTCAATTCATTGCTTACTGATAATCTGGTCAATGAAAACCAAATTCCTTCCTACCTATGAGTCATAGAATTAGCATACTGATGATTAGAGCTGGATACATGTCTCTCCTTGCTTCTGTTTCTCTGATAATTTCTTTTTAAAAATTCAAGCCTGCTTTGTAATGGTGTTACAATTATTATTGCAATAACACTTTGTCCCTTGACTAGGAGATGGATTCAAGCCTGCATATTCTTTTTGAGATACCTCTCAACACTGATCTGGGATCCCAAACTTTTGGGGTCCCCTTTTGCAACCTCAACACTTGAAACCCTTAACAACTTTCTTATTATTTAGTTAGAAGTAATGAACATAGGCAGTGGGAAAAGATATATTGAATGATAAAAGGTTGTGATCCCAGACCAGTGTTACAAGTTATCTCAAAAAAAATTTGCAGACTTGAATCCATCTCCTATTCAAGGGGCAAAGCTTTATTGCAATAGTAACACCATTACAAAGTGGATTGAATTTTAAAGTAATTCTGCAGCCAAAGAGAATCAAGGAGACATATTTATCCAGCTTTTTAGCATTGATATGCTAATTCTATGGCTCATAGGTAGGAAGGAATAGTCCCTGGAATTTGTTTCTCTTGAGCAGATTATTACAAACAAGATTACCAGTCAGCAATGAATTGAGGAATGGTCTTATTCACTATTGTATCAAGAGTTTGATCTGTGGGACTATCCTGAAGCTAGAAGCTATCTGACTAAGGAGTGAACAGAATGGGACAGACTGGGTGTGGGTGTTTCCTAAGGCAGAAAATCTAGAATCACTGACTTATTGCCAGAACAGAAACCTCCCCAACTCCTCCCCAATATCAGGGGACCACAAAATCATATTATATCACATGCATATGTGGATTCTCTTCTTTTTTTCAATTGTGATAATACCTCTATTCCCCACTCAAAGTAAGATCATTCCTTGCAGATGTAGCAAAGCCATTCTTTGCTCAATTTAATGAGATTCTGAAAGCATAATTTATACCAAATGAGCCTAAGTTCTAATTGTTACCCGGTTATTTTGCATGTGGCCTCACAGTAAGGGGGCTGAGTATGTGGAACCTGAGTCAGCCATTCATTCACCTGTGAAAGAAGAATAAATTATCAGTGTAGCTATGCAGCTGCATGCTCTAGAGCTGAGGAATAATGTTTTTGACATCCTAAAGGAAAAAAGACCCTTGGCCAGTCCAAGGAGGGCCGTTTCATTTTCCTCTTAGTTACCACAGGGAATACTTGAAAACAAGTAAATCAGTGACCTACCACTGTACCTGAAAGACATCTGTATTGTCTTAAGCAAATTTGCATCTGTATCCTTGAGGCCTCAGGCAAGGTTTCACTGAGAAATAAAAATCTAAGAAAGGTACCTGTAACCAGGTAGCCAACAACCAGAATATTTTACTTAATGGGAAAGAAAAACAAATCCTTTCTTATACCATTTGTTAAATATCTCCCATGTGGTTAAAAAAAAATTACATCCTTGGGGTGCAAATACAAATATATATGATCCACATATACATGATATTATGAGAAATAAGAGAAATGTTTTACAACTTGGAAATCAGGAAAGTTTTCAACATGGAGGTGGTTTAAACATTCAGCATATAAAAGATCAAGGGATTCTAAGAAGCAGTAGTTTCTCTGAAGACCCGTAGCTCATGTCTTTTACAAAAAGACTTGAGTGAGGGGTGCACAGGAAGTGGCCAGGATTAAAACACAGACCTATCACCATTGTTGGTAAGGCACTAGGAAAAAAAAAATCAGAAAAAAAAAAATTGGAGGGGAGATGCACTCCCAGGTGGGGAGATAAGGACGAAAGGATTCATGTAAAAATGAGTCCTCAAGCTGAACTTTGAAGCACATGAGAGATTCTAAAAAGAAGTCCTGAGGAGAAGGTAGTAGATCTCTAGCATGGGGAACAAGCAACATATAGAGAAGACAGAAGGTTTTTTAGCTTCAATTTTCTCCTCTGCAAAATGGGTGAAACCAAAATGCAGGACATACTTCACATGTTTATTTTGAAGTTCAGACCACATAGTGCACACAATTTCCTTTGTAAAACTTAAAGCATTATGTAATTTGTTGTTTTCATTACTATGATACAGTAGAAAGAGGGGAAAAATAAAATGCTGATGAGATTCTGAGTAACTAGATGGGGCTCATGGAGAAAGTCTGAAGTACCCATAAGACTATAATATTCCCCTAGACAAGCAGGGAAAGACACTGATGGGGACCAGCTCAGTTTTACAATCTCACTCCCTGTGGTGGTCTTGGGTAACCCCACTTTTCTCTATCCAAAAAGAAACCAAGTTATGATGTCAAACCACCAAAGTTATTTTTCCCCTATGAATTTCCCTGTGGCCTACAATCTTGGCTGAAATCATATTGAGGTTAGCCTACCATGTTGAGCCTTGTACTACCTTTCTTCTCACTTCTCCCTCCATGTTTCATGATATCGTTCACCTTGTTATAGCTAACTAACTCTTTTAGGGTGCTGATATCCTCTCTGAAATTAGCCTTCCATTTAATAGCATACTCCAATTTCATGATATATTCCCTTCCTCCTGATTAATTGTGAGTTCCTCTGGGGAATTTATCTTATCCAATGTTAATTTTTATAACCCTTTTCTTACTATGTGCTCTCTCAAATCTATTTACACTCCCTGTGTCTATTTTATCTCTTCCTGTGGCTTATACCCTCTTTTTATAAATAAAAGTATCTTTTGGCAAAGAGCTATTGTGAATTGTTTACCTTTCACCTTGTACCTTATATTTGTACTATGAATTGCTAATTAACTCCATCATTTGGTGTCAAATCCTAATCTCATCAATGCTGAAGTGAAAGAAAACCTTGATGATGGTCTAAGCAAATGAGTCAAAGATACCAATTATAAATTTATTCATCTATCAATCTAGTTAATTATTTATTTGCCCCATCCTTCTCACATCCCTTCATACATATGTCTTTCAGCTTCATGCAGAGTTGCCTTAAATTTGCATAAACCAGCTTCTCAAATAGTCAAATAGTCAAATTTCCTATAAATTGCTTGAAGTAGCCTAATTTTAGGAGAATGGCTTTAGGCAATCTTTTAATAATTTGATTTCTTAAAAGATATATTGACCTTTACAATTAATATAATATTTTAGCAAAAACATACAAATGAGATTTTTAATGGGGTGAAAAAAGGGGAGATGCTAGGGGTTAAATAAAGAAGAAATAAAGTTAGTTGAGTACATTAGAACAAATGACTTATAAATCATAGCCTATGCTGGAGACTGAGCATGTGGAAAGCAGAGTATTCCTGAGTTAGAAGATTCAGAACCAGTAGAAATAATGTGGATTATCTAGGCCAAACATTTACTTTACATTTAAGAAAACTGAGGCTGGAATATTCAAGGGATATTCCAGAATAAGAAACTACATTAGAAACAGAACATATCCTCTACCTCATCAATCTTCAATATTCTATGCATGACTTTATACTTCTACTAAGAGTATGTGTCTAAAATGTAAAAGAGAAATGATAAGTTGAGGAAAAAGATTCTGAAAAAAGCTTAATTTTCAATCATTACTGGACTTAAATTATTTAGGAAGAGGGCTAAGTGCTAGGAAGAAAAAGGAATAAGAAAAAGCAATTCCTGCTCCTGGAAAGCTTACATTCGAATGGTACAGAGTATATGTGTTAAGCAATTAGGTTATTTAGTAGAAGACCCAAATTCTAATTTTGTTTTGGCTATTTACTAGATATTATGTTTTGGACAAGTGATTAAATTTCTGAATGAACAGTTTATTAATCTGTAAAATGGAAATAAAATAGCAACCAACTCATAGTTATTGTGAGAAAAAATTGAGTTAACATATATAAAATTCTTTGCAAACCTTAACTCTTAGAGAATTTATGCTCCTTAGTTATACACATAAATCAAAACATACAAGCTAACAAGTAATTGGATTTATCTAGAGACTCCATTTATGACTGATTTCTATGCCTACCTGTCTCTAAAAATTATTCTTTGCAAGATCACCAGTGACTATTTGAAAACAACCACATGTACACCCTTGAAACATTAATTTTCTCTGCTCTTGATCATTTTTTGCTCTTTCTTTATCACACTTTTCACAATTAGTAGAACTAATCAAAACATTGAGTTTGCTTTGGGTTTGTAAAATCTGAGCTATCACAACAAAAACTCAATCATGCTATTGTGTTAGGAAAAAAAAAAAAAGGAAATACTGATTTCACCATGACATGCATAGAAAAATATAAATTGATTCAGAATGAAAGCACATCAGTAGAACAAATTATATGATATCAATAATATTTTAAAATATTTGAGGACTTGTATAAATAAAAAATAAAATAAACAAAACTAGTAGAAAATTGATAAAGTAACACATACTAGTTACTAGTCTTATAGTTAATATTATTCCAACCTCAATTGCCCCAGGGTTTGTTTATTGATTCTACCAAATTGTCCTGGAGGTATTTGTACTTCACTCAGAAATCTGAACTAAAGTTAAATTTATTTCAAAAATATGGAAGAAAATGAATAAAAATACAATGAAACACAGAGAATGTTCATATGTGATTTTCTAAGTCATTGTATAGGTGGTGAGGATCTTTATGAAGCAATTCTCTTTGTTTTATGCCACTCTTCTAGAGAATTAATGCTGAAACATGTTAGCTATTATGGATATGTGAAAAACAGAAGATAGAATGAGATGAAGATTTTTTGGTATATAACAATGAAAGTAATTTATTTTGCTTGAGTATGCTTCCTTGCATATAGACAGATATACATATACATACATATATGTGTGTGTGTGTGAATGCATATATAATTTTCAGCATATATAATTTCATGGCACTTTTACAAAAAATTGACCAATATTAGAACATAAAAACTTCACAACCAAATTCAGAAAATTAAAAATGAGTGCATATTTTCCAGATCTAAATGCAATACAAATATGTTTAATGATATACCATGAAAATGAAAATTGAAAATTAATTATTTGATTAAGAATATAATATAGCAGTATTTTCTGCTATCTTTAAATGTTTAGTAGAATTCGCTTATGAATCCCTCTGATCCTGGAGAGGTTTGAGATATCATGACAATAAGAAAAATAAAAACACCTTTATAGTCTTCCATCTAACTGGTCTCAGTCACAGACAATGAAAGAAAAAAATCTGCATATTTTTTAAGTGAAGAAACAAAAATTTTGGAAAGGTGATAAAGAACTCAATGCTTAATGAAAACATTCAAACCTAAGTGATTAGAAGAGTAAAACTGAAAATAATAGAAACAAAAAAAGGAGGCCAGTTTCATAGGAAGGTCATGTATTTGAATAAATTAAATCATGTCACCAAATATTTATTAAGAATATGTGATAGGGACTTTTTAAGATAGAGCCAAGATGGCTATGTAAAGCCAGGAAGTTGCTTGAACTCTCCCAGTTTGCTTTGAAAACCAGATGCAACCAGACATGTCAACAGAGTCTGACAGAATGAAACCAGCTCAAAATAAATTGGAAAATCTCCAAGAAAGGTCCGTCTCACTAGGGTAAAAATGGTGTTCAGCCCAGCTCAGATAGAGTCTGAGAAAGTTAGTGAGAGGGTCTTAATCATAGCAGATCTGTAACTGAGACACTCATTGTCTCAGTAGTGCAGCAAACCAGTAAAATAGTCCCCAGTTCAAAATCAGAAGGCAATACCAAGCTATTTCCTGGAAAAAGCACTTAAAAATAATCCATGCAAACATAATTGGCTCTTGTGCTCAAAGCCAAGGCTCAGAGCTGCACAGGAAGCTTGGGAGAGTGTCCCTTTTATTCCAGGAGCAGAACATCAATCATAAAAAGTAACAAAGGAGGAAATAATAAAAGAAAAGAAAGAAAAAGAAAAGAGCAAGAAACAAAAAAGAACTTTGATCATAGAAAGCTATTGTGGGGACAGGGAAGACCAAAAAAAAAAAAAAAAAAAAGTAACAAACTCAAAAATCTCCAGGATCAGAGGGATTTGTAAATAAATTCTACCAAACATTTAAAGCACAATTAATTCCAATATTTATGTAAACTATTTGGAAAAATATGTAAAGAAGTAATCCTGTCAAATTTCTTCTATGGCACAAATATGATACTGATACCTAAAGGAGAAAGAGCATATTAGTGAAAGGGGAATTAATGAAAAAAAAAAAATACAAAAGATGGTAGCTTAGGTTCTACCAAACCTAAAATTATAACATAAAGCAACAGTTATCAAAACCATTCGATGCTGGCTAAACAATAAATTGGTGGATCAGTGGAATAAATTAGATGTATGCCTTTATCACAGCCTCTAGTAATTTAGTATTTGATAAACTCCCAAATAAGAATTCACTATTTGACAAAGATCACTTAAAAAACTGGAAAATAATATTTCAGGAACTCAGCATTGATCTACATCTCATTCCCCATACAAAAACAAGACCAAAATGGGTGCATGATCTGGGCATAAAGAGTGATACCTAAGGAAATTAGGAGAGCAAGGAATAATTTACCTATCAGAGCTTTGCAGAAAGAAGGAATTTATGATCAATGTTATGCTAGGCAAAATGATCATCTTTAATTATTAAAAAGGCTTTCTACAAACAAAACAAACAGAAACAAGATTAAAAAATAAGGGCAAAATTGTGGAAAAATAGTGCCAGTATTTCTTATAAAGGCCTCATTTCTAAAATATATAAAGAATGGTATCACATTTATAAGAATACAAGTCATTCTTCAGTTGATAAATGGTCAAAGGATATGAAGAGACAATTTTTAGATAATGAAATTAAAGCCAACTATAGATATATAAAAATGCTTCAAATCACTATTGACAAGAGGAGTGCAAATTAGAACAACTCTGAGCTACTAACTCAAAGCTCTCAGATTAATTTAGATGACAGGAAAAGATTATAACAAATGTTGGAGGGAATGTGGGAGAAGTGGGATACTAATGCATTGTTGGTAGAGTTGTGAAATGATCTAACTATTCTGGAGAGCAATTTGGAACTATTTCTAATGGGCTATAAAATTTTGCATTCGCTTTGATCCACCAGTGTCACTACTGGATCTGTATCCCAAGGAAATGATAAAGGAGGGAAAAGGACACACATGTCCAAAAATGTTTGTAGTAGCTCTTTTGAAAGTAGCAACCAATTGGAAAATTAGTAGATGTTCATCAATTGGGAATTGACTAAATTAATGTTTATAAATGAATGTAATGGAACATTGTTGTTCTATAAATATGATGAACAAGCTGTTTTAGAAAAGCATTTAAAGATTTATATGAACTGATGTGGAGGAAACAAGCAGAACAAGAAATACAGCTAGAATGTGTAATGATCAAGTTTAAAAGACTTGGTTTTTCTGAGCAAGTTCAGTGATAGAAGAAAATTCTAATAGACTTTGGACAGAAAATGCCATCTGCATTCAGAAAAAGAACTATAGAGATCAAATATAAACCAACACATGCTATGTTCACTTCTTTTTTCTGTTTTTTTCTCTTCCATGTTTTTTTTTTTAACTTTTGTTCTGATTTTTCTCTCTCAATATGATTCATAAAGCATTAAAAAAACAAAAATTAATAAATAAATATTAAAGAGACAAGGGAAAATAATATGAGCTAGGAACTGTGTGAAGAAATGGATATTTTATTTTTTATTTCTTTTCAATCTTTTAAATTTATTTATTTATTTTTAATTTTATAATAACTTTTTATTGACAGAACCCATGCCAGAATAATTTTTTTTACAACATTATCCCTTGCACTCGCTTCTGTTCCGATTTTTCCCCTTCCTCCCTCCACCTCCTCCCCTAGATGGCAAGCAGTCCTATATATGTTAAATATGTTGCAGTATATCCTAGATACAATATATGTTTGCAGAACCGAACAGTTCTCTTCTTGCACAGGGAGAATTGGATTCAGAAGGTAAAAATAACCTGGGAAGAAAAACAAAAATGCAAATAGTTTACATTCATTTCCCAGTGTTCTTTCTTTGGGTGTAGCTGCTTCTATCCATCATTTATCAATTGAAACTGAGTTAGGTCTCTTTGTCAAAGAAATCCACTTCCGAAATGGATATTTTATAGCAGCAAACAATTTTTACTCTAAAAGAATTTCCAATATAATGGAAATGACAACTTACAAAAATAATGAGCAAAGAAGACATGGGCTGGATAAATGAAACAATGCCTTAAGGAAGGTACTAACATTTAGTGGTCCAGTATAGATCTATGTGTTATACCCACATCAGGCATTTCCTGAAATAATGTCCAGAAAATGAGAATAAGGAGTAATCTCAGGAAGAACGCATACAAATCAAGTTGATATAATCAGTATAAATAAAATGAAAAGATGTAAAAAGTTGCACCTAAATGAAAGGCTAGCTAGAATTCAGAGAAATGACTAGAAGAATAAATTTAAAAGGCGGCTTTTTATATGATCAACAGAAAGAGGGACTATTTTACCTCAAATCTTGGCACACATATTTATTGTAAAAAACACCATGAAGACATTTATAACTGCCAGCATCTCTGGGAAAGGATAAAGTCACAACATACTGTAGAAAACATATAACAAGTATCTTAATATCAAATTCCCATATTTCTTTCTATCCAACAATGTAAATGCAAATCTAAGCTCTGGGAAAAGATAAAAGAAGAATTATATGGAAAATTTTGGTCATTTTAAAGTCAAGAAATGTATTAGAGAAAAGGCTCGCAAATATCTTAGACACCTGTACAACATGAATGCTTTTTACACGAAGAGATTTGAAAAGCATTGAATAGATAGCATTAAAAAGGAAATATGTCCTCACCAAACCCATTGGCTAATGTTATCAAAGAAATAAGAAGAATTATAAATGTATGTACTGCTTTAGAGTTTGTGAATGCTTAATATACAATAACTCATTAGAGTTTAAAGTCAAAATATGTTTGACCTGGTAATATCTATGCTCTGATTTGTTGATAAAGCAACATTAATTGATCCTTGAACCGTAAAACATTTAAAATCCTTCTCAGGAGATGTATTAACTAAATGATCATCTTAGCTATAAAGATAAAAAATATATTTTGTTCAGATTAGGACATAGATTTGTATGGTCAGTCAGGTACATCAGATCATCAGTACTTATTAAACTTGTTTCCTTCCATTACCTTCTCATGGCTTCCTTTTAAAAAAGTAAAAATCACTTAGGAGAAGATACACAGGTTTTGAAAAAAAATTGTTCCCCATAATTATTATTAAAATAACTATAAACATAAATGCTGAATGTCTCTACAAAATATCATTGTTGTTGCATAAATACCATTTTTATATGTTTGTTATTGGTTTTAATAGGGAAAAATAGAGAAAAAACCGAAAGCTACAAGCTAGGTTAATGTTATGTGCCCAGAAGTAGCTTTGCAAATAATCCCACAGCTTTTATTGTCTTTCCCCCTGAAATTAACTTTCACAAAACTCTATATATTTTGTAAGCATTTAGTTATTTGCATGTTGTCCTCTCCATTGGAATATAAAATTTTGACTTGCAGCAACTGATTCTTGTCTTCTTTTACCCCTTCTTTTACACTGTCTGGCACATTGTCTGCTAAAAGTAAATCCTTGTTGACTGATTGAATGACTGATGATCAGTTAATATGAGGAACTTTATCAACCTGACATTTCAGTCACACAGTTTCTGCTACAGAAATATAGACTTAACCATAAACAAATCTATACTTATCAGAATGCCTTCAGGAAATCAGTGCCATTAACTTGATTCACTGACTTCTTTGTTAGCAACTATTTAAACCTGATTAAAATAAAACTCAAGGAATTCCAAAGTCAACAAAAATCTTTCTTTAAAATATATAAACTTAATTTAGTGAATTACAAATGTCATTTTTTGTGTATGTTTATTTTTGTGTGCTTTTATAGTATAGAAAGCAATATTGATGTTATTACTTAGAGTACATAATAGTTTTGTCAATGTAATTATGCTGTTAAAATTCTGTATAATATTTTTAGTATTTCTAACAAAAATAAAACTACAAATATGGATTTGCTTATCAATATGTGAAATAGCAATCCTAAAAATAATTTCTGAACAAACTATTTACAATGGTTGTTATTTAATAATCTGCCCACAAATGCAAATAGAGGTGACAGAATGTATTAATAACTCAAAGGCATTTTGCAAAATAAAGTTCCATAGAAGTATTTAATAGCCACACATGATTTTTAAACTCTAAATGTGTAGGATTGTTTATCTAGATAATTGCTGATATAAATTCAGAACTGACAAAGATGATAGTGTGATGTTAATGAAAGTGCTAAAAAGAAATGGTTGAGTGTTTACTGTGCAATACTCCCTTTTCAGCTCCCCCTCATAGAGTCTCTATTTCCTTTTAAGATACAATTTGGGTTCAATCTACTACAAAAATTTTCTCTTTATTCTATAGTAATGTGGCCATTCTGTAGATCATGTGCAGACTATGTGCTGCCCTTCATTTTTTCTGGCAAAGTGTGACTCCACTGAGTTCGAAAAGCCACTAACTACTTCCAATCATGTGGAAACCTTGGATAAAATATATATCAGCTTTGATATGATGAAACAGACATTATTGTATACTAATCATAAAAAGCCAGTGATTCATGGCTTTTAGAATATAAAAAATGGAATGTTTCCACTCCTCTATATTCTTAGCTACTTTTCTGTTTTTTCATTAGAGGGAGAGGAATATGGCTAATGTTATCCATCATAAACATTATGTGGTAATAAACCCAAGAAGAGTCAACCAGGTAATATTACACCTAGACCTTTTGCCATGTTCTCTGGTCTGTTTCCCTTTTCCTGTCTAGATGAGCTAACTTTTCTTTTCTTGTGATGACTTGACCCAGACCTAGAAATAACCTTGTCAATTAAAGATAACCAGAGGTCCTGAGTCTGATGAGTGGAGCAGACTTGAACAAGGAGAGAAAATGATCACTGACAGGAGAATGGACCTGAGGCCTGACTTTTATCGACAGAAAACTGAAAATAGTTTAGACAGCACAGCCACAAAGTCAAATGCAGAATGCATATTCAGGAGTCCTATAAACTGATTAATATTCTGATATTTCTAACTCAGCATCTCAGAATTTGAAAAGAATAGTTATGGATAATAAAATTTTAATGTTTGAGCTTTCTCAATGTTTTTTCTCTCTGTTTTCTTTTTATGTACATTTAGCATCTTTTCTCTATATGAAAATACATATTTGTCTGCTACCTAACACCTTATATACATTGAGGACCTTCATGCTGCTCTCTTCCTATTTTAATGAAACCCTAGATTTAAGAAGTTACCAAAGCTTAAAGCAATTATTTATTTTGGTGTAGGTAGTTTGGAATTTAGTAGTGTGAGAAAATGGAACCAAACCCTCACTTATAGAGGGTCAGGATCTTCCAGTACTGAACATTACTTTAAAGATAACTGTGGATGCAGAACAAAGGGATTTCTCAAGGAATGAATTAAGTGCCCAAGTTTCAGTATATGAATATTAAATTAACAAACCATTCCTTTAGGAATGTCTCCAATATTACAACAATAACAATTATATAATGCTCTAAATTCTGCAAAACTCTTTGTATAAAAATATTTGTGCACTTTATATATCTGCCTAATAGAATATATGTTCTTTTATAGTAGATCTATTTTTCTTTTCTTTCTTTTTATTGTTTATAAATAATCCTTGTATATAGTAGGTATTTCAAAATGCTTGTGCAAATCAATTAGGTTTATCTTTGTTTTATTTTTTTTGGTTAGAATGTATATAAATAGCTAAGATTTCTAGTAGTTTTTTTTTAATCTGTGCATTTTTATTTTCAAAAGAATCATGTAAAAAATTTAGATAGAGGTCATAGTTTGATCACTTCCTTCCCCCCAAAATTAGTATGAGTAAAAGAATTATATGTTAATATATTACAGATATTTAAATATCATATATCTAATTAGAGGAAAGCCTATAACAGATGTTATTTCTTCTGTCACAATCTAGTAATATTTCTGTTCCATCCAGCTTCTCTTTAATGATATACCTATTTAATTTTCATTTAATTATTCATTCAACAAAAAATACTGAATAACTAATTACAATATATTTATGATGCTAGAAGTCCAAGGAAACATGATGTAATGAAGTACAAAGATGATACCATTTAGAAAACTGGCAAGATAGACTATACTCATTAGAAAAATCTAGGACTCCGCAATAAAACTATGTTTTTTCAGTAAAGTTAATGGAGTCTACTTAATGATCAAAATTCTTAGCTCTTTCTCAGCCCTCAAAACAGCAAATTCAAATACATCACTGAGCCTGGGTCAGAGATCTTTGGACCTGAATACTTTCCTGTCTTGAAAACTTTTGCTATTAGTTATCTTAGCAGTTGCTTGGTATCTTAGGTCCATCTTTAGTTGTTTGGTAATTCACTTTGTTCAAGACAAGATTTTATTTAAAAAAATATGCCTTGTCTATTGCTCAGCATAACTCACAAAAACGGAAGGATATATAAAGTCTATTATTTGAAAATAATTATGTAACAAGGAAAAGGAGAATTCTAATTACACCCAATCCATTCTTCTTTGTTACTAAGCTCCCCACATGATGGAAGAAAACAAAATGATAGTGCTTGGTTCTACCTTGGTTCTGACTTAAATATAAGATAAATTATTGAGTAAACTTGTAGTTGTTCATTTGTTCAGTCAAACTCAATTCTTCATGACTCTTTTTCAGGTTTTCTTGGCAAAGCTATTAGCTTGATTTGCCATTTCTTTCTCTAGTCATTTTGTTATTATACTTGTTTAGTTATAATCATGATCAAGTCTGCATGAATTTTAGGGGGTTTCTTAGCAAAGAATGCTTTGTCCAGCTCATTTTATAGATGAGGAAATTGAGGTAAAAATAGTTAAATGACTTACCAATGGTCACAATGCTAGTAAATAAATTTCTGAGGCAAGAACTGGACTCAGGTTTTTTTCTGTTTTCAAGATGTGTACTATCCACTATGTCACAATTACTCATAAGAAAAGTTAGAGATATCATAGTCTAATAATTATAAAGTTGACTTTACTTAAGAGACAGAGCAGTTCAATTACATTGACACAAATAATAATTGGCTTCCTGGAGATTAGAACTTATGTTCTATGATATGAGATTCAGGTTTCTATGGCACCTCAAAAAATGTTACTTTTTTTTTCCTGCCTTTGTATCCTCATCGTTTAAAAGAGTGTCTTGAAAATCAGATGAATTTAGGAGGGGAAGGTAAGCTGGTGAGTAAAAGCATGAACTTATCTGTGATGACTGCATTAGTACCCTGGATACCTTAGAATCAGCCGGAGTCAGGATAAGCAAAAGTCTTTGGTCTTTATTCTTGGTCTTTAGAGGTAGGATTGAATTGGATGGAAGCAGAATCTCTGTGACCTCCCTTCTTCGTCTCCCACCCAGAAGTGACCCTGGCTAGTTTTACTCCACCCCTTGGTCCCTCCTACAATTCTCGTATACACCAATTATCGAGCCAGCACAGGATAGTGGGAAGGGCTATTTTCCAAGTATATGCTTATAGAGTATTGTTCAATCGGTAATTAGCCTTAAGTGCTCTGTTGTCTGACCTCAATGCGTTGACTTAAGAGTTTCAGCTCTTTACACTTTCCCAACTTCTATTTTTTGATCCACTTGTTTAACCCTATTAATTTTATGAGCGAGTCCATCTCATTCACATTCCCAGTTATGATTAATACCTGTGTATTTCCCTCCATCTTATTCCTCATCCTGTTTGTCCTGCCTCTCCTTTCATCCTCTCCCTCTTCGCCACTCTTTTACTTTTTTCCTACCATCTCCCTACTCTGCTTTCCCTTCTATTTGTCCTTATATTTTAATTTCTCCCTTCCTGCTTTCTTGTAAGGTAAGGAAAATTTATATATCCAACTGACTAGATATATTATTCTTTTTTTGAACCAATACTTATGGGAGTATGGTTCAGTGTCCATTAGCCACCCTCCCACTTTCCACTCCACTGTAATTGGTCTTTCACACCTCTTCATGTCAAATAATTAACACCATTCTACTTCTCCCTTCCTTCTGCACCAAGTATATAGTTTTTAGTCATCCATTATTTTTTGTCATTCTCTCAAATTCATCTCATGTACTCATGTATCTCTAGTTGTACTATTAATGATACAATTTTAAAGAATTACAAGTATCATCTTCCTGTCTTTGTAAGCAGGTTAGCTCTATTGAATCTCCTATATTATCATTCCCCTTTTTTCCATTTTAGGTTCCTCTTGGGTCTTGATATGGGAGGTCGAATTTGTGTTAATTCTCTTTACAAAAGCTTGAACTTTTTCTATCTAACTGAATGACTATTTTTATGTTGTATTAATGTTTAAGTTTTCTGGGTAAGTTCTGGGTAAGAACTAGTTATAGTTCTAGCTTCTTTTCCATCCAGACTATTATGTTCCATGACTGATGTATCCTCAACATTACAGCTTCCAAATTCTGTGCAATCTTGATTGTGACTTTCCAATATATGAACTGGTTCTTTCTGGCCACTTGCAGTAATTTTTCCTTAACCTGACAATTCTGAAAATTGGCTGTAATCTTTGTTGGATCTTTTTTTGCCCTGTGTTTGCATGCTATCAGCAGTTTTCCTTGATTATTTCTTAAAATATGCTGGATGACCTTTAGGTAGTTAAATGACTGTAATATTTCTCTGCTGCCTAATTTTTCCAGGTCAGTTGTTTTTACTCATGGTGTAGTTTACATTTCTTCCCCTTTTGAAAAATTGTTGATTGATTCTTGACATTTCATAGAACCGTTAGCTTCCACTTGCCAATTTCTAACTTTTGAGCTCTTTTTTTTTAACCCCTTCAATTATTTTTTAAACTTTCTTTTTTATTTGGACACTTGTATTCTTTTTTAAAAATGTATTCTATAAGGCTTGTTTTCTTTAGTTGCTTTTTGTATCTCCTTTTCCATTTGGCCAATTCTATTTGAAGCAATTTTCCATAATTCTCTTGCACCACTCTAATTTTTTCCTTTTTTTTTGTTCTACTTTTTTATATAATTTTAAGCTTTCTCCCCCCCCCCTCCATGAGTTCACATGTTTTTATTTAGGCTTTTGCTTTTAGATATTTGGACACTGTTGTCATCTTCTGAGTTTTTGTCTTAGTCTTCCATTTTATCATAATTACAATCTATAGTCAATTTCTTTTTTGTCTCTTTTTTACTTGATTTTTGCCTTTTATTTAAAAAAAAAAACAAAACTGAGTTCGAATCCCATTATAGAAGGAATATTCTCTCATGCTTCTTGTACTAGTGGCTGCAATCTTTAGTTGCTCAACAGATGTTGTACTCATGTTATTCTGAGGCCCCCTGGGGACCTCATGATTGATGCTGCACTTAAGATGGTGGTAGTCAGTGTTTGGTACAGCTGGAAGCTGTAAGGGTCTGTTATTTTACATGGTGCTAGGACTAGGGTCCTGGTGTTGATGTCTGATATGTCCTGATGTCTGGTGTGATGTTTCTGTATTTTCCTGGAGCTATATTGAAGCACATTAGAGTTTTGCCTCTGGAAACTGTTTACCAGAAGCATGGAGGTTCCTTCTGGCACAGGATTGGCAAATTCCTGTTTGTCTGGGGTTGTGCTGAGGAACATAGAAATCTCGCCACTGGAGCATACCTCTTTATCCAGGGTTAAACTAAAGTATGTGGCGGTTTCTGGAGCTGGAGTCTGCCAGCTCCCCTGGGTATATTAAGGCATCTAGGGGAACTTGGTGTTGACATTTATCTGGTATACCTCACAGGGTTCAGGATCTCCTGCCAGTTTGGTGAGATGCAGTTAGCTGCCAGCTTTCTGAAGTTTCCTTTCCTGAACTATGTCCCCCTTACCCAAGTGAGATAGATCCCTTCTGATAATCTTCCAAATTTTGTGGAATAAAAGGTTGTTCTACCCCATTTCTTTGCTGGTTCTGCTATTCCAGAACATGCCTTTGGGTATTATTTTATGGTTGTCCAGAGATGAACATAAGAGAATTACAGGAATTCACTGATTACTCAGCCATCTTTGTGACACTAACAATCATTATACAGTAACATCCTTGTTAGACCATTTCCCCTTTATTTTTTGAAATTTCCATTTTTTTTTTTTTGAAATGTCATGCCTTTTTTCTATCAGGCTATCAGCTGCACTGACTTCTCTTTGAATATTTTCCATTATGTCATTTCTTTTTAGGTTTCAATATCAGCCTTAGCTTCTTTTAAGTGACTTAGCTCAACCTGGTCTGCCAACCTCTGGAAAACATTTACAATGGAGAAATAAATGATCTTACTTTTATTTTACGAATTTTCATATGCTTGTTTTAATGAGACTTCATACTACTTTTAGTTTTTTTTTTTAACAGATATAAAATAATATGACAAAAAATATGGCTCTGATAGTAAGCAATTAAGGGCTCTCTTACACAAAGCATTTGTAGAATATTGCTGGCTATTTTATTTCATTTACTGAGATTTTGTTTCTGATTTGCATTGCAGTAGATAAGATATCATACAAATATACATTTAAAATCTCTGTGAGTATACATACATATCTTATAGAAAGGAATATGCATGACAATATCTATTCACTAACAATGTGGAGTCATATATCTTCCTGTCTTCCAAGAGCTTTTATTCTACTGAAGATTTGTAAAATGGAAGAATATTTACAAAATAATTAAATTAACCAGATTAACAGAAAAGTAAATAAAATACTTAAATAACCCCATTTTAGAAAAAAGCAATTGAATAAGTAATCAACAAGCTCCTTAAAGAGGAAAAAAGTGTATTTAGGATAAGATAAATTCATGAATGAATTATATGAAACATTAAAAATTATTAAAATTATATATCTGTAGGTATAGAGAGATTTTATTTTAAAATTATATATATATATATCCTTTTAAAATTATTAATTCTGAATTATCTTCCTCCCTTCAACTCCTCACCCATACACCAAGATAGCAATCAAAATATCAATTAATTATACATGTGAAATTATAGAAAAGATATTTCCACATAAGCTAAATGAAAAATGCAACAAAAGAAAAAATATTATACTTTAATTTCTAATCAATGTTTTGCAGTGATCTCTTTAATAAGTGGATAACATGTTTTCTGTGTGAGTCTATTGACATTATCTTGGGCCATTTTATTGATGAGGGTAGGCAAGTCTTTCACAATTGATCATAATTATCATGTTACTGTTACTGTATTAAATAATCTCTTGATTTTTCCCATCGTACTTTGTACCACATCCTATATGTCTTGACATGTTTTGTTTTTGTTGTTGCCCTCTGAAAACATCTTTCCTTTTTTTTTTTTTTTACAGCAAAATAGTATTTAATCACAATCAAATTCCATGATTTTGTCAGCCATTTTTCAATTCATGAGCATCTCCTCCCTCCAATTTATTGCCACTAGAAGACAAGTAAACAAAAAACCCCTGCTATTCATATTTATGTATATATATGTATATAGATAGATAGATAGATAGATAGATATAGATGTAGATATAGATATAGATATATAGATATATAGATATAGATTTTTTTTTCTTTTTTGTAGTCACACCTGGCAGTGCTATAAATAGATCAAAAATTTTTATTTTTCATAACCCTTTGTAAATAATAGTATATTGTTTTCCAGAATGGATAGACTATTTTACAATTACAACAGCACTTTATTAGTGTAGTTATCTTCTTTCATCAACTCTAGACTTTTTCATTTATGTTACATACAACATATTAATATAAAGTTATTCTAATTTGCATTTATCTAATCAATAGTGATTTAGAATATTTTTATATGAATGTAATAGTTTTGATTTTTTCTCCTAAAAATTGCTTTTTCATATCCTTTGATCATTTACTAATTGTAGAATAACTTTTATTAATATAAATTTGATTCAGTTCACTTTATATTTTAAAATGGTGGTTTTTAAAAAAAAAATTAAATGGTATCCCATTGCTTGCTGTCTTGGGGGGGAAGAGAAAGAGGGAGAAAATCTGGAACACAATATTCTACAAAAATGAATGTTGAAAAATATCTTTATTTATATTGGAAAGAAATATTATTGAAATTTTTAAAAAAGAAAAAAATAAATGATGCCTTTATGAGACAAACTTAATGTAATTATTATACACACACACACAGTGTGTATATGCATATATGTACTGTGTACATGCATATATATACATGTGTGTATATGTGTATATATATATATGTACATGTGGATATATAGGCATACACACACACATACACTTCATATACACTTCATTATCTATCATAGCTTTTAGGAAAATATAGTTACACTGATAATATTTTAATAAGGTCTAAATTACTTTTCTTCATCTGAGATCATGATTACTAGCCCTGTCTTTATTTTTAGGCAAAGATAGGCAAGGATATCAGCCAAATGTGTAAGTATTTGGAGAAAGTTATAGTTCACAAATAAAGATAAATTATATAATAAAATGTGAATGTTTGAAATATTCTATTTTATTTTAATCATTTTGCAGAATGTCATTTAAAACACTATTAGAATTTAAATTTATTATTAGAAATTATTATTAGAAAGAGATATGCTAGCAGGTGGGCAATTGAAAATAAAACTTTTATATTTGATAAGAAGAAAATTAAAAATTAAAAAATATAGTAATATCATGCAGTTTGAGTCATTTTAACTCAAAAAACTAAATATTTATTTGGTATAGAGGGCTCTCAGTTACAAAAGGGAAAGAAAAGTAAATAAAGATAACAATCTTAGGTTTGCAAGGTTACCTATGTAATGAATCTTGAAGAAAAAAAACTAGCAGGCTTCTATGGAATAGCCTTTGTAATTCACAAAAATTTAAGAAAAAAGTGACTCCAAATTTATTCATAACTTCAAAAACAATAATTTTATCCCATATATTATGTATTTCATCAATTTATTTTCATTCTCAAATGACACAAAGACACATTCTCTCTATATATATAATATTCAAAACTGAACAGTTCTACATAAATATATTAGTATTTTGGATATTTGCTATAATAGTGTAATGACATATAATTTATTTACAATACAATTCATTCATAAATAATCTGGGAGAAAAATTGTTCTTTATCTTTTAAATTTAATCCAATAAAACAAAGTAAGATGAAAACTGTAAAAATCCTTAGATATTATTGGGTTCAATATATTTTCTTCCTAGGTGGTAAAACTGAATCTTGGAGATATTAAATTACACATAAAGTAGCATAGGTAACCTAGCAAAACCAAAATTGTAAGGTCTTATAATTCAAAGATTGGTGTTTTCTTTTGTTCTGTTTTTCCCCCTACTTCATCATGCAGCTCTCTTTTTACTGAAACCTTCTTAATGTTCCTCTCTCTTTATTAATGCCACTTATCCTGAAAAGTATTTTCTTGATATTTGAGACTTATCCATTTTTCCATTAGAACAGCCTGAGGTTTCTTGAATATTTCACTCTTACCAAATGTATGAATTCAGAGCTGTTATTCCACTTGGAAAAGATCACTTTGTACAATCTGATTATCCTAATATTATTTGTCCAGTGTATATAAATACCAGCCATATATAAAAATAGCCAGCTAATTATCATAATTACCTATTGATATTTATTTGTTACAAAAAAAGGGCAAGATTAGCTTGGGGGCATAACAGTCCATATAAAGGTTGAAACTATATGTATGATAATTGGATAGTGAACATAGCCTTCATAGGAAAAAGTTGCTTTTCACTAAAAGTTGGCTTGATCACCTGCTGTAGGATGCTTCTAATCATGAGGAATAGATTTTTAAAAATAAGTAAGAGTGAAATTCTAGATTTGAGGGTAATTTTTACTCTTCTCATATAAAAATCTAATGTCAAAGCTTATGTATCACCTCCTGCAAATGCATACTCCTATTTTTGTTTCATAAGATGTTCAATTCCAAAATCTATTACTAGAAAATTCTGGTTATTGCACATGTGCTGCCATATTTATTGTGGTAATTTTTATTAAATGAGTATTAATGCTCACCTGCTTGCCATATTTCATTAAATGGGTACAGATGATCATATTTCCAGTATTTTTGAAAAGTATATTCAAACAGAATAATAGATACTTTTAATTTTTTAAAATTATTCTTGTCTTAATTTGTCTCTTTTTCTTTTGCAACATGATTAATCTGGAAATATATTTTGTAAAACTTCACATGCACAATCAGTATCTAATTGTTGCTTTCTCAAGTAAGGGGAAAGTAGAAAGGAAGAAAATTGGAGTTCAAAATTAAAAAAAAAAAAAAAAAACGTTTTCCATATAGCTTGGAACTATATAACAAAATAAAAACAAATATATTAAAATACACAAAAAATTAGGGACTCAAATATAGTAAAACTATTATTGGTATTTCTAAATATCATTCTAATAGATTTTTTCCACATTCATTATATTAAGAATTTTGTTTTACATCCATTTTTGTATGTTTGAATACCTAACATATATATAATGTATGTAATTTATAGTTTATCATCCTTTTTTTTCCATTCCACTATGTTCTAAAAATGTTTTTTGAATTTCTTAAATTCAGAAGAACACAAATTCGGAACAATGATCTAATAGTGAGAAAAGAATCATTAAAAGACTATTTTAAAACAAACAAACAAAAAATACTGCTGTTGCTGCTACTACTATTATTACCATCACCACACCCACCACCAACAATAATAATAACAGAGGAAAAAACTTGAATATAATAGTAACTTCTTTGAAAAAAGATAAATTTTAAAAGATATGAATATTTGTGGGTGAGAAGAGGAAGGAAAATATGAAAAAGTTTATTTGGTCATAGAGTGTTATGTGAGGAAGAACAGACTCCATATAAAGGAGTATCAAAGACAGACCCAGAATAGCAAAAGAGAAAATTTGGAGGATTAGAGACCTGGAGTCAGAAGAGACCTTCATAGTCATAGAATCCAACTCTTTAATCTTAAAAGGCACAAACTGAAGCACTGAGGGATGACACCAGTTACTAGTATTCCATAAGTAGTAAGAGACAAAATTGACCTTCAGTTCTCTCTCCTTTGACTCTATCTTTGTTGTTCTTTTCAGTACATCCTGCAGTATAAAATAAATGTGGCTCATTGAACAGTTTTAATCTGAATTAGATCTAGTTTTTAATTTTGCATTTAAAATACATGATTGCCATACCTCATGTAAAATACTAACTGAAGCCTGCTTCAGTATTATTATTATTATTATTAAAACACTGCTCAGTATTATCAAATGAAGTATTAACTTTTGAAATGCTAAAAAACTAATTTATTTTATATTTCCACAAAGATATGCCCAAATAACATATCACAAAAGGAATAGTAGTTATAGACTTAACTATATTAATCTGCTCCACTTTATTCTTTGATGCTCTAAGTAGACATATTTCTTAAAAGAACAAAATATTTCTACTGAC
Source organism: Antechinus flavipes (assembly GCF_016432865.1). NCBI lineage: Eukaryota > Metazoa > Chordata > Mammalia > Dasyuromorphia > Dasyuridae > Antechinus > Antechinus flavipes. Next base: position 22,417,945 of record NC_067400.1, read on the forward strand.
TTCTAGGGAAATTTTAAAAGAAAATTTAGCTTTCAAATCAGGCATTTTTCTTTGTTTAAGGTCATACATATTATTTCCCAAACAGAGCATACTGACAATTTATGAAGCAAATGTCTCCTAAGTAACCATAGAATAGGGCAAACTTACATTACCTGTCAAAGCTACTGACTGTTCTGAGAAAGAGACAGCTGTAAAGAGAATATATCTATCTTCCTGCGATTTTCCCCCTTTGCTGAGAATGCCACTAGGGTGTCAGTAAGAATCAATCTGCTTATTTCTGAAATGTGAAAAATAAGCCAATGAAGGCTCTAGCAAGAAACAGAGGTCACCATTTCAATTTTCCTGGGAAAATAACAATCGTAGACTACAGTAACGTGGCTCATTAGTAAACATGCTACATCTGCATGCCAGAACCCTGCTAACCCTCTCTGTTGACTGAGTCAATCAGTTTCAGTCTTTCCTCACAATTTCAGAATAGTTAGAACTAGTATATTCAGCCTGTTGCCAATGGCACTCTTGTATGGGTAGACTAATCAATAAGTCAATCAATAAACATTTTAAAGTACCTACTATGTACCAAACATTGTATAACTGGGTAAAAATATTACATTAGATTTTCTAGAACCCTTGATTTGTGATTATCAGTTGCACTAGCCTGGTTTGGGTTTAGATGAAGGTGGCAAATCTAAAGAGAACTGCCCAGGAATATTTAAAGGTTAATAGAAGACTGGAATGAGTGGCTGGATGTTCAATTTATCTATTCCTTCTATAGTTATCCTGAGTTATCTTGTAGCACATTTCTTATTTTTATTTTATGGGGAGGGGTAAGAATGTGATCAGGGTCTAAATAATAAGTCAGGAATATTACAAAATGAAATGAGGAAAGAGCCAGCCTAGGAGGAAATGGGTACCTAAGTAAGTTTTCAGAAGTTTATACAAATGCTATGTTTTCTTCAGAAATGGGAGGAAGTCTTCCAACATTTGAAATGTCCTCTCATGTTAAAATCTTCCTAGGGATGGAAGTAGGAGGATGGGTAAATTTAAATAGTCTGGATTAGTAAATTAAAGCTACTATTTATATGACTAGGAGTTAAATGAGAGTTTATGCTAAAGCTCACTAATAATTCTTCAATATTTTTCTACTTACTCTTCAAATTCTTACTATAGCAATTAAAAGATTGACAGCTGCTGAGAAGGGAAGGGAAGTGAAGGAGTAGGAGTGCATGCTAAGCAATTGGATGTCTAGCCAAGTCATTTGTTGATATGCCTCTGTGAAATAAAAGCCCAAGAAAAGTAGTATATTGGTAAAGCTTGTTAATATTTAACAGCTAGCACAAACATGGGTCCTTCTTTGGCTTTGGATTGCCAGGCAGGTGTTTTTAGTGTCCCACAGTGCCAACAAGTCATAAAGGCCTAATATAAATAGACTTAGAGGACTCACAATTTCAGATTTGTAGAGAAAATAAAACAGGACCCTAAGAATCAAGAAAATTGCAGGGAACAGAGATAATAGCGTCCAAACAATATCAATATCAGTGATTGGACTGAACGACACTTAGTTGGGGGTGAAGGTTAAAGTGACATGATAAGTAGCTTTGATTTACTGAAGTACTTCCATGTGGAAAAGGAATGAATTTTGTTCTATTTTATTCCAGAGGGACATATTTACTCATAATAACAAGAAAAAGGTATCCCTTTTATTATTGCTTATGCTTAACTCCACAAATGAAAATAAAATAAAATATGTTCATTACAAATGGACTTTTATGACTGGCATTTAATGGGTGGCCATGATGATTTTTCTCTAGTTATTCTTGCTGGGAAGGTACATTTTTTTTAGTGTAAAGTGACTTCATTCAATAGATACTGTAGAGCAAAGTTGATTTTTATTAAATAGACAAAATAAGTATCAAGCTTGTTATTAGTGACCTTGAGCCACTCTAAGTCAGCAGAAGTAATATTGCGCCTACCTACTTCAACTTTACTTAAGTTCAGCAACTTGGCAGAAATCAAAGCCATGTAATGATAATGGTTCAGTGGGAGGAAATATTAGCATCCATTAAAATCATGACTGTGAAAGGGAATTTTAATATCTCAATGGATGGTATAATTAAAGCACATCCACTTACACCTCCTCATTATCTAAACAAAGAATGATAAAGTATAAAACGGCTGTGTAAATATTTGTCAAATGTTAACATGTCTATGAAGATATGTTCAAGGACAGATATCATTCTTATCATGCATTCCTAATTACCCACATCATGTTAAATTATCTGATATGGTTTCACAGAAAATGGATTGAAAATCCATGAGGAAGAAGATCCATACTTCAAGGTTTCATCAATGTGAGATTGCTGTACATAATTTTTGTTGTTGATTCATGATGTCCTGAATACTGAAACTTCCAACATATGCAGAGCTCAAAATATAGTGCCATTTTGGGGACTGTATTTTAAAAAACAAAAATTCTTTTGGTTTTTACCATTTGTAATTATGGTACTAAATTATGAGATGGTAAGTTTAACAAAGTATAGCAAAATGGAATGTGATGTCTAAGGAACAAAGCAGAGTATAATGACAAAAGTGTGAAACTGAAAAAGATAAACAATAAATGAATCAGTCACTATCTATTACATTTAAACTGTGATGTCATTTCCATTTTCCAGGCACATGTGGAACTAACCATATTATTTGGGATTTTCTTTTAACTATCAACAATAATCTGACTAGTTCCCCCATATAGCATATATGTATATGCTTCCTTAGATTGTCCGTAAATATTTAAAAACAAAGGTATGTGTTCTTGTTCCATTCATCTATGCAAGATGTTTACTAATAAGTGGATTAGAAATTCCATTTGTGCATCATTATGTGAAAATGAGGACAGAATACTTGAGTAGTATTCTGTGACATTTTCTGATGCTTTTGCATGTTAGTTTTGAGTCCATGTAACCTCTACTAGGTAGTATTACCTTATCTTCTCCCTTTATATTGAATTTTAATATGTTCATTACAATATCAATATTATAATAGATACTTTGGGAGCTAATTTGATGTACTCGATGTACATTTGGATTTGGAGGAAGGAATACTAGAATTCTACCCTATTTCTTTCATTTATTTGACTTAGGACCATGATTGGAGACTCAGTTACTTATTCTGTACATTTGGCTAGAAATGGTGTCGATATTGCAGGCTCTCTCCCTGACAAACACGGAGCCTAGTGCATCCCTGAAATCCAGGAATCCTGAACTGCAGTGCAGTCAAAGTTGATGAACTGTACATAGTGTATCTGGTATCATTTTGTTGAATCTTTCAGAATGGAAGGCATGAGGGATACTAGGTTGACCAAAAAGGAACAAGCTCAGGTGGGAAAAGGAGTAAATTCCAAAATGTGTCAATCAGGAATAGAATTGAGTCTCTGGGTGGCTATGGGACTTTCAGCCTGAGTGAGATATGGAAAGACAATTTTTTTTTTTAAATCATAATGCAACTGGCTTGGGTTCTCAGACTGTTGTACATAAATAATATAATGAAAACACAGGATCTGAATCATCATATAAATGTTTGTTTTTATTGTCATTGATATTGTAGATGTACATATTACTGTTACAATAATACTACTATGAATCAACTTTCTCACTCTGGAACTTTCTATTCAACACTGCCTTCTTCTCTCATTAGTAAATTCTTTCCAAGGGTTGAGCCTAGTTCTTATAAGTGTCATTCCACTCCAGCTTGTGCTTCTGACTCCCTCTGACTTTGCTTTCACATTTCTTTGCAGGAACCTTTCTCCTTTCCACCCATTACTCATCTCCTCCTAATATAATAGCTTTCCTTTATTATAATGTAAGTTCCTTGAAGGCATAGGTTTTATTTTTTAATTTTTGTATACTCAGCTCTTAGAATTCTCAAATAGTAAACTCTAAAATATTGTTGACTTGACCCTTTCTTTTAGTGGGGGGAGGTGTGGAGCCAAGATGGTAAAGCAAAGAGATATCTTTTTCTGAGCTCTCCCCAATGTCCCTCAAATTAATAGCAAATCAAACCTCTGAACTGGTTTTGGAGGGAAAGAACCCATAACTATTTAGAGTGTATCAAATTTCCAGTAGAAGATAATGGAAAAAGGTAGACCCAAAGCAAGCAGCCAGGCACAGGCACTTGGGCACAGGCATTTGAGTGCAGGCATTACAGAGATCTAGGTGGGTATGGTGTCCCATGGATAGGAAATCTACTAGGAGGAATCTACAGCAGTGTTGGGTACTCTGTCCTAGTTACAATCCAATATATATGCTGATTAGAGATAAGAGAATCTAGGGATATAAAAATTCATCTAATAACTGCTTTGGCTGCATCCCACAAATTTTGATATGTTGTCTAAGTATTGATTTTCTCTTAGATGAAAGTATTGATTGTGTCTATGATTTGTTGTTTCACTCATTCATTCTTTAGGATTAAATCATTTAGTTTCCAAATAACTTTTGGTCTATTTTGCCTTGGCCTTTTATTGCGGGTAACTTTTTTTGCTTCGTGTTCAGAAAAATGAATTTACTATTTCTGACTTTCTGTATTTGATTTTGAGGTCTTTATGCCCTGATATATGTTCAATTTTTGCATAGATTCCATGAACCACCAGAAACAATGTGTGCCATTGTGTCTCCATTCAATTTTCTCCACAGATCTATCAAACCTACTTTTTGCAAAATTCTATTTATCTCCTTAACTTCTTTTTTTTATTTATTTTGTGGTTCAATTTATCTAGTTCTGAAATAGCATGGTTAAAATCCCCCACAATATAGTTTTGCCATCTACTTCTTCTTACAACTCTCTTTTCTCCTTTAGGAATTTAGATGCTATAGCACTTGGTGCATATGCTTAGTATTGATATTTATTATCTATGGTACCCTCTAGAAAAATATAGTTTCCTTCCTTATCTCTTTTAATTAGATATATCTTTGTTTTTACTTGATTTGAGGTCAGGATCACTACCCCTGTGTTTTTTTTTTTCCCTTTATCTGAAGCTAACTGTTTCTGCTCCTACCTTTTACCATTAGTCTATATGTAACATTGGGCTTTAATTGTGTTTCTTGTTTAAAACATATTGTAGTATTATGGTTTTTAATCCAGTTGGCCATCCACTTTTATTTCTAGGAGAGTTCATCCCATTCACAGTCACAGTATGACTAATTCTGTATTTCATGTCCTCTTATTTACCCCAAATTATGGTTTTCTCTTTCTTTCTCCCCTTTCTCTCTTTCCCAGTATTTTACTTCTAACCACCACTTCCCTCAAACAGCCCTCCCTCTTCAAAGTCCCTCTCCCTTTCTTATACCTTTTCTCTACTATGTCTGTTTCCATTCTATTAGCCTCCCGCTTTCTTTTTCCCTTCCCCCTCTCACTTCCCTACAAGGTGGAAAAAGTTTCTTTGTGAAACCAAATATATCTAATATTCTCTCATTGAGCCAAGTCTGATGAGAGTAAAATTCACACAATGTTCATCCTTCTCCTTTCCCTCAATTATAGTAGCTCTTCTTTGCCTCTTCATGAGATGTAATTTTCCTCATTTTAACTTCATTTTCTTCTTTTTCCAGTACAATCCCATTTCCACCTCTAGTTTCTTTTTTTATATTATAAATAAAATCAGATTATACATGCACTCTCTATGTATACCTATAACAGAAACACAGTTCTCAAGGTTTCTTTCCTTTTTACCTTTTTATGCTAGTCTTGAGTTCTGTATTTGGAGTTCAAGCCTTTTGGAATACCAGATACCTGGACCTTTGATCTTTTAAGGTGGAAGATGCTAACTCTTGGATAATTGTGTTTCTGACATCTCAGTGTTTGAATTGTTTCTTTCTATCTGCTTGAAATATTTCTTCTATGCTCCAATAATTCTGATATTTAGCTATGATATTCCTTGGAGTTTTCATTTTGGGGTCTCTTTCAGGAAGTAATCTTTGAATTCTTTCAATGCCTATTTTACTTTTTGATTCTAGGACATTAGGGCAGCTTTCCTTGATGAGTTCATCAAAGATGATGTTTAGGCTATTATGTCTATGCTGTTTTTTTCATCATGGTCTTCAGAAAATGCAATAATTATTAAATTATCTCTCTCAGATCTATTTTCCAGATCAGTTGTTTTTGTAATGAGGTATTTTACATTTTCTTCTATTTTTTTTTTCATTTTGTTGGTTTTGGTTGACTGATTCTTGCTGATTCATTGAGTACTTTATGTCCATTTGTTTAGTTCCAATTTTTATTGTGAATTATTTTCTTCAGTTACTTTTTTATTTGCTTTTATATTGAGTCAATTGAATTTTTAAATGAGTAGTTTTGTTCTATGGATTTTTTTCTATTTCACAAATTCTGTTTTTCAAGGAGTTGTTTTCTTTTTCCATTTCATCAAATCTATTTTGTAAGGAGTCATATGCTTTTTTCATTTCATTCAATTTATTTTGTAAGGAGTTTTCTTCACATAATTTCTGTGTTTTCTTTTCCAAAACCTCTGGTAAAACTTCATTTCCTTTCTCCATTTTTCTTCTAACTCTCTTTTAAGATCTTTTTTTGAATTTGTCCAAGAAAGCCTTGTGAAATGGGGATCAATTCATATCATCCTTTGGGGCTTCATCTGAAGATGATCTGTTTTTAGTGACCTCATGGTTTGAAATCTGTTATTTTCTTTCTCTATTAAAAAAAAAAAAAACTGTCAATGATCAGAGGGTTTTTTCCCCCTTTTTTGCTCTTTTTTTTTTTGATAACTTTTTATTGACAGTACATATGCATGGGTAATTTTTTACAACATTATCCCTTGTACTCACTTCTGTTTTGACTTTTCCTGTCCCTCCATCTACCCCCTCCCCTAGATGGCAGGCAGTCTTAACATGTTAAATATGTTATGATATATCCTAGATACAATGTAGGTGTGCAGAACTGAACAGTTCTCTTGTTGCACAGGAAATTTGGATTCAGAAGGTAAAAAATAACCTGAGAAAGAGGACAAAAATCCAAATAGTTCACACTCATTTCCCAGTGTTCCTTCTCTGGGTATAAATGATTTTGTCCATCACTGATCAATTGGAACTGAATTAGATCTACTCTTTGTTGAAGATATCCAATTCCATCAGAATACGTCCTCATACAGTATTGTTGTTGAAGGATATAATCAGCATCAGTTTATTTAAGTCTTTCCAAACCTCTCTGTATTCATCCCACTGGTCATTTCTTACAGAACAATAATATTCCATAGCATTCATATACCACAATTTACCCAACCATTCTCCAATTGATGGGCATCCATTCATTTTCCAGTTTCTAGCCACCACAAAAAGGGCTGCCACAAACATTTTGGCACATACAGGACCCTTTCCCTTCCTTAGTATCTCTTTGGGATATAAGCCCAGTAGTACCATTGCTGGTTCAAAGGATATGCACAGATTGATAACTTTTGGGGCATAATTCCAGATTGCTCTTCAGAATGGTTGGATTCATTCACAACTCCACCAACAATGTATCAGTGTCCCAGTTTTCCCGTATCCCCTCCACAATTCATCATTATTTTTCCTATCATCTTAGCCAATCTGACAGGTATGTAGTGGTATCTCAGAGTTATCTTAATTTGCATTTCTCTGATCAATTGTGATTTAGAACACTCTTTCATATGAGTGGAAATATTTTCAATTTCATCATCTGAAAATTATCTGCTCATATCCTTTGACCATTTATCATTTATTGTTTTTATCATTATTCATTTTTATTTTTTAATAGAAGTATTTTCCTCTAGTTAAATGTCAAGAAAAAAAAAGTTTGCATTATTTAAAATATTTTAAGTTGCAAATTTGTCTCCCTCCTTCCTTCCTCTCACTCCTCTCTTTGAGGAAAAAAGGCATTTTGATATAGTTCATATCATGTGTGCATATATATGTGTGTATATATGTACACTATTGTGTAAAACATAGTTCAATATTAATTGAATAAAAGAGAAAAAGCACTACAAAAAACTAAGTGGAAAAATATACTTTGATCTGTATTCAGAGTTCATCAGTACTTTATCTGGTGATGGATAACATTTTCCTTTCAGAGTTCTTTGTATTTATTTTGGATATTGCATTGCTTAGAAGAACTGAGTCCATTATATTTGATCATTACACTATGTTGCTAATTGGTGTGTAAAGTTTTCCTGGTTGTGCTCATTTGACTTGGCATAAGTTTGTACAAGACTTTCCGGGTTTTTCTGAAATCTTCCTGTTCATTATTTCTTATTGCAGAATAGTATTCCATCACATTCATATTCTACAGAGTGTTCAGCCATTTGCCAACTGATGAGCATCCCCTCAGTTTCGAGTATTTTGCCATTATGAAAAAGACCTCTGTAATTCTTTTGCACATCCAAGTCCTTCTTCCTGTTTCATGATTTCTTTGAGATACAACCAGTACTGGCATTAATATGAGTATTAAGAGTACTGCTAATAATAAGAGTTAAAATTTTGCATAGTTCCGTTATCCTTTGGGCATATTTTTGAATTGCTCTGCAGAATGGTTTGATCAAGTAAAGGCTCCACATACAATTCATCGGTGTGCTAATTTTTCCACATCTTCTCAAAGATTTATCAGTTTCCTTTTTTTGTCATAACAGTCAATCTGGTAGGATGAAGTGGTATCTAAGTTTGTTTGTTTGTTTTTTTAATCTGAATTGTTCTGATCAAAAATGATTAAGAGCATTTTTTCTAATGCCCATAGATAATTTGTTTTTGTTTTATTTTTATCTCAAAACTATCTGCTCACATTATATGACCATATAATTTAGTAAGATATAGTTTCCTTCCTTATCTCTTTTAATTAGATCTATCCTTGCTTTTATTTGAGCTGAGCTCAGTATTGCTACCCCTGCTTTTTTTTTCTTCACTTGAAGCATAATATATTCTGCTCCATGCCTTTACCCTCACTTTGTATGTATCGCTATGCTTTAAATGTGTTTCTTATAAACAACATATTGTAGAATTCTGGCTTTTAATCCAGTCTGCTATATGCATCCATTATATGGGAGAATTCACCTCATTCATATTCACAGTGAAAATAACTAATTCTGTATTTCCTTCTTTCTTATTTACCCCAAGTCATGCTTTTCTCTTTCCATTCCCTCTTCCCTCCTCCACAATATTTTGCTTTTGATGACAATATCCCTCAAACAGTCCTCCCTCTTTAGAGCCCTTCCCTCCTTTTACACCTTTCCCCTAATTCTTGTTTTCCCTTCTATTAGTCTTGCCCTTTCTTTTTCTCCCTTTCCCTCCTACTTCTCTTTAAGTTGAGATAAGTTTCTCTGTGAAACCAAATATAGCTGATATTCTCTCTTAGAGTCGAATCTGATGAAAATAAGATTCACACAATGCTCATCCCCCTCCCTTCTTTCCCTCAATTATAATAGGTTTTCTTTGCCTCTTTGTGAGATGTAATTTCTCTTATTTTACCTCCTTTTTCCTCTTTTCCCAGTACAATCCCCTTTCTACCTCTAGTTTCTTTTTTTCCCTTATTATCCTAATAAAATCAAATTATAGCCACATTCTCTATGTATACTCATAACAGAAATATAGTTCTCAAGAGTTCTTAACTTTTTACATTTTTATGCTTCTCTTAAGTTCTGTGTTTGGAGACCATTTTTTTGGTTCACTTCTAGTCTTTTTATTAGAGATATGTGAAATTCACCTATAACATCAAATGTCTATCTTCTTCCCTAAATAATAATCCTCATTTTAACTGGATAGCTTATTCATCAGATTTCAGGTCCTTCTATCCTTAAAGGTGGAAGCTGCTAAACCTTGGGTAATTCTAATTGTGGCTCTTCAGTATTTAAATTCTTTCCTTCTGGCTGCTTGCACTAGCTTTTCCTTGCTGCAATAGTTCTGAAATTTAACCATGATATTACTTGGGGATTTAATTTTGGGGTCTCTTTCAGGAGATGCTTGGAGAATTCTTTCAATCACTATTTTACCTTCTAATTCTAAGATATCAGTGCAGTTTTTTTTCATGATTTCCTATAAGATAATTTCTAGGTTCTTTTTTTTCCATAATGGCTTTCAGGAAGTCAAAAAATCCTTACATTGCCTCTCCTAGATCTACTTTCTAAGTCAGTTGTTTTTCTTAGGAGATATTTCATATTTCTTCTATTTTTTGTTTTTTTTTTTTGTTTGACTGATTTTTGAGGTCTCATTGAGTCATTCACTTTTATTTGTTCAATTCTAATTTTTAGTGTATTGTTTTCTTCAGTTACCTTTTGTAGCTCCTTTTGAAATTGGCCAATTGAAGTTTTTTGTTCATTGTATTCTTTTTTAATTTCACAAATTTTATTTTTCAGTGAATTGGTGTCTTTTTCATATCTATTTTGTAAGGCATTATATGTGTTTTCCATTCCTTCTTGGAATGATCTCATTTAGAGGACTGGCGAGACTTACATGAACTGATGCTAAGTGAAATGAGCAGAACCAGGAGATGATTATATACCTCAGCAATGATATTGTTTGAGGATGTATTCTGATGGAAGTGGATCTCTTCGATAAAGAGAGCTAATTCAGTTCCAATTGATCAATGATGGACAGAAGCAGCTACACCCAGAGAAGGAACACTGGGAAATGAATATGGACTATTTGCATTTTTGTTTTTCTTCTCAGGTTATTTATACCTTCTGAATCCAATTCTCCCTGTGCAACAAGAGAACTGGTTCTGCACACATATATTGTATCTAGGATATACTATAACCTATTTAACATGTAAAGGACTGCTTGCCATCTGAGGGAGGGGGTGAAGGGAGAGAGGGGAAAAATAGGATCAGAAGTGAGTGCAAGGGATAATGCTGTAAAAAATTACCCTGGCATGGGTTAAAAATAAAAAATAAAATAATAAAAAAAAGAATTAAGAACAACAATCAATCCATTTTAAAGAATAAGCAAAAAAAAAAAAAAAAGAAATGATCTCATTTCATTTCCCCATTTTTCTTCTAACTCTCTTTTAAGATCCATTGTACACTCTTCAAAGAAAGCATTGTTTTATGAGGACTGACTCATGTCGCTATTTAGGGCTTCATCTGGAGTGGCTTTGCCTTTAGGAACCTCAGGATTTGAGGTCTGTTCTTCTTTCTCTCCATAAAAGCTGTCTATGGTGAATCTACTTTTTTTTATTTTTTGATTCATTTTTTAAGGCTTGAGATCTGTTCAATGCCAAGGAGGGAGAGTTGCTTTAATTTCCCCAGGGGCTGTTCTGCTGATTGATTTCCAGTGCTGGGTCATGGTGGCTAAATCTACTGTTCTTCTGGGACTCAGTGGTTTACAATATGTCTTTTACCAAACCATCTGCTTGCAATCAGGACAGAGTGGTCTAAAAAGCTCACAGAAGATTCCCAGGTGCACAGAAGCTGCAATGCTCTGACTCCTGGCCCCATCTTCTTACCCCAATCTCCCTATGCTATGGCCTGAGCTCAACAGACTATCCAATTTTCCATTTAAAACAGACCTGTTCTGAAATTCTTCCAAGATGGCTTCTTCTATAAATGTGTTATATTCCAAATATTTGTGGATTCATTGACTCCAAAACCAGTTTAGAGGCTTAATCTGTTTTTGGTTTAAGAGAAGGTCAGAGGAGGTCACAGAGAGTCATGTCTGTTCTCCAATGAGACAACACACCAAAATTTTTGTAAGGATGTAAAGTAGTATTTTGGAGAAATTCCTGAAACAAAAAAAAGGACAGATTGATAAATTACACATGCATCTAATACACTATCAGTTGTAAACTGTTCCAACTATTCTGGAAATAAATTTGGAACTATTCCTAAAGAATAACCAAACTGTGAACAGGCTTTTATCTAGAAACAATACTAGTAGATCTCTAACCCCAAAAGATCACAAATAGGGAAAGGAACTGCATGTGCAAAAATATAAAATATTTCATGATGTCAAAATACTGCAAATTCAGAGGATGCCCATCAATTGTGGAATGCCTGGATACTTTGTGTTATACTATTATGAAAAAAAGAAATTATAGATTTCAGAAAAAAAAAACTTAGATGAATTGATGCAAAGTGAAATAAGCAGAGCTAGGAAAACATTACACATAGTATAAGCAAACTTTTGTGATGATCAACTGTAATAAACTTGGCTCTTGTCAGCCACACAATGTTCCAATACAAGTATAAAGGACTCACAAAGGAAAATGTTATTTCCATCCATGTAAAGAAATGATGGACTCTGAATGCAGATTGATTTTCATGTTTTTTTCCCCTTCTTATCTATTTTTTACAAGTATGCCTAATGTGGAAATTTGATTTATCTCATAATCTTATATAAATTATATATTATATAACCTATTATCATACATCATAAGCTATATTAAATTGCCTACCATTTTAGGAAGAAGGAAGCGTAAGGAAGGAAAAAAAATTGAAACAAAATCATGTAAAAATGAATGTTCAAGTTGTTTTGGCATGTGACAAGGAAAGAATAAAATATTTTTTAAAAATATATAAAAAAAGTTTGAAATATTAAATTATCAAAATGTAATATAGGGACACAGTATGAGCACATGCTTTTTAAAAATGGTGCTGATAGATTTGCTTCTATCAATGTTGCCAGGGAACTTCAATTTGCAAAAAAAACAAAAACAAAAACAAAAAAACCCCTGCAAAATATAATAAAGAGAAATGCAAAGAAGTGAGATTTGCCTATAGTTTTAAAATGAGAGCTAGAGTTTGGTTAGCATATCTTATATTGAAAATTGTCTAATCTTAATTTTGCAAGATCTTTTTCTTTTTTTAACTTTAAATTTTTTTCTTTAGTTTTTTCTTTAATTTTGAAATCTTTTTATTTTCAAAACATTATGCACAGATAATTTTTCAACATTAACCCTTGCATAGCCTTGTGTTTCAGGTTTATCCCCCCTTCTCTTCATCCCCTTCCCTAGGTTACAAGCAATCCAATATGTTATATATATTAAATGGTAAATACAATATGTGTAAACCCATAATGTTATGTTGTGAATCACTTTCAGTTCCCACAGTCCTCTCTCTGGGTGTAGATAGCTTTTTTTCTCAAAAGATCATTGGAACTGGCATCAGTCATCTCCTTGTAGGAAGGAGTCACATTCATCAGAATTGTTTTATGATAATTATATTGCTGTGGACAATGATTTCCTGGTTCTGCTCATTCCACTTAGCATCAGTTCATGTAAGTCTCTCCAGACCTTTCTAAAATCATCCTCCCGATCATTTCTTATAGAATAATACTCCATAACATTCATATACCATAACTTATTCAGACATTCTCCAACTGATGAGCATCTACTCAGTTTCCAGTTTCTTGCCACTTTTGAAAAGGACTGCCACAAACATTTTTTTTTGCAAATGTGGGTCTCTTTCCTTCTTTTAAGCTCTCTTTAGGTTATAAGCCCAATAGAAACACCAGCACTGGATCAAAAGGTATGTACAATTTGATAATTTTTGAACATAGTTCCAAATTGCTCTCCAGAATGCCTCGATCCATTCACAGTTCCACCAACATATTTTTTTCCACATCCCTTCCAACATTCATCATTATCTTTGCCTGTCATTTTAGCCAACATGAGAAGTGTATAGTGGTATCTCAGAGCTGTTTAAATTTGCATTTCTCTGATCAAAAGTGATTTAGCAACTTTTTTTCTTAAGGAAGAAAATATATGCTGAAAATAGTCCTTGGAGCAAAAACAATGAATGAAAATAACTGAAGAGAGAAGGAGAAAGATGTTATCTTCAAGAAAGCTAAAGTGGGAGAGCAGAAGAGGGTGTATTTTCACAGCCTAAGAAGGTTGTGAAAGTTTACAGTGAGATGCCTCAATCCCTATCTTCTATACTTCCAAAATTGTTTAAACTCTCATCAATTATCCTTTCCTTTTTTTTTCCTCAGGAGATAAAATGGCCCTTCTACAGATCAAGGGTACTTGTTCTACAAGTGTCTTGTTTTCCCATCCACTCCTATTAGCCTTGCATTAACATTTGCATTAATCATTCTTTTCCCACCACTCCTATTCAAACTCTCTGTCTCTATTTTTCTCTTTATCCTGTATCTAAAAATATTCTTGTGCTCCTTTAATCCAAAAATGATTTACTTTTATGCTCTAAATTTCTTCTTCTATGTAAAATTCATCCCCCTATTTTTCTATATCTTCGAAGTCGCTAAAACTGATCTTGCTCAATCTGCTTTTGGACACTTCTAAGATTAGGGAAGATTTCCTTACATCATATCTATTTCTTCCTCTCAAAAAACTCCTCAATATTCATCATCTTTATCCCTGAGACAAAACAGAATAATAATTTTTCAAATTGATCCACTTTTAATACTTCAACAGATCTTTGCTACCTAGCTGTCTTATCCAGCTAAATCTTTTACTTTCTGACATAAAAATACTTAGTTCTTTCAAACAATCCTGAGTTGGCAGGATTTTGAGATTTTTCCTTTGTCTGGTTGCCCTTCTCTGACTATTTTTCTAGTTATTAATTTCTTTCCTAAAATGTGAAGCTCAGAACAAAACACAACATTTACATTTAACTCATTCAAGGTAAATGACAGGGAAACAGAAGCCAACATAATATTAGAGTTAACATCTTCTGTCTTATTTCACGTTAAGTTTTTAGTCATCATACCAAAGTGATGATTCATATTTATTTTATCATTATGTTTTGAAATTGTATGCAAATTTTATTGACATATTTATGTTCTTGCACACTTTCTCCATTAAAAAGTCCAAGACCTTTGTAAATATTTACAAGCAAGGAAGAACTTAGTCACATTTTGATCATTATAAAATTATATAGATATGAAACCTATTTTGCACCTTGCATCCAATGCTTCTCATTAAGAGATAGGCAAAATATCTCATTTTGGTACCTCTGGAATCTTTATTATTGTGTTAATGAGTTTTAATATCTATTAAATTTACTGTGTTTTACAATATTGTTACTGTATAAATTGTCTGGTTCTACTCACTTCATTCTCTATCTACTAATAAAAATACTTTCAGTTTTCTTATGCCACAATGGGATTCCCTTAAATTTATATCATTTCTTTGTAACTTTAAGAAACCAGCTGTTTTCCATTCCTATATCAAATATTAATCTCTATGTTTTAACTTATCCCCAGATCACTGTATATGTTACCTAAATCATTTTCTTAACTATTGTTCATCATATAGCGCGTAATATCTTTGCACCATGACAAGATACCCTAAAGAGTTCTTTACATAATTCCATTATCATTCAGAATTTGAAGTGTCTCCACTTTGAGTGCAGGGAATAATTTTAAAGTTTTAAATATGATCTTCAAAGCTTTGCATTATAAAGTTCCAACATACTTCCAAAAACTCTCTTCCATTATTTCTCAACACAATCATCTGCTTCTATTCAATTGGGCTATATTATTTTCTAAACAAGTCCTCTCCAGCCCTTGTCATATCATTTTTTCTTCATGGAATGCCTTATTTTTTTTCCTTTTAACAATTATAAGTATTACAATTTCTTTTAAAAAATACCTGCATTCTCATTTCTTTAATAAGCCCACCCCAGGCTTAGTGAATTCTCTGTTCTTGAATTTTATTTTATTTACTGAAGGGAAAGGAAGGGCCAGAAGCAGGAGAGGAAGTGAGGTTCGGGAAGGTTTCTAATCATTTGAGTAAGTCAAAGAGCAAAAGGTTTGGATTAAGAAGCAATGTGTTTCTTTGCATGAAAGATTGCAATTTGAGGATGGATACTTTCTTGAGTTTCATGTGGAATGAAGTCTTAAGTAGAAGTTTTATTAAATTGTATCTGTGATCACATCTAATGAAGATTCAATTCTGTGATTCTATTTGAAAACATTTCATAAATTACAGTTCTTGTTAGAATTTATACATGAATAATTTAATTAGACATATTTTATTTTATTATTTTTTTTAAATGAGGGAGGTTGCTGGCAATGAATCATAGTTTGTATTTAACAATAAGTGAGTTAGCTATTTAGGTCAGATTCCAAATGAATGAATAAAAATGAGTAAGCATTTACTCTCTTCTATGTTTTCTGCTTACAAAAATCATATTTTTTTTCAAATTTTCCTTTAATATTTATCAATGCCATTGTTTTTTTTTAAACATATTTATTTCTAGAAAAATTCTTCATCCTTCTCTACATCTTATACTATATATAAATCTTTTCTCCTGTTTTTCTTTCTATTAAAATACAATAATATTAATTACTTTATTTAAATTTTGTCTGTTTTCATTATTTATTTTGTTCTTTGTTTTATTTATTATTCTTTATATTTCACATTTTTTAATTCTTAAATTTCAAATTTTGTCCCTTCTTTCTCTAGCCATTCCTCTACTCATTGAGATGTCAAGCAATATGATATCAATATAGATGTGAAGTTATGCAAAATATGTCTCCGTATTTTCCATAGCAAATTAAAAAAAAATGGAAAAAAGCCTGCTTCAAGCAGCAAAGTTCAATGAATGTCTTTTTGATGGTGGATTAATATTTTTCTGTCATCATGAGTCCTTTGGAATAAATAAACAAGTTTTTTGAGGACAGGAAATCCTTTATTTTTCACATTGGCATTCCTTCTGCTTTGTTCATTGCCTGATGCATAATGAGCACTTACTACCTGTATATTGAGTTAAAATGAATTGAAATTAATTCATTTAAATTCAAATCAATTCAAAATAGAAATAGAAAGAAATTACATTGGCATGACTTATTGAAAGTAATCAAAATAGCTTGATTTGTTTAAATCTAAGGGACTCCACAAAATATATTGAGCTTATCTAAAGGGAAAAACAGAAAAGGATGAGAGTTTCATTAATAAATAAGGATCAAAGACAGTTAATAATTAAATCATCATGACACAAGCATTACTTTTGGAAACTTTTTCATGAGACTAATGGAATAATAAGCATATTTTATCCAAAGTTATGCTTCAGTCTGTGAAAAGTACTGGTGTACATATTATTAAGCATTCTGACCTTTTTGAGGATTTCTTGTTTCTAATCCATTTCAATCTAAGAGAAAAAAAATGTTAAGAACTATTTTGTGGTCTTCCACTCATTATTATTATAATTTGATTTCATTTGAAATTTTGGGAAAATGTTTAAAAAGTCTTTCTATAATAATCTCAAACTGGACTTTCAAATCCTGATATTGCAAAGTTATATTAAGAAAATATTAAATATTAATTATCTCATATATGTCAATTTCTTATGGATAACTTTATATATTTTTTCTGATAAACCTGACAGATGAAAAATATCAACATAAAATAAGAAATTATTGAGAGGTTATAAAATAGATTACATATATCAGAGAAAGAAACTAAGAATGAAGAGTAGAAACTCTGACCTCTCATTATTAAACTGCTCTCACGAACCTTTCCTTTGCAAAAAATGCAGTTTTATTCTATGATTGAAGTTTCAATGAGTGTTTTTGTGATCCCTTCAGATGGGTCCCAGATCATAGCAAATTCTTTCTTCAAGTAAAGATGGATATCCAAGTACATTTTAATCCAAATTAAAAAAATATATATATACACACATTTAGATGCATTTATATGTATGTGTGTATGTGTGCAAACATTTATATGTATATATAAGTACATATAAACATAGACATATATTATATATATATATATATATATATATATATATATATATATATATACACACACACACACAAATATGGCATAATAAAATTATCTCTGTACTTTATTTGGAGTGAATTTGGTTGGACTTTAGATAAAAATGTTGACGAATGTTTCCTTTCTGTGAAAGAGAATTGCTAATTAACATCAAAACATAACAGCTATTTCTGTTTACCAAGTCATAAACTATCTTCCATTAAATGGCTGTCTGTGGTTCAATTACTTGTGGTCTAGGACTTGTCTAAAAAGATGCAAAGTTAGGGAAAGGAATACAAATGAAGGAGAAAAGAGCTGCTACAACCTTAGGAGAGGCCTGCTTCTCTATTGTATTCCTTGTCCCAATTCTGGTTATGTGAATATTATAAAATTAGCAATATTGTGAATGGGAGTAAATTTTTTTTGTTAAAAGGAAACTGCTATATATTTATATTCTCTTTCCAACTTTCTATAAATGCATAATAGAGAAATAAATTACTGGGTACTTTGAAAACAGAAATCACAGATTCAAAACATTACCAAGCTGGGTAGGGCCTCCAGAATCACATGAGTGAGTCTATTCTTGAAAAAAAATGATTTTTTCCTACAATAAACATCCTGGCAAATGACCAGATAGCTTTTGTTTCAGGAGAACAAGAGAGTAAGTCATTACTACCTCCTGAAAGAACCCATTTTAATTCTATTAATATCTACTTGCTAGAAAAGTTATTTCTTTGGTTCTGTCAAGAGGCCAAA
The DNA here is from genome assembly GCF_016432865.1 of Antechinus flavipes. Lineage (NCBI taxonomy): Eukaryota > Metazoa > Chordata > Mammalia > Dasyuromorphia > Dasyuridae > Antechinus > Antechinus flavipes. Next base: position 22,436,356 of record NC_067400.1, read on the forward strand.
TTTTGTCTTGGTAACTTTTTCCCATTGCTCCTGGCCTTACCTCCTGTGGCCCAAGTTCAACAAATATTACTTTTCAACATGGAAACCCCTCACATACCAGTGTCATCCCCATTAGTTTTCTCTTCTCCATATTACATGTTTTCAATAATTTCACTCAATCTTCAACTGAGAGGATTTCAAGGCCTTTCACCAATGTAGTTGCCCTATATACTACACAGTGGTATTATATGCTATACAGTTTATCAATGTCATCTTGACAATGTGACTCCTAGAACTGAACACAAAATTCTGAAAGAGATTTGATCTGGCAAGAACATAGATGGAAAATAACCCTTTCCAGTCCTGTTCACTGTTTCATTCTTAATACATCCTAAATCAACTTTGTTTGTTTGTTTGTTTATCTATATATCTATCTTTCTGTGTGTCTATTTGTTTGTTTATATTTATTTCACTCTCTCACTATGAACTCATATTGACCTTACAGTTTTTACTTAATGAATTTTAAAAAATCAATAGTATTTTATTTTTCCAAGTATATTTAAAGATTTTCATAATGCAGTTTTCTAAGATTTTGTGTTCCAAGTTTGTTTTTTCCCCACTTTAACTCCTCCTTCCCAAGGCAGCAAGCAATTTGACGTAGATTAAACCTGTGAAGTTATTTCAAATGTGTTTCCATATTTGTCATGTTATGCAAGAAAAATCAGACCAAATCAGAAAAAAGGAGAAAGAAAAAGAAACACACAAAAAAAGAGTGAAAATATGATCTTTGGTCCACATTCAATCTCCATATTTCTCTCTAAATGTGGATGGCATATTCTTTCCTAAGTCTATTGAAAGTGACTTGGATCAGCACACTGATGAGAAGAGATAATTTGAACATATTTGATCACTGCATAAACTTTCTTTTCCTCTATACAATGTTCTTTTGGTTCTGCTTATTTTACTCAGCATCAGTTCATGTAAATCTAGGCTCTTCTGAAATCATTCTGGTAATCATTTCTCATGGAAAATAATATTCCATCATATACAGATACCATAATTTATCCAGTCATTCCCCAACTGTTGGGCATCCACACAATTTCCAACTTCTTGCTACCATCAAATGAGCTGTAACAAAACATATGTGCTCATCTATCTTTTCCTCTTTTTTTAATATATTTTTTGAAATACAAACCCAATAGTGACACTGCTAGAATGAAGAGTGTAGATAGTTCTTTAGCTCTTTTGTAATAGTTTGATAATTTGAAACTCTAGAAGTCTAGAATGATTAGATCAGTTTACAACTCCACCAAAAATGCATAAATATCCCCATTTTGCCATATATCTTCCATTTACCTTTCTTGTCATATTAGTCAATTTAATAGTTGTAAAGTGGTACTTCAGAGTTGTCTTCATTTGCATTTCACTATTTAATAGAGTTTTAGAGCATTTTTCATGGTAAACATGGTAGAAATATATGTTAAATTCAATATATGGATACATATTTATACATTTAACTTTCTGCACAAGAAAAATCAAATCAAAAAAGAAAAAAATGAAAAAGAAATGAAATACAAGCAAACTACAACAAAAAGAGTGAAAATGCCATGTTGCAATCCATAGTCAGTTCCCACTGTTCTTTCTCTTGGTGTGAATGGCCCTCTTCATCACAAGATCATTGGAAGTGGTCTAAATCATATCATTGTTGAAGAGAGGCACGTCCATCAGAATTGATCATTGTATAAACTTGTTGCTGTGAACAATGATCTCTTGATTCAGTTCATTTCACTTAGAATCAGTTCATATAAGTAAGTCTCTTTAGGCTTCTGTGAAATGATCCTGCTTATTGTTTCTTACAGAATATTAATATTCCATAACATTCACAAACCATAATTTATTCAGCCATTCTCCAACTGATGGGCATTCACTTAGTTTCCAGTTTTTTGTCATTACAAAAAAGGATTGCCAAAAACATTTTTACACATATGGTTTCCTTTCTCTAATGTACGATCTGTTTGGGATATAAGTCCAATAGAAACACTGCTGGATCAAAGAGTATACACAGTTTGATAACTCTTTCAGCCTAGTTTCAAATTTCTCTCCAGAATGGTTGATTCATTCATAATTAAAGCAAAAAAGTGTTAGCATTCTAATTGTCATACATTCTCTTCAATATTCATCATTATCTTTTCCTGTCCTCTTAGCTCATTTGAGAGGTGTGAAGTGGTATCTCAGAGTTGTCTTAATTTGCTTTTATTTAATCAAGGATGATTTTGAGCACCTTATATGATTAGAAATGGTTTCAATTCCTTTAATTGAAAACTGTCTGTCCATATCTTTTGACCGTTTGTCAGTTGAAGAGTGGCTTGAATTCTGTAAATTTGAGTCAATTCTCTACATAGTTTAGAAATGAGGCCTTTATCAGAACTCTTGAATGTTAAAATATTTTCCCAGTTTATTGCTTCACTACTAATCTTGTCTGCATTAGTTTTCTTTGTTTAAAAAAAACTTTTCAAATTAATATAATCAAAATTTTCTTTTTGGTGTTCAATATCTATCCTATGTTCTTCCAATTTGTTTATAATATCATTATATCTAGATCAAGCATCCATTTCAATATTATCTTGGTATATAGTGTTAGGTGTGGGTCAATGCCTAGTTTCTGCCATACTAGTTTCCATTTTTCCCAGCAGTTTTTATCAAATAGTGAGTTCATATCCCAAAATCTGGGGTCTTTGGTTTTGTCAAACATTAGATTACTATAAACATTGATTATTTTGTCCTGTGAGCTGGTATTCCACTGATCTACTATTCTATTTTTAGCCAATACCAAATGGTTTTGATGACTGCTGCTTTGTAACATAGTTTGAAATCTGGTAAAACTGGGCCACCTTCATGTCCATTTTTTTTTTCATTAATTCCTTTGAAATTCTTGACCTTTTGTTCTTCTAGATGAACTTTGTTATTATTTTTTCTAGATCTGTAAAATAATTTCTTGGAAGTTTAATTGGTATGGCATTAATAATTAGATTAATTTAGGTAGTATTGTGATTTTTATTATATCCCTTGGATTGCCAAAGATGAATCCTGGACTCTGGAGTCCAGAACCTGAATTCTCTCTCCTCCTTGTCCTTCAGCATAACAACTCTGATTCTCTCCCTCAGCCTTCCAATCCTTGCCTACCATTACTTCACCACCACATATTCAGCAAGCACCAATGGTGAGGAAAACCATCACATCACCATCTCATCTGAATATATGTAAATAGAGCCATTATCTCACATTGAGTAGGTAATTAGCCTTAAGTGTTCTGCTATCTGATTAAGTATACCTTTTCAGAGTTTCAGCCCTCTACACAAGAGTACTTGAGATTTTTCCATTTGTTTAGATCTGACTTTATTTGTGTGAAGTGTTTTGTGATTGAGTTCATATAGTTCCTGACTTTGCCTTGTCAGGTAGACTACCTAATATTTTATATTATTGACATTTATTTTAAATGGACTTTTTTTTTCTTTTTATCTCTTGCTGCTGAACTTTGTTGGTAATATACAAAAATGCTGATCATTTATATGTATTTATTTTGTGTCCTGCAACTTTATTAAAGTTGTGGATCCCTTCTAGTAGTTTTTTACTTGATTCTCTAGGGTTCTCTAAGTATATCATCATATCATCTGCAAAAGAGTGATAATCTGGTTTTCTTGTTACTTACTCTAATTCCTTTAATCCCCATTTCTTCTCTTATAGCCAAAGCTAATATTTTTAAGTACAAAATTGAATAGAAATAGTGATATGGGACAACCTTGTTTATCCCTGATCTTAATGGGAATGTTTCTAGTTTGTCTCCACTACATATGATGGTTGTTGATGCTACTGATCATTTTAAGGAAAATTCCATTCATTTCTATACACTCTAGTCTGTATTTCTTGCCATCTTATTTAACCCAAATTATGCTTTTCTCTTTTTACTCCTTTCCCTCTCCCAGTATTTTGCTTTTGACTCCCATTTCTTTAAAGAATCCCTGACCCTTTATAGCTCCTCCCCTTTCTTATAACTTTCCCCTACTACTTATGCTTTCCTTTCTATTAGCTTCTCCCTTTTGTTTCTTCTTTCCATTCCCACTTTCCTAAAAGGTGAGACAAATTTGTCTGTCAACTTAAATGTCTAATATTCTCTCTTTGAGTCAAATCTGCTGAGAGCAAAATTCACACAATATTCATCTTCTTCCTTTCTTTTCTTCAATTATAATAGATCATCTTTGCCTCTTCATAAGATGTAATTTCCCTCATTTTACCACCATTTTCCTCTTTTTCTGTTACAATCCCTTTTCCACCTTTAGTTATTTTTTTTTATATCATCACAGTAAAATCAAATTATACTTGCAGTCTCTAAGTATATGTATAACAGAGATATAGTTCATAAGGCTTCTTTCCTTTTTACCTTTTTATGCTTCTCTTTAGTTCTATATTTGGAGGTCATTTTTTTTTTGTTCAGCTCTGTTTTTTTCATTAGAAATAAATAACATTCACTTGTATCATTGAATGCTCATTTTCTTCTCTGAAAGATAATGCTCATTTTAGCTGGTTAGATGATTCTTAGCTGCAATCCAACTTCTTTTTTCCTTAGAAATATTGGATTCCAGGTCCTTCAATCCTTTAACATAGAAGCTGCTAGTTCCTGGGTAATCCTGATTATGACTCCTCAGTATTTGAATTGTTTCCTTTCTGGCTCCTTGCAATATTTTCCCTTGGTTCAATAGTGCTGTAATTTAGCTACTATAATCCTTGGAGATTTTATTTTGGGGTCTCTTTCAGGAGGTGATCAGTGAATTCTTCCATGGCTATTTACCTTCTGATTCTAAAGCATCAGTTTGTGATGATTTCCTGAAAGATGATGTCTAAGCTCTTCTTTTTATCATGATTTTCAGGAAGTCCAATAATATTTAGATTGTCTCTCCTAGATCTATTTTCTAGGTCAGTTTTTTCTCCAAGAAGGTATTTTGCATTTTCTTCGATTTTTCAATTTTTTTTGGTTTTGTTTGACTGAATTTTGATTTCTTGTTGAGTCATTTATTTCCATTTGTTTAGTTCTGATTTTTAGTGAATTATTTCCTTAAATTACCTCTTTTTTGCTTCTTTTTTACATTTGGCCTATTGAGTTTTAAATGAGTTGTATCTTTCTATGATTTTTTTTTTCCATTTCACAAACTCTCTTTGTTTTTTTAAGGAGTTAGGAGTTGTTTTCTTTTTCCATTTCACAAACTATGTTTAAGAGGGTTGTTTGCTTTTTCAATTTCACAAATTCTGTTTTTTAAAGAGTTTTTTTTTTCTTTTTCCATTTTTCCAAATCTACTTTGTAAGGAGTTATATGCTTTTTTCCATTTCACTAAATCTATTTTGTAAGGAGTTGTCTGTAGATAATTTCTTTTTTTCTTTTCCAAACCCTCTTGCAAAGTTTCATTTCCTTTCCACATTTTTCTTCTAGCTCTCTTTTAAGATTCTTTTTGTGTTCTCCTAAAAAAGCCTTCAGTGATGGGGGGGGGAATTTATATCATTCTTTGGTGTTTCATCTGGAAATCATCTGCTTTTAGTGTCCTCAGCATTTGAAATCTGTTCTTCTCTTTCTCCATTAAAAACTGTCTACAGAGTTATTTTTTTGTTTTTGTTCATTAAAATCAAACAAACAAACAAAAACAATAACAACACACACACAAAAAACTTGAGATCTGAATTTTCAATTGAAGCAATTGAAATCATTTCCAATCATATGCAAAAGAGCTCTAAATCATTATTGAACAGAGAAATGCAAATTTAGACAACTCTGTGATATCACTACACACCTCCCAGGTTGACTAAGATGACAGGAAAAAAAAAATAATGACGAATATTGGAGGAGATGAGAGAAAACTGGGAAACTATTATATTGTTGGAATTGTGAATGATCCAATCATTCTTGAGAGCAATTTGGAATTATGCCCAAAGAGTTATCAAAGTCCACATACCCTTTGATCCAGCAGTGTTTCTACTGTCCTTATATCACAAACAGATCTTAAAGGAGAGAAAGGGACCCACAAAGGCAAGAATGTTTGTGGCAGCCCTTTTTGTAGTGGAAAGAAACTGGAAACTGAGTAGATGCCTATCAGTTGGAGAATAGTTGAATAAGTTATGCCATATGAAGTTTATGGAATATTATTGTTCTGGAAGAAACAATCAGCAGGATGATTTCAGAGAGACTTACATGAATTGATGCTAAGTGAAATGAGCAGAACCAAGAGATCATTGTCCATGGCAAGAATAAAATTTTATAATGATCAGTTCTGATGGAGTTGGCTCTCTTCAGCAATGAAATGATTCATACCTGTTCCAATGATCTTGTGAAAAAAGCTATCTACACTCAAAGAGAGGATAGTGGAAACTTTCCACAACAGCATTTTCACTCTTTTTGTTGTTATTTGCTTGCATTTTATTCTCTTTCTCATTTTTCTTTCCATTTTGCTTTGATTTTTCTTGTGCATCAAGATAATTGTGTGAATATGTGTGCATATATTGGATTTAAAATATAGTTCTATCATGTTTAAAATATTGGACTACTTGTCATCTAGGGGATGCAGTGGGGAAGGATGGAAAATTGGAACACAAAGTTGTGCAATAGTTAATATTGGAGAATTATCTATTCATGTGTTTTGAAATGAAAAAGCTTTAATTTAAAAAAAAAAATTGAGGTCTGCTTTTAGGGCAAAGGGGAGATTGTGCAGGCTTCCTCCATAAGCAGTAGTGGTTGTGCTGGGTCAGTGCTGATTAAATTCCAGTGCTGGGTGTGTGTGGCCAGGTCTCATGAAATTCTGGCATTTAGAGCTCACTATTTGCCTTTTGTATTTGCATTGGATGAGTTATAACTAGGATGCTGATCTTCTGGCTTGCAAGCAGAACAGAAAAGCATAACTGCTATAGATTCCTCCTGGTAGATTCTCCAACACAGGAAGCCAATGCTGCCCTAGGACTGTGCACTATCTGCCCTCGGTCAGCCTCCCTCCATGCCCAATTAAAAGAGACCTCTTCTGGAGATCTTCAAAAATACCTTCTGCTGGAAATTTGTTACACTCATAATATTCATGGTTTCTGTCACTCAAAAACCCAGTCCAGAGGCTGGATTTGCTGTTATTTTGAGGGTCATGGGAAGAGTTCAGAAACATATGTGTCTCCTCTCTGCCATTTGTTCTCCTCCAAGCATTTTTTTTCATGTGAGCATAAATGGCTTTAATTTTCTTCATCTTAAAATTATCTGTTCATATCTTTTGATCAAGAGATGAATGACCTGTATACTTATACATTTGAGTCAGTTCTCTACATATTTTAGAAATGAGGCTTTTCTCAGAAACACTGGCTATAAAAATTGTTGCGCAGCTTTCTGTTTCCCTTTTAATGTTGGCTGCATTAGTTTTGTTTCTGTAAAAACATTTTAATTTAATGTAATAAAAATTATTTATTTTGTATTTCATAATGTTTCCCATCTCTTGTGTGCTCATAAATTCCTTCCTTCTCCACAGATTTAAAAGGCAGACTATCCCTTGCTCTACAACTTCACCTTTATATCTAAATTATGAACTCATTTCAAGCTTATCTTGGTATAGTGTGAGATGTTGGTAAATACCTAATTTCTTCCATATTCTTTTGCAATTTTCCTATCAACTTTTGTAAATAATGTCTTATTGTCTTATATGTTTGTCTAATTACAGGAGGTGGAACATTTGGATTTACCCATCAACAGATTACTATAGTCACAGGCTATTGCATCTTGTGTACCTAATTTATTCCACTAATCCATTATATTTTTGATGATGTATTGGTTTTGATGACTGCTGCTTTATAACATATTTTTAGGTCTGGCATGGACAGGCTACTTTCCTTTTCATTCTTTTCATTGATTACCCTGATATTCTTGATTTATTGTTCTCTGAATAAGTAGATTAATTTAGATAGAATTGTCATTTTTATTATATTAGCTCATTCTATCTGAAAGCAATTAGCTCTCCAGTTGTTCAGATAAGATTTTATTTGTGTGAAAAGTGTTTTGTCATTGTGGTTATATAGTTCTTAGGTTGTCTTGATAGATACAATCCAGATATTTTATATTGTCTAAAGTTATTTTAAAAAGTTATTTTTATCTCTTGCTGCTGAGTTTTGTTGATACATGTAAAAATGTTCATAATTTATGGAATTTATTTATTCTTTTGTTTCCTCATTGATTATTTAAATTCCCTCAATTTTTTTTCCTATTCTTATCATAAAGCAAACATTTCTTGCAAAATATTGAATAATGGTACTTATACAATGTTCCTTAGAGATTTCATTTGGGGTCCCTTTCACATGTGATTGATTGATTCTTTCAATGACTATTTTACCATCTGGTTCCACCAAATTAGGGCAGATCTCATTGGTGATTTTTTTTAAAGGTGTTTGCCATGCTTCTCTCTGTCTCTCTGTCTGTTTCTCTATTTGTCTGTCAGTCTCTGTCTCTTTCTCCCCCTCTCCCATTTCTCCCTTTTTCTGTCTTTAATCATGCCTTTCAGGAAATTCAATAAGTTTTAGAATATCTATTTTATAAGTTAGTTGTTTTTTCCAATGAGATATTTTACATTATCTTCTACTTTTTCCATTTAAAAATTGTTTGAGTGATTTTTTTTATGTCTCATTGAGTCATTTACATCCATTTGTTGAATTCAAATTTTGACTGAATTATTTTGTTCACTTAGTTATTTTTACTTCGTTGTCCATTTGCTCGATCGTATTTTTAAAAGATTTATTTTGTTCAGTGGATTTTTTTTTTTTCATTTCACCAAATCCAATTTTAAATTTTATTTCTTCAATCAATAGCTTCTTTTTTTCCCCAAATTACTGGCTTTTTCTCTCCCCCCCCCAAAAAAATCAAAAGTCTCCTGCATAGTTCTCATTTCTTTCCACTTTTCTTTTAATCTCTTTTATTTTATTTTTAAAATCCTTTTTGAATTCTTCCAAGAATACCTTTTGAACTTGAGAGCAGTTTATATCCCCCTTTGCTGCTTCACATGCAGACATTTTTTCATTGCTGTACTCTTCTGGTTTTGTACTCTGATCTTTCCTGTTACCATAGTAGTTTTCCGTGATATAGAACCGAATGCTTATTTTTTAAAGTTGAATTCTGCACCCAGGGCACAAAGGACATTGTTCTAAGTTTATTTCACAAGAGAATAAGGATCTCTCACTGGACTTTACATTGGGACTGATAGTATTGCTAGATTCCTCACCAATCTAACTTGGCTTAGCCTAGTTTCAATTTTTGGGGGGAAACATTTTGGGACTGAAAATTTGCCTTCTGTGCTTGGGATGAAGGTCTCATAGAAGGTCTGCTGAGCTACTGGCCCTCTGAGCCAGGATAGAGGGCCTAGTGCTGCTGGTCTGTATTTTGGTTATGAATCAACCACTAGATACTCAGTATGGTAATTAGTATTAAGCCTTGTTTCCCATGCCCAAGTGAGACAGATCTTTCCTGAAATCCTTCCAAGATTAATCTGTATAATCCCTTTAAAATCCATTCAGAGCCTTGATATAGTGTTGATTCTGAGGGAAAATGGGGAGAGCTCATACAACATTATGGCTTTTCTCCACCATCTCAGCTCCACTCATAAAGGATTTTTCTGTCCCATAATTAGCAATATTTTAATAGAAAGTTAGAGTTGAAATACTCATCTCAATTTCTTAGACATGAAAAATTATAGTGGATCAAAGGATTTAAATTTAGAAATAATGCCAATCATTTCATTTCAGAGGGGAAAACAGATGACACAGATAAGTAAAATAACTTGTACAAGGTATTAGTATATAACACTACTAATATTTGATATCAGGGCTTCTGACATAAAAAAAAAAACCTTGATTTTTTTTAACCTCGAAGAAGTTTATCATATTTTATAAGCACTCTAATCATTTTAGACAATTTTTCCATTAGGAACTTGAAACAATCTCCATGCTAACAGTTTGTAGTGGGTTAAGTCAGTTTGATTTACTATTAGCCTTGGAAACAGCTTTAACTTTTCTTCATTTGTTAAAAATCAGTGAGCCTCAAACAGAAGAGATAAGAAAAATATTGAGCTCAAATCACTCTAATATTAAGGAGTTTGCAAAAATCAAAATTAAATTAATTTCATGAAAATTAAAAATAATTTGCCACTTATTACATTAAATAGCCCACCATAAGGCTCAGAAAATCATTCAATGAACATCACTCAGAAGTTTATTTATATAATATTTTTATCAGATTTTTTCTAATGAAATGCATTTTGCATTTACAGTAAATATACTTTGAACATGATGCTCATGCATTATTACATATTCCAAGGTTATCTCTGACCTGTATTGAATCCAAATGATACCTGTTGATTCCCTGATGTTTCCCCTCTTATATTTCAGAGAGAGTAGTAGAGGGAATTATTCCATTTCCTGCTTCTTACCTATGATGTTTCTTAAGGAAGAATTAATCTCTCTAAATTACAAATTGCATAACTTTTTGCAATTACTAAATGCATTTTACATTTAGATTATTTATTCCTTAAAGAATTCTTTATTGTTATGAAGAAAATGAATCCTATCTAAAATATATTATAGAATTGCAAGTGGCAGGAAAATATTCCTTTTAGTTATAAATGATAATCATTGACATTGAACAAATAGTGTATGTAATGTTACACTGTAATGGACAATGACAATGGCAATGTGAAATTAATTTCCTTTGACCATCACATTAACCATTTCCAGATGGCAGCATTAAGGTGGCATCAGGTTCAGAATTGGGACCTGTTAACCCTGTTCTTCTCTTTCTCAGATTATTACATTTGATAGTGTTTTGTTTTAGGTCTGGGAGCCACCTCCTTTGGATGTCCAAAAAAGTTAAAGCAAGTAGGGAAAGAGTCTTTAATGATGAAATTTGAACTGGTTAGTGGAACTAGAGACATTTAATCAGGGAAAGAAAAGATTTAGAACATAATGGCTGTTTTCAATTATTTGAAAGGCTATTATATGTAAGATGAAACAGATCTCTGCTGCTTGGCTACTGATGCCATAAGGAGGAATCATGAATGTAAGTTACAAAGACCTTGATTTAGACTTGACAAAAACACTTATAAAAAAGACCTTTACATTAGTCATTCGGCTTGTCCTACTCAAGTCATACAAAGGCATCAGCACAATATCTATTTCACTCAAATTGCTACTTCTGACTAGGTGACTCAATAGCTAGAAATTCAGATCCTCAATCAGAAATGTAAATAAATGAGATTTTAGATATATACTAGCTATGTGACCAAAGAAAGCTATGTGACAAAAAGAGTGGGCAATGATAATAACAATTCTGCAAACATCCCATGGTTGTAGAAGAATAAAATCAGAAAATATTTGTAAAGTGCTTAGCACAATGCTTGGTACATAGTTGATATATATTTTTTTATTTCCTCCTCTATTTATCAGGCAAATAAGCATTTATTACTCCATTTTAGGAAACATATTAAGTCTTAGAGATATCTTATCTCAATTTCTGTCTTTTCTATTAATCACTGAAACGATCCTCAATCTTTCTCATTGATTTCTTCACCTGACTTATAGTTTTCCTCTCTATCCGTTACCTTACACCAGCTTTAGTTTTATCAACCTTTATACTAAAAATGTAATGGCTTCCTATTGTATCTAAAATAAAATAGAAAACCTTTTAACTTTTTTTTTACAATATGTTCCTTTCCTACCTTTCCATTTTTTAAAATCTTATTTAAAGATATCTTCCTCCCAATAATCATAAAATTTATATTCAAACTATATTATAGACTTCTGAGGTTGTATTGGTTTGATGAGTCACTGTTACATATATTTACACTGACATCATGATGTCATTTTATTCCACAGACAAAACACAGCATTTCCCAAATCTCTGTCTTTTTGACTTACTGTTTCTGTCTCTTCATCTTTACTTCTGTCTCTTTCTTTCTCTGTTTATGTCTGTATCTGTCTCTTCTCTCTTTTTGTTTCTCTCTTTCTGTCTCTATCTCTTTCTTTGTTTCTCTTGTCTGTCTGTCTCTCTTCATACTTTATGTGCATTCATATTATATATGTATATGTATGTGTGTCTGAGGGTACACATACATAGCATTTTTCAAAACAGTAAGCACTATATAGACCTTTTTTCCCCCTTAAGTCATTCTTTTTTTAGCCTGTTTTGTGCTGTTAAACAGAAATTTATATTGGCTGTCCTACTAATACTAGTAGTCATTCCTTGAGGATCAAGGTCTTTTGAATAATAGCTTTAGAGAGAAAAGTATAGATCATGTGGAATAAGTTCAATGTACATGGTGATCAAGATTCAGAAGTATATCATAAAGCTGGATAGGAAGGAGAGTGCCTGAAGAGGGAACAGGGAAAGGCATTTTTGCCTAAAGTGGGATTAGTTTGGAATTACATGGATTGGAGAAAAGAAATTCGAGTTAAAGTGAAATAATTCAGAAGAAAAGAATAAGAGGCATGGGCAGAAAAGTGTAGGGAAAAATCCTTCCCTACAGTTCCAAATAGAATGGGAGAAATAGCAATAGGGCCTCCACAGATTTGATTTTTTTCTTGTGAGATCCTTTGTTAGAGTAGTAAATGTGTAATGGAAGAGGCAATACCCTAACTTATCTCATCAGAATAGTTACTTGTAAAGAGCTGAAACTCTGAATAGGTGCACTTGAATCAGACAACCAAGCACTTAAAGCTAATTACCTATTGGACAATAACTCTGTTAGCATATGTTTTGAAAAATGGCCCTTCTCACTATTCTGTGCTGGCTTGATCTTTTTGGTGTATTCAGATTATGGTAGAAGGGATTAGAGGTGGAGTGAGAAGCCAGATTCACTTTGCAGGAGGACAAGGAGAAGGGAGGTTGGTGGAGAGCTTGTGACAGTTTCGTCCATCTCCTTTACTTCTCTCCCTAAAGATCAAGGACTTTTGCTTATCCTGATTCCCAGCTGATTCTGAGGTCTCCAGGAAAGTAGCTTGGAAGTTACTGTTACTTAAAAATAAAATACAATCATTGAAATATGTTATTATAGAAACAATACATTTTGACTAAGCTAAAAACGCTAAACTGAAATATATTGTTTTTTTGTTTGTTTGTTTGTTTGTTTTGTTTTGTTTTTTACACCCAGTAGTTGTTTTGGAAAATAACTAATAATTTTTTGCCTTTGCTTCACATATTATTTGTGAAATTTAAATGCCATAACATAAAAGGACTTTTCAATTTCAAAACACTATATATACTAATGATTTTTATTATAAGCATAATAATAATTATATTATTATCAGTGAAGATTCTTAAGACACAGTGCTAGATACTGGGAACACATTATTTGTTTTTAAAACAAGATACATATTGCTTATATTTTGTCAAATTTTTTGTTGGGGAAAAAATAAGTATTTTTTTCACCTTGTCCAATATATGGATGAACATATTTTTGCTTTTTGGTTCATAAACACTGTGCCTTATAAAAATACATTATTGTCTTGGTTTTGATCCAAACCTACAATTTCATTGGTTTTGGTAGCTCTAAGTGAAGAAATATTCACTGCCAATGCAGCTAACAGGATCATAAATTTTGAACTAGAAGGCACCTTACAAATGACTTAGTTCAATACACTAATCTTATTTCAGAAGAACTAAGGCTTGGAGCAACCTGCCTATATTTGCACAGGTTACAGTAAGTGACAAATGAAAATGGAGCCCACACTGTGCAATGTCAGAGGTAGCATTCTTTGCAATTCACTTCACTGTCAGAAGATGTCCTGTAACCTAAGTCTTAGAGAGTTCCTTAGAACACAGAAATCTTAAGTTCACATGCTTAAATAGCTAGTATAGATCAGTACCCGTGGTATGAGAGCTTGCCAAGAACTTTTCAAGGCTCCTCAACCACCTTTGGAGTCTATTTCTCTTATCTATAAACTGTAGCTCCATGAAATTATAGAATACACAAGGATCACACCCTGGTCAAATTATCTTGGCAGATGGATTAAACCTAGATGAAAGTAACTGACAAACTTCAAATCTCTTAGTGAATTGGAGGATGTTTATCCCAAGTAGGTGAAGACTTTCCTTGGTAAAAAGGCCAAATGAGAACAATTTGTTCTGAGGCTTATTAGTATAGCTGGAGCAGGTGCTATGGAGTTCTTAAAGCTTGGTCAAGTGTTGAAGACATGAAGATCATCTATTGGATCTTGGACCATTGCCAATCATTTTGACTTTCATACCATCACAAATTTCTGATTACTTAGTTAAAAAAAAAATAAAAACAAACAAACAAACAAACAAACAAAAAAAAAAACCTGACAACTTTGTGTTGCTTTTGCTTTGTTTAAATTCATTCCACAAGTAAGTCAAAACATGATGCATCATCTCATCAGTCTTTTTCAAAAATAAAATATATTTAACAATCTGCCCTAGATTTAGGATTTAATGTCCAGGTATTCTTAATTCTATAGACACTTCTCTATCCACCTTGAACAGGTGTTTTACATGTTGAATATTGACAACATTAATAAATATTAAGAGAATAGTTCATATTTGATATTTTAAAAGACACTTTCCTCACAACAATCAAGATATTTCTGTAATAAAAATGCTATTATTTCCATTACACAGATGAGTGAAGTGAGATTGAAAAAGGGCATAAAAGGGAGGTCAACTGTCATTGAAACCCATTCATTTTGAATCTTTTTTCTTATGTTCTTTCCACTTTCTTTAAATAATTTTTGAGTGTTTGAAGTATTTTACAACTCCACAATAGCTTGTGGTCTAGAAATAATGAATAGGATAATTTCAGAAAAGCCTAGCATGAGTCATGCAAACTGATTCAAAGTGAAATGAGCAGAGCAAGCAGAACATTTTGTATACAAAAATTGTAATATAGTGAAGATCAAATTGAAAAATTAACTTCCCTGATCAAGACAATAATCTAAGAACAAATCCAAAGCACCTGTGATAAAAATCATTCTCTCTCTTTAGAGAGAACCAATGATTTCTGAATACAGATTGAAGCATAAATATTTTACTTTATATTTTTCTTTATGTGTGTGTGTGTGTGCATGTGTGTGTGTTTTCTTTTCAACATGGCTAATATAGAAGTTTGTTTCACATGATTTCACATATACAATCTATATGAAATTGTTTGCCTTCTGAAGCAGAGAAGTGTGGTAGGGGAAGGAAATAATTTAAAACTCAATTTTTTTCCAAGTGATTTTTAATTTTTACATGTACATGAAAAATGTTTAATGAAAATGTATATCTGTATATCTGTGTGCATGCATATATGTATGTATACTGGCTGCTAAGAACTTTACCCTAAAAGTATTAGGGAATAAATTGTGATATAAGTGACATGGGAGATTTCATTGGTCTTGAGTTTTCTTATCTGTAAAAGAAGATTGGAACATTTGACCTCTCAGGCCTCTTCCTAGTTTATATTTTTATGTTTCAAGGGATGACAATAATCTCTTCGTCTTTTCATATCTCACGTAACTGATGTATGGCAGTAGTTTGGAATTTATACAATTCCAAGTTGCATTTATTTCACATATGAGGTTAAAATTCCATAGTGTCATTTTATAACTTAATTTTTCCAGAGTGCTAATTCATTTGTGTCATATTTCTTTCCAAACAGCAAGTTCAATTCACACATTGGTACTGCTCAAAAAGATCACTATGATTCATTTCAGCTCTTAATCGATGTGCCTGTCTATGAGCTATTGCCTTCAAATGTGTTTATACCATTTTGAATGACAGGTCAGTTCCATCAAAACACTTGCTGATTCTAAGTAACATCTGGTTTCATGAGATTTTGGCTGATTTGACAGGATGTCTAATGTTAAGAATATCAAAGCAAGTTGAAAAGTAAAAAGAAAAGCACAAATACTCACTTGTCACACTGCCCTGAACAACAAGTTTATCCACCTACAACTCTAGACTCATTGGCTATTTTAGTAAGATGCAAAAAATTTCTGAATATATAAAATACAGTAGAACTAGATCTGCATTTAGAGCTAGAGAATCTGTCATCACATTTTGTCCTATATTACCCATGTGACTTTGGGACAGTCGTTGATTTCTTATTTCATTGCACCATAAAATACAACTTTTGAGCTCTAAAGTCTCCATTAATAAATCTGTAATTACATGTCAACTTAATCACAACCAGTAAGCTAATATATAGTTGATGGGAAAAACAATGTTCCTTTTGTTTTGTTCCATTTTTAGAAAATATTGAAAATGTGATTTCTCATTACTAAAAATCTCTAAGCATTACCTGAAATGGATAAGCGGTCTTTTAGAAAAAAAAAAATCTATCTGTGTCTAGCTTGTCCAAGATTATTCTGCGGAAGGAGCAAAACAATATTCTAATGGAATGGTGCACTGTATAAAAGCACATTTTAATTGTTGCACAACAGCTTTTCACAATTCTCTGCAACCAAACTTGTTAATTTCACTAATATATATTTTCTTCTAAAAACCTGACAGGTGTTTCCATGACTTTCTTCATCTGTTACAAATCAGTATTGATTCCAATTGGCCCCCTTCCATTCAATAGATAGACATTATTCTACTTGGAGGTACTTTGCACCTGCTCAAATAGCCCCCTTTCCCCAAACCTTGCTATCTTAGTGGATTCTGGCTAGTCTGCTCCTGACAGCTGGCTCATCAGATCCACATCATTGTCTGCATAGCACAGATTTATTATGTGCACACTCCTGCACCTGTCCCAAATTATCAAAATCTGTCTCTTTCTAGCACATTGTCAGTCTTAGTGGGACTATGAAAGAAAAAAGGTTGACCAGAGCTAAATTATAGTTTTACCTCCTGTCAGATTTAGTGAATTTGTATTTTGGGATAAATGCTACCCAGGAAAACTTCATCAGTAACAATTCTAACTTTAAGAAAGAAACTTTGAAAATGCTAGGTAAAACAAAATCAGTTTTATGAATCACACTCTATAAAATAATGAAGAAATCCAATGACAAACTCATTGTATAAATTGATTCTAAGAAGATGTTATACCACATGTCAATTTTAGGACAAAAGAAACAGACATTTCACCTCTATGAGATTCAATTTCATCATCTCAACAATACAGAAAACAATAATTACCTATCACATTCTTCTCTCTGATCTTAACATGAGTTAATCCATGTCTTACCTTTATGCTTTTACCCCCATTGTCCCTATGTGTGAACTGCATTCCTTCTATATGTTTATTTCAAAGAATATATCTTTCTTTAGATCAGTTTTAGTATCATGGTACTACTTGATTTTTTTGCTACCTGATTGTTTTTAATCTACCCATTTATTACATAGATCCCTAAATAAAACACACACACACACACACACACACACACACACACACACACACTCACATGGTCAAAACCAGAACTTCATTGAAAATATCCTTCATACCATTTGTATGAGCTCAGTTGTTGGATATTTTTGGCATAGTTAACATTATGGGTGATTCCTGTTCAGTGATCAAGAAGATTTATTTTTTCGTCTTCAAAACATACAAACTTTGAGTTACCAAGCTTTTGGTTCTTAGCACGTAGATTACCACTGAATTCACATTGCCACAATCTCAACTACATGTGTATATCTATGTACATTTACATGTGTATATGTGTATATGTGTGTGTTTGATATTTCCATAGTAGGAATGTAAAATCTGTGGGCAAAGATTCATTCACTGCATGAGTATTCCCTGCATCATAATAAATGTTAGATAAAGGCTTATAAATTAATTAGTTATTAATTTTTTTATAGGATTTTGTTATGATTGTCATGATTTTCAAACTTTAAATAACATAAAATACAAACAATAACTAATAATAACATTGGATATTAATGATTTAATCATTTTTAAAGTTCATGTCGATCACATATACAAAATTACACATATCACAAACCTAATGCACATATATACATAGATATATACATCATTTTGTCTCTATAGTTTTATACAAGTATAATAATGTGCACATTTACATAGCCCATAGGGAGAATTTCTTTACCTTGACTATATCTATCTGCAACAGTTTTTTTTTTCCCTTTTTTTCTCAATTGGCATAGGGCAGGGCTGAAAAAAAGGATGATTAATTGGAAATAATTATTTTTAAAGAAATGATTTTCAGCTTTATAATTACATGTTATCAGATATTATATGTGCTATGTTTGATAACAAAAGGTATATAGATCATAGCATAAAATCTTATACATATGAAAGTAATGGACCTCTCAGAGTATTTCTGGTCAAGCCTACCTTGGATGCACATTCTACTCATAATGGGAAAATGCATATGTGTATAAAACACGAGTGAATTGATATTTAAGCTAAAACTTTAGAGTCACATTTACACGTCTACGAACATTATGATATTATGGAAATAATACTTGTATATTGGAGCCAGAGAAATTAGGTTCCAATCCATATGGTGTGCTTCACTTTGGACAGATCACTTAACTTTTCTTGACATCGGTTTATAATTTGGAAAATGGGGTGGATGGATTCAATGATCTCTAAGGTCATTGCTTCCTCCATTTATATTGAAATAAATAGAGAAATTGAAGGACAAGTAGATAGACACACAAAAGATATATAGGCAGCTAAATGGCAGAGTATAGCGTCAGCTCTGGAGTCAGGACAACAGATCCTTCTGAGTTCAAATCTGGCTTCAAATACTTATACTCTGTGTAACTCAGAGAAAGTATTTTAACCCTGTTTGTCTCAGTTTCCTAATCTGTAATGAGTTAGAAAAGGAAATAGCAATCACTCTGCTCTCTATCCCAAGAAAACCTCAAATGTGATCACAAAGATTTTAACATGTCTGAAATAATTGAATATAGATAGATAGATAGATGGATGGATGATGAATGGATCACTAGATATGCATATGCATGCACTTAGAGATATACATGCATGTACAATGAATATGTATATACATGCATGCATGTATATCAATAAATATATATACATACATGCAATGCAATTAATTCTACTTAAAATGTGATATAAAACTAAAATAATAAAAATGGAAGAATACTATAGATAAGCCAATTTTATATAATTATACTATGCAATTCTAGCAAAAAAGGAAACATTGATATATTCACATATCATTTCTTATTTTTTTTTTGATTAAGTGAGGGAATATGAGTGTAGAACCTTACATACTCTTATAAAGATGAGCCATTTAGGTTTTTCATCCTTAATTTTCTTACAAGGAATAGTTCAGTGCAAATATTGGGGTTGGATGACATATATACCTGAAAAAAATCGACATTGATATAAAAGAGCATTTGGAGATGTGGATGGGTGAAAACAAAATACACTTTTTAAAATTTTATTAAAACTTTTTATTTTCAAAATATAGGACTGGATAATTCTTCCATATAGAGAGGTCTGAAACTCCAAAAAGATATGCTTGAATCAGACAACCAAGCACTTAAGGCTAATTACCTGTTCAATGTGAGACAACGACTCTATTAACATATGTTTGGATAAATGGCTCTTCTCACTGGTGGGTGCTTACTGAATGTTTGGTGTTAAGATAATCAGAGGCAAGCACTGGAGGGCAAAGGGAGAGAGGCCAGAGGCACTTAGCAGAAGAACAAGGAAGAGAGAGACTGGTGATTCTGGACTGGAGAATCCAGGATTTTGCTTGTCTGCCTCCTTTACTTCTCTGCCTAAAGACCAAGGACTTTAATTTATCCTGACTCTGGCTGCCCCCAAGGCCCTCCAGGGAGCTAGCCTTTATTCTACACTTGAACATTAACCCTTGCAAAATCTTGTATTCCAATCACCCACCTCCAACCCCCTCCACTACATAGCAAATAGTCCAATGTATATTAAACATGATAGAAATATAGGTTTAATCCAATATATGCAAACATAATTATACAATTAACTTCATGCACTAGAAAAATAAAATCAAACCAGAAAAAATGAGAAAGAAAATAAATTGGAAGCAAACAACAAAAAGAGTGAAAATGCTATGTTGTGAACCATACTTATTTCCCGCAGTTCTCTCTCTGGGTGAACATGGCTCTCTTCATCATAAGATCATTGGAACTGGTCTGAATCATGTCACTTTGAAGATAGCCATGTCCATCAGAATTGATCATCATATAATCTTGTTGCCATGTACAATGATCTCCAGGTTGTGCTCATTTTACTTAGCATCAGTTCATGAAAGTCTCTCCAGGACTCTCTAAAAAAATCCTCCTGATCATTTCTTATACAACAATAATATTCCATAACATTAATATGCCATAACTTATTCAGCCTTCTCCAGCTGCTGGGCATCCACTCAGTTTCCAGCTTCTTGCCACTACATAAAGGGCTGCTACAAACATTTTTACACACATAGATCCCTTTCCTCCCTTTAAGATCTCTTTGGGATATAGGCCTGATAGAAACACTGCTGGATCAAAGGATATGCATAGTTTGAAAACTTTTTGAGCATAGTTCCAAATTGCTCTCCAATATGGGTGGATCTTTTCACAGTTCCACCAACAATGGATTAGTGTCCCAGTTTTCCCACATTCCCTCCAACAGTTGTCATTATCTTTTCCTGTCACCTTAGACAATCTGAAAGGTGTGTAGTGGTACATGAGAGTTGTCTTAATTTGTATTTCTTTAATCAATAGTGTTTGTGAGCACCTTTCAATATAAATAGAAATATTTTCTATTTCTTCATGTGAAAATTGTCTGTTTATTTACTTTGAAAACATATCAATTGGAGAATGGCTTGAATTCTTATAAGTTTGAGTCAATTTTCTATATATTTTAGAAATGAGGCTTTTATCATAAGTCTTGAATATAAAAATGTTTTCCCAGTTTATTACATGTTTCCAATCTTGTTTGCATTAGTTTTTTTTTTTTTTTTTTTTTAAGTACAAAAGCTTTTTGACTTAATATAATGAAAATTGTCTATTTTATGATCAATAATGATCTCAAATTCTTCTTTGGAAATAAATTCCTTCCTTCTCCATAGATTTGAGAGATAGAGTATCCTATGGTCTTCTAATTCACTTATAATATTACTATGTCCATTATGAACCCATTTCAACTTTATCTTGGTACACAGTGTTAGGTGTGGGTCCATGCCTAGTTTCCACCATATGAGTTTACAATTTTCCCAGCATTTTTTGTCAAATAGTGAGTTCTTATCCCCAAAGCTAGGGTCTTTGGATTTGTCAAACACTAGATTACTATACTTATTGGGGTTTTTTTGTACTGTGTACCTAAACTATTGCACTCATCAACTACTCTATTTCTTAGCTAGTGTGAAATGATTTTGATGACCACTGTTGTTTAGATATGGCACAGCTAGGCCACCTTCATTTGCATTTTATAAAAAAAGATACAATTTATTAGGAGCTGTGTGTGGAAAATCCTATAGCATTTCACTGTATGAATTGCCCTTTTCCTTCCAGAAATGAGTATTTTTACTCCAGAAAAAAAAAATTGGTGAGAAAGATCCAAGAATTTTAAAAAATGTTTGAGTTAACAGACTTTTATGTGAAAGTATGTTGGTTAAAATGATTTACAACCAAAAAATAGAGAAAGAAAGAGTAAAAGAAAGAACGAATAAAGAAAGAAAGAAGGAAGGAAGGAAAGAAAGAAGGAAAGAGGGAAGGAGGAAAGGAAAAAAGGAGGAAGGGAGGAAGGAAAGAGGAAAAGAAGGAGGAATGAAAGAAAGAAAGAAGGAAGGAAAGAAAGAAGAAAATAAAAAGAGGCACTTCTGAAGAAAAATGAATATAGAGGGAATATCTCTGTATGGTGCTACCTCACAAATGCTAAATACAAACTAAAATAATAAAAGATAGAAAACTATTAAAATGAACCCAATGTTATATAATTATATTATTCAATCCTAGAAATAGAGAAGAGATTCATGAATTCATATCTCTCTATACATATTGTGAAGCTCCAAAGCACACACTAGTTGTTTATTACATATTTGTTAACTGATTTATCAGATTATTAAAAAAAAAAAAACATGTTTAAAGGACATCATATATTAGCAACTGAAGATCATTTTACTTCCAATACTTATCTTGGAAGATGAGGATAGATTGTTCAATGGCTTCAAAAACTGGTAATAAATTTGGACAAGTTCAGATTTGAAAATATTTTCCCTGATTGCTCCAAAAGTACATGGAGTCAATTAGCATGTGCTGACTGTAGTAGTTGCTGTGCTTCAATATTGCAACTTACTTAGCTATATCCATGTCCACAGTGATTTCAGATTGTGTTTGTTTGAATTCATTGCTTGTGTTTATAGTGATACTTCTTGATATTAAACCAGATTACCTTCAGATCAAGGAAAATACATTTGCTGATCCAGAATCACTGCACAAAAATCACTGTACTAAGCACTGGAAGTGCAAAGCAAAGCAAAAACTAAAACAATCCCAGCCCTCGAATTTAAATTCTAATGGGGAAGAAACACATAGGAATTAAGAAAGCAAATACATTTAGAGGCGATCCCTTCACCTTTATTACTTTTAGATATTATTTTTAAGAATATAGTTTTTCATTTCATTTTAAGTGTGTAAGTCTTTTCTTATACAATTTATCCAAATCATACCACATCACTTGTATTCTGTTCTCTATGGCAACATTTTCTCCCCAGTGTAAGTGGAAAAATAAGGTACATTTTCTGTATCCAATGTTGGTGTTAAAATAGATTTTGGTTAAAGGATGAGATGATACTATTTTTTAAAATATTGTACAATTCAATGAAAGAATTCCATTGTAAGGTAAATGGTGTTACATCAAATTTGCATCATTTCTGTGTATTCCTATAATTAATGAAAATAATCTTTTGGGATAGTACACAACTTATGATACCAACAATCCCATTAGAAAAATGTTATTAAAGATTATAAATATTACTATTTTAACATAATCAAATGCATCATTGTGAACACTCCTACATCCATTCATTCAGTCAAACATTTAATCAATCAGTACAGAAATATTAATCTTTTTTCATCGACAAACTAAATCACAGTATTCATTCTCTGTGTTGTCATCTGTAGTACAGAAGAAAGTTCTGATTAACTTAATAATGCTATTGTCATTTTTTGTTATTGTAGATGTATATTTTTATATATATATACATACATACACATACATCATACACATAATGTTTTTCCATTTTCAGTGGCAAAGTTACTAGACAATAACCAGAAGGATGATTTGATTCTTAGCCAAGGTCAATAATTAGAGTATTTAATTAGTTTCTACACCTGGGCCAGTGAAATTATGACAAGAAATGATGATTATAAAATCTTGAGATTTTTCTTTTACCAAATTCCTTTTATTTCCATAGAGGATCTACTCAATGAAGTGGGGCACTCATTTAAATGTCTTGATGTTTTACGAATACTTTTCTATTTAGTTCTTTTCTATTTAGTTTTCATCATCGTATATAAGTACAACTGCTCCTTTTCAATCATCCATTCAATTCAATTAAATATCTCAATTAATTAAAATTTATGAGTAGTTCTTAATTGCTCTTTTTCTCAGCCACTAAACCAACTACTAGAATTCTCCACGGAGAAAACAGCAATAATGACAACAAACCCTGCTCTCAAAAACCTATTTTCCACCTTCCTGCCCCCAACCCAAGAAATATACCACAGATTGCTCAGATAAGAAAATACAGATTTCTCAGGACCTGCACTTTCATTAGTTTGAGGAAATCTAGGTGATAAAACTCCCTCTACCAATGTATATTGGTAATTATTATATCACTTATAATAAGAAAATTACCTGGGCACAGCAAAAATTAAGCAATGAGTTCAAGATCACTTATCTAGTGTTTCTCAGAGGCAAGATTTCAACTATTTTCCTCCTGATTCCAAGGCAAGCTCACTAGAGACTCTGCAATGTTGATTCTGTATATAAATTGTCTTTTATAGTAATTTCAAGAGGGATAGAATAGTAAGAACAAAGAAAATCAGAAAAGATCAAGTGCAGGAAGTGAAGCCTAAGTAAACTCAAAGCAAGAAACATTTATTGTTTTAATTGAAAGTGATATCTAAGTTAAGTCACATCAAGAAACATTAAGAAGCTATTATTCAGAACATATTGTGGTAAGTACTAGAGTTTCAAAGAAAGAAAAAAAAAACATAAATTAGTTTTTGCTATCAAGGAGAACAAAATAGAAAGGGTTGAAGGAAGGTAGAAATCATAATAGGGAAAAGTTATGAAGAAGTACCTTGAGGGAATGGAGCCAAGATGGGAGACAGCAGAAAAAACTTTGAGCTCTGCCTGGCTTCCCTCAGATCAACACGAGATCAAGCTTCCAAATGAGTTTTGGGATGAGAAAACCCACAACTATTTGGAGTATAACAAATTTCTAGTAGAAGATATTTTAGAAGAATTACAGGAAAAGTCTGTCTCAATAGAGTGGAGATGGGGGGCATGGGAATGGGAGAAGTGGGGGGGGGGGGGGGTAGAAGGGGAAGGAGGCCCAGTGCAGGCACATAGCAGGGATGTCCAGGGCAGAAATGCCTCTGTGAAAGATGGAATCTACGGGGAGGGTGTTAAGCAAAATACTTAAATGTTTACTACTCTGTTATGGTTCAGAAGCCAGTGGATCAGCAGACTAGCTGTGATGACTGCAACACACTATAGAAAGCAAATAGTGAGTACCTGAACACTAGCATAACAAGCAGGGCTTGGCCATGCCCACCACCAGGTGAAGGAAGCCAGCAGTAACAGCCCCAGGAAAACATGATTCCATTGTTGCCTGTAAAGGAAGCTTGAGATAATCTTCCCTTTACCCTAAAAACAAACCTCAAACTTTAAAAATGAGCAAAAAACAAAACAAAACAAAAAGAACTCTGACCACAGACAGTTATTTTGAAGACAGGAAAAACATACTCCAAACGCTAAGGAAAATAAAGGAAAATGACTTCAGATGAAGCCTCAAAGACTAATATAAATTGTTCTCCATTTCACAAGGCTCTCTTGGAAGAATTCAAAAAGGATTTTAAAAGTAAAATAGAAGAAAATGTAGAAAGGAAATGAAAGTTTTGTAGGACAGTTTAGAAAAGGAAACACAAAAATTGTCTGCATAACACAGAAAGACAAAAATAGTAAATGCATCTTTTTCAGCTCATGAAGCAAAAATTATATTCAATAAAGGGACAAGCAAATGAACAAAAATTTATTGGAAATTAAGTAATCTAATCCTAAAGAATGAGTGGATGAAATAAAAAATCACAAACACAATTGATAATTTCATCCAAGTGAATGACAATAATGAGACAGCATACCAAGATTGATGGGGTGCAAACAAAAGAGCTCTCAGGGAAATTTTATACATCTAGATGCTTATTTGATTAAATAGAAAAAGGGAAGGTCAGTAAATTGGGCATCCAACTAAAAAAGCTAGAAAAAGGAACAAATTAAAAATCACCAATTAAATACCAAATTTTGAATTCTGAAAATAAAAGGGGAGATTAATAAGATTAAAAGTAAAAAAATACTGAACTAATAAACAAAATTACTTGGTTTTATGAAAAACCAACAAAATAATTTGATTAGAAAAAGAAAGAAGAAAATCAAATTGTTAGTCTCAAAAATGAAATAAAGTGACTATCTAACCAATGAAGAGGGGATTAGAGAAATGATTAGAAGTGATTTTGCTAAACTGTATGTCAATAAATCTGATCATATAAGTGGAATAGATAAATACTTATAAAAATATAGATTGCCAAGATTAACAGAGGAAGAAATAAATTACTTATATAGTCCCATTTTAGCAAAACAAATTGAACAAGTTACTGACTAACTTCATAAGAAAAAAATCTCCATGGCTAGATGAATTCACTTGTGAATTCTACCAAGCATCTAAGGAACAATTCATTTCAATACTATGCTAACTATTTAGAAAAATAGGAAAAGAAGGAGTCCTACCAAATTCCTTTTATGACACAGATATAGTGCTGATACCTAAACCAGGTAAGGTCAAAACAGAGAAAGAAACCATAGATCAATTCCCTAATGAATATTAGTGCAAAAATCTTTTTAAAAATTAGCAAAGATGTTTCAGCAAGTTATCACCAGGATAATACGCCATGACCATAGGATTTATACCAGAAATGCAAGGCTGATTCAATTAAGAAAAGTAATATAATAATTCAATATATCAACAACCAAACTAACAGAAATCATAAGATTATCTCAATAGATGAAGAAAAATGTTGACAAAATCCAACAGCTGAAATTCCTATTAAAAAATAAACTAGAGGGCATAGGAATTAATGGAATTTTCTTTAAAATGATCAGTGATATGTTTTTTTTAATAACTTTTTATTGAAAGAACCCATGCCTGGGTAATTTTTTACAACATTATCCCTTGAACTCACTTCTGTTCCAATTTTTCCCCTCCCTCCCTCTACCTCCTCCCCCAGATGGCAAGCAGTCCTATACATGTTAAATATGTCACGGTATGTCCTAGATACAGCATATGTGTGCAGAACCGAACAGTTCTCTTGTTGCACAGGGAGAATTGGATTCAGAATGTAGAAATAACCTGGGAAGAGAAACAAAAACGCAAACAGTTTACATTCATTTCCCAGTGTTCTTTATTTGGGTGTAGCTGCTTCTGTCCATCATTGATCAATTGAAACTGAGTTAGATCTTCTCTTTGTCAAAGAAATCCACTTCCATCACAATACATCCTCATACAGTGTCATTGTTGAAGCATATGATGATCTCCTGATTCTGCTCATTTCACTTAGCATCAGTTCATGTAAGTCTCTCCAAGCCTCTCTGTATTCATCCTGCTGACCATTTCTTACAGAACGATAATATTCCATAACATTCATATACCACAATTTAGCCAACTATTCTCCAATTGATGGGCATCCATTCATTTTCCAGTTTCTAGCCGCTACAAACAGGGCTGCCACAAACATTTTGGCACATACAGGTCCCTTTCCCTTCTTTAGTATCTCTTTGGGGTATAAGCCCAGTAATAGCACAGTAGTATCTATTTAAAACCACCAACAAGCATCATATGTAATGAGGTAAACTAGAACTGTTTCCAATCAGATCTGGAGTGAAACAAGTAACACCATTACTATTCAATATTGCATTAAAATGTTAGCTTTAGCAATGAGAAGAAAAAGAAATTAAAGGAATTAGAATAGGTAATAAGGAAACAAAATTATCACTTGTTGCTGATGATATGCTGGTATACTTATTGAATCCTAGAAAACTACTAGAAATAATTAACTTTTAGCAAATTTGTAGGATACAAAATAAATCCATATAAACCATCAGCATTTCTATATGTTACCAACAAAACGCCCCCCAAAAATTAAATAACCAGCTGCATAAGAACACTTGCTCTAGAAATCAGAGCAAACTATTTTTACGTGAAATATCCAAACCTGAGGGTTTTTTTTTTTTTTAGTTTTTATTTTAGGGTACTCCATTAAAAATGGAGTACCCTAAAATAATATATAAATATTATTTATAAATATAAAAACAAAAAAATAAAATAAATATAAGGATCAAATTAATGGTAATTGTCAGGAAGAAAAATTCCAACTTAAAATTAAATAGAAAAATAACAATACAAACATTTTTTTTAAAAGTGAAAAAAGCTAACCAGAAAAATATATTTTTTTTTGAAAAAAGATGTTACTTGTCATTCTTTTCTCTTCTTTTCCTTACCAAAAAAAAAAAAAAAACATTCAAATATGCAGCTTTTTAGTAAAAATCATGAGGATCTGTGTTTCTTTCCCAGCTGAGTTGGCATTATCTTAGCTGAGTCACTTCCATTTATAGAAGTTTCTTCTTTATAAAATGAGGAGGTTGACCTAGAGGACATCAACTTAAGTTGGCTTTCTCATTCTCTAGGTCCCTGGAAAGTTGTGCAGAAGCTATGCCAAAGCACTAGATCAGTTTCAATCAATTCAATTTAATTCGTTGGCTCCAATATTTATATGCTTGGGTTTTTTAAATGGGTTGTTTGCATATTTTAAAGTTTGAAGTTAATTCAATCATACACATGCATAGGAAGGGGTATTTAAGTGGCAAGAAGTTTTTTTTTTTTTTAATAATAGATGTTTTGGAAGATCATTTTGACAACCAATGTGCACTGAAAGAAAAACATGTGTTGTCATTACATCATTTGATTAACCATTGTTCCTTCATCTTGGGAAGGTTGGAATAAAGCATTAATTATATAATGACTTTGAATAGTCTTTTTGATTGAAACTTAGGAACAACAGAGTTCTGTAAAGATCCTACTAGATGACAGAAATTTACACACATAATCCACACAACTGACTTTGACATAAAGTTATTGATTTAAGATTTAAGGAACTTCAGGGTTCATTCAGTCCAGAAGTCTTAAGCTATGGATAATGAAACAGAGGCCCAGAGAAGCCAAGACATATAACATATGCCAAATATAAATGCCACTCTGAGGCCAGAATAAAAGGTCTATCAAATAGAAATATCAATTTTTCTTTGTCTTCAGAAGTTTATATTTTTTATTTTTTTAAATATGCATTTATATAAAACTAAATTCAAAATAAAAATAGAAAAAGAAAACGAAATAATAATAAAAAAATTATCATGTGCCCAACAGAACATCAAGGAGTATTCAAAATATATAACAATACATTTTCATTTCAAGAAAGCATATATTGTTAATATGCATGTCTCTGTGTGTAGATCTATTAAATATAGCTGTGCTTAATTATAGGAGAGCATAGGAGTGGGGATAAAAGGGGAAAAAAAATCCTACAGCAGAAAATAAAGAAAAAAATGGGCACATGACTATAATTTCTTTTACTATTATATATTTTTTTCTTGAATTAGAAATTCATTGTTATATTTGAATCTTCCCTGACAGTCTGCTGGGCATATGACAATATTCTCCTTTACTTTGTTTCATTTTTTTCTTTTCTGCTTTTCTTTTCTTTCTATTAAATTAAAACATAAAAACAGATATCAATAAAAAAGTTTAAAAGAAAAAAATCACATGAAAGCATATATAATAATAGAAGAGATTATATTCATGCCTATCCATCTTTTTCCTTTGTACTCTGCTGTATACTTTTTACTTTATTCTTTTTTTTTCCTCTTTTCATTTCTTGACCCTCTTTCAAGTAGTCTGCAGTTAAGCATGGGTATCTGTATACATACAAACACATGTGTATATATATATATATATATATATATATATATATATTATATATATATACACATATACATATACACATACAGACATGTATATAAACCTGTTGGAATACATGGGAGCCACCTGACAATGGCTGCTGAAGTTCCAACCCAGACCTGCAGAATGGATCTTCTCTTGTGAGAGGATGATACAAGGAGACTGAGAGGCAATTGCTGTTCTTTGATCTCTGACTGAGAGGCCATTGCATTGTCTGACCCTCTCTCCTCTTCCTTCTACCTTCAATTTATCTCATTCCCAGTCCACAACACCTGTGTCAGCAAAGGCAGCCCTGCAACTTTGTCAGATACTATGATCCACAGCTGTGGAGGCTCTCAGAGAATTGACCTGTGTATACAGATACATACATACACACACACACACACAAACACATGCATATGCATATATGCATATATGTATGTAGGATTCCCTATTTCACCCATTTCCAATGACAATTGATCTTTTTTTTTTTTTTCCAGTTGTTTAGATCTAACTCTATTGGGGTGAAAAGTGTTTTATAATAGTGTTCATGATGTTGCTGGGTTTATCTTGGCAGATAAAATCCCAAATATTTTATATTTTGTATAGTTATTTTTAAAAGGTTCTCTCTCTCTCTCTCTCTCTCTCTCTCTCTCTCTCTCTCTCTCTCTCTCTGTTCAGGCAATTGGAGTTAAGTGACTTGCCCAGGATCACACAGATAGGAATTGTTAAGTGTGTGAGGTCAGATTTGAACTCAGATCCTACTGATTTCAGGTCTGGTGCTCTATTCACTGAACCATCTAGCTGGCCTCTCTTTCTGTTTCTTGCTACATGTTTTTGGTGGGTAATGTATAAAATTCTGATGATTTATTTGTATTTACTTTCTATGCTGCACACTTGCTAAAATTCTTAATTGTTTCTATTAGTTTTTTTAATTCTCTAGAATTTTCTAAATATATCATCATATCATCTGCAGGCCATTGTCCTGCTTTACATCCCAACTGTGCTTGCCTGACCTCTCTAATGGACCCTTACATATGTACACACAGACATATATATATATATATATATATATATATATATATATATATACATGTATATATATATATATATGTATGTACATATATGTATATATATATATATATACATATATACACACACACACACACAAACACATGCATATGCATATATGCATATATGTATGTAGGATTCCCTATTTCACCCATTTCCAATGACAATTGATCTTTTTTTTTTTTTTCCAGTTGTTTAGATCTAACTCTATTGGGGTGAAAAGTGTTTATAATAGTGTTCATGATGTTGCTGGGTTTATCTTGGCAGATAAAATCCCAAATATTTATATTTTGTATAGTTATTTTTAAAAGGTTCTCTCTCTCTCTCTCTCTCTCTCTCTCTCTCTCTCTCTCTCTCTCTCTCTCTGTTCAGGCAATTGGAGTTAAGTGACTTGCCCAGGATCACACAGATAGAATTGTTAAGTGTGTGAGGTCAGATTTGAACTCAGATCCTACTGATTTCAGGTCTGGTGCTCTATTCACTGAACCATCTAGCTGGCCTCTCTTTCTGTTTCTTGCTACATGTTTTTGGTGGGTAATGTATAAAATTCTGATGATTTATTTGTATTTACTTTCTATGCTGCACACTTGCTAAAATTCTTAATTGTTTCTATTAGTTTTTTTAATTCTCTAGAATTTTCTAAATATATCATCATATCATCTGCAAAAGCAATAATTTTATTTCCTCTTTATCATAAAATCTTCTACTTTTTTTCTTTTCTTATTGCTTAAATTATCATTTATGGTACAATACTGATAATAGTTGTGATAATGGACAACTTTGTTTCATCTCTAATCTTCTTGGGAATGTTTCTAATTTATCCTCATTATATATTATCCTTACTCTATTTATCTTGTTTTAGATAATTCTTTCATAAATATATTTCAACATAGTCACTTTGTTTCCTTTGTAATTTAATGTATTTGTGTATGTGTGTGTGTGTGTATTTATATATATATATATATTATATACATGTATATATATATATATATGTATGTACATATATGTATATATATATATATATACATATATACACACACACACACACACACATATATATATATATATGTATATATATACATACATATAACAATTGATCTAAAATAAATCCAAGATAGATTATTTAAGAATTATGTGGTTGCCTCAAAAAAATCATCAAAAAAAAAAAAAAAACTTAAGAGCATCTTTGAAGGATGTATCAAAAATAAAATGATTTTGATATCCTATAACCAGAGGATTAAATGATCATTGAAAGAATCCACTAACCAGTTATGAAAGAAATCCAAAATGAAACTTCAAGGAATATTGTAGCACTTGTTAATGTGTTGCTCTGTAAAAGCATTCTTCAATTCTTTCATGTGTATGTATTCTGTCCTTTGATCTAGATTGTAAACTCCTCAAAGGCAAGGGTCATGTCATTTACTCTTTGTATCTCCTTTACAGTATCCAGTATAGTACTCTGCTCACAATAGATGCTCAATAAATGTTATTTGACAGAAAAAGGGTGTATTAAAAACTATTTTTACATATAATTGGAAAAAAATAAACATTTTCAAATGTAAAGAACAAAAAAAGAAAAGAAAAAATTATTTGTGAGACTAGAGGATAGAATTATTCATGCAAAATCATATAAAAACAAAAAAATAAAATAAATATGAGGATCAAATTAATGGTAATTGTCAGGAAGAAAAATTCCAACTTAAAATTAAATAGAAAAATAACAATAAAAACATTTTTTTAAAGTGAAAAAAGCTAACCAGAAAAATATATTTTTTTTTGAAAAAAGATGTTACTTGTCATTTTTTTCTCTTCTTTTCCTTACCAAAAAAAAAAAAACATTCAAATATGCAGCTTTTTAGTAAAAATCATGAGGATCTGTGTTTCTTTCCCAGCTGAGTTGGCATTATCTTAGCTGAGTCACTTCCATTTATAGAAGTTTCTTCTTTATAAAATGAGGAGGTTGACCTAGAGGACATCAACTTTAGTTGGCTTTCTCATTCTCTAGGTCCCTGGAAAGTTGTGCAGAAGCTATGCCAAAGCACTAGATCAGTTTCAATCAATTCAATTTAATTCGTTGGCTCCAATATTTATATGCTTGGGTTTTTTAAATGGGTTGTTTGCATATTTTAAAGTTTGAAGTTAATTCAATCATACACATGCATAGGAAGGAGTATTTAAGTGGCAAGAAGTTTTTTTTTTTTAATAATAGATGTTTTGGAAGATCATTTTGACAACCAATGTGCACTGAAAGAAAAACATGTGTTGTCATTACATCATTTGATTAACCATTGTTCCTTCATCTTGGGAAGGTTGGAATAAAACATTAATTATATAATGACTTTGAATAGTCTTTTTGATTGAAACTTAGGAACAACAGAGTTCTGTAAAGATCCTACTAGATGACAGAAATTTACACACATAATCCACACAACTGACTTTGACATAAAGTTATTGATTTAAGATTTAAGGAACTTCAGGGTTCATTCAGTCCAGAAGTCTTAAGCTACGGATAATGAAACAGAGGCCCAGAGAAGCCAAGACATATAACATATGCCAAATATAAATGCCACTCTGAGGCCAGAATAAAAGGTCTATCAAATAGAAATATCAATTTTTCTTTGTCTTCAGAAGTTTATATTTTTTATTTTTTTAAATATGCATTTATATAAAACTAAATTCAAAATAAAAATAGAAAAAGAAAATGAAATAATAATACAAAAATTATCATGTGCCCAACAGAACATCAAGGAGTATTCAAAATATATAACAATACATTTTCATTTCAAGAAAGCATATATTGTTAATATGCATGTCTCTGTGTGTAGATCTATTAAATATAGCTGTGCTTAATTATAGGAGAGCATAGGAGTGGGGATAAAAGGGAAAAAAAAACAAAATCCTACAGCAGAAAATAAAGAAAAAAATGGGCACATGACTATATTTTTTTTACTATTATATATTTTTTCTTGAATTAGAAAGTCATTGTTATATTTGAATCTTCCCTGACAGTCTGCTGGGCATATGACAATATTCTCCTTTATTTTGTTTCATTTTTTTCTTTTCTGCTTTTCTTTTCTTTCTATTAAATTAAAACATAAAAACAGATATCAATAAAAAAGTTTTAAAAGAAAAAAATCACATGAAAGCATATATAATAATAGAAGAGATTATATTCATGCCTATCCATCTTTTTCCTTTGTACTCTGCTGTATACTTTTTACTTTATTCTTTTTTTTTCCTCTTTTCATTTCTTGACCCTCTTTCAAGTAGTCTGCAGTTAAGCATGGGTATCTGTATACATACAAACACATGTGTGTGTGTATATATATATATATATATATATATATATATATATATACATGATACACACAAACACATAAATACATTTATATCATCTATTAAGATGTGATAGGTACCTATAGAGAGTAGATAAGATATGTAGATATATGTTATAAATATATATGTATACATGCATGCATGTAGATATGTAGATATGTGTGTATATATATGCCTCTGTGTGTGTGTGTGTGTGTGTGTGTGTATGTAAAGGGCTAAAACTTTGAATAGGTACACTTGAATCAGACAACTGAGCACTTAAGGCTAATTACCTATTGGACAATGACTATTAGCATATGTTTGAAATTGCTCTTCTCACCGTTAATGTTGGCTCAATGTTTGGGATTAAGAGAATTGTAGGTAAGGATTAGGGGATGGGGTGATAGAAGCCAGAGAACTTCACTTTGAAACAGGACCAGGAGAAGAGAGGTTGGTGGTGAGCTTGTGGCAATTTGTCTGTCCCCTTTACTTCTCCCCCTAAAGACCAAGGACTCTTACTTATCCTGACTCTGACTGTTCCTGAGATCTTCAGGGAGCTAGCCCGCACTTCACATATATACATATATCGATAGATGATAGGTAGATAGATAGACTGGCACATATGCAGATATAGCCATCTGTCTCAAAATCCATTGATTTGAAATTCTTCTTACTAATA